>NW_028270156.1:32121560-32782185 GCF_037043375.1 Chiloscyllium plagiosum | reverse complement strand
CGCTGAGGGGAGGGAAATATATCCTTGGTGGTGGGGTCTGCTTGGAGGTGGCGGAAATGACAAAGGATGATACAATGTATCTGGAGGTTGGTGGGGTAGTAGGTGAGGACCAGTGGGGTTCTGTCCTGGTGGCGATTGGAGGGGCTGGGTTCAAGGGTGGAGGACCGGGAAGTGGAGGAGATGTGGTGGAGAGCATCATCAACCACATCTGAGGGGAAATTGCAGTCTTTGAAGAAGGAGGCCATCTGGGTTGTTCGGTATTGGAATTGCTCCTCCTGGGAGCGGATGCGGCGGAGGCGAAGTAATTGGGAATATGGGATGGCGTTTTTACAGGGGGCAGGATGGGAAGAGGTGCAATCTAGGTAGCTGTGGGAGTCGGTCAGTTTATAGTAAATGTCCGTGTTGAATCAGTCGCCCGAGATAGAAATGGAGGGGCCTAGGACTCCTCCCTCCCCTTCCTAGACACCTCCATTTCTATCTCGAGCGACCGACTCAACACGGACATTTACTATAAACCGACCGACTCCCCCTCTCCAGCCAATTGCCCTCACCTTAACCTCCTTCCACCTATCGCATTCCCAATGTCCCTCCCCTAAGTCCCTCCTCCCTACCTTTTATCTTAGCCTGCTTGGCACACCTTCCTCATTCCTGAAGAAGGGCTTATGCCCGAAATGTCGATTCTCCTGCTCCTTGGATGCTGCCTGACCTGCTGCACTTTTCCAGCAACACATATTTCAAATAAAGGAAGATCCAAAGATATGTTATACATTAAGTGCAAGAGCTTGACTAAGGACAGGGTTGGACCTATTAGTTTTGTACATGGTGATGTGTCTGGATGCTGGAGATATGGGGGTTCTTAAAGAACTTTTCCTCCATGTCTTCACAAAGGAGAAGAATGATGCAGATGTTTCAGTTGAAAAGGCGTGTGAAATTTTAATTACGATAAGCATAGTGAGGTGGGAGGTACTGGAGGAACTGACCTCCATGAAAGCGAATAAATCACAAGGGTTGGAAAAGTTGTATACCAATCTGTTAAAGCTAGGGAGGAAATAGGTACTCTGAGGATAGTTTTCCAATACACTCAAAATACAGGTTAAGTGCCAGATGATTGGAGATCTGTGAATGTTGTATGATTATTCCAAAAGGATGTGAGGAATGAGCCAAATAATTGCAGGCCAATTGACATTGGTGGACAAATTACCAGAATCAATCCTAAGAGAGAGGATCACCTGTTATTTGGAAAGGCATGTACTAATCTGAGAGAGTCAGCATGGTTTTATTAAGGAAAGGTTAAATCTAATTAATTTAATTTTTTTTTGGGGAACTAACCAGATGGATTGATGAATGCTGTGCAGTCAAAATTGTTTATGTGGATTTTAGTAAGACATGGTCATGCGGCAGATTGATCTGTAAAATATGTAGGGGTATATGACAAGCTGGATCCAGAATTGGCTCAGTGACAGGAAACAAAGCATTAAGGTCATAAACGCTTTTAGGAATGGAAAGCAATTTCCAGTGGTATTTTGTAGTACTTTATTATTGGATTTTTTGCAGTATTAATAATTTGGACTTGAGTGAGAGAAGTGACTGAAATATGCACAAACAAAATAAAGTCATTGATGGAGGAAGGGATGGCTCTTGACAGCAGGATGATATCAATGGTTTAGGTGGTAAAAACAATGACTGCAGATGCTGGAAACCAGATTCTGGATCAGTGGCGCTGGAAGAGCACAGCAATTCAGGCAGCATCCGACGAGCAGCAAAATCGACGTTTCGGGCAAAAGCCCTTCATCAGGAATATCAATGGTTTGTTGAGTTGAGCAGAAAAGTGACAAATGAAATACAATCCAGAGAAGTGCAAGATTATGCACTTGGGGGAAGGCAAAGTTAGGGAAGCCACAGTAATTTTTTTATTTATCATGAGATGAGGGGCATCATCAATAAGTGCTAGGTCAGCATTTGTTGCCTATCCCTAATTGCCCAGAGGGCAGTTAAGAGTCAACCAAATTGATAGGCCAGACCAGGTAAGGATGGCAGTTTCCTTCCCTAAAGGATATTAGTTAGCTAGATAGATTTTTCCGACAATCGACAATGGATTCTTGGTCGTCCTTAGACTCTCTTAATTCCAGATTTTTAAAACTGAAATTCCACTATCTGCCATAGTGAGATTCAAACCCATGTCCCCAGAATATTACCTGGCTTTCTGGATTAACAGTCTTAACGATAATACTGCTAGGTCATCCAAGTAGGGTGTTGAGAGGAATTGAGGAAGTAAGACACCTTGGAATGAATGTCCACCAGTCCCTGAAAATTGACAGGCAGCTAGTTCAGATGGTAAAGAAGGCTGCTTGTTTTCCTTCATTGGGTGAGGTATTGAAAACAAAAGCAGGGATGTAATGGTGGAACTATGTAAGACATTGATTAGGCTACAGCTGGAAATTTCTGTACGGTTCTAGTCACATTACAGGAAGGTTATAATTCAGTCATACAGAATGGAAGGAGAAAGTGAGGACTGCAGATGCTGGAGATCAGAGCCGAAAATGTGTTGCTGGAAAAGCGCAGCAGGTCAGGCAGCATCCAAGGAGCAGGAGAATCGACGTTTCGGGCATGAGCCCTTCTTCAGGAATCAATTCCTGAAGAAGGGCTCATGCCCGAAACGTCGATTCTCCTGCTCCTCGGATGCTGCCTGACCTGCTGCACTTTTCCAGCAACACATTTTCAGCTCATACAGAATGGAAACAGACCCTTCAGTCTAACTTGTCCACGTCAACCAGTTATACTAAACTGAACTAGTCCCATTTACCTGTGTTCAACTCCTATCCCTCTAAACCTTTCCTATTTATGTAACTGTCCAAATGTCTCTTAATAGTACCTACCTCTCCTAGTTCCTCTGGCAGCTCATTCCAAATACGTACTATCCTCAGTGAAAATATTGCCCCTTAGGTGCCTTTTAAATCTTTCCCCTTTCACCTTAAACCTATGCCCTCTAGTTTTTGGCTCCTCTACCCTTTGAAAAAGACCTTGGTTATTCAATTTTTCTATGTACCTCATGATTTTATAAACCTCTTTAAGATCACCCCTCAGCCTCTGATGTTGCAGATTTAAAATAAAACCCAGCCTATCCAGCCTCTCCTTATAACTTAGACCCTCCAGTCCCAGCATCATCCTTCTAAATTTTTTCTGTACCTTTTCTACTTTAACAACATCCTTCCTAAAGTGACCACAATTGTGTGCAGTATTCTAAAAGTGGCCTTGGCCATGTCTTGTACAGCTGCAACCTGATGTCCCAACTCTGATAGTAAATGCTGTGACCAATGAAGACAAGTGTGCCAAATGCCGCCTTCACTACCCTGACCACCTGTGACGCCACTTTCAACGAGCTATGTACTTGCGCCTCTCGGTCTCTCCATTCAACATCCTAGAGCCCTCTCATTAACTGTGCAAGTACTGCCCCAGTTTACCTTACCAAAATGTAGCACCTTGCATATATATAAATTAAATTCTATCTGCCACTTCTGATCCTATTGGCCTATTTGATCAAGCTCTTATTATGCTCTAAGATAACCACTTTCGCTGTCCACTATACCACCAATTTTGGTGTCATCCACAAACTTACTAACCATTTCTCCTATACTCTCATCCAAATCATTGATCCAAAGTTATATACAGATCCTTCATGGTTAAAGCGTAACATCGCTGGATAGCGTAAGGAGTACTGTACATTTAAGTCCCTTAAACGCTTCTTCGCCTCGTCGAATGCCTTCCTCTTTCGAACCAGAGCCGGGGAAAAGTCCTGAAATAGCATGATCTTGGATCCTTTGTAGATCATAGCTTGGGGGTCTTTTCCGAGATTTCTAGAGGCTTCTAGGAGTATCTGCCTCTCCCTGTAGCTCTGCAGCCGGAACAGGACCGGGCGCGGGCGCTGGTTCGAGCCGGGCCCGCGTATTGCTACCCGGTAGGCCCATTCCACCCTTACCTGGCCTGATCCAGCTTGCAGATTTAAAAGTTGTGGCAGCCACTGCTCCAGGAATGCTGTAAGCTGGCCTTCCTCTTCCTGCTCGGGAAGGCCCAGCAAACGAATATTTTTTCGACGACCTCGATTATCGAGGTCGTCAATATGATTTTCCAAGGTCCGGACTCGCTGCTCGAGAGTCCGGACCTGATCCACGGCCGATTGAGCGGTTGTCTCCGAGGTCGCGGCCTTTAGCTCCGCCCCTCCGACTCGGCGTTGAATTTCTTCAATTTCACGGTCGTGCTTCTTCAGCGCGGCCGAGAGCGACTCCCAACGATTCCTGGATTCGACGATAAAGGCATCAATCTTCGAGTCAAGCTTGGAAAGCATTTCTGCAAGACTTGTTACTGTTGGTAAGTCCCCGGGGCGGCTGTGGACGCCTCTGCTGCAGCTGGAGAGTGTGGGGGAGGGGTTTCTGCTTGCTGAGAGCTGCGGGCTCCCTTCCCTTTAGTCATTTTAACTTAGGATAAAGTTGCTTAAATATAATATTACACCACTAATTCAGTTACTAAACTATTATAAATGATTTATAAATGATTTGGTAGGCTTGGTAGGGGGTAGGTGACCCACTGTGCCCAAGTCTTGGGAGGAGCACTATAGACTCAGTCTTACTGGGTCGCCGCCATCTTGGATCCCCCATCCAAATCATTGATATATATGATGAACAGCAGTGGACCTGGAACTGATTCTTGCAGCAAGAATTCACCAGTCCCAGGCCTCAGTATGAATAACAACCCTCTACCATCACCTTCTGTCATTTGAGCCAATTTTTTATCCAAATTGGCTAACTCTCCCTGGATCCATGAGGATCTAACCTGTCTACCATGTGAGACCATGTTGAAGGCTTTGCTGAAGTCCATGTAAACAATGTTTACCACTCTGCCTTCATCTGTTTTCTTGGTAACCACTTCAAAAAAAAAACTGAGTCAAGTTTGTGACACACAATTTTTCATGCACAAAGCCTCCCCATGATATTGAGAAATGTTCTGGCCATAATGTTGAAGAATGGTTCTCTAGAACTAGCTATGCCCCATCCAAGTAGTTCCAATGTATGTGCAACACTAGCATGTACCTGACAATGTGGTGCACACAAAGGAGGACAAATGTAACCTGGCCAATTGCTACCCTTTCAGTCATCAGCGAAGTGGTGGAAAGTGTCATTGACAATGTTAGCAAGCAGCATTTGAAGCAGCATCCTTATGTTTAATTTGGGATTTGTCAGCTCATTAAGCTCCTCACCTCATTACAGCCTTAGTCGAAACATGGACAAAAAAATTCCAAAAGTGAGGTGCTTGTGATTACACTTGATGTCAAAGCAAGTGTACCATCGAGGAACCATAGCAAGGTCAATGGGAATCGTGTACTGCTGGATGAATGGAGTCATGGCTAGTCAAAGGAAGATGGTTGTGGTTGTTGGGGGCCAATCCTCTCAGCTTCCAGACATTATTTCAGAAATTTCAGATTGGTATCCTAGATCAACTATCTTCACTTCCTTCTTCAATGATCATCTCTCTGTCAGAAGCAAAGACATTAACTAATCGAGGCATATTGTTCACCATTTGCAACTGCTCAGACACTGAAGCAATCCACGCCCAATGCAGAGAAACCTGGCCACTATCCGTGCTTCTGTTGATAAGTAACAAGTAACAATCATGCCACGTAAATACCAATCGATGACCTGGCACAAGAACGAATCTAACTACCCCTTGACATTTAATGGCATTGACATCTCTGAAGACCCCACGATCAACATCCTAGGGATTATTGTTTACCAGAAGCTAAACTAGACCAACCATGTAAATAATGTGGTTACAAAAGCAGGTAAAATTCTAGGAATCCTGTGGTCAGTTACTCACCTGTGTCAGTCCTCCATCTGCAAGGCCCAAGTCAGGAATGTAATGGAATATTCCTCACTTGCCTGGATGGGTGCAGTTCCAACAACACTCAAGAGGCTTGATATCATCCAGGATAAAGCAGCTCACATGATTGACACACTATCTACCATTTGTCGCATTTTTTCCTTTTATTCACGAATATGTTCTGCAGTAACACACCAAGGCTTCTTAGACAACACTTTGCAAACCTATGACCTCTGCCTCCTAAAAGTCAGGAACAGAAGATATGTGGGGTCAATACCAGCTGTGGAAATTCACCTTCAAGTTAGACAACATTCTCTCCTGGACCTATTTTGCCATTTCTTCACTGTCACTGGGTCAAAATCCTAGAACTCTTCCCAAAAAGTATAGGTGTCTCTACATTCCAAAGGCTGTAGTAGTTCACGAAGGCAGCTTATAGCTACTTCTGCAAGGCAGTTGGAAAGGACAATGAATGGAGGACGCAATCCTGAATGAAAAAAGGAAAGTCCAACTACTGGTAATTGAAATCTTCAACAAAGATCATGTGAACGAATATTACAGCATCGTAACTGCACGTGAATGCCAAATATAAATAAGAACATGAAGTCAGTCTACAATAAAAAAAAGCATGCTTGAATTTGTGATGTTTTTCCTATTCTCTAGTCATTTATTTGTTACTAAATGTAGTCATTATGGACAAATGTATCAACTTCATGTTAGCAAGATCCCAAATAGCTGAGGGGTAAATGATCAGCTAACCTGTTTTAGAAATTTTGATCAAAGGATAATGTCACTGGATGTTGGATATCCTGCTCTTAGTCAAATAATGCCTTGGGAGGTTTAGTTTAAATTGAATAGCCAAATATGTCCTTGGTTTAACATATCCAAAAGATGGTAATTTCAGAGAATACAGCATTTCTATACTACTGCAATGCAGTATGAGCCTAGATGCTCAGCTCCGGTCCTACAGGGAGTTTAGAGTTATAAGAACCTGCTAATTGAGCTGAAGTGACACTTGGAGGAAAAAAAAGCTTGTCATTTAAAGGGCATTGATAATGAAATATCCAATGAAATATCTCAATGGTGTTTCATGGGTGCTTCATTAAACACAATTTGACTCTAAACTATATGTATTGAGGCGCTAGGACAGGTGCTCAAAAACCTGCTTAGAGAGGTATTTTATAGGGCATTGTAAAGGATTCGAGAGAGGTAGAAAAGGGAATTTCAGAGCTGGGGAACCCAGGCAGCTTACGACAGGACCACCAATAATGATTCAGTTAAAATTGGAGATGTTCGGGAGGCAGAATATCTTGGTCACCTCCTGTCGGTTTACAACACTCCAAGGGGACTGTGAAGGTCGCTGAATCATGGATGGGAATTTTAAATTGAAATGTTGCTTATCTGGAATCCACTGTGGTCAATCATTAGATTAGATTAGAGTAGATTAGATTAGATTACTTACAGTGTGGAAACAGGCCCTTCGGCCCAACAAGTCCACACCCCCCCCGCCGAAGCGCAACCCACCCATACCCCTACATGTACCCCTTACCTAACACTACGGGCAATTTAGCATGGCCAGTTCACCTGGCCACATCTTTGGATTGTGGGAGGAAACCGGAGTACCCGGAGGAAACCCACGCAGACACGGGGAGAACGTGCAAACTCCACACAGTCAGTCGCCTGAGGTGGGAATTGAACCCGGGTCTCAGGCGCTGTGAGGCAGCAGTGCTAATGATTTATGAATGTGAGATATGGTTTATGTTGAAATGCAGAGAGCAGCAATTTGGCTTATCTTGTGTATATGATGGGTAGGATACGGTATATCGGTCCGGATTCTGTTAGAATGTTTTAAGTCTGGAAATAACTGTATAGTTAATAGATAATATAGACTAAGCTGAGAGATATTATGCTAGCGAGCTCATCAAGAATCAAATGTGAGGAGAACCATGGGTGATTTGATTTGGCATGATAGTATTATGCATATTTATGTAGATTGATCAATATGAACATGTGAGTAATGACAGGCAAAGATACTTTGCTCTTTGCAGCATTTTCCACGCTGCTGTGATACCATCCACGTACATATCACATTTTATATGTTCTCCACCCTACTCAAGACGAGTTAAGGTCATTGGAGATGTAAAAAAAAAAGCGGAGGGATCCTGGCCAATTAGAGAAAAGTAATTTGAAAAATTCCTATTGAATCCCTTGGATGATCAAAATAACTCCAGAATATCACACTGGCTCTGCTACATTTCCCACTTGTAAGTTGGTGATGTCCATCCAACTCAGACGGGCCCAAACCTAATCCCCTAACCCTATTGTAGGTGAAAAAATTCTCTGAATCTCTATCCACCGCATGAGCTGGCACCCTGTTTGAGATTTTCTATTCTCTAGGAGAAGTGCCACGTCCTTGCATCTCATCTAGATCTGGCCTACCACAAACCAAAACTGGAACCTCTACTCTTTAGTCGACATAATTGAGAGTAGCTGTCCACATGTGTAGAATTTAATTTCTTTCATTACATGTATCACATTCATTGGTTGAAGAATGTACAAGAAAGTTTGAAACTATGGACTTCCTGCAGAGTTGTATATATTTTCTTTGTTTGTTCTCACACTAGGAAGAGGCGTTGCAAGCATTTGTTCAGCCTGAAACCTTAGATGGCCCCAATCAATATTTCTGTGAACGCTGCAAGAAAAAATGTGATGCGCGCAAGGTAAATAGTTTGAGTGATGAATACTGGTCAACTTGCATTTCAAGCATATTGAATCGTAGGTGACTTGAAATCTCTTTCTACAGGGGCTAAAGTTTCTACACTTCCCATACTTATTGACATTGCAACTGAAGCGCTTTGACTTTGACTATACTACAATGCACAGAATTAAGCTGAATGACCGAATGACCTTTCCAGCTGAGCTCGACATGAGTCCTTTCATAGATGTGGAAGAGGAGGTATGTGTAATAATGCTGAAGGCCTAGTTATTAGATATGGCCCAACAGTTTCAAAGATCTGATCCTTCACAATGATGCTCAGATGCCCACTGCAGGATCTGTAACTGGGATAAAACAAAAAGCATAAAAATAAAGGTACTAAAGGTTGAAGAAATTTGCTTTTCTGTGGTTTCTCTAAAGGCCTCAGGATATCCCAAAACACTTTAATTTTATAGTGAAGTACTTTTTCAAGCATAGTTATTGTTTGTAAGATTGGAAATGTAGGTGCCTAGGTATGTAAAGCAAGAGTCCACAAACAACAGTCAGACAATTCACCAGATATCCTCTGTTAAATTATTTTGATTGAATAACTTGAAACTTACAGGTAAAGAAAAGCATTTATACAAAATACTATCCCCATGTTATGTAGTTTTATGCGCTTTATGTAGTATTCCTTTTAGTTTGAAGAAATCCCCTTAGATAGTTTTTGCATCTAGAAGAAACTAGGATAATGATGAATAATTTGCTTTACTGAAACCTTGTAAAAAGTAGTTGTCAACTTTTAACAAAACTTTGGGATGACTTGATTAAATTTTTTTGTTTGAATAATATGCAATATGTTGGATTGACTCTTTACCCAGACAATGGTGAGAATATGGAACTTGGTTTTGAAAGGAATATTTGTAGTGAGTCGCATAGATGTATTTGAAAAGAAGCTAGATAAATACACAAGGTAGAGAGAAATAGAAAGATAGGGGAACATGAAAAGTGATGGGAAGGGATTTGTTGTGGAGTATGACTGAACAGCCACCATCATCTCAGAGGACCATAAGGCTAGTTTTTAATTAGATACAAATGACTGGTTACATTTTTCTAGATTTTCAGCAAAAACAAAACTGGATTAGTCCAAACAAAGGTATGCAGTAGTTCATTGGTTAACCTGAGGGGCACCACAATTCAAGCAAGGGGCAATATTGAGAAATCAGGACTTCAGAAGCAACCTGAGCTGGTGCAGGAATTGAAGCCGCATTGTTGACGTCACTCTTCATTGCAAGCATGCTGTCTATCCAATTGTGCAAACTGTCTGTCACCACCAATTAAAATTTGCTTGACCTCTGGAAAAATGTCAAGTTCTGATACATCCCAACAAGGGTTAAGATGAAGAATAGTGAGACACGGACTTGGCCACCATCAATGCAGACGTAAAGTACAGTAGAGGCTGGTCATACAATATCCAAGAGGAGGACATGAGAGTTAATGGGCTGAATTTCCCAACTCAGTCATGGTAGTTGCTGAGATGGGAACAAGGAAAAATAGGAGGGAGTCCAGTAGGAAAGGTTCCATTATGCATTCCAGCAACACCCAAACGTTCCGAAGAGAAGTTTGGGGATAGAAATGGAGCAGCCAGCTGTGTTGTCTAAAGCCTAATTACAAGAGATTTTACATCCTCCTGCTATTTATTGGTAATGGAATAACCCAAGCTGCAGCCATATATGAAACTGCTATCTCAATGGCAACAGCCTGGCAATTGGACTTGGACATTTGTTGCTCCATTGACAGGGTAATGGACATGAAAGGCCCCACCAATATCCTAAATTATTAGAGGTCTACAGCATGGGAAAAGGCTTTTGACCTATAGAATCTTCTTTGGTCAAAAACAACCACCTAACTGCTCCACTTCCCATTAACACTATTCCACTGGAAGTATTTCCCCTCCTCTCTGGGGCGCTTAACAGTTTCAGCTGTTATAACTATTTTATTTAATTTCTTTGAATTTAATCCATGTCTCTGAAGGTACCTCCATTTTGAGGTACCCTTATGGTCTCTGATCTACCTCAGCAACGCCCATCTCCAGTAGTAGAGCTGTCAAATCTCCACACAATTGCCAGTTCTCTGGGCCTGTACCATCAGATGTCTGAAAAATGTGTTGCTGGAAAAGCGCAGCAGGTCAGGCAGCATCCAAGGAGCAGGAGAATCGACGTTTCGGGCATAAGCCCCCCTTCAGGAATGAGGAGGGTGTGCCAAGCAGGCTAAGATAAAAGGTAGGGAGGAGGGACTTGGGGGAGGGGCGTTGGGAATGCGATAGGTGGAAGGAGGTTAAGGTGAGGGTGATAGGCCGGAGAGGGGGTGGGGGCGGAGAGGTCGGGAAGAAGATTGCAGGTCAGGAAGCCAGTGTTGAGTTCGAGGGTTGGGACTGAGATAAGGTGGGTGGAGGGGAAATGAGAAAGCTGGAGAAATCTGCATTCATCCCTTGTGGTTGGAGGGTTCCTTGGCGGAAGATGAGGCACTCTTCCTCCAGGTGTCATGTTGCCATGGTCTGGCGATGGAGGAGGCCAAGGACCTGCATGACCTTGGCAGAGTGGGAGTTAAAGTGTTCAGCCACGGGACGGTTGAGTTGGTTGGTGCGGGTGTCCCCGAGGTGTTCTCTGAAACGTTCCACAAGTAGGTGGCCTGTCTCCCCAATGTAGAAGAGGCCACATCGGGTGCAGTGGATGCAGGAAATGATGTGTGTGGAGGTGCAGGTGAATTTGTGATGGAAATGGAAGGATCCCTTGGGGCCTTGGAGGGAAGTGAGGGGGGAGGTATGGGCACAGGTTTTGCATTTCTTGCGGTTGCAGGGGAAGGTGCGGGGAGTGGAGGTAGGATCGGTGGGGTGTGTGGGCCTGACGAGGGAGTCGCGGAGGGAGTGGTCTTTCCGGAAAGCTGATAGGGGAGGGGAGGGGAATATAATCAGATGTCTGTCCATATTAGGGGAGAGAGCAGGTGGACAAAGAGAAGGATACTTCCCGGAATGTTACTGGACTGGTCTTGATCCATCAAGTGTGGACATCTACACATTAACCAATGCACTAGTGCATACCTTTGTTTGGACTAATCCAGTTTTTTTTTTGCTGAAATCTAGAAAACTGTGTTTTGATCATGCGCAATCCACAATTTAACCACATTTCCTGTATTAATAACTTGCATTTACGCAGCTATATACATACAGAAAAATCTCATTCGGTACTTCACAGAAGAGTTACCATTTTAAAATGTAGGTTGAATCAAAGAAGGATATATTAGAAGAGAGCTGATCAAAGGTGAGTTTTCAGAGAAAGTCTTAATGGATGAGAGAGGAGTTCTAGGGAGGAAATTCTGTGGTCATTGATGGCACAACTGCCAGTGGTGAGTGGGATGGGGGAGGCAGGGAAAGTCAACAGACTAATTCTACTTGATCTATCCAATAAATTCTCTTTCCACAGAAATCTCCTCAGACTGAGAGCTGCACAGACAGTGGTGCTGAGAATGAAGGAAGTTGCCACAGTGACCAGATGAGCAATGACTTCTCAAATGATGATGTTGTGGATGAAGGAATATGCCTGGAGAATAACAGTGGAGGTGAAAAATCCTTAAAGGCAGGGAACGAAAAGGTATATGGTATGATCAGCAATCTTGCTGTGAGCTTGATGTCAATAGGTGTGAAATTTGGGTCCTTTTTAATTTTATACAAAAGATTAAAACAAAAGTCACATTCATAGAATCATCATCGAAGCGAAACAGGCCATTTGGCCCAACAAGTCCATACCAACCCTCCGAAGAGTAATCCAAGCAGACCCATTCCCCTATCCTATTACTCTGCATTTACCCCAGACTAATGCACCTAACCCACACATCCTGGAATACAATGGGCAATTTAGCATGGCCAATTCACCTAACCTGCATATCTTTGAATTGTGGCAGAAAACCCACACAGACGCGGGGAGAACGTGCAAACTTCACATACAGTCGCTGGAGGCTGGAATCGAACCTGGGTCCCTGGCGCTGTGAGGCAGCAGTGCTAACCACTGAGCCACCGTACAAAACATTTCTGCACCACATTTACTCCAGCTGGACCTTCAACACAAACAATCCATTTGATCAGTAGAGACTGATTTCTCCTTGATTACATTCTTGGGAATCTTGGCACACTCTCTGGGAATGCACATTGCCACAGACAATAATAAATTAGGAGTAGAAGTATAACGTTTAGCCTTTCAAACCTGATCTGCCATTCAATAAGATAATGGCTGATTCTGTCTGTTTCAAATTCCACAAACTAATTTAATCTTGATAACCGTAGAATTTTTGTTAACTACGTAATCAGACCATCTTCATCTTAAAATGTTCAATTACCACACCTACTCCACCTTCTGAGGCAGAGAACTCCAAAATCAAACAATCCAAGACAGAAACAAACCACTTCTTATCTTTGTGCTAAAAGGGTGACCCCTGATTTTTAAACTGTAACCTAGTTCTGGACTTGCCCGCATGAGGAAACATTATCTTGTCATAACTGTTCAGGATCTCTAATATACTTCAAAGAGGTCACCCTTTGCTCTTCTCCGCTTCAGTGACAGCAAATTTAGTCTGTTCAATCTCTCCATATAAAGCAACCTCTCATTCCAGCTATTAATTTAGCAAACTTACTCTGAACTGCCTTCTTTGCATTTATATCCTTTAATAAGGAAACAAAAACTGCATACAGTATTTGCGATGTTTGCTCCAGTACATAGCATTCTGAAGCACAACATCTTTTATGTTCAATTTGTCTTGCAATATTGGAAAGTATTTCATTAGCCTTTATTACTTGCTGTACTGCATATTTACTTATTGTGACTCATGCAGTGGGACACTCTTATGTCTCTGCACCTTGTAATTCTGCAGTCATTCTCAGTTTAGGTAATATTTTGCTCTTTTATAACTCCTGCCAAAGTGAGCAATTTCATATTGCCCCACGTTTTGCTCCAACTGACAGATTATACCTACGCACTCAGCTTGTTGTTTGCAATCACATCTTTACAGCATATTTTTCTGCTAGTCTTTGTGTCATCTGCAAATTTAGCTCCTGTACCTTAACTTCCCTCGTATCAGTCATTGATGTAAATTGCAAAAAATTGAGGCCCAAGCACTAACTCCTGGGGAACACTATTTTACACATGCCTCCAAAATGAAACAGGACCATTTTATACAAAAATGCTTGCCAGTCAGCCA
Organism: Chiloscyllium plagiosum; assembly: GCF_037043375.1. Classification (NCBI taxonomy): domain Eukaryota; kingdom Metazoa; phylum Chordata; class Chondrichthyes; order Orectolobiformes; family Hemiscylliidae; genus Chiloscyllium; species Chiloscyllium plagiosum. The sequence goes on along the minus strand of NW_028270156.1, from coordinate 32,768,372 downwards.
ATCTTCCATCAGTATGAGTATGCTACCTCCTACACCATGTGCTTCTACTTTGCCCAATAACCTTAATTTAGAACAAAAACAGAAATTGCTGAAGAAGCTCAGTGGAGCTGGTAGCATCTGTGGAAAGAGAACAAAGTTAATATTTTGAGTCCAGTGACTCTTCTTCTGAATCTTTGTGCAACATTGTTAAATCCGTCCTTGAAATCTCAAATACAGTACGCCAACAGACTCCCACTTTCCCATGTTACTGTTTCAACAAACTCCAATAAATTGGTTTAACATGATTTCCCTAGCATAGAACTCTTGACTGTAATATGTTGTGTTTTCGTAAGTACAATGCTTAACCGCCATAATAACTAATGCTGAAACCTTCAGCATGATAGATGTCAAGCTATCTGGCTTTCCTTCTCCATACCTTATTGAAAATTTGTTACTTCCAGTCTGATGAAACGTTTCCAACATCTAACAGAAGTTTGGAAAATTAACCCAGATACATACATTACCTCATTAGCTGCTACTTTTAAAATCTAGGGTGCTGTCCATTGGATTTGGGAACTCGTCAGCTCCTTGCATCATCATATGTTGAGTATCTTTTCCCTGCTGATTGATTGATTGTAATTTCATCAAGTTCCTTTCTTCCTTCCACTTCCTGATCTATCAACATTGCTGAAAAGATTTTTGTATTATCTCATGAAGACGGAAACTAAATATGTGTTCATTTCATTTACATTGCTGCCTTATTGACTGCTAACTCTCTATTTGCATTCTCTTGAGGACCAATGAGTGTGTAGTTACTCTTCTTTTTTTAAATACTTTGTCCATTTTTACATTTTTAGCTAGCTTCCTCTTATGTTCTGATTTCTTTGTCCTAATTAACCTTGTAATCTGTCATTCTTTATATTCTGGGGCTTGGGAAGTCCAGAACTAGAGGGCATAGGTTTAGGGGTGAGAGGGGAAAGATATAAAAGAGACCTAAGGGGCAACTTTTTCACGCAGACGGTGGTACGTGAATGGAATGAGCTGCCAGAGGATGTGGTGGAGGCTGGTACAATTGCAACATTTAAGAGACATTTGGATGGGTATATGAATAGGAAGGGTTTGGAGGGATATGGCCGGGTGCTGGCAGGTGGGACTAGATTGGGTTGGGATATCTGGTCGGCATGGACGGGTTGGACGAAAGGTCTGTTTCCGTGCTGTACATCTCTATGACTCTATTTGCAATGTTCCCTTTTAAGCTGTGGGTCAATGCCGAAGCATTGACTTCCAGTTTTGGAAGTTGCTGCCAGGCGCTGACCTCAGAGTTCTGCGCAGAAGAAAAATAGTGGTAACACAAGTCATCTTTTGTAAAACCCTCCAACCAATAATTTTCTCAATGCTCTGTACTCTTCCAGTATTTTCTCATCCCTGATTTTAATTGCACCATATTTAGACATGTCTTCAGGTGCTGGGGCTCTCGGCTTTGGAATTACATTCCTAAACTTTTCCTTATTTAAATTGCTTGTTAAAATCTGTCTCTCTGACCAAGTTATTATCACTATTTGGGCAACCACATGCTGCTCAGTGAGAGATTTTCTTGTTGGCATTGCTTATTTGAAGCATATTGGGATATTTGTGTATTAAGGGTCTGATACAAATAAAAAAAATGTTATTTTCTTCTCCTTTGCTCAGTTTGTTTGTTAATTATTTTTTCAGGGTGCTTGGATTTATGAGCTCTTCTCTGTTATGGTTCACTCAGGAAGTGCTGCTGGTGGACATTACTATGCCTGTATTAAATCATTCAGTGATGGACAGTGGTACAGTTTTAATGACCAGCATGTTAGCAGGGTATGTAAATATTTAAATGTCTCATGATGTGTTTTATGTTTTATTCCATGTTATTTTATGAATGAAACATTCCTCCTAAACATGGATGTTAAATTTTTTCATCATACACTTGTATTGTAATAGCTGAACCCTTCTCCCAGTACAAAGTCCTGGAACTCTCTCCATGATGGCATTGTGGATCTACATTATCTAAGTGGACTGCAATAATTTAAAAAGCAGCTCACCACCACCTTCTCCAAGGAAATAGAAATGCAAGATAAATGTTGACCCAGTCAGCAGTGTATGCATCCTGTGAATTAAGGAGAAAAAGTTGTATATTTATATTCAATGAGTAAATATTTTTGTGGTTAGTTGTCTGTCTACCTCTGAACTTAAGGCTGTATGTAAAGCTGGAGGCTCAAGTTACAGATTAGCTGCACTCAAGTACGAATGTTTTTGGGCTCTTTCCTAAGTCTTTTGGCCTTCCTAAATACTTCAGTTATGGCCAAACCAAAGTTTTCAAACGAGAATACACCAAAAGTGCCATGGCAAGCGAGTTCCAGGATTTATAATCCAGTGACAGTATGTCACCATATCAAATTCCTGACCAATCAGACTCTGCTTGCATGGTCTCAGTTTTTTCAATGAACTAAGCTTGACGATTAACAGTTCCTGCTTCAAGCCCATGCAGCCAAGGTCCAATCAATCAGTACCCTCTTATTATGCTGTAGAAATTGCTAGAAAAAAGGTTCTGAAGAAGAGTCACTGGATTCAAAACATTATTCCACCTTCTCTTCACAGATGCTACCAGACCTGTTGACTTTCTCCAGCAATTACTACTTGTTTCAGATTTCTAGCATCGGCAGTTCTTTGTTTTATACCCTGTATAGATTAGTGTTCCCTTTCCAAGTTTGATTTCTTGCATTGAGTCCTGATGCATGCACGATGACAAGATTTGACATCACGTCTTGTTTTAGCAATGTTTAAGTTCTGTACTACTAAGCAATTAATGGTAGTTATGATTCCAACCCAATGGCTAGTTTTTCCACCGATTACCATTGACTTCAGTTTTGCTAGGCTACTTGATGCCATATTAGGTCAAATGCTGTCACAATGCCAAGGACATTTATACTTTCCTCTGAAGTTAGCTTTTTTTTTTGTTCATGTTTGGACTAAGTCTGTAATGAACTTAATAGCTGATGAGAATTGGCAAAAAAGCAAACTGAGGATCAAAGAGGAAGTTATTGAGCAAATTTCATTTTATATTTTGTCATTAATGTCTTTTCTGGTTGGGAGTAGACTAATAAGGCAGTAATTCACTGAGTTGGATTTGTCTTGCTGTTTTTTGGCCGGACATACTTGGACAATTTTCCACGGTGCTGAGTAATTGCTGATTGTTAGCTGTACTAGTGCCATTATCATCCTGAGTGTTTCTTTCAATTCGTGTTCAACAGAGAGCAGTACTAAATCATTAGCTGAGGGTGAGTTGGGTGATGGACGGTAGGTAGTTATCAACCAGAGATTTCCTTGCCCCTGTTTGAATACAGCCACAGACGTCCTGGATCAGGAATTAATGCTGAGGTCTGCCAGGTCTGCTCTCTTCCAATTCTGTATTATTGTGCTCCCACCTATGATGAGTTTGTCCATACGGTGAGACAAGGCAAACTCAATGGTTGTGATGGTGTCTAAGAAGTTATTTGTAAAGCTCTGATTCCACAACAATTACTATCTTAGGCTGTTGCTTGATGGGTCTTTGGGACAGGTTTTTCAATTTTAATACTAGCCCCTGATGTCAGTAAAGCATGCCTTGATGGGTTGACAGATCTGAGTTTGCTATTGTTGTTTCCAGCATGCCAGGTGGTCCATCATTGGTTTCATTTTATCAGAATTCAGAGCAGTTACACACAACTGATTAACTTGCAGGACCTTTTCAGGGGGTATTTAAGAGTCAACAACATGGCTGTCACCTTGGAGTCACATATAGGCCATGTCAAGTAAGGGTGGTAGATTGTCTTCCCTAAACGACATCAGTGAACCAAATGGGTTTTTACAGCAATTGATAATGGTTTTACAGTCACCATTAGAGTAGCTTCAATTCCAGATTTATTTGAATTTCTATTTGCATTTGGATTTAAGCCACAAGCATTAACTTGGTCTCTGGGGGATTGCTAGTCCACTATCAGCCTTGGTATGTCATCCCCTCCACTACATTTATGAAAAGAGAAAACTGCTTTTACATGATGGCAGAATCTGGGGCAGGTATGGGTGCAGTTATGACAATCCACCCCTTAACTGTATTGCCTGAAAGTTGTAGCTAATAGAGATTTAACAAAAACAGAATAGTTATAATCAGACATCCATTCAGGTAGATTGGAAAATATCAGACCTGGTGGGGCGGTGAGAAAAGCCAACGTCAGTGAAAAGAAAGAACAGCAACCAAAAGTAAAATAAAAGAATAAAAGCAACTTCAGTAAGTAGTGAGTTAAAAATTCTCAAGTATATAAAAAGCAGTTTTATGCATAGGAATTAACCACTATCAGAAGTAAGTCACTTTAATTGCTTATTTATTCTTGGGTCTTGAGTTTTTTTTGTTCACAGAAAGCATACAAAGGAATGAATAATTGATGAAGAGCAATATTGTTACCCAGGATTTGAGAGTACTTATTCAGCAGTTTGGTGTCGTACAAAGAACAAAGACAATCTACAGTCCAGGAGCAGGCAAATCGGCCCTCCAAGCCTGAGCCAATCCAAATCCACTGCCTAAACCTGTCACGCAATTCCTAAGCATCTGTATCCCTCTGCTCGCCACCTAGTCATGCATCTGTCCAGACACATCTTAAATGAATCTACCATGCCTGCCTCTACTACTACTGTTGGCAATGCATTCCAAGCACCTACTACCCTCTATGTAAAGTACTTGCTGCGTGAATCCCCCTTAAACTTTTCCCGTCTGACCTTGAAAGCGAGACCTCTCGTTATTAAATCCTTCACCCTGGGATAAAGCTTATCTCTATCTACCCTGTCTATACCCTTCATGATTTTGTAGACCTCAATCAGGGTCCCCTCCATCTCCTTTTTTCTAATGAAAACAATCCTAACTTACTCAACCTCTCTTCATAGCTAGCACCTTCCATGCCAGGCAACATCCTCGTAAACCTTCTCTGCACCCTCTCCAAAGTGTCCACATCCTTTTGGTAATGTGGCAACCAGAACTGTACACAGTATTCTACAGGCTGCCAAACCAATGTCTTGTGCAATTTTAACATGACCTGCCAGTTCTTATACTCAATAACCCATACGATGAAGGCTAGCATATCATGTGCCTTCTTGACCACTCTATCCACCTGTGCAGCAACTTTCAGGGTACAATGGCCCTGAACTATGACATCTACAGCCATTCCTTCATCTGTCAACTTGGTCACTTCCTCAAAGAAGTCTATTAATTTGGTAAGGCACGATCGCCCCCTTACAAAATCATGTTGCCTATCACTGATAGGTATTCTTTTTCAAATATAAATAGATTTTATCCCTCAGTATCTTCTCCACCAACTTTCCCACCACTGACGTCAGGCGCACTGGTCTGTGGTTACCTGGAATAACCCTACCACCCTTCTTGTACAGGGGGACAACATAAGCAACCCTCCAGTCCTCCGGCACCTCACCTGTGTTTAAGGATGCTACAAAGATATCGGTTAGGACCCCAGCTATTTCCTCTCTTGTCTCCCTCAGCAGATGGATAGATCCCACCTGGTCCTAGGGATTTGTCCACCTTAATAATCTCTAGCCTACCCAACATATCTTCTCTACTTATGTCATCGTGATCCAGAGTAATCAAACTTGTATCTCTAATCTCAACATTCATCATGTCCCTTTTCTCAGTGAACACGAATGCAAAGTAATCATTCGCAACCTCACCCATTCTCTGAGATTCGACACACAGACTTCCTTCCTTATCTTTGAGTGAACCAATCCTTTCTCCAGTTACCCACTTGCTGCTTATACAAGAATAAAAGGCATCGGAATTCTCCTTAATTCTGCTCACTAAAGCTATTTCATGACCCCTTTTCGCCCGCTTGATACCTCGTTTAAGACTGGCTCTACTCTTCTGATATTCCTCCAGGGTCCGTTCTGTTCTTAGCTGCTTGGACCTCATGTACGCTTCTCTTTTCCTCTAGCGAGTTGTACGATTTCTCCTGTTATCCACGGTTCACGAATCTTGCCTTTCCTATCCTTTGCTTTCAACAGAATGTGCCTACCCTAAACTATCTTCAACCTATCTTTGAAAGCCTCCCTCATATCAAATAGCTGCGTCCAATCCACATTTCCCAGTTCCTGCCTAATTTTGATATAATTGGCCTTGGCCCAGTTTAGTATTTTTCCCTTAGGACAACTCTCATCTTTGACTACGAGTATTCTTAAACTTACAGAATTTCTTTGAGATTTTATTTCCACTATAACCTGTCCATGTTAGGTCTATCTCCATGACTTTTGTTTTCACAGCCCCCAAAGTCTCATCTTCACCAGATATCTACACGTCCATCTGCCATGTAGAAGGTCTCCAAGCCCTCTTTCTTGCTATCCTGCTGACCCAACAGTACCCACATTCATTCAATGGGTGGAACTGGTCCTCACCCTCAGCAACTTCTCTTTCAGATCCTCCCACTTCCTTCAGACCAAAGGGGTAGCCATGGGGACCTGCATGGGCCCCAGCTGTGCCTGCCTCTTCGTAGGATACATGGAACAGTTAATCCTCTGCAGTTACACTGGCAGCATCTCCCTCATGTTCCTCTGCTACATTGACTGTATTGGTGCCACCTCGTGCTCCCACGAGGAGGTTGGACAGTTTATAAACTTCACAAAAACCTTGCACCCTGACTTTTAGTTCACCTGGGTCATCTTGAGCACCTCCCTCCCCTTTCTGGAAATCTCCATCTCCAACGACAGGTTCAACACTGCCATCTACTTCAAACCCACTGACTTCCACATCTACCTGAACTACACCACCTCCCACCTGCCCTCCAGTAAAAACGTGAACCCTTACTCCCAATTCCTCTGCCTCCACCATATCTGCTGCCAGGAGGAGCAATTTCACTCCACGACATCCCAGATGACCTCCTATTTCAAGGACCCCAATTTCCCATCCCACATGATCAATAATGCCCTCCAATGCATCTTCTCCACTTCCCACACCTCCCCCTTGAACTCCATCCCTCCACCTGCAACAAGGATAGAATCCCCTTGGTCCTCACCTTCCACCCCACTAATCTTCTGACACAGCGCAATGTCCTCCATCATTTCCACCACCTATAAACAGACCCCACTACCAGATATAAATTTCCCTCCCTACCCCTGTCTATGTTCCGCAGAGACTATTCCCTCCATGACCCCCTCATTCGGTCCATGCTCACCGTCCACACTTGGCAACCCCCCGCCCCTGACTTAAGGCCTCAAAGGATCTTTTCACATCGGCGGAGATTTTCCTGCATAACCAAACACCTCATCTACTGTGTCTGTTGCTCCTGAAGTGGTGTCCTCTACATCGGGGAGCTAGGATTCCAACTTGCGGAACATTTCAGGGAACATCACTGGGGGAGACACACCAAACCCCACCACCCTGTGGCCTATCACTTCGCTCTCCCTCCCACTGCACTAAGGACATGCAAGTCCTAGCCCACCTCCACCACTAAATCCTAGCCACCTGCCACCTGGAGGAAGAACGCCTTATCTTCTGCTTTGCGACTGTTCAACCACATGGCACCAACATTGACGTCATCAGTTTCCTCATCTCCCCACCCTCCACCTCATCCCAGATCCAACCCTCCAACTCTGCACCTCCCTCTTGACTTGTCAAACCTGTCCATCTTCCTTCTTACCTATCTGCTCCACCCTCCCACAGACCTATCTGTTACCCCCACCTGCATCCATCTATCACCTTCCGAGCTACCTTCTCTCCACTGTCAGCATCCTTCTATCCCTTCCCCACATTCCTGATGAAAGACTTATGCCTGAAATGTTGGCTCTCCTGCTCCTTGAATGCTGCCTGATCTGTGCTTTTCCAGCGCTACACTTTTTGACTCTGATCTCTAGCATGCACAGTCCTCAGTTTCCCCTGGTTTATCTTGATAGTACTTTTCCAGATAAAACAATTTCTGAATTGAATTGTGAGCTTGTGCTGATCAGTTACTTTTATGATTTAAAATTTTGGTACTATCTTAAAAGCTTTTTTTTAAAATGGAAGTAAGAATAAAACTGTTTTTCTTTCAGATTACTCAAGATGATATTAGGAAAACGTATGGTGGCTCGACAGTGACCAGAGGATATTACTCCAGCGCTTTTGCCAGGTAACCACAAGGCACATTCTAAATGATGTTCACTTGGTATTTTTGACACTCTGGCCTGTTTCTACTAGACTAGACTATTTCACTTGGGTTCCAGCAAAAAAAATTGTTCTGTAACCCGAGGGCCATAGGAACCGAAGGTGGCCATTCAGCCTCTATATCTTAACTCCACCTTGAATCTGTGACCTTTAATGCCCTCACCTAATTTAAAAAAGTCTAAGTCTCCATTTTTAAATTTTTAATCAAACCAACTATAACCACTGTTTTGGGAAAAGACTTCCATACTTTTACTATTCTTTTGTGAAGAAATACTTTCTGACAACCATGACAGCCTGATTCACATTTTGAAGTTTTTATAAATTGCCTCTTGTTCTGAGGGAATAGTTTCTGTCTATCTACGCTATGAAATCTTTCAGCCATCTTAGACTTGTATTTGAGTATACAGCTTATCACATGTATTTGACCCCACAATTTAACATTTTAGCACAGTTGCTGACTAAAGGGATTTCCTGTCTACTCCACTCCACTTGTTCTGAAGCCAATCTGTCCTTCCTCTGGGGTGTTGTCCAGAACAGGCACAATGTTGCAAATGGAGTCCATCTGGAACATCTGTAATGTGCATTCCTCTGAAATGAAGGGCAGTGTTACAGTAGCTTTTATTTTTCAATCTTTCCACCATTTAATGATTTTTGTATTGCACTTACATCCCTAAGTCTCTCTTCCTCCCCACTTTCATGTTTCTTGCCATTTATAAAACATACTGAGCAACTTTTTCAGTTCAAAGTGAAATACCGCAGACTTCATCTGTAAATGGATCATCTTGCATTTCTATTAATATACTTGTGTACATTTAAATTGGACTGGATATTTTTGCTTGTGCTAATTAAGTTGCAGGCTTGGTTCAGGGTCTCCTTTTAAGTCACTCTATCATATTATTCATCAAACAGCCGTCTGTTTTGTCTTAGGCACTGTGCAGTTTAGACGAAATGCTTCTATCCAATGCTTCTATAACAAAATATAGATGTTTTTTGCATTCCTGAAGTACACAGAAGCAGAATCCATGCTGGGTATATTGCTGTGCTGTCGAGAGGGCAGTGCTGAAGGAGTACTGCGCTGTCTTGACAGAGAGCTCAGAGTGAACACTACCATTGAACAAGCTATATTTCAGATTCAGCACTGAGCCATGATCATATAACCGTTTGGGTTATGTAATGGAACACACAATACTCTTCAAAGAGCAATGGAGTTCTACCCAGCGCTCCAACCAGTATTGATGCCTCAAACAGCATCAGTAAAATAGTTTAACTGGTTGTTACCATGTTGCTGCTTATGCAATTCGGTATTCCATCTTTCTGTTGTATCTTGCCCATATTTAGTTCATATTTGATGTATTTTGGAATATATTTTTAGTTTTAGAATCAAGATTGTAATTTTAATAATTAAGGTTCAATTACAGAAAGTGGGATAAATACAATTACAGCAAGCTTAGTGTCTTTTATACTCAAAGGGCTGGTGGCCATCCTGCCTTTGACTTCCCAATCTATGGATTAAGTTGCTTCTCGCAGTTCTGATGCAGCATTGGCTGCTGTGGAATTCTGATCAAATGTTAATAGCTGTCAGGCCCCTTTAAGTTTCCCACTTTTGTAATAATGGGTGTGACCAAGTGTCCATCATAACAGGTCTGAATCCAGTTTTAAAAATCAAATGTGAAGGAAGTCTAAAAATGCTGTGGATTAAATAATTTTGCCTTCTACTGCTTCCATGGGTGTCATTCCTCCTCCTGCAAAATTTGTTTTCTTCAAGAAAGTGATATCTTGTTAGAAAGTGAGGTGTTTAATTTTCTCTTTAAATATTAATGGTCCCTAATCAGATTATAATTTGAGTCTTAGATTTAGGAGGATTTGGATTGTAAAATGGACACAAGCATGGCCATTGACAAAAATGTCGCGTAAGTTGTGAAATGAAGATTGAAAAGAGTCAAGTTTAAAGGGTGATGTAACTGAGAAACCTTGAAATTAGGTATTTAAATCTTCTTTAAAAAAAAACAAAAGCACTTGGATCCTTGGTTTTATAAAAAGTAATTTTTTGCCTCTGAAATGTCATAAATCGATGCAGTTAATATTGAGTGGAGAAACTACTTTATTGTCCTCACTTCTTAAATTTCCTTTTTGCAAGATGAAGCGGATTAAGTAAATAGTCCAAGTAAATGCTGTTTTTAAAGGAAAAATGCAAATGAAGAGAATTTGATAGTTAGGCAATAAAGGCACAGTATTAACACCTGTTCTCTGTTGTGGCAACAACGCAATAAGCTGATGTAAGCTTTACTTGTGTTAATCTTGCAACATGTGGAGTGGGATGGGTGGGGCAAAAGTTCTGTTGTAGACCTGTTCTTGGGCTTGGCTAAAGTGGCCATTAATAGACCCATACAGTGAGTCATAATGCTGGACTGTCCGCTCCTCTTTTGCGGTTACATCTGCATTTGAGTGTTCATTGAGAAGGATGATATGGTGCCCACTGGAATGATAGAGATCTTTAGAGACTGGTGTGCACTGCAGGGGCTGGAATGTATCATCATTTTGGATAATATTATTTTTCTTTTGTAAGTTTTCATTCACTTTTTCTGTTCACCATTTTGTTGTGCTTTTGTTGTAGTGTCCCATCAAGGGCTGTCTAACTTGATTAAAGTTTAGTTTGAAAAACAATTGTTTGACTTGAAAGCACTTGTCATTCTGCTATAATGCACATTTTGTTAACGCAAATTCGCTCGAACACGATTGACAAATTGGAGACGCTGTTTCTGAAGCGTTGGCTATAGTGAGATTGCATCGCCAACATCTTAACTCTGGTTTTTAAAGTGTGATTTTTCAATACTGCAAGGTTGCACAAGAACGCAACCATCACATTATAGAAGAGCTACCTATATTATCCTGTCCTTTAGAGTCATAGAGATGTACAGCATGGAAACAGACCCTTCGGTCCAACCCATCCATGCCGACCAGATATCCCAACCCAATCTAGTCCCACCTGCCAGCACCCGGCCCATATCCCTCCAAACCCTTCCTATTCATATATCTATCCAAATGCCTCTTAAATGTTGCAAAATTGTACCAGCCTCCACCACATCCTCTGGCAGCTCATTCCATACACGTACCACCCTCTGTGTGAAAACGTTGCCCCTTAGGTCTCTTTTATATCTTTCCCCTCTCACGCTAAACCTATGCTCTCTAGTTCTGAACTCCCCACCCCCAGGGAAAAGACTTTGCCTATTTATCCTATCCATGCCCCTCATGATTTTGTAAACCTCTATAAGGTCACCCCTCAGCCTCCGACGCTTCAGGGAAAACAGCCCCAGCCTGTTCAGCCTCTCCCTGTAGCTCAGATCCTCCAACCCTGGCAACATCCTTGTAAATCTTTTCTGAACCCTTTCAAGTTTCACAACATCTTTCCGATAGGAAGGAGACCAGAATTGCACGCAGTATTCCAACAGTGGCCTAACCAATGTCCTGTACAGCCACAACATGACCTCCCAACTCCTGTACTCAATACTCTGACCAATAAAGGAAAGCATACCAAAAGCCGCCTTCAGTATCTTATCTACCTGCGACTCCACTTTCACGGAGCTATGAACCTGCACTCCAAGGTCTCTTTGTTCAGCAACACTCCCTAGGACCTTACCATTAAGTGTATAAGTCCTGCTAAGATTTGCTTTCCCACCTTTGCAGCACCTCACATTTATCTGAATTAAACTCCATCTGCCACTTCTCAGCCCATTTGGCCCATCTGGTCAAGATCCTGTTGTAATCTGAGGTAACCCTCTTCACTGTCCACTACACCTCCAATTTTGGTGTCATCTGCAAACTTACTAACTGTACCTCTTATGCTCGCATCCAAATCATTTATGTAAATGACAAAAAGTAGAGGACAAAGCACTGATCCTTGTGGCACTCCACTGGTCACAGGCCTCCAGTCTGAAAAAGAAACCCTCCACCACCACCCTTTGTCTTCTACCTTTGAGCCAGTTCTGTATCCAAATGGCTAGTTCTCCCTGTATTCCATGAGATCTAACCTTGCTAATCAGTCTCCCATGGGGAATGTTGTTGAACGCTTTACTGAAGTCCATATCGATCATATCTACTGCTCTTCCCTCATCAATCTTCTTTGTTACTTCATCAAAAAACCCAATCAAGTTTGAGAGACAAGATTTCCCACGCACAAAGCCATGTTGACTATCCCTAATCAGTCCTTGCCTTTCCAAATACATGTACATCCTGTCCCTCAGGAGTCCTTCCAACAACTTGCCCACCACCGAGGTCAGGCTCACTGGTCTATAGTCCCCTGGCTTGTCCTTACCACCCTTCTCAAACAGTGGCACCACGTTTGCCAACCTCCAGCTTCTGGCACCTCACCTGTGACTATTGATGGTACAAGGCCTGGGCGGCACGGTGGCACAGTGGTTAGCACTGCTGCCTCACAGCGCCAGAGACCCGGGTTCAATTCCCGCCTCAGGCGACTGTCTGGAGTTTGCACATTCTCCCCGTGTCTGCGTGGGTTTCCTCCGGGTACTCCGGTTTCCTCCCACAGTCCAAAAATGTGCAGGTCAGGTGAATTGGCCGTGCTAAATTGCCCGTAGTGTTAGGTGCAGGGGTAAATGTAGGGGAATGGGTCTGGGTGGGTTGCGCTTCGGCGGGTCGGTGTGGACTTGTTGGGCCGAAGGGCCTGTTTCCACACTGTAAAGTAATCTAAAGTAATCTAAAAAAAAAAGTATATCAGCAAGAGGCCCAGCAATCACTTTTCTAGCTTCCCACAGAGTTCTAGGGTGCACCTGATCAGGTCCTGGGGATTTATCCACCTTTAACCGTTTCAAGACATCCAGCACTTCCTCCTCTGTAATCTGGACATTTTGCAAGATGTCACCATCTATTTCCCTACAGTCTGTGTCTTCGATATCCTTTTCCACAGTAAATACTGATGCAAAATATTCATTTAGTATCTCCCCCATTTTCTGTGGCTCCACACAAAGGCCGCCTTGCTGATGTTTGAGGGGCCCTATTCTCTCCCTAGTTACCCTTTTGTCCTTAATATATTTGTAAAACCCCTTTGGATTCTCCTTAATTTTATTTGCCAAAGCTATCTCATGTCCCCGTTTTGCCCTCCTGATTTCCGTCTTAAGTATACTCCTACTTTCTTTATACTCTTCCAAGGATTCACTCGTTCTGTCCTGTCTGTACCTGACATATGCTTCCTTCTTTTTCTTAACCAAACCCTCAATTTCTTTAGTCATCCAGCATTCCCTATATCCTTTTAAATATTTCCTTTTCAAATACTTATTTCCTTTTCTTTATAAATTGGAGATGCCGGGGTTAGACTGGTGTGTAGCCTATAGCTGTAAATTCTGTGTCTTATGATCTTATACTCCACAACCACCTGATGAAGGAGCAGCGCTCTGAAAGCTAGTGCTTCTAAATAAACCTGTTCAAACTATAACCTGGTGTTGTGTGTTTTTTAAGTTGCTTTATGAAGTAATTATGAATTCCACTTCTGTTGTTTTGAATCAGGATTCTGTTTTTAAAAAATTCATTTTTGCTTCCATTCAATTGACTGTCTTGCATCTTCGAGTAAAGTCTGAAAATGTTCCTCCTGACATTAGATCAAAACATTGCATAATTTTGCATCCTATTAGATCTGAGAACTAAACATTTAATTACAGCTAATATAAACAGAGCAGAGTTCTGTATATATGGTGATCCATTAAAAAGGCACATTACGGTGCAAGTCATTTAGCACTGCATAGCTTTATTTCTGTGAACCTATTGTTTTAATTTATCTGTTCTGATGAGTCACTGGACTCAATGTTAACTTTGCTTTCTTCCAACAGATGCTGCCAGATTTGCTGAGTTTCTCCAGTAATTTGTTTGTTTCCATTTTGCAGCATCTTCATATCTTTTTGATTTTGTTTTAATTTATCATTTTATGCTGTGATTGAAAGTTAATTCTGCCATGACAGTGTATATGTCTAGATTGTTTGACATCATAAATGTCTTGCGGTGCATATATTAATTTGGAACTGGAAATTTGAATGGTGACCAAAATGGCAAATTCATAGGTAAGGGTAAAACTGAGATTTTGAATTTATGTTGTTAACAACTGATATTTTTCCCCTTGCCAGCTCCACCAACGCATACATGTTAATTTACAGACAAAAAGAATCTACAAGAAATGCAAGTGAGTACTTTTATATTGAGTATGGTTCCAAGTTTTATCAATACATCAGTGTTGCATTTTGCTTTGCAAGAAGACAAATATTCCTTTATAATTTGACAGATCTTTATTTTGACTTGTGCGAAAGTTATGCTGTTTATCTGCAGTTTGTTAGCAACATTTTGTGCTTTCTTGATCAGGCATGATCCTATGGCACTTTCATCCCATGCAGCATCCAAGGAGCAGGAAAATCGATGTTTCAGGCAAAAGCCCTTCAGGGTTGAAGGCAGGAAGCCTCCAGGGTGGAGAGATAAATGGGAGGGGGATGTGGGGCTGGGGAAAAGGTAGCCAAGTGTACAATAGGTGGATGGAGGTGGGGATGAAGGTGGAAGTTAAGAGAGGAGGGTGGAGTGGATAGGTGGGAATGAAGATTGGCAGGTAAAACAAGTCATGAGGATGATGTTGAGCTGGAAGGTTGGAACTGGGGTGAGGTGGGGAGAGGGTGAATGACGATACTGGTGAAGTCCACATTGATGCCCTGCGGTTGAAGTGTTCTGAGGCAGAAGATGAGGTGCTCTGCCTCCAGGCGTCGGGTGGTGAGGCTGCGATGGTGAAGGAGGCCCAGGATCTGCATGTCCTTGGCAGAGTGGGAGGGGGAGTTGAAATGTTGGGCCACGGGGCAGTGGGGTTGATTTGGTGCAGGTGTCCTGGAGATGTTCCCTAAAGTGCTCTGCGAGAAAGCGTCCAGTCTCCCCAATTTAGAGGAGACCGCATTGGGAGCAACGGATACAATAAATGACATTGGTGGATGTGCAGGTGAAACTTTGATGGATGTGGAAGACTCCTTTGAGGCCTTGGATGGACATGGGGTGGGGGAGATGTGGGTGCAGGTGCAGGTTTTGCAATTCCTGCGGTGGCAGGGGAGGGTAGGTTGTTGGGGTGCAAAACATCTCCAGGACATCTGCATCAATCAACCCCACTGACCTGTGGCCCAACATTTCACCTCCCCCCTCCCAATCTGCTGAGGGCATGCAGGTCCTGGGCCGCCTCTACCGCCACTCCCTCACCACCCAACGTCTGGAGGAAGCACATCTCCTCTTCTGCCTTGGCACACTTCAACCCCAGGGCATCAGTGTGGACTTCACCAGTTTCTTCATTCCCTCTGCCCCCCACCTTACCTCCGTTCCAACCTTCCAGCTCAGCACCATCCCCATAACCTGTCCAACCTGCCAATCTTCCTTCCCACCTATCCGCTCCACCCTCCTCTCTGACCTATCACCTTCATCCCCACCCCCATTCACCTATTGTACTCTTTGCTACCTTCTCCCCAGCCTCACCCCTCTCCCATTTATCTCTCCACCCCAGAGACTCCCTATCTTCATTTCTGATGAAGGGCTTTTGCCAGAAACATCAATTTTCCTGCTCGTGGGATGCTGTCTGACCTGCTGTACGTTTCCAGACTCTGATTTCCAGCATTCGCAGTCCTCACTTTTGCCCACTTACATTGTGAGACATTTTAACTCTCTAGCATTGAGAAATACAGGAAATATTCATAAATCGGTCTCTTTCGGGTGAGATGTTGTAGTGGGTGATTTTAACTTGCCCAATATTGACTGGAACGTGCTTACTACAAGGTGTTTGGATCGGGTGGAATTTCTTAGGTGCATCCATAAGGTTTTCTTGAAACGATATTTTGGTAGTCCAACCAGGGAAAGGGCTACACTAGACCTTGAATTAAACAATGAGCTTGGCCAGATTATTGAAGTTCTGTGGGGGACCATTTTGTGAACAGTAATCATAATTCCATAAGTTTTAAGATAGTTATTGATAAGGATAAGACTGGTCCTTGGGTGAAAGTGATAAATTGGAGGAAAACTAATTGCAACACTATTAGGCAGGAACTGGAGAAATTAGATTGGGTATGAGGATAAATCTACATCTGACATCTGGGAATCTTTTAAAGTCCAGTTGATCAAAGTTCAGGACCAGCATGCTCCTGTGAGGATGAAAGGTAAGGGTGACAAGATTTGGGACCTCTGGATGACAAGAGATATTAAAGTTTGGCCTAAAAAAAGGAAGCATATTGTAAGGTTAGACAACTGAAATTAGAAAATGCCCTTGAGAATTATAAAGGGAGCAGAAAACTACTTAAACAAGGAATCACGTGGGCAAAAATGGGTTCTGAAATATTCTTGACAAGTAGGATTAAAGAGAATCCCAAAGTATTTTATATGTATATTTGGAACAAGAGGGTAGCTAGGGAAAGAGTAGGTCCACCCAAGGACAAAGGAGGGAATTTATACATGGAGCCAGAAGTAGTAGGTGAGGTTCTTAGTGAGTACTTTGCCATCAGTATTCACCAAGGAGAAGAACATGGACAATGGTAAGATTAAGTATGGATATGTTGATGTTCTAAGGTATGTCAGTATTTAAGGAGGAGGAGATGTTGAATGTTTAAAAACATTAGGGGAGATATGTACTGATGGGATTTATCCCAGGATATGGAACGAGGCAAGGGAGGAGATTGCTGGGGCTTTGACAGAGATCTTTGCATCCTCTTTAACTACAGGTGAGGCCTCAGGAGTCTGGCAAATAGCTAATATTGTTCCTCTAAGAAGGAATAATGCAGAAAATTGTAGGTTAGTGAGACTTCAGCAGCTGGGAAATTATTGGAAAAGATCAAATTTACTTGCATTTGAACTCATTAGGGATAGTCAGCATGGCTTTGTGTGAGGGCAGTCTTATCCTACACGTTTGATTAAATTTTCTGAGGAAGTGATGAAGATGATTGAGGGTTTGGCAGTGGATGGTATTTGAATGGACTTTATTAAAGCATTTGACAAGGACCTTTCTGGTGGGTTGATCCAGAAGATTGTCAGTTAGGATCCATGGTGATTTTTGTAAGCTGGATACAAAATTGGCTTGGTCACAGAAGACTGAGGGTAGTTGTGGAAGTTTTCTGACTAGAGGTCTGTGACCAGTGGTGTTCCACAGAATCAGTGCTGGGATCTGTTGTTTGTAATATGTATCAATGACTTAGATGAAATGTAAGTGGTCTGAATTATAAGTTTGCAGATGACAGGAAAATTGGTGGAATTGTGGACATTTAGGAAGGTTGTCAAAGGATATAAATCAGTTGGAAAGTTGGGCAAAGAACTGACAGATGGAGTTTAATCTGGGCAAGTGTGAGGTGACGCATTTTGGGAGCTAAAATGCAAGAGGAAAGTACTTGCCTTAATTGGTTGGGACGTTGTGTATAAAAGTTGACAAGTCACGCTGCAGTTGAATAAAACTTGAGTTGGCCATATTTGGAATATTGCGTGCAGTTTTGGTCACCACACTGTAGGAAGGATGTGGAGGCTTTACACTGTAGGAAGGATGTGGAGGCTTTGGAGAGGGTGCAGAAGAAGTTTACCAGTATATTGCCTAGTTTGGAGATTTACCTATAGTGATAAGTTAGACAAACATGGATTGTTTTCACTAGAGCATCAGAGATTGAGGGGTCACCTGGTAAAAGACGGCAAATTTGAGAGGCTTGGAGTCTTTTTACCAGGGTGGCAATGTCAAATACCAGGGGACATGAGTTTAAGGTAAGAGGGAAAATGTTTAAAGAAGATGTGCAAGGAAAGTTTTTTTTTAAACATGAAAGGTGTTAGGTGCCTAGAACATGCAGCCAGGGGAGGTAGTAGAAGCAGAAATGATAGCAATGTTTACGACGCATTTAGACGGACACATGAACTGGCAGGGAATAGAGGAATATGAAAAATATACAGGCAGACGGGATTAGTTAAGAATGGCATCATGGTCAGTACAGACATGGTGGACAGAAGGGTCTGTTCCTGTGCTGTGCTGTCCCATTTTCAAGGCTTGTCAAGTAGACATTAACAGTTTAATGTCATTATTTTCTCGAGCACAGAAATTATTTTGATAACCTGACCAAATTTATTCCTCAACTAACATCACTAATCAAATTATCTATTCGTAATCTCTGCCTTTTTTGGATGGGGGCTTGCTGTTTATAAATTGACTGTGATATTATTACTTTACGATACTGCAGTGACTTCATTAAAGTATTTTAGGTTGTTCTATAGTCTGGAAAAGAACTGTACAAATGAAAGTCTTCCTTTTTAATGTGCCACATGTGTAAATGTGCGAACTATTGATATAAATAGAAGCCAAACCTGGTGCTTGAAATCCTTGTTGTGAGGCTTTGAACTTTGTAATATAAAAATTGATTTTCACTTCTGCCTTTTTAAATTCCAACTACAAAGCTTGTGCAGATAAGAATAGAGATGAAAGGTACAAAAATGAACTCCATTGGTGCTTTGTTATATAATTCGTGTAGAATCACTGTTAGGAAGGATACTTGAATTGATTGCAAGCACCGCTGTGACTTGATTTAGTTATAAATTATCACTGAGATTTAAATTTTGGAAAGGACAGAGTCAGAAAAGACTACCCAGCCTCTCAATAGAAGTTGCTGGAAAAGCTCAGCCAGTTTGGCAGCACCTGTGAAAAGATGTCAGTTAACCTTTTGGGTCGTGTGACACCACCACAACTGATGGTAGCTAGGAAAATGTCGGTTTGTATGCAGAAGATGGAGTGGGAGTTAAGGAGTAAACAATTGGCAGGGATAGAGGCCAAGGAGAGAGAAGAACATTTGGACAGGGCAGCTCTAATCCCACTCTTTAACAGTTATCTTAGGTTTTGAAATGGGGTCATAGATGGAAAATGTTTGGGAAGCACTTGTTCTAGGATTAAATTATAGAGAGTCTAATTTGTGTATAATGTCAATAATGTGCATTGGTATAGCCCGTTTTAACAAAGTAAAATTTCCTACAGTACATCACGTGAACAAAGTCAAAAATTGAGACATATCTAGATAATGATATATTCAGCGAAACGACGAAAATTTTACTCAACAAGAAGCTTGGTCTATGCAAATTGTCTGCCCTCTTTTCTACATGACTGACTACGCTTCAGAAATATTTTGTCGACTATAAAGCACTTTGTGGTTTCTCAAGATCATGAAAAGCATAATATAAATGCAAGGTTTTCTTTTTTATGGTCATGCCAGGGTCCATTGTCATCACTTGGGATTTGTGCTTCATCCCTCTGGCTACTCCCCTTAGGTCCCAATATCTTCACATTCTTCCACACTGCACTGTTTTGAGTGAGCAATCATTAACTTGATTTAAATTCTTTATGCAGTAATGATCCATAATGTAAACCATGAACTAAGAATAGTGCCATAAAATATTTAGCTTTCTGTTTTTCTTTTAAAGTATAGTGGCTAATTTTTGTTCATTGATAGAGTTCTTGGAGGTCCATGAATTTCCTGAGCATATCAAACATCTAGTCCAGAAGGAGAAAGAAACAGAAGAACAAGAGAAAAGGCAGCGGGAAATTGAACGCAACACTTGCAAGGTATAGTGCAAAGTCCAGTTCAAATATAAGTCTCCATTGGTCCTTGTGATGACGCACTCACATTTTATAGTTTCATGTTCTAAATGACTGATTTGCTCTTTAGTTATTATATGTCTTGCTTTTTTTAAAAATAGATGCACTTGTTAATTTGAGAGGTTGTGATTTGAGTCATCATGTCATCAAAGTACAACAACAGCTATACAAATTTAGAAACCACTTTTTAGTATAGAAATGCAGCAGAATGCACTGGACTGGAGCTTGATCAAACTAAACACTGTGTCATAGTGTGATAATACAATAGGTAGTCATTAGGCTTGGTCAAGTGGACAGGGGCTTTAAGAGGTATCTTAAAGGCAGCAGCTAGGTTTATGTTGAGCCTTGGGAGATGAACACATTAGAATCAGAGTATCCTTCATTGTCATGTATACTCAAGTACAGGAGTACAGTGAAAAGTTTTATAATGTTGTCTGTTATGGTGCCATCTTGGGTACAAGTACCTAGGTACAAAGCTTAGATACAAAAAAGGAATAAAAAGGTAGTTTCATTACCTTACAGTAATTTGTAGCATAAAAAATAAGACATAGTTAAAAGGGTAGACATTACAGTCCAATAAACAAATTACATTGCAGTAGCTCAATGTAGGGGCTTCCACATGTGGTCTGACTGCCTGCGCCAGACCTAGTTCAACAGCCATCCCTGTTACGCTCCAAGCCTCCAGTCTGCTCCACACCAGCTCTTAGCTGCTCCAAGGTAAGTTTTCTCTGTGGCTTACTCCCTGCACTGGCCTTTGTCTAGGACCACTGTCCCGCTCCAGGACCACTGCCCACCAGCCTCTGCTTCAGAGCTTGCCAGCTCCTCCATTCTTCTCCATGTAAGTCCAAGTCATTAGTTGGAAATAAAAGAAGTAGAAAGGGTGAGAAAAGGAAAAGAATGGGCAGTGCAGAGGAACCCCGGCTGCAATGTCTTACTCTGCCGCCATCTTGCTAGAATGGTGGCCAATGATGGAGCAATTAATATTGGGAACACGCAAGTGACCAGAATTGAAAGAGTGCTGTGGAGGTTTGTAGTGATGGGTGGGATTGCAGGTGCCTGCTCACCGATGTCAGCACAAGCATGAAAAACATGTCTCTCCATGACTATTTCTCTGTATTAGCATCTGATTCTGAAATAATGAATTGCTACAAGTCAGCCCTCCACCAACACTTTAGATCTAAACTCAGCAGTGCTGTAAAATGCAGTCATGAGTGATGATGGACAATTGAGCTGAGGAGGTGGCACCATAAACACATTCTCTATGATGGGGCAACTGAACCCCACTGTACTAAAGAAAGAGTGCAAGCAGTCAACAGCGATGGTCTGTCCGTGCTTTCTCCACAAGTCCCCAGAAAAATGCTCCGTCTTTTTTCTCAGACAGTCACTTGGGATCAAGGATGACTTACTTACACTCTGAAGTTGTGGGTCCTGAATTGAACAAAATAGTCCAATGTTGGGATTGCACACTCTGTCACAGTTGGGGCAGGTGGGATTTGACAGATGGGTGGGTGGGATGCTCACATTTTTACACATTGCTTCCCCTGTTTATCAGAGATGCTGAAAATAATTGGCACCTTCAGATAGCTCTGTTTTGAGCAGTTTTGGGTAAGAGCTTGCCATGAATTGGTGGGGACGTTGAATTTTTTTTCAGGGAGGTCAGCTCTACTCACTTACATAAAGTCAAGAAATCGTGAAGGCAGTAGATGGCAAAGCTTAGAATCTGCAGCAACATCTTGTAATAGTCCAGTTGGCTGGACAGCTGGTTTGTGATGCAGTGTAACACCAACTATGTGGGTTAATTTCCCACACTGCCTGAGGTTACAATGAAGGATTGTCCTCCTCAACCTCACTTGTGCTTGAGGCTTTTAACTGTTGAATTTGAGCCACGACTCATCTCTGATGAGGGAATAATGCTACAATCTGGGATGAAATGGCCACTTTACCTATCAATACTGAAGTTTCATCCTCCAGAAGGAGCCGCACTCGTAGTAAATTATTCAGGTATAATTGCAACCTTGGCATTTACTCAACAAAATCGAAAATTAGTCAGTATATACTGTCTAGAAAAAGTAGATATCCAACCTGGCCAGTTACTATCTCAACAATTTATTAGCAATCAGCAGCAAAGTGACAAAAGATAACATTGATAATGTTATCAAACATTATCTTTTTCTTTGTTCATTCAAAGGATATTGTCATTACTGGCTAGGGCAGCATTTATTGTCCATCCCTAATTACCCTGGAGAAGTAACGTTGAGCTGTCAACTTTAACCACTGCAGTCCTTTGGGGTGTACCTCCACCCACAGTGATGTTAGGAAAGGAGTTCTCAAATTTTGACATTGTTATACTGAAAGAACAGTCTTGCAGTTCCAAATCAGATGATGCGTGACTTGGAGGAGAACTTGCAGGTGGTGTTCCCATGCACTGTCTGCCCATGTCCTCTTGTCGTCAGATTTGGAAGTTGCTGTCAAAGAACGTTTTGGTGCAAGACACAATGTAGAGGAATTACTGTTGCCACTGTATATTGATGGTGAAGGGCGTGAATATTAAATGTGTTTGGGGTACTAGCTAAGTGTTTGTTCTGGATAGTGTACAACTACTTTTTGTTGTTGGAGTTGTACTAATTCAGGACTTGGAAAGTATTCCATCATACTTCTGACTGGTGCCTTGTAAGATGGACAGACACTGGAGAGATGGAAAGGAAAATTGGAGTTCCAAACTTCTAACTTAGTCTTATAGCTAAGTATTTGCATGGCTTGTCCAGTTTAGTTTTTGGGCAGCAGTAATCCCCAGAATGTTGAAAGTGGAGGATTCAATGGTAGTAATGCCATTGAAAGTTTATGGCTAATTATAATCTCTTATTGGAAATGGTCATTGCCTGACACTTGTGTGGTGGGTGATTATTACCTGCCAATTAGTAACATAAGCCTGGATGTTGTCCATCTGCAGCAAGTCCTAGATATATGACTTTCTGATGAAGAGAAGATCATTGATGAAGCATCTGAAGTTGGTTAGGCCAAGGAATGCTGAGGAACACCTGCAAAGAAGTCTTTGAGCTGAGATGGCTGACTTCTCACAGCCACAATCATCTACCTTTTGTGTTGGATAGATCTTAGAACAAAGCTTTCACTCTGATTCCTACTAACTTCAGTTTTCCTAGAAGTCCTTGATGCTGTAATCAGTCATGCCTTGATTGCAAGGGCAGTTGATGGCTCCTTACATCTGGAGTTCAGGTCATTTGTGCATGTTTGTACCGAGGGGAGGGGAGGAGCTGAGTATCTCTGGCAGAATCCAAACTGTGCATCAGTGCCTAGGTTATACCTTTGCAAGTGCTACTCAATAGCACTTTGGACAGTCTCTTCCATCATTTCACTGATCAAGAATAGTATTAGAGGATGGTAAGTGACACTATTGGATTTTACCTTTTTGCGAACAGAACAATTTTCCACATGGTTGGGTTGTTGTTAGTATTGTAGCTGTATAGAATAGCTTGGTTTGGAGCACAAGTCTTCACAAATGTTAGAATGTTGTCAAGGCTCAGCCTTTGCAGTATCCAGTGACATCAGTTGTTTCTTGATAACGCATTAGAATGACCTTAGAATTTTGGCTATTTCACAAATTATACAATTTCCAAGTGGATACCTTCAAAACTATCTTTCTTTCATAGATCAAGCTGTTCTGCATGCATCCTGTGCGGCAGGTAATGATGGAAAACAAACTGGAGGTACATAAGGACAAAACATTGCAAGAAGCTGTAGAGATAGCATACAAGGTATGTGGATTTGAAGGAGTATTTCCAGATGACTAGATACCATTAGCTGGATAAGATTAAAAAGGGGAAAAATATTTCATCTGATATATAGATCAATCATTAGAGGTGACTGGGAGGGGCGATGAGGACCAATTACTTACTCTTCTTGGGTGTCAGAATCTAGAATGTTTGAGCGAAAAAGATGCTGGCAGTTGATTCCAGTAAATAATTTTCAAGGGACTTGGTACAGGTTCTTAAGAATGAAAAAGTTAAAGCTTACAGATTTTTAACAAAAAGAAAGATGTGGGGCTATATCCACCATGCGAGGGTAGCTTTTTAAGGCTTGTCTTGATTTCCTTCCTCTTGTAATCCTTCCTCTTTCAGATAACTATTTTAACATTGGTATTTATTATGCATGAATAGTTAGTGACAGCTTTTGTTTGTGTGTTCCCTGTTCGAAGCTCATGGATTTAGAAGATGCAGTTCCACTTGACTGCTGCCGGTTGGTCAAATATGACGAGTTTCACGATTACTTGGAGCGTTCTTACGAGGGAGAAGAGGATACCCCAGTGGGGCTGCTTCTGGGTGGAGTTAAGTCATCATATATGTTTGACTTACTCCTGGAAACAAGACAACCTAATCAAGCATTTCAACCATACAAATCAGGGGGTAGGTTTCTTTTATGAGCGGCAGGAAAGAAAGGTAATTTTAATTAGAAAAAAAGATGTATTTATTAATTACATTATCAATAATGTGATTTGGAGTTAAGATTCAGTTTTATGGTACTATCATCAAATTTGTCTGACTGTATACTAACAACAGCATCCCTTAAGTACTACCCTCAGACATTGCAGCACTTCAATGCTGTTACTATAGCAATCCAACTCTATGTCACTAATGCTTCCCTAACGGCCAATACTCCCTTGGTTCTGTCAGCGTGACAGCACAAGGATCCCCTGATGCTGCTCCTCTGTCAGTGCAGCCCTGTCCAATCAATACCCCTCTCGCAACGATGTGTTCTCTGAGCACTATTCTTCTAGGACTACACCCTCTGTTAATGCAGCGCTGTCCAGGTGCGACACCTGCCAGTGTAGCGCTGTCCAGGCGTGGCACCTACTGCCAGCTTAGTGCTGTCATCAATACAATTCTATCCTGGTACTGCTGCTTCAACAGTGCAGAGCTACCTAAGCATTGTCTCTCTGTCCCAGGAGCACAGCACTAGCCTGTGCCCAAGACCGGCCTTTTGGTCTGGATCGCATCCTTGAGTCTGTAGTGCACCCAAGTCACCTGATAAATGCTGCAGAATAAATCAAGTCAGGACCATGACTTAGTACCCAGGCCACAAGACAGTTTGATCAGTGTCAGAAAAAAAAGTATTATTGTTGTTTTGTCCATCTCCTATTGATCCATTTGTTTTCTTTAGAAGTGATGGTGAAAGTGCATGTAGTTGACCTAAAAACAGGGTCTCTGGTTCCACCCATCAGCATCCGTGCTTACCTTAATCAAACAGTGACCGAGTTCAAGCAGCTCATTTCCCAGGTAGGAACACAAGCAGTGAGTGTTGTTTCATGTGTCAACTCCTTCAGAACTGACTATGCGAAAACAAAGTTCCTCAAGTGAGGGCAAAAGTATGAATATTGTAATTGGAAGTTGCTGTTCATTGGTTTGCACTGAGCTGCTCAGTAGAGAAACAGGAACCTGGTAAATGGTATACATTTTGGTAAAGCAGATAAAAAAAACCTGAAAATAGGGTAACGTGGTGAAACAAAAATTCATTTCTGTTGAAAAGGCCAAACAAAAATTGCAGGCATAGAAATCCTAAAAAGTAAAAGGAGAATGCTGGAATTCGTTGCTCCCCAAGAGAGCAAAAACACAGTCAACACTGCAATTTTCTGGCCCTTTTTTGGAATTGCTTTCCATATCTGGTGCTTGGACCCTAGTGTGTGAATTTCCTGTTTTCATATTTAGTGCTCACCAGTATGGTAGCTGAAATGGTTACCTGTCTTTTTTCACTTCACCCTTCCCTGACCTCATTGAGAATGGACTGTAAACAGAGTTGACTCAAATTCTGAGCCAAGGTTGTTGGAATTAACTGTATTATATTCACCAACAAAAATGCATTTTTCACTTTTTAATTCAATCTTTGCTTCCTAATTGAAAAGATTAGTCCTTAAGTCAGTACTGAGCATTTGCAGAAATGGTTGAAATTCCAAGTATTATTTATGCAGGAGCCAACATATACACTGCTTCCTCTTTTTGATTCCATTTCTCTAACTGAAACACACTACCTGGTTTTAGTAAAATAAATGATGGATACCATTTAGACTTGAGAAGTCTTCAAAAAGCCTTCAAAACGCCTTCAAAACTCAAGCTACCATTGCTTTTCTTAAAATATAATCAGATGCCTTTCAGCAGCATCATCACTGACCCACCCACACACTCACCATCTCTATCTCTCTTCTCTCCTATCCAGGTCCCCAATGCCACGTTAATATGTTTCTCGTCTGGTTTTCACCTTAATTTTCAAGAAAACCGTCTTCTCAGTGATCCACCTGCTACCCCGTTACCATTTAATTTAGATAACTTTATGGAATAAACTAATGGATAATCACACAGGATTTAATTCAGTGCAAGTATATTGTGTATTAGAGTCAGAGTTATAAAGCATGGAAACAGACCCTTCAGTCAAACCCATCCTGCCAACCTGATACCCTAAACTGTATTCTTGAAAAAATCCGAACTTCTCACCTTACTCTATTTGGGACAATTTGCAAGAAAATCCAATGTATATGGAGGGCAATTTTTTTAAAAACTCTAAGCAAAGAGAATCCTTTTGGTTAGCAAGTGGACTCTACTTGGTAGATGTCAGGAACAGCACAGTCTGTTGTACCTGTAATGACGTCATTGCTAGAGCAATCTTTGTCCAGTGTGTGGCGCTCTGAGCATTCACATCATTAATTTAAAACTCATCGACAGAACAATTTATCCAGTGTTTTGAAAATATGATTAATTTTGCTTTAGTATGTTTCCCATGTTAATGTAAGCGTTTATATCAGAGAAGTTGGAAACTGACTTGTTTTTATGTCTAGTTTTATCAGTCTGATCAATTACTTGTGTAATTTCATTGTTAATATACCTAAGTAATTTCATAAGCAATGAATGTTTCTCACATGATTGTCTAACAGTAAATGCTCCTTATAACTCGAATCATGTTGAGCAAGATTAAAAATAGAATGCCAATTTGACAATGATCTTGAAATATTCCCTGAAAATGCATGTATCTCGCAAAGCTTTGACCTCCATTACTAAATAATCAGCCACTTTCATACCTCAGATGATGTTGGCTCTCAAATGAGTAACTCTTAAAGCTTAATAGTTTGAGATTGAACGTATTCCTTTTGACCATAGCACGATGTAGTGTGGATCAACAGTTTTATTATTTTTGTTAAATATGCATGACTCTGTGTAGATGTAGCTGTTCACATCTCATAAAGGTCTGCCAACAATGTGGTCAGTTAAAACTTACAATGTAGTTTCCAATATATTACTGCATTGTGAATTATGTCAGAATAAAATCTAAAGTTTTCAAATAAACTAACCAGTTTTTCTTGAGAGCCCCACAGGTGGGGTGTAGGCTAAGGGACAGAATTCTTATGTTACATTCCTCAACTGATATCATTCTTTGACGTGTGATTACAAGAATGATAAGAAATTGTGGGCTTTTCCTCTGCTTTAAAAGAGTGCGCTGTTCTGAAAAACTATTACTTGATACGGACCATGTCCTCTGTTTGATCCTAGGCCACGGGACTCTCTTTTGAGACAATGCGTATCGTACTGGAACGTTGTTGCAATGATCTGCGGTTGCTTTCTGTACCTAACAAAACACTGAAGGCAGAAGGGTTCTTCAGGAGTAATAAGGTGAGCTCAAAAAGTGAATTTTGCAATAGATGGGTGAATAGCATATTGCAGAACTACCTGGAGGGAGCTTAGTTGCTGTAGTTGTTCTGGGTGATGAATCAAAATTTTAAACAATTTCATTATAATACCAGTAAAACAGGTACAGTAACTTATCAGAGAACCTCATAAATGTTACAGCGGAGGACAAGGCCATTTGGCTCATTATGTCTGCATCAGCCCTCTAAGTGAGCATTGTGATTTTCCCCATACTCTTTCTCGTCTTTTCTATTTAAATAATTATCCAATGCCCTCTGGAATTTCTCAAATGAACCTGTCTCCATCATGCTTCCAGGAAGTTCATTCCAGATCCATATCACTCTGAGACATCATTATATCTTGAGTTGCTTCAAGTTGAAATCATTGGCTTGGAGATGGATAGTGGTTCCTGGAGATGACACTCCAAAACTTTCACAGTCTAGGATGCACATAAATGTTTACAACCCAATTGTTTCACTGGCAAATCACTTTAAATTTGTGCTTCTCATCTTGATCTTTTGATGAGTGAGAATAGTTCTCCCTATCTCAACACTCCAACCTGGTGATTTTGAACATTTCTACCACATCTCGTTTTAGCCTTTTTTATTTTGCAAAGAGCAGTCCCAACCCCTTCAAATCTATCATACTAATCAACCCACCTTTTCCTTGTGACTTCTAATTCTATACTAAATAATTATTTCTAGAAGCTTCCCTCCTCTGAAGTTAAACTTATTTCTAATTGCTAAACGATCCTACAACCTTTTTACAGGGCATGATGTTTGCAATTCTCCAATCTTTTGGCACTGCCTCTGAGATTAGGAAAGGCTGAAAATTTATTGCCAGTGCTCCTTGCAATTTCTCACTACCTGCCATATCCTTGGAACATGATTTTAGTGTGATGCAAGCTGCAATGTAAAATTAAGTTATGAAATGCTGTCTGGCTAAAGGAAAAGTTCATATTTTAAACTAAAACAATATCATTAATTTGAGATTAAGTCGGGTGATAGATGGTTCCCTAATACACTGAATTATAACCTGTGTTAATAAAAGATCATACGCTATTTGAAATACATATTTCTATTCAGGGAGCGTAAGCCGAGCTTTTTCAACCTCTAATCAGAAATGTTCGGAAGGAATAGACCGTTAACTTGAAATCTGAGTTTTGTAGATCATTGAAAATCAAGCCATTTAATATTTTTGTGCTGAATGTACCACAGGCAGTGTGCAAACATGGAAATGAAGACTTGCATTTTATAGCACCTTTTCATGACCTCAGAACATTTCAAAGCGCTTTACAGCCTATGAAGTGTTTTAAATGTAATCACTATTGTAAGAAATGGAGTAGACAATTTGTGCAGCATTATTTGAATGATGACTAGATAATTTTAATATTACACAGATTAATATCAGCAAAGCAACAATTTTCTTGTTCTTTTATAAAATAACAGCATGGGATCTTTTACCTTTGAAAGGCAGCATCTTAGTGCACCACTCCCTCCATACTGGCACTGAGGGTATCAATCTGGCGTTTGTGATGAAATCTTGAAAGCCCATAACCTTCCACCTCAATGGTGTGAGGGCTACTGAGTGAGCCACATCTGACGTCACAATATAAAGCACGTGGAATATAGCATTTTAGAAAGAAATCCATGCAACTTGGAGTTTTATGAGCATTTCTATTGCCATTAATTTCATTTTCAGTGAGCTTGCATGCCAGTGATTTTAATTCATGCTAACTTGAATTTTAATGTGTTCTAGATATTTGTTGAAAGCTCAGACATCCAGGATAATCAAGTAGCTTTCACTGAGTCACAACTCTGGCATCTACTAGACCAGCATGCCAATACCATTCGACTATACGTTTCATTGCCGGAACAGTCACCAGGGTCTCAAGGACTAAGGTATCATCACCAAAAAGCTGCAGGGGATCCAGGCAGCCAAGAGGACAGCTATGAATGTGCAAAAGGGCCTCTGACACACAGGAAACCTGTGGAAGCCATTTTGGAAGAAAGCACTGAGAAATTGAAGAACTTGTCATTGCTACAGCAACAGCAGTCATCCTGCACTCCAGGGGAAAATGGTGACGGTCTCAAAAGTGGAGAAGGCAGTGATTTTGAAACCATTGAGTCACCATCACAAGAGGCTGACTCCTCAACCTCTGTGGACAATAGGGAACTGGAAAACCGGATTCCCCCCTCTGATCCAGAGACCCCACTCCAGTCAGAGGAACGATCAGATTCTGACGTGAACAATGACCGGAGCACGAGCTCCGTGGATAGTGATATCCTCAGCTCGAGTCACAGCAGCGACACTTTGTGCAATGCAGAAACAGCACCTATACCCCTGACAAATGGGCTGGACTCTCACAGCATTACATACAGCCGCCGCTCAAAGACTAATGAAGGGAAGAAGGAAACGTGGGATACGGCAGAAGAGGATTCCGGAACAGACAGTGAATATGACGAAAATGGAAAGGCCAGGGGATTGACACGGTACATGTACTTCAAAGCAGAGCAGTGCACTTCTGAAGATGGATCAGGTGATGGACAAAAAAGCATGTTGTGTTTCATGTAAGGTGCATATTAAAGGAACTTTAATACATTTATCTTTGCTTGGTGGTAGAATTGCTAACAGCATACTTTTTATCACTATCAATCTCCTAAATAATTCATAATCTGATTTCAAAAAGAGTCAAAGTTCTCTTTAGTCAGGTGACACATGGGTATCTTACTGCCTTTTCCAATTGTTCCATCCCACATAGTCTGACAGTACTCTGCACAGTAACAGGCTATTCAATTCGACTGTTCATGCTGCTATTTAAACTCCGCATCAGCAATCTGCAACTATTGTCTAACTCCATCACCAAATTCTCCTGGTCTTTGCTCTAGCATATATTTATTAACTCTGATGACGAGTCATCTGGACTCAAAACATTATCTTGCACACTGTATGGATGGTGCATGACCCACTGTGATTTCTAGGGTTTGTTGTTTTCAGTAAAAATTCCAGCATTTGCAGAATTTGTTTTTACATTTATTTATCATGCTCCCTTATGTTCTCAAAGTTTAGAAGAATGGGACCTGACCTTATTGTAATATAAAATGCTTAAGGGCTTTAGCAAAGTGAATGTTGGGAGTTTGTTTCTTCTGACTGGAGAATTTAGAACTCGAGTCGATGGTCTCAGGATAAGGGGTCAACAATCTTGGGCTGAAATAAGGAGAAATTTATTTACTCAAAGGATTGTGACTAATTAGAATTTTCTATCCCAGAAGCTCCATTGTTGAGCATATTCAGGACTGATATAGAGTTTTGGATATCCAGTCCAGAATTGTGGAAGTGAACTGGAAGATTGTAATAATCTTTGGCTAATTCAGGCTTGAAGGGCTGAATGAAATGCTATTTTCGTATTCTTCTTGAATGCACCTGTGCTGTTAGCCTCAATTGTTTATGGCAGCGAATCTCACATTTGTAGAACACTCTGGGGGGGAAAAATAATTTCTTCCAAAATCCCAACCAAAATTGTTGGTACCCATTATATAGTGATGACCTCTCTAGTTCTGGATTCACCAGCAAGTGGAAATGCATCTCCCCTATCCATACTTTTCATATCCTTAATTAAAGATTTCTTATCAGGTTACCCTCAGGCTTCTCTCTTTCTGGAGATAAATGCCTCTGTGTTCAATGTTTCCTGATGGTATGTATGAGTATCATTCCAAAATCTTGTTTATATCTTCTGCTTCACCTCAAAGCTACAGTTTGAAGATCAAGACTGTTCACTCTACTCCCTGTGGCCTAATCAAAATGCTGTCCAAATTTCATGTAACTTCTGTTTGCTTTTAAATTGTACCCCCCGAGAAGTAAACTCTTTTGTTTGCTTTTTTAATGCCTTATTAATCTGTCACTTTGTGTTTTAAGTATCTGTACTGTCAGTTTCCTCTGTTCCTACCAAAATAACACCCCATCATTCATGTATTAATTTTCTAACTGCCTTCCCAATCTGAAAGTTAATTTGAAATGTTCTCTAAATCACTTTCTGTAGCAATCTCCAAAGCTTTGTGCACCTAGCAGGACTTAAACTTCATTTTTGAAATCATTTGAAGTTAAATTTGTCTCAAGTTGAAGGCTGCATTCAGTAAGGTTTGATAGTACTTTAAATGTTCACTAAACATGTATTACAGTTCCTTTAATACTTTATAAGAAGTATATGCCACTCTTTTTACAAAAAAGATTTAATTTATGTTTCTCGCTTCAGATAATGCATTATTCCCAGCCATGTGATGGGGTGATGCTCAATGATTGATGCTTGCACAGCTGGCTAAGTATTATGTCGTCTTCAAATTTATGGCCTGTAGTTGCCCCACTGTAGGGTGACTGAGATCAGTAACTTAAAGGATGCAATTGCAAGCACAGACAGACATTCTACTATTTTTGCCTACCCTCTGTAGTTCTAATACTCATTTTGCCCACATTATTCCCTATTATTTCTTCAATTATAATATAACTGCTTTTGGGGGGGGGGGGGTCATTCTGTGCCTCTGAAAATGAAACATTTGCCACAGAGTGGTGTAGCCAGGATTGCAACTGTATCTTCTGTTTTGAGCTATAAGTTGTGTGCAAATTTTGCTTCTGAACCATATCAGTAAATTTATGGCACAGTATGAGGTGCATTTGGAACATCAAAGGTTCCTATTGTGTCAATATAAAGTGGGCACATTTCAAAATGTCTGAGAAGATCAAGCTCTACTTGGAATGCTCACCATTTCCAATGTTGTCTATGATTTAATAATTCTTGCAGCATTTCTCAAAAGTACCAGTTTCAAATAACCTGAATTGTCAATCTGTTAGTAAACCGTATTAAATGAGCAGTATATTTCTGAAGGCATCCATAGTCTCCAGATGACCTGATGGCCCATCTGCTTCATAATTGGTTATATATGAAGGTGCAACACCTTTATACTTTGTACTTATGTCAAAATGTAATATGGGCACGCAAACTATAAATCTCGCCTTATGTATCGTAAGGTTTGTTTTCATACTTTGGTTGCCTATGTCAATATAAAAATTGAAAGGAGTATGAAGTTGGTCATTTTCTACAGAGTTCTCATCTCATCAATGAATTGAAGACTTGAAAACACCTGTAAATCCAGGGATAGCTTTCCCAACAACTGAAAATATCCAGTAATAAAGTTTCTATTTGCAACAGAATGTTAGATTTTGACATTTTAGAAGCTGACTAGATCATACATCTTGATCACAGGTTACACAGTATTCTGTCCTTGTCCTTATAAAAGTTAATAAAACCAATTCAATATTCCCCCTATAGTGTTCCTACACTTAGAGGCATATTGTACTTTTTAGGCTGTCATACAATCACTCTTCTATGTTGAAAGTGTGAATCAGCATGGCTGTCCAAAAAAAAAAGAGTTGGCAATTCACATAAATTGTTACCAGTTTTCCTAGAGTGGTTATGGAGGAACTTTTTGCAGAATGCCAGTAACTAGAGGGCACAGATTTGCAATTTTTGAGAAGATTTGTAGCTCAGATTGAGGTTCAGGTTGTAAGTTGCTCGCTGGGCTGGTGAATTTCTTAGATGTTTCGTCATCTTGCTAAGTAACATCAGTGAGCCTCTGTTGAACCTCTGGTGTTGTGGACAAAAGAGCTGAATTCTAGGCATGAGAATGACTGCCCTCAACATCAAGTATGATATCAAACAGCCCTAGCAAACCTGGTGTCAGTGGAATTGAGAGATATTCTTCTGTGGCTGGAGTCATTAAGTGGCACAAAGGAAAAGCGTTATGGTGATTTAACATCAATATTCTCAGGTACTGAGCATTCTGTGTAGGAGTTTCTCAAGGTAGTGTTCTCAGCCCAACCATCTTCAGCTGTTTCATCAATGATCTCCCCTCCATCATCTGGTCAGAACTGAGAATGTTTGCTGATGATTGTATGATATTCTCAGATACTGAAGCAGTCCATGCCCAAATGCAGCATGACCTGGACAGTACTCAATCGCTGTTCCTTCAATGTTGTTGGGTCAAAATCATGGAACTCCCAAATAGCATTGTGGATGTACCTACATCAAGTGGACTGCAGTGGTTCAAAAAGACAGCTCGCCATCATCACCAGGGATGAGTTATAAATGCTGGTGCAGTCTGTGACACCCCCATTCTGTGAATGAATTTTAAAAAGCTTTGATTATATTTTATCCCTCCTGTGTACTCTCATCCAATAAAGGAAAGCATTCCATGTGTTTTCTTTACCATCTTATTGACCTGCGTTAACGCCTTCAAGGACTTATGGGACATGCACTCCAAAATCTATCACTTTCTCTACCCCTTTCAAAATCCTCTTAATTTGGTATTGCTTAGCTTATTTGCCTTTCCCAAATGCATAGCCTCACTTCACTAGATTCAATTCTTCTTACCATTCCTATGGCCACTATTCGAGTCAAAGCTACAAAAAGTGAAATCTTGGTCGGAATTTATTTTTGGAGGGGGTGGGGTGTGGAATGGGAGGTTCTCATTTTGTTGATTTGGTTTGAGGTTACCCACCCAGTGAATGTAAGAAAACTGGGGGCTTATCTGGGATTGATTTGGTCTGAATTTGCTTCCAACATGATGTTTCTACCTCATGGAGCAATGCTTGCATTATCTCCAGTGACAAAACAAAGCAGATGTGAACCCAATTGATATTTATTTCAGCTAAGAGTTATGTGCAAACATTACGTTCTTTAAACACGTCAGTGTCTCAGCTGACATTAAGCTGCAACATTAATACAACATGGTTCCAGTTGCATGTCAACCTTCAAGAGGTCTGAGGCAAGGAGGAATGTGAAATCTTTATCTTCTCAGGCCACATGCTATGATGTAGCAATGATTATGTAATCATGTTTCTTAAATGCATATTGACTATGAAACATAGCACCATTCCCTTTTCCAAAGACAAAATTTCATCCCAAACGGATATACCTGGTTGTACGCAGGCATGTGTTGTCAGTTTGATAATGATACAAACAAGTTGAGCAGAGTTTACAAGACTAAACATTTATCTCTTTCTCATTCTGAGTTCTATTGCTTTTTCAATTTGAGAATTAATGGGATATGTTACCATATGTTTCAAAATCTAAACTTTTTAATGAGTAAATAACGTTTATTTTCACCCTGTATTTTACCTTTATTTCTTTGGCTGAATAAACTATTTTATTGCTTACAACCAAACCTGCGAAACTGCTTGCTTACATTTCCAAGAGAGACTACCTGGTCATAACCAAAACAATGTTTGACAGCTCATTCTGATCTGGTGATTATATACATGAGAGAAGAATGCATTATTCTCTGCTTCAATTTGACAACTTTCTGCTTTTGTAACTCAACATCATCTCACAAACATTATTGTCTTGAGTGTTCTCTCTCACACTTTTTGCATGTTTTTTGTGTCATAGAGTCATAGAAATGTACAGCACGGAAACAGACCCTTTTGTTCAACTTGTCCATGCCGCCCAGATATCCCAACCCAATCTAGTCCCACTTGCCAGCACCCAGCCCATATTCCTCCAAACGCTTCCTATTCATATACCCATCCAGACGCCTTTTAACTCTTGCAATTGTACTAGCTTCCACCACTTCCTCTGGCAGCTCATTCAATACACGTACCAACCTTTGCATGAAAAAGTTGCCCTTTAGGTCTCTTTTCTATCTTTCCCCTCTCACCTCTAGTTTTGGACACCCCCACCCCAGGGAAGGGACTTTGTCTATTTATCCTATCCATGCCCCTCCATGATTTTATAATATAAGGTCACCTCTCAGCCTCCGACACTCCAGAGAAAACAGTTGGTTAAGAAAAAGGAAGCATCTGTCAGGTACAGACAAGGTAGATCGAATGAATCCTTAGAGTATAAAGGCAGTAGAAGTATACTTGAGAGAATCTGGAGGGCAAAAAGGGGACATGAGATCGCTTTGGTAAATAGAATTAAGGAGAATCCAAGGGGTTTTTACAAATACATTAAGGACAAAAGGGTAACTAGGGAGAGAAGGGCTCATGCCCGAAACGTTGATTCTCCTGCTCCTTGGATGCTGCCTGACCTGCTGCGCTTTTCAAGCAACACTTTTTCAGCTCTGATCTCCAGCATCTGCAGTCCTCACTTTCTCCTAGAGAATAGGGCCCCATAAAGATCAACAAGATGACCTTTGTATTGAGCCACAGGAGATGGGGGGAGATACGAAATGAGTATTTTGCATCAGTGTTTACTGTGGAAAAGGACATGTAGGGAAATAGATAGTGACATCTTGAAAAATGTCCATATTACAGAGGAGGAAGTGCTGGATGTCTTGAAATGTATAAAAGTGGATAACTCCCTAGCACCTGATCAGGTTTACCCTAGAGCTCTGTGAGAAGTTAGGGAAGTGATTGCTGGGTCCCTTGCTGAGATATTTGTATCATCGATAGTGACAGGAGGGGTTCCGGAAGACTGGAGATTGGCTAACGTGGTCCAATATTTAAGGAAATTGGTAAGGACAAGCCAGGAAACCATATACCAGTGAGCCTGATGTCAGTGGTTGGCAAGTTGTTGGAGGGAATCCTGAGAGACAGGGTGTACATACATGTATTTGGAAAGGTAAGGACTGATTAGGGATAGTCAACATGGCTTTGTGCCTAGGAAATCATGTCTCACAAACTTGATTGAGTTTTTTGAATAAGTAACAAAGAGGATTGATGAGGGCAGAGCTGTAGATGTGATCTATATGGACTTCAGTAAGGCATTCGACAAGGTTCCCCATGGGAGATTAGTTAGCAAGGTTAGATATTATCAGATACAGGGAGAACTAGCCATTTGGATACAGAACTGGCTCAAAGGTAGAAGACAGACGGTGGTGGTGGAGGGTTGTTTTTCAGACTGGAGTGCCATAAGGTATGGGCTAGCTTCTATTCCTTTTGCCGTATGGCACTATGATTAGCAATAAATGGCACTATGATTAGCAATAATTTTGAGACATCTGGGCTATTTGTATATTTTAGAAATATCTGTGATATTATAATCCCAGCTGATGTTACTGTTAAAGTAGATTTGAGACAGCCCAGGGAATCCATTGTGGACTCAGACCTGTAAAACCTCTCTCTTGGTTCATCCCGGAGATCGTACTCTTTGGAAGTCTGGAATAAAAACCTCTTACAGACCGTTTAGTTTAATTTTAGTCATCCCCTTTATTCACTAATAGCATCACTGTTACAACATAACACTGATACCTATAAGCTAAACTAACTAGGTTCTAATAACCTAGGGGAGTAGGGTACCAGCTCTTCAAGTGCCCCAGCAGGCTACTCCGATGTACTGATACAAAGTGGCTTCCTTTATACAAAAGTTTACAAAAACATTGCATGTTCTTAATTAGACAGATTACAGTGAAAGACAACCTTTCTTCCTTACGAATTATTAATTGACAGATCTGTGCGCGCTTGACTGTTCACTCCTACAGGCCTTGAGCTATCCATCTGGTGGGAAAAACAAATCCAGCTGAGTTAGGCATCTGGTGGCGAGATAAGTTCCAATAAAGAACTACCACTCTAAATTAAGTGGGAGATGTCATAAAGTAACCTTGCACAGCTCGCAGGTATGATATCATTGTTTTACGAAATGGCTTATTAGCAAGGAGAGCAAACTTTTGACCATAAAATGGCTTCCCAACAGATTGTGTCAGAATCTCTTTAATGTTAGGTTTTGAATAAATTTTAGCTGGGAGCAGATTCCTGCTTTTATCTTAAGCACACAGTCATTCTGTACTTGAGGCTGAAATGTTATTGCAAAATTGTATTTAAAATGATTAATTAGTCTTGATTTAAACATGCCTTCTTTTCAAGTTTGTGATTTAAATTCAAATAAGACATAAGATCTGATTAGTAAGCATTGACAGTGGGGCAGTCTGTAAGGTCTTTAAAAACAAGTAAGTTAAAGCTTTATCAATATTTCCTTCTACAGAGTTTGCATTTCATAACCAGTAATGGCTACTCAAAATCATCAAAAAGTCTCAATGCAATTAAATTCAATCCATAACAGATAAGCACTAAGAGTTAATTTTCTACTGGATTCAACAGCTTCAGCATTAAAATGGTCTCTCTCTCTAGTGTCCTTCTGAACTTTCAAGTCAAGGT
The DNA here is from genome assembly GCF_037043375.1 of Chiloscyllium plagiosum. Taxonomy (NCBI): domain Eukaryota; kingdom Metazoa; phylum Chordata; class Chondrichthyes; order Orectolobiformes; family Hemiscylliidae; genus Chiloscyllium; species Chiloscyllium plagiosum. The sequence continues at coordinate 32,730,742 of NW_028270156.1, read as the reverse complement.
TTTGTAACAGCAAAAATTTCTTTTCTCTCTGTGACTGCCCCCTTGCAAGGAGTAATAAGAATCCACTATAATTGGCAGCATCTAACCGTTAATTACAAAGTTTTTGATAGTACCAAGTTTTGTTTCAGGGTCAAAATCAAACATTGTCATTAATTTCACAAGGGAACGGCTGTGAATGTTATCACTTGGTGTCCTGTTCACATAGATTCACCGATGCTAAGGCAAATGTTCTTAATAGTCTTACAGCATTCTGTTATCACTTGGTGAGCCCAGGTTGTCCCTATCTTTTGCATTCTGAGCCTTCCTGCCTATCTATTTTCTAGTACAGTAGATGTGTTCTATAATTCAGCAGTTACATTTTAGTCTAAATGTTTAAAGACAAGTTTTAAGGCTATAGGCTTTCTCATTACTACTGGACAGATCAGATCAGATCAGAGGCTGAAATCTGGCTTAAAAATCATTTTGTTTTGGTTATGACAAGGTAGTCCTGGAAATGTAAGGAAGAAGTTTTGCAGGTTTGGTTTTAACAATAAAGCAATTTGTTAAGCCAAAGAAATAAAATAGAGAGACAAAAAGCATTTACTCATAACAAAAATTAGATTTTTGAAACTCATGGTAACATACCCCATTAATTCTGGAATTGAAAAAGCTATAGAACTCATAGAACTAGAAAGAGATAAATTAACAAGAGAAGAAAGATAGAAAAGAGAAATTTAAAATGAGGCATGAACTCTGATTGAGCAAAGGTGAGTATTGACTGAAGAATCTTTAATTTGGGTATGTTGAAGAATTTTCTCTTTGTTTTTACAAATTCTTTGAGTATGGGCATTGCTGCCTAGATCAATATTTATTGCTTATCCCTAAATGCCCTTGAGAATGCCTCTGCTGCAGTCCTTGTGGTGTAGGGTTAGTATCTTAATTTAGTGAGAATGGAGATGTACTTCATGTCACTCTTAAAAGAAATCACCATTAATTTAAATTGTCATAGAACAGTGGACTACGCTGCTGTGTAGGTACTTTAGTAGGAAAGGCTTCAAAGGTAGGGTTAATATTTTCTTGGGTGTTAATAAATACTGGTCAATGTGACATGGCAACCCTTGACCAGTAAACAAAGCCCAACAGAAGGGAGGAAAGAGAAAACCAGATCCTGTGGGGTTGCGGACGTTACAGCAGAGGAAATGAACAAAAAAAACCTACTGCTGTAAAATGTAAGGAAGTACTGCAACAGTGTCCTGCCATCAAACTCCTGGTATATTGAGAAGTGGAATTCTTTCCTGTTTGACCTAAAGAACAGAATATTGTGGAACTGTGCAGCTATGTAAGGCCATATATGCTGAAGGGCATGCTTATCTAAGATATATTTATTGTGGACCATTTTAAGTGAAATTTTCATGATCATATATATTCCAGTTGATCTGGTCAAAAAATTGATTCCTGACCTTTGGCCAAAAATCCAAATTCTTTCTTTTTACCACTTGCTTACTAGTGAAGTCAAACTCGCCCTATTGCAAAATATTCATTGACAGAATCAAAGGCAGCTTGTTTATCCCCTTTTTTTCCTCCACATGTCAATGCATTCAGTGAAGTTTGCCACCTCAATGGTATGTGCTGCATTCCCACCTTCTAATATTTGACAAAATTGCATCAAATGTGCAGCAGCTCGAGAAGCCAGGATAGTGGGAAAGACTGTTAGTGATTGGAGGAAGCTTTCCATGCTGAAGCAAATATGGCTAACTGAGGAAAGCCCTAGGATGTGGCCACAGTAGGAAAATGAAGCTGCAAAACACATCAGTAATAATTGCCAGAATAGAATCTCCACTTCTTGCAGGTCTATCTGAAGCTTTGGCCCAAAGCAAGCAAGAACAAAAATGTATAACAGATTTCGAAGCCATCCTATGTTATGTATTAGATTTATGGAGAGGAGCGACAGAAGGCCAACATATTGCATAATTTAAATAAAATTTCAGTCATAAAAATATTACTGGTTACTTTTGGGTGGATTTGGCAAGAATTGTCTCTGACCTAAGAATGTGAGGCTGGATTTCAGCCCCTCGCAAATATTACTTGTGTAAAAGTCAACCCTCTATTTTTCTGGCTAAATGTTGAGTGTTAGAAATGTGATTTTCACCAGTAAATATAATATAATATGATTTGTCTGTTAGCTCTCAATTTGATTTAATTTGAATTCAGGGTTTAAATAAAAACTACAGTAAGTGCAATCTTTGGCAATTTCTTCTTTAGGTTTATTTGGTTATTTTGCTCTGTTTTCCCATCACAGAGATTGCAAGCAAATAGACTATTTACCCTGTCACCTAATAAGGTTACAGGTGATCTTTTGTACTCTCAATGCCAAATTAGCAACTTATAGAACAAAATGTTTTTACTCTGAAGGTTGCTGAAATGGCACTCAAACAAAATCTGTGTTAATATTTTTGTTAAACTGTTTTCCTGATGCTTGCTAATGCACATCTGCACATTTATTTATCTTGATGCTAATCACAAGGGGACCGAGTAATGCAAATTAGCAGTCTTGAGTCGGGTTAAAAAGTGTCTTTAGTGATAAGAGGTCTCTTGTAGTACTAGTAGTTATGTAGCAGTGTGCTGTTCCCCTGGGATTCTTGTAACTCATGCCTTGAATGATTTTAGCAATCTCTATTTAACTGTAAATGTTTGGAAGTGATTTGATCAAATGAGTTAAAATGAAATTGGGGAATCTGTAACAGGTTTTTATGTTAACTTTGTTCTTACAGGTTTGTTGGTGTTTGTTGATAAACGCATCACACTGGCGGCCTTCAAGCAGCAGTTAGAGCCATTTATTGGAGTTCCATCATCCCAGTTTAAAGTCTTCCGGGTCTATGCTAACAATCAGGAGTTCGAGAGTGTACGATTAAATGAGACTCTTTCCTCATTCTCTGATGACAACAAGGTGAGACATGCACATTAAATATGTGTTAAATCTGTTCATTAAATGGGATTCAGTGAATCAGGAACTCTTCACAGTGACTAACGAGAAGTGTGTTTATTTACAAGCAAAATGCTTGAGAATGTTAACACTGCAATAAAATGGCAGAAATTGTAAGCATCTGTGTAAAGAGAAATGAATTATTACTTCAGGCTGATGACCATTCAGGAAAATAGGGGCTTCAGAAGTTTTCTTTAAATCAAAAAGGTTAAAATCTCTGACATCTAATGTACAGATTAATTGAGAAGATGATCAGTTAGTGTTGCTGTTTACTGAGACCCCAGTTTCTCTATGTGATTAGCAGATAAATAGTTAAGGGTAATGGGTGGTGATGCAGCAGGTTTATAAGTTTTAATAGTTTTGAAAAATCAATAACTCATCTCTTCTGAGACATTATCCCAATTGACGTTGCAACCTATTCCCCCCTCGCAACCGAAACAAGTCCTCAGCTCCTGATCGTCTGCACATTGCATGAACCCTCACCCACAACTTTGACAGTGGCTTGGAGGAGAACCTGCAGATTTAGGTGTTCCCATGTATCTATTGTCCTTATCCTTTTAAAGGTAGTGGTCATGGGTTTGGAAGGTGCTGTCTGTAAAGCCTTGGTGAATTTCTGCATTGCATCCTGTAGCAATTCACCAATGCTTCATAGAGCCTAACATCACAGAGATTGACAGCATGCATAAAATCATATTGAACTGTTGTGGCTGTCCTAGATCCTTTGAAAAAGTATTTATTCTCTGGAATATCCTGCATATAAATCTGTCTACCCCTCGGATTTTAAGATGCTCCTTGAAACCCATCTTTTGGGTCAAGCTTTTGGTCAGCTGCACTAAATTTGCCTTGTTTGGTAAGTTTTGGTTTGTTTCTTGGAAGCACCTCGGGATGATTAATGAAGTTCTTGTTATAGTTCCAGTGCCCTGCTTTTTCTCTAATATTGTATGTTCCTTATGATGTATCCACCTAACTCACTTTTTTAAAAACAATTATCTGAAAGCTCACTTCCCAGTACTTTTTCAGGTAGTGTTCCTTAGCTCGGCACCTGAGTGAACAAATTCATTTTGTGCTTTTTCCAATGACTTGACACCTTCTTGAGGATAATTAGGAATGGGCAGTCAATGCTGGCCTCGCCTGCGATATCCACATCCCATGAATGATTTTTTAAAATATCATGACCCAATTCCAAGTGATGATTTTTTTTTTTCCCATTTACAATATTGAAGTCTCTTATCTTGAAATGTTTTATTAGCTACGTCTTGTCCTCTTTTTAGTGTTTCTTCTGTTCGGTGCATTCAAAGTTCAAATCTTAACCCAGCTTTTACAGATGCAGCAGATGCCTGTAAGTAGGTTACTAACATGCCTCTTTCCCCAAGTTTGTAAATAATGTGTAGAACAGGGATTTGTTATATTTTTCATTCATGGGGTGTGGCTATATTTATTGCCCAGCACTAGTTCCTGTTGAGAAGGTCGTGGTGAATTGCTGTATTCTATTTGATGTAGGTAACCTGACAATGCTGCTACAGAGGGAGTTCAGGGATTTTGATGCAGCCGTGCTGAAGGAATAGCAATGCATTCCAAGTCAGGATGGTGTGTGCCATAGAGGAAAAATTGAAGATGGTGGTATTTCATGTTTCTAGTGCTACAGTTGATGTTCAGTGGGTCTGTCTAGTTTCATTCCAGTTTGAGGCAGTGGTATTATACAACATTATAGTTGCATGTCGGCCAGACCAGATAAAGTCAAAAGGTTTCCTTCCCTAAATGTCATTTGTGAACCACGTGGCCTTTTGTGACAATTGACAGTGATTTTATGGTCATCATTCAATTTTTAATTTTGGATCTTGCTTTTGAATTCAAACTGAATTGACCCTCAAGTTCTCGAGGCCAGTGTTTTGAATCTGAGTTTCTGGAACATTACCTGGACTATAGTCTTAACAACATTGCCACAATGACATTGTTTCCCATAACCTTCTCCTCAGTGTGACATCACTCGTCTGATCAGAAGATGATAGAACAAAATTCAAATGCCGTCAAGAGGATAATATTTCCTGTCGAGAAAACATGTCATGTCGCTTGTTTTGAATGCACTTGTTGCTTAACTGTTTAGCACTTTAATAGAATGCAGATACTGGTTGTTCAAATAAATGCATGAAGTGTACAGATTTCATCCTGCTTCCATCTTAAAATGTGCCTAATATTACTAAAGTTTTGATACTATAACTGAGCTATATTAAACTGACTTATGAATCCAGTACTATATTGTTTTAGTAAAGAATATTCTTAGTGGAAACCACTTCTGTATCACAGGTAGTGGTGCCTTTGCAGTATGCTTCCTACCTCAAAAAGGCTAAAAGTCAGTGACCTGTAGTCCAATCAGGAACCCTCTATCAAACTTTCTGCACTGAAACCTCAGACACTAGGGGAATTCCAGAAAGCACCAGCTTGTCAATAATGACTAAAATCATATTTCTCCTTTATGTCGCTATTTCAAAGTTTTTTCAAAAGATTAGCAAATATCTTAAAGGAGTTCAGACACTTCTCATGCCTTCTCATGCCCTTGTAACCCTGCCGCACAGGTTAGTCTTACTCAGGAAAATATGCAAACCTCCAACGATCCAGTCTTGCTCAGTAATAGTTTGCATTTATTGAGTCCATTTAATGCAGTAAAAGCTCTTCACAAGTGTGGAAATTTGGCACTGAATGACATCGACATCAGGGCAGGCAACTAAAAGCTTGATCATTGAAGTTTTTCAGGAGAGGTTTAAGGAGGGAATTCTAGAGTTTAGAACTCTGACAACTGAAAGCGTGTCTGAGATTTCAATACAATTTTTGTAAGAAATCAAGTAACAGATGGAATGTGAGCCAATATAGTTAAGTGGTGATGATGGACATACCAGCAGCAAAATTTTCAACTGAGGCAGCAGAGTTACCCACCATCTATACCTTGACATTATGCAATTGAATGTTTATTGAGATAAAATTATGAATTATTTCACTTTTCACCTTTTCCTAGAGGCTAAGGTGGCAGGTCTCCACATGTTCGTGTGCAAAAAGGTGCTGTTTGTAGTTACGTATGTTCCGTACTGAGGCTAGGAGAAACAAGGCCACTCCTCACTTGTTGCACTATTCATAGGAAACCAGTTACCAGTCGAGCATGAACACAACTGTATAAACAAGAGTATAGCTGTGTCAAGTTGAAATTAATATTTGAAAATATATCCATAGGTGACTATTCGACTTGGAAGAGCTCTACGGAAAGGAGAATATCGTGTGAAAGTGTACCAATTACTAGTGAATGATCCCGAGGTAATATTGATTAGTTTGACTCAACTACATTCAATGAGTAATAGGTTTGCATTTAGTCTTTAATCTGTGAAAGCACTAGGATTCCTGGTTCAGCTTCTATGTTTCAGTCACTGCAATAGGCTTGAATCATAAGATCAGAAATAGGAGCAGACCATTTGGTACCTCGAGTTTGCTCCATCATTCAGGAAGATCAGACTTGATCTTCTGCAGCAGTTTCGCTTTCCTGCTTCCTTTCAATAGCCTCAACCTTCCGTCTGAGTTGAGAGTGCTTCCCACTGTGCCATGATGGACAGCTTATGTCAATTAGGTATAGATGAGGTAATTTTCCGTTCTCTCAAAAAACACTGTTCTTACTGCTTATGCAAGTCGTTATAATTACCTTGGCAACTGATCATGTCAGGATTAAATGTTAGATAAGGCTAATAAAGAAATGTGATTTCTGCCTTGTCATGTATTTGTGGCCATTATTCAAAATCTTATGTCCCTCAAACTATATCTTAAGGTGTTTAGAATTCAAGCAAAATTTAACTTTGTGTATAAAATCACAGTTCAACAAGTATGCAAAAGTTACTTAGTTAATTTTGGTTTTAGAATTCCTGCTTGGGCAGAGAATTGGCTGAAGTAACTCCATAAGTAAATATGTAAAGAATTTGCCTGTGGAAATTTTCACAACTTTGCTTTTTCAGTGCCATTTGGTAACTAAACATCAAAATATCATTCCATTGTCACACGGTATTTAATACCGTAAGGGGCTGATAATAGCTGGACACTGTCAAGCAACTTCCACAAATTAAAACTTTTCAGAACTAGAGAGTTGCTGGTGAACACTGTCTGCTACAGCTTTGTCAGAGGCATCCCCAAAAGTTAACTTATCAATGGATCAAAAGCAGACATGGTTGGGGAGTAATTGTGTAGATACCAAGGGACAGGGTGCCCTCCTTCCATTCCGTAAATCCTTCTGTTCAACCAAGGAAGAAGAATCCACCCCCTTCCAAATACCTTGTGCTGTACTTCAAGTTAGTTTACAGTATAACCTTTGTGACATATGAACAGCAGCCCAGTTAAGGAGTTTGCCACTAGACTAGTAAAATATGATTTTAAATCCCATCTGTAAATCTAAATCATAGATTATAGAATAATCATTGAACAGTACTGCACAGGAACCGGCCCTTTGATCCACCATGTCTGTACAACTGTGATGCCATTGTAAATTAATTCCATCCGTCTGCACGTGGTCGTATCCCTCTGTTCCCTGCGTGTTCATGAAGCCTGTCTAAATACTACTTAAACATTGTGATCGTATCTGCTCCTACAACTTCACCTGGTGTGTTACAGACACCTACCACCCTCTGTGTAAAAAAACAACTTGCCTGGCACATCTGTTTTAAACTTTCCCCTTTTCAGCTTAAACCAATACCCTTAGTATTTGAAATTTAAACCCTGGGAAAAAGACTCCAATTATCCAATCCTCTCATAATTTGATACACTTCAATCAGGTCGCCCCTCAGCCTCCGATGCTGTAGCAAAAACAATCTAAGTTTGTCTAACTTCTCTTGATAGCTTACACACTCCAAATCAGGCAAGATCCTGGTTAATAAAAATAGAAATTCCTGGAAAATCTCAGCAGGTCTGGCAGCATCTATGGAGAGAAATCGAGTTAACACGTCCATTGACCCTTTTTTAGAACTGATGATAGTGAGGAAAAGGTTGTTTATAGAGTCATAGAGATGCACAGCATGGAAACAGACCCTTCGGTCCAACTTGTCCATGCCAACCAGATATCCCAACCCAATCTATCCCACCTGCCAGCACCCAGTCCATATCCCTCCAAACCCTTCCTATTCATATACCCATCCAGACGCCTCTTAAATGTTGCAATTGTACCAGCCTCCACCACATCTGTTGGCAGCTCATTCCATACACATACCACCCTCTGCATGAAAATGTTGTCCCTTAGGTCTCTTTTATATCTTTCCCCTCTCACCCTAAACCTATGCCTTCTAGTTCTGGACTCCCCGACCTCAGGGAAAAGACTTTGTCTATTTATCCTATCCATGCCCCTCATAATTTTGTAAACCTCTATAAGGTCACCCCTCAGCCTCCGACACTCCAGGGAAAACAGCCCCAGCCTGTTCAGCCTTTTCTTGTAGCTCAAATCCTCCAACCCTGGCAACATCCTTGTAAATCTTTCTGAACCCTTTCAAGTTTCACAACATCTATCCGATAGGAAGGAGACCAGAATTGCACGCAATATTCCAACAGTGGCCTAACCAATGTCCTATACAGCCACAATATAACCTCCCAACTCCTGTACTCAATACTCTGACCAATAAAGGAAAGCATACCAAACGCCACCTTCACTATCCTATCTACCTGCGACTCCACTTTCAAGGAGCTATGAACCTGCACTCCAAGGTCTCCTTGTTCAGCAACACTCCCTAGGACCTTACCATTAAGTGTATAAGTTCTGCTTAGATTTGCTTTCCCAAAATGCAGCACCTCGCAATTATCTGAATTAAACTCCATCTCCCACCTCTCAGCCCATTGGCCCATCTGGTCAAGATTCTGTTGTAATCTGAGGTAACCCTCTTTGCTGTCCACTACACCTCCAATTTTGGTGTCATCTGCAAACTTACTAACTGTACCTCTTATGCTCACTTCCAAATCATTTATGTAAATGACAAAAAGTAGAGGACCCAGCACCGATCCTTGTGGCACTCCACTGGTCACAGGCCTCTAGTCTGAAAAACAACCCTCCATCACCACCACCCTCTGTCTTTTACCTTTGAGCCAGTTCCGTATCCAAATGGCTAGTTCTCCCTGTATTCCATGAGATCTAACCTTGCTAATCAGTCTCCCATGGGAAACCTTGTCGAATGCCTTACTGAAGTCCATGTAGATCACATCTACTGCTCTGCCCTCATCAATCTTCTTTGTTATTACTACAAAAAACTCGATCAAGTTTGTGAGACATGATTTCCCATGCACAAAGCCATGTTGACTATCCCTAATCAGTCCTTGCCTTTCCAAATACATGTACATCCTGTCCCTCAGGATTCTTCATGCAGAAGATAGGATGATGGTAGAGGATAAGGGCTGAATGATAGGTGGACATAGAACACAGAGAGAGAGCAGAACAGTTGGATAGGCAAAGGAGTGGGTAACGGTCAGCCTAGGAGAATGAATACATGTTAATGGAAACTATTAGTGGCTAACAATGGGTAGAGTATAGCGACAAATTCAATTGTATTTGGTGACCTTGAAAAAAATTTTGTAATAACCTGAAATATTTAATCAGGAAAAAACTGAGATTTGTATATTTTTGGGCTTCAATAAAATTCCAATGCCAGAATTATGTTTGAATAAAAGACTTCTAATCATTATATTCTATGTGCTCTTGTATTGCAGCCCTGTAAATTTCTGCTCGATGCTGTGTTTGCGAAAGGAATGACGGTGCGCCAATCAAAGGAGGAACTCCTTCCTCAGCTGAGAGAACAGTGTGGGTTAGATCTTTGTATTGACAGGTACGAATTACCATTGATCTACGTTGTAATAATCTGCAGGAGCCAGATGCCTATTAGCATTTGTTCGTAGAGTAACTAACACCTGGTCAGAGGAGATGACAACATGAGTGAAAGCCATTTGATCCATTTTGTCTTTTTCAGCATATGTATCATATTCTTTTGGTCTTCTGGGTTTACATATAGTCTTGAACTATCTGAATTCTATAGTAAAACTCTATAGATACTAGCAGAGGTAAGATTTCTATCTAATCTAGCAAAGAAAATGAAGTAGGCATGAAAGATTTCAAATCCCTTTTGTCATTTCTGGTTGGGTGTGGAGATATGTACAACTGACTAGATTGATAATGATAAATGATCCAGAAGAGAAATTCATTAAATAGTAATTTAAATATAACTAACCTGAATTTCAAATGTTATCACTGAACGATTGTGAGCACAATAAAACAATTCCTTAAAGGACTGTCCCTTATTTTGTTAAAATAGTAGTTGGAATTATTGTGGAAGAACACAAGTTGAATCAGTGTTGGCCTTAAAATTAACAGTTTGCCCATGTCATCCTGCACCAATAAGAGCATCTTTGCTTACTGTTGCCAAATTTTGTATCAGTCGCTAACATTTCATAGATTGAAAGGAAATTTTCATTACTTGTTGGGTAACTTGATGGGCCTGCTGGCAGAAATCAGGAATATATTTGCTCTTCTATAAATAAAAATTAGCTTTATTGTATATTTCCTCTGCCTTTCAAATTCCATTTTTCTTTTACATCATGTGCAGATTTGATTCATCTTTAACAGAGGAACAATCTTCATTGTGTGGGAAACGTCACCTGAGACACACTTTCTTTAAGCTCTATCAGTCTCTCTTGTATTTAACTGCATTGAATCTCTGCCACAGGGTTGAAGAAAGATGAGCTGGAGTCTTTCAATTCTGTGACCACAGATTTTGCAAGTGTTTGTCTTCCACGCTCAGCATTATATTTCTAGAATTTCTTTTTGTTTTCACATTACACAAGATGCCTTTTGTGAATGCAAACATCAGTAAATACTTTTAAAAATAAAATTATTCTTTCACAAGTTGCAAATGTCACTGACTAGGATAACATTTATTGCCCATCCTCAGTTGGCCCTTGAAAAAATGATTTCACTGCTTTGAAACGTTACAGTCCATGTGGTGTTGGTGCATTTTCATTGCTAATAAGGCAGAAGTTCCAGGAATTTCTTCCAATGAAAGTGAAGGAGTAGCAATATAGTTCCAAGTTGGCATGATGTTTGACTTTGAGGGGAACCTGCAAGAGATGATATTTCCATGCATCTGCTGCCGTCATCTTTCTCTGTGATTACGAGTGATGCAGAAAATTGGGTAATCATTGGTGAATGTCCCACTTCTGACATTATGATGGAAGAAGGTCATTGACTCAGCTGAAGCTGGTTGGGTCTAGAACACTACTTTGAGAGATGTTCTGGAATTGAGTTGATTGCCCTCCAACAGCTATGTTCCTTCATGTTTGGTCCAAGGAAGTATTTGTTTCCATTTTATCTTACCTTCTCTTGCACCATTTCTCCTGAAGAGGTATGATGCAGCTTGGTCAAACAATTGCCACTTTGATAGCAGGCTCCTTCACTCATTAATGTCTACTGCTATGCTTAAATGGAATTTTGAGTTTCTTAACATTTTCTTTCACCTCCCCTGGAATTCTGGTATGTGAGAATTGAGAATACTGATCTGTTGGGAGCAGAAAGTGCAAAGTGATTCATTTTGGAAGGTCAAATTTGACTGTAGATTACAAGGTTAAATGCAGCATTCTTGACAGTGTGGAGGAACAGAGGGATCTTGCAATCCATGTCCATAGATCCCTCAAAGTTGCCAGTCAAGTTGATAGGGTTGTTAAAAAGGCATATGGTGTATTGGCTTCCATTAGCAGGGGGATTGAGTTTGAGCCACGAGGTTATGCTGCAGCTCTATAAGGCCCCTCTGGTTTGACCATGCTTGAAATATTGTTTGGTTCTGGTCGGCTGTGATAGGAAGGATGTGAAAGCTTCAGAGGGGGTGCAGAGGAGATTTACCAGGATGCTGCCTGGACTGGAGGGCATGCCTTATGAAGAAAGGTTGGAGGAGTTACAGCTTTTCTTATTGGAGTGACAAAGGATGAGCGGTGACTTGATAGACGTGTACAAGATGATGAGAGGAGGCATATATGAGTGGATAGCCAGAGACTTTTTCCCATGGTGGAAATAGCTATCACGAAGGGGCATAATTTTAAGGTGCTTGGAGGAAGGTTATGGGGAGATGTCAGAAGTAATTCTTTACACAGTGTGATGGGTGCGTGGAATGCATTGCCAGGAGTGGTGGTAGAGTCAGATACATTCAGGACATTTCATCAACTCTTGGATAGGCACATGGATGATAGTAAAGTTAAGGGTATGTAGGTTAGTTTGATCTAAGAGTAGGATAAAATGTCAGCACGAAATTGAGGGCAGAAGGGCCTGGCCTGTCCTATGTTCTATGATACGTATTGGCCATTGAAATGGTGTATGTCTTATTGAAATGGGTTCTGCAGGAGATTTGTCTGAATTCGTGTGGAGATGACTTCAAGAAGAAGGGTAAGGTTTGTTTGACAGTCCTCCCATTGAATCTGTAGAATGCAGCAGAGGCTTTGCTGAAGGAATTTCCCTACCAGTTTTATACACACTTGTTGCATAGTTAATTTCTCTTTCCTCTACCCCTGCTCTCCTCACCAACTTGATATGTCAATTAATACTCCACAATTGTAAAGGAACTGTTAGGTCTGATCTTAGATCTTCAACAAATTGACAAGGCTGTATAATGCATGTTTTGCACAGTTTATGATGGAGCCTTGGGTAGTGTTGTCAAACAGAGACCTAGAGGTTTAGTTCTTTGAAAGTTGTGTCGCATGCTTGCTTTCATTACTCGGACGTTTGAATTTAGGAGTTGGGACGTCATGTTCAGGTTGTCACGACTCGGGTGAGGCCACTTTACAAGTACTGTGTGTGGTTCTGGTCACTGCTTTACGAAGGAGATTAGTAAATAGGAGGGGGGTTCAGAAAAGGTTTACTAGAATGTTGATGGGACTGGAGGGTTTGAGTTATAAGGAGAGGCTGGATTAGCTGGGACTTCTTTCATTGGAGCATAGGAGGTTGAAGGTGACCTTGTAAAATCATGAGGACCATAGATAAGATGAATAGCAAAGGTATTTTCTCTAAGGTTGGAGAGTTCAAAACTAGAGGGCATATTTTTAAAGTGAGAGGAAAAGATTTAAAAAGGATCCGAGGGGCAACCTTTTCAGTCAGAGCACTGCATATATGGAATGAACCGCCACAGAAAGTGGTAGATGAAGTACAGTTACAGCATTTATAAGACATTTGGACAGGTACATAAACAGGAAGGGTTTAGAGGGATATGGGGCAAACGCAGGGAAGTGAGACTAGTTTAGTTGGGAAACTTGGTCAGCATGGACAAGTAGGATTGAAAGGTCTGTTTCCATGCTGTATGACTCTGATTCTAACCAGTGCAGAGTTTTCTACTGATTTCCATTTACCTCAATTTTACTTGGGCTCCTTAATGCCATTCTTGCTCACATGCAGCTTTGATTAGTTTCATTCCCACAGTGAATCAGTGTTGTCATGTGTCTGTGACCTGGGAAGGAAAATCGGGCAGCCAATTTCCGTAAGCAGAAGTGTAATAAGTGATCAGATAAACTGTTTATAGTGATGTTGATTGAGCAACAAATATTAGCCCATGCTGCGGGGGATATTGTTTCTACTCCTCTTTAAAATGGTGCCCTGGAGTCTTTTAAACCCCACAAAAGATGATAGGGCCTTGATTTATTGAAAGGTGACACTTTTGACAGTACAGCACACTCAGTTTTGGACTAAAAATGTCAGCTTAGGTTATATACTTCAGTTTCAGGATTGATTCAAACCTGAAAGTATTAGCCATTGAAACTTGACTGACATAATTACAGAGATTATTGCAAGCAACCTTACGATGATTTGAATAAATTATATGGGAACAAAGTGGTTCTCTTTTTTTTGTTAAATATTATATGCCTCTAAGTTGTTAATAACTAATGCAAAATTCATTGAAAAACACTGAGCTAGTCAGACCAAGCTGTTCATTTTCAGGCTGCCTTCGTAATACTACATTGTCAATACATTAACGCAATATAACTTGACTTTAAAAATAAAAAGCTTCCCTTCGCTGATAATCTCTATTGTGTTTTAATAGGTTTAGACTGAGGAAGAAAACCTGGAAAAATCCTGGGACAATTTTTTTGGACTATCATATCTATGAGGAAGATATCAACATATCCACTAACTGGGAGGTTTTCCTTGAGGCACTTAATGGTAATGCTGCTTCAACAAGAATTTTTATATAAAACAGTATTATTGTTTTTTTAAAAAAAATCCCCAGGTGCTTCATAGAAACATTAATGAACAAAATTTAACACTGCGCCACTTAATGAGAAATTAGATCATAGGATCACAGAAGTAGCTCTTAAAGAATTTTGTAATTAAGTAGAGAGGTGGAAGAATTTCAGGAAGAAATTTTAGAGCTTATTCTTTCAACAACTGAAAGCACTGCACTGATGGCAGCACAATGTAAATCGGGGTGCATAAAAATTGGAGGAGTGCAAATATTTCAATTGGATGTATGGTTGAAAGAGCTTACAAAGGTGGGGAGTATTGAGGCAGTAGAGAGATTTGATACGTGTTAGAACTTAAAGTCAGGTTTGTGGCATCTGGAAGTCAGTGAGGAAGGCTTTAGACATAAGCACGAGATGATAATGGACATGATTCGAAGATGCCGGTGTTGGACTGGGGTGTACAAAGTTAAAAATCACACAATACAATCACCTGATGAAGGAGCGTCGCTCCGAAAGCTAGTGTGCTTCCAATTAAACCTGTTGGACTATAACCTGGTGTTGTGTGATTTTTAACTATGATAATGGAGTAATTGATGCACGTTAGGATGGAAGCAGCAGAACTTTGGTGCAAGTGATAAATGGGAAACTGCCAGGAAAGCATTGGAATAGTTGTCTTGAAGTGACTGAGGCATGGTTTAGGGTTTCAGTCGCAGGTGAGTTGAGGCAAAAGTGGGCAATGTTACTGATGTGGGCACAGACAATCCTGGTGCTAGAGAGGATATAGGGAGCTCAGTTCATGATCATGTAACATGCCATATTACAGAAAGCCAGGTCCAACCTCAGTCCGTGGAGAGAACTGTAGTTAGTAGATCGAAAACCATTTATATGGGGTACAGAAGTCAATAGATTTGGTCCTCCTAATATTTTGATCATTTCCTAAAATAATTTGAAACAACGATGAAACATGACAATAAGACTTTGTTGGTTAGATAATCAGTAAACGTTTTGTCTACCTTTCAGAATCTACTGCATTAACCCTAGTATCTTGGGAAAATTATGGGTACCATAAGCTGGAGGAGGTTACGAAGATGAAGAGTAGTAAACTTTTGTTGGGATTTAAATATCAGAATAGGAATTCTTCAACTTCAGGCTTTGAGGGACCTGACCTCCTCAGGTTGACATGAACAGGGGTGTTGGTGATCAGGGTTACCTTGCAAAGAAATTTGTAATTAGAATTAGAATCCCTACAGTGTAGAAACAGGCCCTTTGGCCCAACAAGTCCACAGTGACCCTTTTGAAGAGTAACCCACCCAGACACATTCCCCTACTCTATATTTGTCCCCGACTAATGCACCTAACCTTCACATCCCAGAACACTATGGGCAATTTAGAATGGCCAATTCACCTAACCTGCACATCTTTGGATTGTGTGAGGAAACCAGAGCACCCGGAGGTAACTCATGCAGACAGGGAGAATGTGCAAACTCCACGCAGACAGTCGCCTGAGGCTAGAATTGAACCCAGGTCCCTGGTGTTGTGAGGCAGCAATGCTAACCACTGAGCCATTGTGCTGCTCTATTTCTGCAGGCCATTGGCCTATTTAATTTTATGGGCAGTTATAATTAATGTTCTGCATTTTTAGACACTTAGTTTTGTCTGTGCTTCACATCTGGTCTGGGTTTGAATTACTTTGGTTTTTAATTTCATCTCTCTGTGTTGACATTGCAAATGTTGCTTGTTTTGCTTGTCGCTGTGCTCAAACCTCAGTGTAACCTTCAGGTGAAGAAGTAATTGATAGCATCTGTGCATTACATAATGGGATCTTTTTAATCTCAATTCATTTTGGAGATGCGTATGTTTACTGCCTTTTATATTCCACCCAAGTTAGCTGTGAATCACCTTGAACTGCTGTAGTCATTATGGTGAAGATGCTCCTGAAGTATCGTTAGGGAGATACTTCATGTAAGGGTGATGAGAGCCATCATATGCCCAATTGAGTCTACTTCCTTGTTCAGTATGATCATGTGGGCAGAACAGTGGCTCAGTGGTTAGCACTGCTGCCTCACTGTGCCAGGGACCTGGGTTCGATTCCAGCCTCAGGCGACTGTGTGTGTGAAGTTTGCATATTCTCCCATGTCTGTGAGGGTTTCCTCCCACTGTCCAAAATGTGAGAAACAAAGCTCACTCACTTCAATAATTTCAGTCCGAGACAAGATCAGAAGCAATCAGTATGTTTATTATACGCTTGCAAGCGTGGTGCCTGAAGGCACCCAGAGTTTAGCAAGTACATATCTTATATAGGAGTCACTACTCCCAACCCGGTGCCCATTACTATTGTTTATCTCTTGTCTTATCCGGTCTTGTGCATAACAAAGTACAAGTTTTACTCGGCCATTTCACCACATCCTGCTGTGGCCCATTGTTAGGTATATCCTTCTTCACGATTATCTACTTCCTCCACCTGTGCCATTTCCTCCCTTTCCCCAACCATATTGATCCCTATGACCTTTTAATTGGGGTTTGTTTTTGTGTTTTTGCAAAAGTGGGAAACAGATGCTTATAACTACTGCTTGTACAAGCATATCTGGCTTAATCTACATCCTCACAGCACCTTATCTATTTGTCTATCATTGTTTGCAGGCACGTTTCATTCTTGTATGCACATTTTAGCTAATACAAAAACAATTATACATTTCCTCCACATAGTTTTCATTCTTGTTGACTCAGCTCTTGGTTGAAACAATTATACACTGGTGTGAGTGCATTTACCTTGCATAAATAATTATGATTGCAGAAGTAACACTACTTTACCTATATCCCACAAAAAGATATGCAGGTTAGGTGAATTAACCATGCTAAAATGCCCATAGTGTTCAGGGATGTGTAGGTTAGGTGCATTAGTCAGGGGAAATGTAGAGCAATAGGGTAGGGGAAATGGGTCTGGGTGGGCTACTCTTTGGAGAGTTGGTGTGGGCTTGTTGGGCCAGGTAACCTGTTTCCACGCTGTAGGGCTTCTATGATTCTATGATATGATTGATCTTGTTAGTCTCAATTCCATACATGCCATGTGAAATGTGATTCCCGGGGAGGTCTTTCCCAAACTTTGATATATGCAGTGAATGTGATCCATAACTGTGCATCCGTGTCTGCGTGGGTTTCCTCTGGGTGCTCCGTTTTCCTCCCACAATCCAAAGATGTGCAGGTTAGGTAAATTGGCTATATTAAATTGCACATAGTGTTCAGGGATGTGTAGGTTAGGTGTATTAGTCTCGGGTAAATCTAGGGGAATGGGTCTGGGTGGGTTACTCTTCGGAGGGTCGGTATGGACTTGGGCCAAAGGGACTGTTTCCACACTGTAGGGATTCTATATAACCTAGTGAATGAATTGTAAATATTTTCAGTGTGAAGAAATTTCTGCTAATTTCAGTCCAAAATGCTTTGACTACTTACTAATATTTGATTTTTTTGACTTGGATAATTTTTTATCTGACTTGGGGAAAAGAAAGTTGTTCTGTCTCTCATTGACTCTTGGGGAAGTGGAAGTAGGTTGCCTTCTTAAAACACTGCTATGCTTGTACAAATAGTGCTCAGATAGTGGTGGTAGGGAGGGAATTTTTTATTTTTGATAGGGTGAAGGAATGGTGCTGTATAACTTGGCCAGGATAAATAATCTATAGGCTTGGAGGTGCCTATGTTTCTACTAATTTGCTTTTTGTATCTTCCTCAGTGAATTGTCGGGCTGGAAGATGATGTATTAAACTTGGAGAGTAGCGACATTGTTTCTCTTAGAATATAATACACTCACAGTGATCCAATGGTGAATAAGAGTGCAGTGGAAAGAAGATGCACTGAAGAGTGATAAACAAGTGCTGTTGGAAATTCTGTTATGTTCTTTTGGTCTAACCCTCAGAGCCTGAGAAGATGAAGTCCCTGTCACAGTTGGCAGTTTTGACCAGACGGTGGAGGCCGTCCTGCATGAAGCTGGACCCCTTTCAAGAAATTGTCTTGGAGAGCAGTAGTGTTGAGGAGCTGAAAGAGAAGGTTTGTCACTTAACAAAAGAAATCTGATGAGATGTTTCATTAGACACTCAGATATTTTCCAACTGCAGAGCTCCTTTGATAATGAGCCAAATCTTGTTTGAAGAATAGCAGTTAATGATGCATGCTGTTTTTAATTTGTAGGTTGATCAGTGTGTTTAGATGGTCAAGCGATATGCCACATGTTGCAAATCCTCAGAGCTAACTGGCTGATTTACACCACTCCTCTATTAAGTTTACACAAATGGAACTTGCTCAATTATCAATTTAAATCCCCATTAAACATGCTGCAGAAAATTAGTGCTTCTGATTAACAGTGCAAGTAACATTTTAATTCCATGATGTTCTTGTTAAAGCAATGCTAATTATCCTCTGGCCTACAAAGATAATTTAACTGATCAATCTCATTTCCATCAGATAGTTAATAGAGATTTAAAAGATTTTACAACTTGTTTTACTTCCCCCTTTGTCTCTTTTTAGTCTGTCAATCTAATTGTTTTTTTTCCTCCTCTTACTACTTTTTCTTGATCTGATTTGACCCTAATTAATCCTGTCATTCCTGTTTCTTTCTCACTCCTTTATTCTCATTGGCTAAAGATTGTCCCTCACCAAGCTTCATTTTCAGTTCATGTTCCTACCAAATTATGCCATATATTGTTTCATTCTTACATTGTGCAAATTGCTGAATGAAGTATACAATGAATGAAGTTTACCTTTAAGGTAAGCCTAATGTCCTTTTATAGGAAAGGAAACTTTCATCCTTAGGGATGGCAAAAACTGGCTGAGACAGCAACACCCTCATCCCATAAATAAATATTTAATAAATTAATTGGTGCAGAAGGTTATAAATCTTGGTTATGACAATCAGAACTTGATATTGGAGTAGGGATAAATGTAACAACTCCCTCTAACATAGCAAAACAATATCAAAGCTCATAGATACTTTTGCTTTCATACATGAAGGCAAGTCCATTGAATCTCTACATTTGTCCTGAGTTTATTTCAACAATATTTTTATAAGTGACAAAATAAGGAGAGAAAAATAGAGGCCGTAGAGCTGCATTGAGCGTGGGTGTGGGATAAAGGACAGGGGAGTGGCCAATGTAATGACTGCATTTACAAAGTGGTCATTTTGATGGCTTTTAGCCATTTTAGCATCCATGGTAAGAAAGATTTTACAGATTAAAATTTGCTACATATGTCACCTTGTATGTCCAGATAAGGAAAACATAGTTAAGCTAACATGAATTTCAAAGGTGCTTGACAAATCTAGTACCATTACTTATGGTGATAATAGATATGGGCGATGAGGGAAATGGATTGGATATAGTTACATGAAAGTTAGGAAAGATCAAGGCTTAGGCAAATGAGTGCTAAGATTTCCATAAGTTTGCATAATTTAAACCTTCACTGACATTAAGACAATGTTTTGTCATTCTCCAAAAAGAAATGTGAAGACAAAGTAAAATTGCAATTCGAGGAAGTTATTGAACTACTCTTAAAAAGAAAATGATGACTATTTCAAAAAGTTAAAATTTTAAAATCGATTGCTATTTCTAAGAGCCAGCACAGACATGTTGAACCAAATGTAGAAAGTATAGGGAAATTGAATTAAGTGGGGTACTTAAGAGATCTGCATTGAGTGCACAGAGCTAGATGATTGACATCTGAGGTGCGTGTCACAAAGCCAGTCCCTTTTTTGTCTAAAAGCTGTTCCTTGGCTCAAGGATACTCTGTCCTTGATGTTTTTCAGGAGGGTAATAAACCAGGCCGGGCTCCAATCAGTCTGGTTTGGTACAGTGATTAAAGGGCATTGAGAGGCCTTTTTGTTTATATGTAAACAGATGAGACTTCAGGCCAAAGTGGTCATGTTTTAGAAGTGACCTTATAAAGAAAAGGGAGTGGTCAGCTCTCCAGCTGAGCTGAGCAGTTTAGTTCAGTCCAGAACTGGTTGGGAATTTAACGGTGAGCTGTGTGGAAACACACTCTTCTGCCCTTCTAACATCAACCGGTAAGCATGTGATCCTTTTTTGTGTTTTAAAGAGAGTTTGCTTATTGGGACTGTTGTACATATTCAGAACAACATACTGAAGTCTAGTTTGGATAGACTGAGTTCTGTAGGCATTCTTTATTCTGTTCTTAGTGTTTCATATTGTGAATAAATGTTTTGTCTGTTTTAAACCTGGTAGTCAACCTCGCTAACTTAATCTGGGTAATTTTCACTGTACGCTTACTGAAACAAATTGCAAAGATATGTTCTGGGCTGCCTACTAAAGAATGTTTTGAGTGGTCTGGCCTAGTCCATAACACGTGAAATTGAGAGATTCTGGAATTGATGTTCACTTTGAGCTGTCAATTATGGCCACTGCTGCTCCAAAGTAATCAGGCAAATTATAGGTCCAAATTACTAAAAGAGGAAAAAAAAGTTTCAGGTTGCAACTGTACCGTTTAACAACTATTGCTTTTCAAGTGATGATGACAACTGATACTGGTTTGGCATTTAAATATGATGCCCAGTTGGCAAAGATAATCACATTGAAAGTTGATCAGGCCAGTTGTGGGATAAATGTTTTGTAGTAATCATGCATATGGTAAGAACTTTTTGTCTGATCTTTTGTATTTTTTGTTTAACAGTTACATGCAATCAGTGAAATTCCCATTGATAGCATAGAATTTGCTAAGGTGAGTAGTTTAAAAAGAATGGCTCAAAGTAATCATTCAGTTTGTCTGAACACAATAAAAACAACATGACATTCTACAATTAAAAGTGTGGAAACAGGCATACAGCCAACAGGTCTTTGCTGGCTTGATCCTCTTTCCACTCTTCTCTCTCATTCTTACACTGTATCATATTTTAATGCACTAGTAGATCGATCTGTAATCTCTTGAGTTATTCCACTCTGCAAAGTCATACAAGAGGTGTTGACATGTTGCTTTTTTGTGGAAAAGTGAGACACAAATCTTTAGTAAATACTTCCCCTCCCTTTTCCCCTATTTTATGTCCCTCACTTCCCAAACCCTAGTCTTCTGCAATAGTATGCTTCTTCCAGAAATAGCACTTTTGTGATTCAGTGGTTTAATTTAATTACTTTTATTAGCATTAAGGGAGCTTAAATGCACATCACTGATCATTTATTAACAGCACTTCATATTATGTATTGTGCAGGGCCGGGGAACATTCCCATGTGATATTTCAGTACTGGAAATTCACCAGGACTTAGACTGGAATCCTAAAGTCTCAACTCTGAATGTTTGGCCACTTTATATCTGTGATGATGGAGCAGTCATCTTTTACAGGTAAATGGGTTCACTAAACTGAGCAGGGCATTATAACATCTTATTTTAGTAACTGCAGTGCAGTTATAACTAATCTGTTGGAATAGTCCTTATCTGGAAGTACACAAGACTTGCTTCTGTATAGAGAGTTTGCAATCTCAATGTCTTAAAACACTTTTAAGAACTTTTGAAATGTCACCGGTTACAATGTTGAAAATGCAGCAAACAATTTGCACTTAGCAAGTCCTTCTCAAACAGCAATATAATAAAGACCAAGCAGTCAGTTTCAGTGACATCGAGAACTTCCTGCTTTGCTTTGGCATGATACTGTGGGATCTTTTACATCCACCTGAGAGGGAAAACAATGTCTCAGTTTAATGTATCCAAATGACATTTCCAATGTTTCAACGCTCGCTCTGGACTGCACAGGAATGACGCCCTGGATTTTTGTACTCATGATTTAGGAGTGGGACTTCAACTCACAGCTTCCTTTGAATTTGAATTGGAATGTATTGGAGAATCTCCATAGAAGGTTTTGAGATTAGATTAGATTAGATTCCCTACAGGCCCTTTGGCCCAACAAGTCCACACTGACTCTCCAAAGAGTAACCCACCCAGACCCATTTCCCTCTGACTAAAGCACCTAACACTATGGGCAATTTCGAATGGCCAGTTCACCTGACCGGCACATCTTTGGACTGTGGGAGGAAACCGGAGCACCCGGAAGAAACCCACGCAGACACTGGGAGAATGTGCAAACACCACACAGACACTTGCCTGAGGCAGGAATTGAACCAGAGTCTCTGGTGCTGTGAGGCAGCGGTCTAACCACTGAGCCACCGTGAAGTTGCTTTATCTGGTTTAGGTTTAATTGTTCATTATATTAATACCAGATCAAATGTTGTGTTTGGCTTCAGCTATGTAGAAACAGACCTGCTATAAATGTTTTAATGTATTACTTTTAAAAGGCAATTTCATTGCAGTAGGCAAAACTATGTCAGGATATCATCCTGACGTATGCCTTACTTTTAACCAAGAAGCTCAAGGTGCATCGTTCTAAATAAAAGTGTATTCCTGGCAGCTTTCTAGTTAGCTTTTCTGCACTCCTTTGCAGGGACAAGTCAGAGGCTCAGATGGAGATGACTGAAGAGCAACGCAACGGGCTACTGAAGAAAGAAAGCAGCCGGCTTCAAAAATCAGGCCACCGGGTGAATTACTCACCTCGCAAAGAGAAAGCACTGAAGATCTATCTGGATGGCGGCCCCAGCAAAGACTCAAGCCAAGACTGAGACTTGGCCCTCCCTGGTCAGGTCATCCCTGGAACCGAAATCTGATTCACCACTGCTGTGTAGAACTCCTGTGGCTGTCCCATTTATCATTAGGTGTACCTAATGACACCAGCACTGATTGGCCACCAATCAGAAGCCCAGTGCCCCGTTGGGGATCACTGTCTGACTTTGAATCATGTCGTGCACTATAGTCTATTGTACTGTAAAGTTAAAAGGGAAGTGCAAAAAAATGGGGTTAAAATGATTGAAGATAATGTGGACTCTGCACATATTCGCTGGAAATACTAGACCCCTCTGCCTAAAGAGGATTTTGTAGCTGAATAAAAGCTGTGCACAGTCCTCAGAATTTGTCATTTATTTTATTCATAAGTGTGCACCTACGTTATAAATTTTTAAAAATACATATTCTATATGGGTTAGGGAAGGGAGGTATTGATGGTTGATTAATGGCGATGGAGTACCATCAGCAGTGTAGAAAGAGGTGATTCTTCATTATAAATCGAATGAACAAATATTATCGGCAACTTTTACCTGGCCTGGAATTCTATGCGTGGGTTTTATAAATCTGCACTCACTCATTTTGTTTGTAGTGACTATGATGGGTTTACTTTTGTCTCCCAGGTTGTAGATTTTGAGGTTCCAGCCCTTGTATTGTTTCTGTGAATGTACAGGCATCGACATAAACTGCAGATTGACATAAGTTAACTGAATCTTGGCTGAAGATGCCTCTGGCATCTAGGAGTATGTGGATGCACATGTGGACATGGCAGACATGACACAAGCCACATGCAAACAAAACATGTACACCACATGTCCAGGTACACATTTCATGTACGTACACCATGCAAATGCTGCACACAAGGTATAGTATTAGAGGGCTACTTGAACTGTTGCGTTTTTAGGTGCTTTCTTTCTTTCTCATCTGTTCAGTTGGTATTTGGGTATTAATAATTTTCATGCCTTTGCTCAAACTGTTTTTTACCAACCTTAGAGGCACCTAATTTCTAATTATGTGTAATATAATTTGTGATCCTGTATCAAAGATTAATTATTTTGTGAATCTTGTTCCATGAAGAAGCAAGGAATGATTTTAATTTTCTGCTGTATTTAATTGACTTAAGAGGTAGTTCATCTGAAGTGTGAATTTATTTTCAACAATTCAAAAGAAAACACTTAGGATGATGAGCTTGTTTCATGGCTAGATTCACTTTACACACTTAACTGAAGAGCATTAGGAATTGGAAACTTTAACTGCTGCATAATCTCCATCGCCATTTCTCCCTCCTCTGATTTCCCAAGTGGTCTCAATTTTTAATGAGACAATTTTCTTTTTGGTTAAAGTATTTTTTCATGGCCAATGCTGTTCACAATTGAGTAACATGCCAATAAAACATTTATTCATTCTATTTGGATTCTGAGGTTTACATTTTATGTAGGCAACTTTGAACTGCCTTTTACTGAGAGGTTATTCGTTTGCTAGTATTTGGATGTTGTGAAAAAGTCTCTATAATCATTACTCTAATACGAGTAAGTATTGGACTTTGAACAGAGTTTGGGATTTTGTAACTGCAACACCAAGCATCTTACCACATAATTGTAAATGCACCAAGTAATTACAACTTGAATAAAAAGTGATGCATTAAATCACTTTTTATAAAACACTAGTCAGGCCTTGTCTTTAATTCTGGGCAATATATTTTAAGGAGGAAATCACGACCCTAGTGAGAATTCAGAGGAAATTAACTTAATGGCACTAGGGGTGAGTGAGAGACTTCTGTTCTCCTGAGAGCAGAGAAGGTATGTCATGTTTATTAGCCAAGACACGGATTTAAAGTAATTGGCAGGAGGATTAGAAGGGAGCTCAGAAATTTCTTCACTGGGAAAAATAGCCAGCAGGCACCATCATAGTGAGTTTAGATTAGAGTGGTGCTGGAAAAGCATAGTGGGTCAGGCAGCATCCGAGGAGAAGGAAAATTGACGTTTTGGGCAAAAACCCTTCATCAGGAATGGAGGCAGGGAGCCTCCAGGATGGAGATATAAATAGAGGGGGGGCTGGGTAGCAAAGAGTACAATAGGTGGATGGGGGTGGGGATGAAGGTGATAGGTCAGAGAGGAGGGTGAAGCGGATAGGTGGGAAGGAAGATTGGCAGGTAGGACAGGTCATGAGGATGGTGCTGAGCTGGAATGTTGGAACTGGGGTAAGATGGGGTGAGGGGAAATGAGGAAACTGGTAAAGTCCACATTGATGTCCTGGGGTTGAAGTGTTCCGAAGACGAAGATGAGGTGTTCTTTGCCCAGGTGTCGGGTGGTGAGGGAGCGGCAGTGGAGGAGGCCCAGGGCCTGAATGTCCTCGGCAGAGTAGGAGGGGGAGTTGAAATGTTGGGCTACGAGGCAGTGGGGTTGATTGGTGTGGGTGTCCTGGAGATGTTCCCTGAAACGCTCTGCGAGGCAGGCTGGGAAAAGTGGTCAGCTGTCGCTATTGTATCGAAGCAGTGGCCTACAATCAGCATTGCAATGAGGCAGACTGGTCTGCAGTCAGTTGTTGTTGAAAGAAACAACACAAAGTCCATTGACTCTTATTGGAAAGGGAGGATTTGAAGGCAGGAACATTAAACCGAATATCAATTCAATACTTGCTTCAGACACTTTATCAGAAATGAGTCTGTTAATTGATGCTTATTTTCTCAACTTTTAGCATAGCATACATATTAGTGGTAAAGTTAATACGTATTATACATAGAAAGCAACAAGTTGAAGAATGTAACTAAAAATTCACACATTAAGAATGGCAGTCCAGGTGTTGTGTCAAAGCTGCAGTATGGGGGAGCTGAAGGATACTACTGTGATCCAAGGTGCACACAACTACGTATTAAGTGCAGTTCAAGCAGCTTCATCTCAAGAGTTTATAAGTTGGAGGTTGAACTACAGATACTGATGCATCAAGGAGGGGAAAGGTTACTTGGATTATTCTTATCAAGAAGCAGTCAGAGCTCTTAGGGTGGTTTGATGTGGTCAGGGACAGAAGGGAGCGACTGCAAGTGAGGCAGGGTAGGGGTGTCAAAAGTATCCAGTAGGTTTTATGTTCTCTCAGCTTGTTTGGATAAGAGTGCGGACTGGGATGAATGAGCAATTAGACAAAGTGGGAAATTGAGTTGAGGACATAAGGAGCTACGAAGGTTGTCAGTGGGCAAATATCTGCCAAATGGAGTACAGTGTTGCAAAGTCACATCGAGGGCCAAAGGACCTGTACTGCGCTGTAATGTTCTAAGTGTGATATTGTCCATTTTGGCAGAATAAAATGAAGCAGAGCTCTCAGGATCATGATGCTTGAATCCCAGAGGGTTAGTGTGCCGTTAGAGGAAGTAATCAGGAAAGCTCACAGATTATTGTAAGGGGAATTAAATACAAATTAGGAAGGTTATATTTTAATTATAAAAGGAATGGGTGACCTCCTATGCAGGAGTGTATCGGATGGGTCTTCATACTTAGAGAAGGATGTTAATATATTGTATACAATTCAGAGAAGGTTTACTAGAATAATACTAGTAATAAGTGGATTCTATGAGGAAAGGCTACATTCTGGAGTGGAGAAGAGTCCGAGGTGATTTAGTTGAAATAAGCAGAAACGTAAAGGTGAGGTTAAATCTGATCAGCCTTGATCTTAATGAACAGCAGAGCAGACTTGAAGGGCTGAATGGCTGTTCCTTGTTTGTATGAAAGTTGAGGACCAGAACTTACTGCTTGAAAGGGTGGTAAAGTAAAAATCCTCATGTTTAAAAATACTAGGATCAGTGATGCCTCAGTGTCAGGACCTGACTTTGATTCTACCTTGGGTGCCTATCTTTGTGGAGTTTGCATGTTCTTCTGCTGTCTGTGTTGTTTTCCTTTGGGTGCTCTGGTTAATACCCACAGTCCAAAGGTGTGCAGGTTAGTTGAATTGGCCATGGTAAATGGATTATGGGGTTAGGGGTAGCATATTCTTTGGCACATTGGTGCAGAATCGACAGGATAAATGGTCTGTTTTTGCAATTTAGGGATTCATCAAATCTTCAATGATGCACTTTAGGTCTGTAGCCCTGCCTACTACAATACCTCACGTTTGAAAGTGGGCTTCAGATAAGTTGCTGTTGTGATGGTCACTTCCTGTACTATAACTTTCCAACATAAACAGGAAATTTAAAGGGATTTATTTGATGCATTCAAAAATAAGTTATAATTAAGCAAGGAGAAATTGGTTCCAATGGAAAGATGGTAATATATCTTTAAGCTAATTGCCATACAAAACCTGGAGAAGGATGAAGAAACAGTCCTTATGCAGCACGACAATATCTGGCATATCAGTTTAAAAAAAATTCAGAAATAACCATTCTGAACTGAAAAAATAATTGAAAAGGAAAACTTTTGAGGAGACTAAAGCAAGTAGGCAAATTGGAAATCTCTTGCAAAGAGTTAGCAGCAACATTATGGGTGAAATCATCTCAGTTTGCACTGCATAGTTTTATTACCCAGTAACAACCTCTTTGATTACATCCTTAGAGCAAGGGAAAAACATGTTTTAATGCAAAACATGCAGAGTATCATTTCTGTTTAGCACCTCATTTTGTTGCAGGGCATATCAGGATGGGATCTGTACCAGTGGGATCAGACAATGGGTTGGTGACATAGGAAAGAGGAAAACAGTTGTTAAACACCTGATTCCCACACTTCCTGAAATAATTCAATGTCGCCATAAACTTACCAGAAATAGGGCTGCTTTCATCAGAGAGAGACAACTGTTGGTTAAACCTGAGGGTTGCCTCACAAGGGGAGGGATTGAGGATGAGTGTTCTTCATGGGGATCTCAGCCTCTGCAGGATTTGAATGTACACTGTTGGGGTCATTGTGCATTGCAGATCAGTTGTCCAGCCAACTGAGCTAATTGTAAGCAAGATAGGGAGTGAAGTTCAGCTGTTGGATATTGATCTTGATTTGCAAGAAATACACTGGAAGCATATCTTGTTCCATTAGAGAGTAGGCCCAGATGATCACTGATGACAAGGACAGTGGCGAGGATGTAGAACTTTTGAGACCCTTCATGACTCTTAACATTTCTAACCAAATTTCTTCTCAAACATGTCTACGTAGTATTGAACCTAAATGATTCAGGTGAGGTGACAATACAAAACTAACTGGAAAGATGTATAAAGTGATTGAACATTGTGATAGAATATAATGAGGAAATGTTGAATTACAGTTTGGATGGATGGATGGAAAAGCAGAATATTTTTGAAGAATGCAAGGTTGATTTTAGTAAGACTGATTTTCAGAGGGTTGAGAGTCCTTGAGCACAAATTGGGCATTTGACTATGAAAGCAAGCAATAGGAAAGTAAATGTTACCCAAGCTTTTGTTGAACATGTTACAAGAAAAGGCAACCAAACCAAATCAGTCTTTCCATCTCACCTCCTGATCTCCTAAAGCTTGCCCATCACTGACAAGTCAGGAGTGTGATGGAATACTCCCCACTTGCCTGGATAGGTGCAGCTCCATCAACACAAGCTTAGCACCATCTAGGACAAAGCAGCCCACTCGATTGGTAAAACATCCTCAAACACTCACTCCCTCCACCACTGACAACCGAAGTATGTACCATCTACAAGGTGCACTGCAGAAATTCACCAAGACACTTTCCATACCAATGACCCCATCTAGAAGGGCAACAACAACAGATACATGAGAACACTATCACCTGCAAGTTCTCCTTGAAACCACTCACCGTCCTGACTTGGAAATATATCGACATCCCTCCAGTGCTGTTGTAGTGTGGAAACACAGCAAGATTCTTCATATAATATTAATTAAAACATGAACTGGTCATTTGCATTGATTGTGGGATGAATATTGAACCAGACCACAGGGAAAACCCCACCTGCTCTTAAGAGATCCTATAACATTAGATATCAGTTAGATGACTGATCGCACCTTCCGCAAAGTAGCATTCCGTCAATATGATACTGGGAGTTTAGCCTAGCTTACCGTACTCCGGTCTCTGGGGTAGGACTGAAGGAAAGTTCCACTATCAACAGACTAAACCTATGACTGACTCTCCAAGCCATCCTTTTATGTCCAAAGAGACAGTTAGCTCAATTATATATTCAATTCTGGAGTGAGACTTGAACCAGTGATCTCCTGATTCTAGGAGGTAGAGGGGGTTCCCACAGAACGTGTGCACACATTGACAACTCCCAATTACCTAAGAGAGTACATCAAAATCTCAGGAATTGATGAATTTCAAGTTTGCATTCCGGTAGAAGTAACAAAGTCATCTATGGGATTCTTTCCTATTGGGGTTTAACTTGTGTTTAGTTATCTTATTTGACAGGCTCAAGAGTTACAGGTGAGAGGTTAAGTCTCACTCCAGATCGTACAATATGGTTCCATGTATTAACTCCTATCCTGCGGAGTTTAGCACTCACAACAGTGAAACATTAACCTGGGAAACAAACCAAGTTTCGTGCTGGTCAAAATCACAAAATTTTTTATCAATCTCGTCGTTTGATTGAGTTCACTGCACACACAAATTTGATCAGATTGACAAATAAAGGGGTGATGCATGTTATAATAAGGTAATTTAAACAGGCATTTTTTTCAAATCTGAGGTAAACAGAAGGGGTGGGGTTGTTGAGCTGAATAGATCATAAGACCACATGATATAGGAACAGGAATAGGCCATTTAGCCCCTCCAGAATGCACCACAATACAATAAGATCACGAGTGATCTGACATTACTGAAGACCACATTCCTGCGCCTTCCCTGTAACCTTTGATTCTCCTACTGATCAAGGATCTCTCTCAGCCTTATATACACACAAGGACCCTGCCCCCACGACTATCTGTGCCAAAGAGCTTCAAAGACACAACCCTCAGAAGAAACTCATTGGTACCCCTTTATTCTGAGACTGTGCCCTCTGGCTCTAGGCGCTCTCATGAGGGGAATCATCCTCT
Organism: Chiloscyllium plagiosum; assembly: GCF_037043375.1. Lineage (NCBI taxonomy): Eukaryota > Metazoa > Chordata > Chondrichthyes > Orectolobiformes > Hemiscylliidae > Chiloscyllium > Chiloscyllium plagiosum. The sequence goes on along the minus strand of NW_028270156.1, from coordinate 32,700,983 downwards.
CCACATTTATCCTGTCCAGCCCCCTAAGAAACCAACATGTTTCAACAATGCAGATACACAGGGAAAAACAAATAGAAGGATATGCTGATGGAATAGAAAGGTGCAAGGATGCTCATGTGGTGCAAAAATAATGGCAGGGACATACTGGTAAACTCTGTATTGTTACAAATAATACACCAAGACATCATCCAATGTCACAACTGAAAAGGTGTCTTTTTATTGATTAATAGTTACATATTTGTGAAAATATTTTAGCGAGGTAAAGCCACAACCTGATGGTTTCTTGCTGTTTTTAGGAATATTTTTCAAAAAAAGTGAAACTGACTTGAGAGGGCAGACCAGATTTGAGGAGTGTTCAGTTCTCACACAACGGAAATGACTTGTATTCTGCAATGCTCCAAATATGTAAACCGTGCGACATCCTCCAGCCCAGAAAATTAACATGCCCGTGACAGATTTACAGTCTACATCACTAAAGCAAGCTGTAAATGGTATCTGTGGACAGAATGCCAAGTAGATCTACACATCATATTGTAAAAATAACCTACTATTAAGCCTCTAGTTGCTTATTGCATTTCCTAATGCACAGAGAGGTGATTGAGGGATTGTCATAGCCCTGATTTGGACGATAAAGAAATGTTAGCGGTTTCAACCAGATCCTGCCCTCTTACACTGGCACTTTCTCCAAATGGAATATCTCACATGGTGTCGGGATCATCATGTTTCTCTGGGTTCTCTTTGTTATAAAGATCAGTCACTGAATCCAGCCCTACAGCCCACACATCTTCCATATCTGGTATTGTGTAGGTGTAGCTCTCCACATCACCAGGACCTTCGAGGGCTACAAGCTGAAGAAATGGTGCCTCTTCCATTTCCATATACTGAGACAGGTCTGCAGAGACCTGCTCAAGGTCAGACTCCTTACACACCGACAAAAAGATGTTACTAAGGGAAGGGGGAGGGGGGGGGGCAGAAAGAATAAGAAAAATATAATTCAACAAATTATAATCTGGTGGCATCATGTCAATTCATTTTATACACAGCACAAAGTCTAGTACATTGGTCACACCTTAAGACATAAACAGAATGAGACACTTCAGCACCTCAAGTCGTCTACTTTGTTCAGTTAGATCACAGCTGATCTATATGTCAGTTCCATGCACACCCACCTAACCACTATATAAATCAGTAGCCATTCATGACAAACTTCAATTACAACTAAAAACACGATGTGCCAATTGATCAACAAGATTAATCTCCAAAATTTCCTCAGCACCTTCCAAACCCACAACCATTACCATCATGTGAACACCACCAACTTGAAGTTCCCTATCAAATAACTTACCATCCTGACTTGGAAATATATCACCGTTCCTTCAGTGTGGCCAGGTCAAAATCCTGGCATTCTCTTTTTAAGGGCATTGTGGGTCAAACTACAGCGCACAGACTGCAACTGTTCAAGGCAGCGGCTCACTAGCACCCTCTCAAGGCCAACTAGGGATAGGCAATAAGTACTGGCCCTGCCAGTGACATCCACATCCCATAAGTGAACTTTAAGAAGTCATCTTTGTCAAACAGTAAGCCATTTATCTGTTAATGATGCTCTGTAAATGCACAACGTTGCTCAATTTATAAGTTTTCGTTGACAAATGCTTTGAAATTTTCAATCCAGAGAAACTTGCTCAACAAGTGGTGGTCAGAGTTTTAAATGAATTCAATATTTTATCAGTGAAACTTTTGAATGAAACTTAGTGAAATTTGAATTTTTTTTTAAAAATGACTTTTGACTGTAATCAGAGTCTATATTAGGCAAGCTTTATATGGTCCTTTTTAAAATTAATTCAAGGCACTGGTAAGGCCAGAATGAATGCCCTTACATTCAATATCTGAGGGGCTTGCTAGACCACTTCACAGGACAGTTAACAGTCAACTACATTGATATCGGACTTGATTTATAAACAGATCCAGGTCAGGGGAGGATGGCAAGTTTCTTTATTTAAAGCCCATTATTAAACTAGTCGGATGTTAGAGACAATCCAACAGCTTCACCAACACTACTTCCACCAGCTTTTCAATTTCAGATTTGTTTAAAAACAAAGCAGAATTCAAGCTTCCAAACTGGATGGTGGGATCAAAATGGCAGCGCAAAGACAGACAAGATTTAGACCAGCACATTACAGAGAGTGTTCATGGTGCAAAATTCTGAACACAACATTCGGTCCAGAGAAGGTACTGTTCCTTAAGCTTGTTGCAGAGCTTCACTGGAAAAGACAAAAGTGTGAACAGGAGAGCAGGATGGGGAATTAAAGGGTCAGGAAATCAGAAGGTCAGGGCCTTGCTGCAGATTGAGCACTATGGAATAAGATCACCCATTGTACTGCTCTCCACAACATACAGAATACAGTAAACCAGACTGAAAGAAACAAGCAAATACCTGTTTTGTATCTATTGGGAGCCTTGGACTATGAGAACAGAAAGTTAAAGTGTAGACTTTAGACAGGCTGCAGGTGTGTGGCAAGGTGTTGTGGGGGGAGTTGATGTGTTGGGGTGGACCCGGGTCTCTCAGAGGGACAGGTCCCTTTGGAATGGTGACAGAAGAGGAGGTTTGAGGTGGCAGCATCACACTGGATGGAGATGGCAGAAATAGCAGATTGAACTGGTGGGATGGAAACAGAGAACAAGAGACCTGTATCACAGTACTGGATGGGAGGGAAACAATACTGATCTTCCAACAGTTCAGCAGATGAGCAAAGTACATAGCATGTAAAACATGCATGTAAAGTATGCATGAGTAACTTTAATCTGTATGTAGATGACATGAATCAATTGACCACTAAATCTATGGAGGCTGACTTTGACAGGTCTTCAAATTTAAAAAATATTTTTACAGCAGTATGTTGAGGAGCCAGATACAGGATATGCTATTGCATACCGAGCAATATGTAATGAAAAAAGGCTAATTCTGGTTATAAATAATACTTTAGGGATGAGAGACCATAATATGGTAGAATTTTACACCAAGTTTGGAAGTGAGGGAGTTTGTTTTGAAGCAAGGGAGTCAAATTTGAAAAAGGGAAATTATGAAAGTATGAGGCCCAAATTGGCTTGGGAAAATACATGATTTACAGCAAAGTGCAAACAAGAAAAACGGTCATGGAACCATGGCATACAAATGAATTTCAAGATTCCATAAGATTAAAAAAGACCAATAAAGTTAATAATAGTTTGAAGATTGGAAAGTTCATAAGCTACACAGGAAGATCAAGTAACTGGTAAAGGGAGAATTGGATATGAATGTAATCAAGCAAAAAGCAAAGCTGGGCTACAGAAGTTCTTGTCAGTATGTAAAAAGACAAATATTTGGCTAAATCAAATGCAAGATCATCACAGGCAGAGTCAGGAGAACTTATAAACGGAGAATAGAGAAATAGCCGAGATGCTAAATAATTAGCGAGTTTGATAAGATTTGTAGCTCAGGTTGAATTTCTGGATATATGCTTGCTCACTGAGCTGGAAGGTTCATTTCCAGACGTTTTGTCATCCTGTGAAGTCACTTCCCGTTCTCTTCCTCAGGGGTGGTAGATGGGATCTAACTCGATCTACCACCTGCTGAGAAAGAATAGGAAGTGACATCACTGCCAGAAATGACATCACCAACACAAAGAAACCCACACACAAATAGAAAGCAGGACTTATCAGCAGTGCTTCGCCTGAGGCCCACTGAAGAAGTTATCTAGTTGGGTGACGAAACGTCTGGAAATGAACCTTCCAGCTCAGCGAGCAAACCTACATCCATGCTAAATAATTACTTTGTTGTTTGTTTTCACTGAGAAAATTGTAAGGAATCTTGCAGATCTACAGATTCAAGGGTCCGAGGGATGAGAGTGAAGAGTTTAAGGAAAATTAGCATTTACAAGAAGATTGCATTGGCCATATTAATGGAATTGATAAATTCTCAGGAACTGATGGTCTACCTCCCAGGGTGTTGAAGGAGGTAACTATAAAGATGGTCAATTTACTGGTGATTGTCTTCCAAAATTCTTTAAGATCTGGAAAGATTCCTGCAGATTCCCACTAAAGGAGGAAACGAGGGAGAAAAAGGGAACAGTCTTGTATCAGTAAGGAAAATGCTAGAAAGGATGGGATAGACACTTGGTTGATAATTATCTGAATGTGCTTATTGAGTATGGATTTCCAAATGAGCAATTGTCTTTGACAAGATGTTAAAAACAAAATTGATAAAGGAAAGCCAATGGATGTAGCAGAAGTAAATTTTCAGTGGCCTTTGATAAAGACTATGCCCAACAAGAGGATGGTTGAATAATTAAAGCACTAGGATAGGAGGCAATGCATTGGCATGGACAAATGATTGGTTAACAGGCAGAATCAATGAGTCTGACAATTCCACAATGAAGATGACTACTGAAAGAGTCAGTACTTGCGTCTCAGCTATTCACAATATCTGAGATTTTGAGGTGACGACAAAATGTAATACTGCCAAATTTGCAGATGATGCAAAGCTCAATGAGAAAGATATAAATTGTGATGTATTGGTAAGGTGGATGGGATGGATTAAAGGCAATGAAGTGTCCAATAAGCCATGATCATATTGAATGGCAGGGCAGGCTTGATGGGCTGAATAGCCTACATCTGTTCCTGTGTACCACTGTCAGTGCAGCATTCCCTCAGTACTGTGCTGGGAATGTCAGCCTGGTTTACGTGTAATGGACACTGCAGTGGGACTGGAATTTATGAACCCCCAACTCAGATCAGACTGGTGGCTCACTAAGCCAAGCTGATACTCTATTCTTACTTCAAAGCGGATGTTAATTTATTTTCTTTCCCTCTTGACAAGTAGAGTTGCCAAAGTTGCCAGGGGACCATACAGCTGCCCTCTCAGACAGAGTCACCTGGTGGTGAATTTAACCTCAGGGACACCACACCGCAAGCAAGGGGAGAGAGTGAGAAAGCATGACTTTGCTGGTGACCTCAGCCAGTGTAGGAATTGTACCCATGCTGTTGGTGTCACTCTGCATTACAAACCAGCCATCCAGCCAACTAAACTAACTGAGCCCAAGCAGGCTAACATCAACACTTGTTCACGCACAACTTAAAGTCTGAGGGGATTAAGATTTTCAATTATAGCCTAAAAAAGGCATAGAAAACTCAGCAGGTCTGATAGGACCTGCAGAGAGAAAGGACAGCCGCCATTTCAAGTCAAGTGACCCCTTATCAGAATGATATTTGCACTCGACGCGAAATGTTAACTGTTTTCTCTCGACACTCGCTGCCAGATCTGCTGAATCTCATCAGCACTCTGTTTTTGTTTCAAATTTCACAAACTTGATTGGGTTTTTTGAGAAAGTAACAAAGAGGATTGATGAGGGCAGAGCAGTAGATGTGATCTATATGGACTTCAGTAAGGCGTTCGACAAGGTTGCCCATGGGAGACTGAGTAGCAAGGTTAGATCTCATGGAATACAGGGAGAACTAGCCATTTGGATAGAGAACTGGCTCAAAAGGTAGAAGACAGAGGGAGGTGGTGCAGGGTTGTTTTTCAGACTGGAGGCCTGTGACCAGTGGAGTGCCACAAGAATCGGTGCTGGGTCCTCTATTTTTTGTCATTTACATAAATGATTTGGATATGAGCATAAGAGGTACAGTTAGTAATTTTGCAGATGACACCAAAATTGGAGGTGTAGTGGGCAGCGAAGAGGGTTACCGTAGATTACAACAGGATCTGGACCAGATGGGCCAATGGGCTGAGAAGTGGCAGATGGAGTTTAATTCAGATAAATGCAAAGTGCTGCATTTTGGGAAAGCAAATCTTAGCAGGACTTATACACTTAATGGTAAGGTCCTAGGGAATGTTGCTGAACAAAGAGACTAAGGTTCATAGCTCCTTGAAAGTATAGTCACAGCTAGATAGGATAGTGAAGGAGGCATTTGGTATGCTTTCCTTTATTGGTCAGAGTATTGAGTACAGGAGTTGGGAGGTCATGTTGCGGCTGTACAGGACATTGGTTAGGCCACTGTTGGAATATTGCATGCAATTCTGGTCTCCTTCCTATCGGAAAGATGTTGTGAAACTTGAAAGGGTTCAGAAAGATTTACAAGGATGTTGCCAGGGTTGGAGGATCTGAGCTATAGGGAGAGGCTGAACAGGCTGGGGCTGTTTTCCCTGGAGAGTCGGAAGCTGAGGGGTGACCTTACAGAGGTTTACGAAATCATGAGGGGCATGGATAGGATAAATAGGCAAAGTCTTTTCCCTGGGTCGGGGAGTCCAGAACTAGACGGCATAGGTTTAGGGTGAGAGGGGAAATATATAAAAGAGACCTAAGGGGCAACATTTTCACACAGAGGGTGGTACGTGTATGGAATGAGCTGCCAGAGGAAGTGGTGGAAGATGATGCAATTGAAACATTTAAGAGGCATTTCAATGGGTATATGAATAGGAAGGGTTTGGAGGAATATGGGCCGGGTACTGGCAGGTGGGACTAGATTGGGTTGGGATATCTGGTCGGCATGGACAGGTTGGACCGAAGAGTCTGTTTCCATGCTGTACATCTCTGTGACTCTATTTCCAGCAACTGCAGTCCATTATTACTATGGAGATAGAAAAGATCTTATGATAAAAACTAGCAGGTTGTAAATGGTGACAGTAATTATACTGTCGTGTGATTACAGCCAGTGCCCGATTGTCAAACATGCCCACGTATACATTCCAAAAGCAGGAGACAAATCCAGAAAGACTTTTACTCTGGTTGGGTTTTCAGGGAGTAAAGGTCAGGCCCATTCGTTTTGTAAAAACTGTAAAATCAAATCATGTTGAACAGCCTCTTACCCTTCAGATTGGCACACCAGCCCCTTGACGCAGGGACAGTGGTCTAAAGCTCCATCTGGCTCCATCTCCCAGGTGATGAGATCCAAACTTCGGAGTGTGGGATCACGACAGAGTTGGCCCTTGGAGGGCAGTGGGGTACACACAGGAAACAAGAGATCTGAGTGAAATTAATAAAGACTTTGTGACAGCAACATTGTGTCTGCAATGTCAATGATGGTTCAGGACAACAGGCTATTTCACAAGTGTTCCAACCTCTCTCAACAACTACCAAACGAGCAAACCTATTTTTCTATTATGTATTATTAAAAGGAAATAAATATTTTCGAACACATCCCATTATGAATCACAAACGGTATAATCATAGGAATATAGGATTTGGCATTAGGAATAGATCATTCACTTCTTTACTATTCAATAACATCACAGCTGATTGGACAGTCTGCCTTCCTCCCCAGCCCTCATAACCCTCAACTTCTTCATCTATCAGAATTCTGTTGCACTCCACTTTCACTGTATTCAATCATTCCGCCTCCACGCATTCTGTGGAAGAGAATTTTGCAGATTAACAACCCTCAGAAAAACCAACTCTCATCTCGACCTGATAAGGGAAACCTCTTACTTTTAAACTGTATCTCTTCATTCTAGTCTCCTTCACAAAAATATTAAAAGCAAACATACAAAGTTTATTTTAGGGTTGGCCTGTCCCTTTCTCACCACTAGGTTTAGTTAAAGTAAGTTACCACAGTCTGAGGCCAGCTGCAAGTTGATACAGCCACACCATACCTCTTGCAAAAATGCCATCCCATATTCCCAATTCCTCCGCCTCCGCCGTATCTGCTCCCAGGAGGACCAGTTCCACCACAGAACACACCAGATGGCCTCCTTCTTTAGAGACCGCAATTTCCCTTCCCACGTGGTTAAAGATGCCCTCCAACACATCTCATTCACATTGCGCACCTCCGCCCTCAGACCCCACCCCTCCAACCGTAACAAGGACAGAATGCCCCTGGTGCTCACCTTCCACCCTACCAACCTTCGCATAAACCAAATCATCCGCCGACATTTCCGCCACCTCCAAAAAGACCCCACCACCAGGGATATATTTCCCTCCCCACCCCTTTCCGCCTTTCGCAAAGACCGTTCCCTCCGTGACTACCTGGTCAGGTCCACACCCCCCTACAACCCACCCTCCCATCCTGGCACCTTCCCCTGCCACCGCAGAAACTGTAAAACCTGCGCCCACACCTCCTCCCTCACCTCCATCCAAAGCCCTAAAGGAGCACATCAAAGTTTTACCTGCACATCCACTAATATCATTTACTGTATCCGTTGCTCCCGATGCAGTCTCCTCTACATTGGGGAGACTGGGTGCCACCTAACATAGCGCTTTAGGGAATATCTCCAGGATATTGATTTTGATTTTGAGTGGGAGCAGCGGCCGAGTTGAGGTGAACCCGGGAGACTACAGCTAAGGTAAGAGTTTTTTTCAAAATTACTTACCTGTAGCGGGCATCGGTGTTTTGTTTTCTCTCTCCTTCACAGAAAGAGCGGGAGCAGCAGAGGAAGTGACGGCAAGCAGAGGGGCAGCCGGGAAGGAGAACTGTGAGTATAAATACTCACTGTTTAACCACCAACGGTCATTTGAGTGGGAGCAGCGGCCGAGTTGAGGTGAACCCGGGAGACTACAGCTAAGGTAAGAGTTTTTTTCAAAATTACTTACCTGTAGCGGGCATCGGTGTTTTGTTTTCTCTCTCCTTCACAGAAAGAGCGGGAGCAGCAGAGGAAGTGACGGCAAGCAGAGGGGCAGCCGAGACCCGGAAGCAGTTAGTGGAAGCTTAGCTGGGTTAGATTTTTTCCCCCTTTAAAAGCGTGAAGGAGAGGAACCCGAGGCACTACACGGGTAGTGCCTCCCACCCGCCCTCCTCCTCTAACCTAATAATAACATCTGTTGTGGCAAGCAGGTAAGTGCTGAATTTTGCTTGTATTATTTAGACACAGTTTTTGTTTAAACAGTTAGCTTTAGAGGGATGGCAGTGAAGGCAGTGCAATGTTCCTCCTGCAACATGTATGAGGTGAGGGATGCCATCGACGTCCCTGCCGATTACACTTGCAGGAAGTGCACCCATCTCCAGCTCCTCCAAGACCGTGTTAGGGAACTGGAGCTGGAGTTGGATGAACTTCGGATCATTCGGGAGGCAGAGGGGGTCATAGATCAGAGTTATAGGGAAGTAGTAACTCCAAAGATGGCAGATAGATGGGTGACAGTGAGGGGGACTGGGAGGAAGCAGCCAGTGCAGGGACCTCCTGCGGCCATTCCCCTCAAGAACAAGTATACCGTTTTGGATACTTGTGGGGGGGATGACTTACCAGGGGTAAGTAACGGGGCTCAGGTCTCTAGCACGGAGCCTGTCCCCGTTACTCAGAAGGGAAGGGTGAAGAAGAGCAGAGCAGTAGTAATTGGGGACTCGATAGTTCGTGGCACAGATAGGCGGTTTTGTGGGAACGAGAGAGACTCACGTTTGGTATGTTGCCTCCCAGGTGCAAGGGTACGTGATGTCTCTGATCGTGTTTTCCGGGTCCTGGAGGGGGAGGGGGAGCAACCCGAAGTCGTGGTCCACATTGGCACCAACGACATAGGTAGGAGGAGTGCTGAGGATGTTAGACAGGCTTTCAGGGAGCTAGGTTGGAAGCTTGGAGTTAGAACAAACAGAGTTGTTGTCTCTGGTTTGTTACCCGTGCCACGTGATAGAGATTCGAGGAATAGGGAGAGAGAACAATTAAATGCGTGGCTTCAGGGATGGTGCAGGAGGGAGGGGTTCCAGTTTTTGGATAACTGGGGTTCTTTCTGGGGACGGTGGGACCTCTATAAACAGGATGGTCTACACCTGAACCTGAGGGGAACCAGTATCCTTGGGGGGAGGTTTGCTAGTGCTCTTGGGGGGGGTTTAAACTAACTCGGCAGGGGCATGGGAACCCAGATTGTAGCTTCAGGGTGCAGGGCCTGGAGTGTAGGGAGGTGAGGAACATGGCATCAATTTCCAAGGAGGGTGCCTGTAAACAGGGAAGTGGCTTGAAGTGTGTATACTTCAATGCAAGAAGTATACGAAATAAGGTAGGTGAACTTGCAGCGTTGGTTGGTACCTGGGACTTCGATGTTGTGGCTATTACGGAGACATGGCTAGAACAGGGACAGGATTGGCTGTTGCAGGTTCCGGGATTTAAATGTTTTAGTAGGGTCAGAGGTGGGGGTAAAAGAGGGGGAGGTGTGGCATTGCTTGTCAAAGATAGTATTACAGCGGTGGAAAGGACGATGGATGAGGACTTGCCATCTGAGGTAGTTTGGGCTGAGGTTAGGAATAGGAAAGGTGAGGTCACCCTGTTAGGAGTCTTTTACAGGCCTCCTAATAGTCCTAGAATCATTGAAGAAAGGATTGGGAAGGTGATTCAGGAGATGAGTGACAGTAATAGGGTGGTTGTTATGGGGGACTTTAACTTTCCTGATATTGATTGGGAAAGCTATAGCTCAAGTTCGTTAGATGGGTCAGTGTTTGTTCAATGTGTGCAGGAGAGTTTCCTGACACAATATGTAGACAGGCCAACAAGAGGTGAGGCCATACTGGATTTGGTTCTGGGTAACGAACCAGGCCAGGTGTTAGAATTAGAGGTAGGTGAGCACTTTGGGGATAGTGACCATAATTCGGTGATTTTTACACTCGTGATGGAGAGGGATAAGTGTGTACTACAGGGCAAGAATTATAGCTGGGGTAAGGGAAATTATGATGCGGTGAGGCATAACTTAGGATGTGTGGCTTGGAAAAGTAGACTCCAAGGCAAGAGTGTAAATGATATGTGGAACTTGTTCAAGGGGCAACTATTGAGTGTCCTTGATAATTATGTACCTGTCAGGCAGGAAGGAAAGGGTCGTGCGAGGGAGCCGTGGTTTAATAAGGAATTGGAATCCCTTGTTAAATGGAAGAGGGCGGCCTATCTCAAGATGAGACGTGAGGGTTCAATTGGGGCGATTGAGAGTTATAGGGTAGCCAGGAAGGACCTGAAGAGAGAGCTAAAAGCAGCAAGGAGGGGACATGAAAGGTCCTTAGTAGATAGGATTAGGGAAAACCCTAAGGCTTTCTATAGGTATGTTAGGAATAAAAGAATGACTAGGGTAGGAATAGGTCCAGTCAAGGATAGTAGGGGGAAGTTGCGTGTGGAGGCGGAAGAGATTGGGGAGACACTGAATGAATACTTTTCTTCAGTATTCACTCAGGAACAGGGCATTGTTGTCGATGAGAATACTGAGGCACAAATAAGTAGAATGGATGGCTTTGAGGTATGTAGAGAAGAGGTGTTGGAAATCCTGGAAAAGGTGAAAATAGATAAGTCCCCTGGGCCTGATGGCATTTATCCTAGGATTCTCTGGGAAGCAAGGGAGGAGATTGCAGAGCCATTGGCCTTGATTTTTATGTCCTCTTTGTCTACAGGAGTAGTCCCAGAAGACTGGAGGATAGCAAATGTGGTTCCCTTGTTCAAAAAGGGGAGTAGGGATAGCCCTAGTAACTATAGGCCGGTGAGTCTCACTTCTGTTGTGGGCAAAGTCTTAGAGAGAATTGTAAGGGATAGGATTTATGCACATCTCGATAGGAATAATGTGATCAAGGATAGTCAGCATGGTTTTGTGAAGGGCAAGTCGTGCCTCACAAACCTTATTGAATTCTTTGAAAAGGTGACGAAGGAGGTTGATGAGGGGAAAGCGGTAGATGTGGTATATATGGATTTTAGTAAGGCGTTTGATAAGGTTCCCCATGGTAGGCTACTGCAGAAAATACGGAGATATGGCATTGAGGGTGAGTTAGAGGTTTGGATTAGGAATTGGCTGGATGGAAGAAGACAGAGGGTAGTAGTTGATGGCAAAGTTTCTTCATGGAGTGCCGTCACTAGCGGTGTTCCGCAAGGATCTGTTTTGGGACCATTGCTGTTTGTCATTTTTATAAATGACCTGGAAGAGGGGTTAGAAGGTTGGGTGAGCAAGTTTGCGGATGATACGAAAGTCGGAGGAGTTGTTGACAGTGAGGAAGCATGTGGCAGGTTACAGCAGGATATAGAAAAGCTGCAGAGCTGGGCAGAAAGGTGGCAGATGGAATTCAATGTAGCTAAGTGCGAGGTGATTCACTTTGGGAAGAATAACAAAAAGATGGGGTACTGGGCTAATGGTCGGATACTTGGTAGTGTGGATGAGCAGAGGGATCTTGGTGTCCATGTACACAGATCTCTGAAAGTTGCCACCCAGGTAAATAGTGCGGTGAGGAAGGCATATGGCGTACTGGCTTTTATTGGTAGAGGAATTGAGTTCCGGAGTCCTGAGGTCATGATGCAGTTGTATAAGACTCTGGTACGGCCGCATCTGGAATATTGTGTGCAGTTTTGGTCGCCATACTATAGGAAGGATGTGGAGGCATTGGAACGGGTGCAGAGGAGGTTTACCAGGATGTTGCCTGGTATGGAAGGAAAATCGTATGAGGAAAGACTGAGGCACTTGGGGCTGTTTTCACTAGAGAAAAGAAGGTTTAGGGGTGACTTGATTGAGGTGTATAAGATGATTAGGGGGTTAGATAGGGTAGACAGTATGAACCTTTTCCCGCGTATTGAGTCGGGTATTACAAGGGGGCATAGCTTTAAATTAAGGGGGGGTAGATATAGGACTGATGTTAGGGGTAGGTTCTTCACTCAGCGAGTCGTTAGTTCATGGAATGCCCTGCCAGTAACAGTGGTGGACTCTCCCTCTTTATGGGCATTTAAGAGGGCATTGGATAGGTATATGGAGGATAGTGGGTTAGTGTAGTTTAGGTGGGCTTGGATCGGCGCAACATCGAGGGCCCAAGGGCCTGTACTGCGCTGTATTCTTCTATGTTCTATGTTCTATGTTCTATGACACCCGCACCAATCAACCACACTGCCCCGTGGCCCAACATTTCAACTCCCCCTCCCACTCTGCCGAGGACATGGAGGTCCTGGGCCTCCTTCACCGCCACTCCCTCACCACCAGACGCCTGGAGGAAGAAAGGCTCATCTTCCGCTTCGGAACACTTCAACCCCAGGGCATCAATGTGGGCTTCAACAGCTTCCTCATTTCCCCTTCCCCCACCTCACCCTAGTTCCAAACGTCCAGCTCAGCACTGTCCCCATGACTTGGCCAGACTTGTCCTACCTGCCTATCTCCTTTTCCACCTATCCACTCCACCCTCTCCTCCCTGACCTATCACTTTCATCCCCTCCCCCACTCACCTATTGTACTCTATGCTACTTTCTCCCCACTCCCACCCTCCTGTAGCTTATCTCTCCACGCTTCAGGCTCTCTGCCTTTATTCCTGAAGGGCTTTTGCCAGAAACGTCGATTTCGAAGCTCCTTGGATGCTGCCTGACCTGCTGTGCTCTTCCAGCACCACCAATCTAGAGCCAAATTACTGCAAGTTGATACAGCCAGAGACCTACAGGAATTTAATTGCTATTTGGGCTGGAAACTTCACAGCTCCTTGAAAATTTGCATTTCCAGGTCTGGAAAAAACAAGCAGCTTTAAATTGCTTTCTTAAATTAGGAGAGAGACAGGCCCATGTTTTAAGCTAAATAGTATTTTGTATATCAGGCGAGTGGCTAAACCTGACCATATGACCCCGCACTTGCACACTTTAGAAAAGCCCAGCTGTAGTAGCATGGGGAAGGAATCAGATTATTTTTTGTAACTCACAGGTGTGGAAGGCACAACATAGGTTCCCACTGCAATCCTGTTGCTTATCACAGATGGAGCCAGTTTCTCCTTTCACCGCACTTCTTTTGCATTGTCCCCAGATACACAAAGAATCCGAATCACATTCTCCATCTCGAGTACAATTCTAAAGAAATCCATAACAAAATGTACAGTCAACATCCAACTAATCAACTTCTAGGACAAAGACATTCTGAATACTGAAGATAAATCATTCCTTCCTGGGATGTGGTTGACGCTGATAGTATCACATTCAGTTCAAAAGAAAATCAGACAAACACAAAATATGGAAAGGTGTGATGAAAAGCTAATATGAAGCAAATGGAATGGCAAGAGACTAATATGGAATGTTATTACCAACAGTTAATAGTTGGGCTGAATAGCCTGCCTCTTTGTTATACAGTAGCACCTTGACATGCTTCAACGTACGTACGAAATTCAAGATACGAACGAAGGCACGAGCGCAAAAAGCCCGTGTGCGATTGCATGGTTTCATTGTTCTGCTTTGCTACACGCTTGTTGAACGCAAAATCTCTCATTCTGTTCGTCTTTGGCACGTGCGCCGTGAACAGCGCTCGTTGCTACGTCCGAGCATTCTTACGCTATCCGAGTAATGGTCAAAATCGATTCAGTTCGCGAACTTTTCGGTTCGCGAACCGGGTCCCGGAACGGATTAAGTTCGTAAGTCGAGGCGCTACTGTATAACCATCGTTCCTTGTAGATTTTGTGAACGAACTAGCATTCCAGTGAAGATCGATAATTTAAACATTTGAACTTGTTTTTATTTTTAATATTTAATTAAAATAAGTGAACATGAAACTACAAGAATCATGTAAACTCATCCAGTTCACTCATGGCCTTTTGGAAAGGAGATGTTTTTCTTGCTCAGTCCGGCCCTGCACATAACCCCAGGTCTACACCAGCAATATTGACTCAAAGTGGTGTCTAGCTCACTGACAGCAACTTAAGAACAGCCACCATCCCCTTTTCAGGGTAAAGGAACTCCAGCAACACCCACCCACATCCCAAAGCGAATGTGAAAGAGCCCCAATGACTGACAGCACTCACCTCCTCCTGTGCTCTTTGTGGAATGCATTTCGACTCCAAGACATCAACCCAGCAGAAATGGTCTTTCCTGCAATCCTCGTCAACCATACACTCCTACAGGAGCACAATCAGTATGATATTAACAACAGCCACAATTATAAACACCATTTACTGCTCCAGAACAAGGAATTACTGATGATGGAAATGTGTTGCTGGAAAAGCGCAGCAGGTCAGGCAGCATCCAGGGAACAGGAGAATCGATGTTTCGGGCGTAAGCCCTTCTTCAGGATTCCTGAAGAAGGGCTTATGCCCGAAATGTCGATTCTCCTGTTCCCTGGATGCTGCCTGACCTGCTGCGCTTTTCCAGCAACACATTTCCAACTCTGATCTCCAGCATCTGCAGACCTCACTTTCTCCTCAATTACTGATGATGGCCTATGCACAATAAGTTTTGCTAAAACTCTGCATTCGTACGGCACCTTTAAACATGGGAATAAATCCTGTTGCAGTAGAGAGAAAATTCATTTCATAGAATCCCTACAGTGAGAGAACAGGTCATTTGGCCCAACAAGTCCACACCGACCCTCAGAACAGCATCCCATCCAGCAATTCCCCCTCCCACCCACCATTTGTAACCCTGCATTTCCCATGGTTAATCCACCTAGCCTGCACATCTTGGGCACTATAGGTAATTTAGCATGGCCAAGCCACCGAACCTACACATCTTTGGATTGTGGGAGGAAACTGAAGCACATGAAGGAAACGTATGCAGACACAGGGAGAACGTTCAAACTTCATACAGCCAGTCACCAGGTCCCTGGCGCTGTGAGGCAGCAATGTTAACCACTGAGCAACCACGTTGCCCTAAAACTGAACATCTATCTGCCTCGGCAGATGTATCAGGTCAAATGGCCAAAAGCTTGGTCAAAGATAATTTTGAAGGAGGGAAGACAGAAATTTGCTGTATTTCAGAGTTTAGGGCCCAGGTAATTGAAGCACTGATAAAGAAATGTGAATTAAGGACCCACAAGGGGCAGAATTGGAGATGTATCCCAGGTGAGCTGAGGGCTGAAGGTGGTGATGACACTGGGAAGGGCAAGGGACTTGAAAACAAATATGGGTGTCTGTCTCTGTCACTTGGGTAGGAAGATTGTGGTTCCAACCCCACTCCAAAGACTGGAGAACAAAATCCAGGCTGGCACATAAATGCACGATGTGCCATCTTTCAGACTCCTTGGTCAGGTGATCATAGATCTCATGGCTCTATTCAAAGAAAAACTAGACAGTTCTCCCCAGTGTCCAGGCCGATATTTACCAGTCAATCAACATCACTACAAGATTATGTCATCACTTGTCAAATTACTGTTAGTTTGATCTTGCTGCATTTCATACACCCCTAAACTTCAAAAACATTTCACTGACTGTAAAGCATTTTGGCTCATCCTGAGGATTTGAAATGCAAGCCCATTCTTACTTGACAGCTAATTTTGCAGGGTAGCCACCGTTGTAAAGCAGGGAACAAGGACAATCAACTTGTGCACGGACAGATCCTACAAAATGACCACATTACACGTGTTTGGAGATGGGTTTAGCAAGGTTTCTTCGAAAAATTTAAGGGAATCTTTCACATCCAGCGGAGGAGGGGGGTCTGGTTTGGTTTAACACATTAGAATGGCAGCACTTCCTCAATACTCTGACAGAATGGGCTGGAATGATGAATCAAATCTTTAAGATGGATTTGAACCCATGACCTCTGGCCTCAGAGACAAGATAACCCAGTGAGCAACATTTTCCACTGGGAATTCTGCATTAGGTTTAATAGGACAACATTACATTTAAACTAGGGTTTGTGGTTAAACTAGTACCCAATCTGAACAGGCTACTTATTCTTTAGCACTGTTTTTCCTTGAC
Organism: Chiloscyllium plagiosum; assembly: GCF_037043375.1. Classification (NCBI taxonomy): domain Eukaryota; kingdom Metazoa; phylum Chordata; class Chondrichthyes; order Orectolobiformes; family Hemiscylliidae; genus Chiloscyllium; species Chiloscyllium plagiosum. The sequence goes on along the minus strand of NW_028270156.1, from coordinate 32,684,420 downwards.
ATTTTCTAATAACTCCATTCCCTAATGACACCATCCCACAGGCTTGTCAAACCTTCAGGATCTGAAGACTAAGCACTGAGACAGTTTCAAACTAAGCCTGAGGAGAAATGCCATAGTATGAAATTAAACTGTTTTTGTCCATAAATCACTTTGAACAGCGAGTTAGAAAAATATTCATGATGCAAGAGAATGTTATTTGATTCAGTCAAGAGTCAGTAAAATCAGTAAATGAAAAGCCCCTGTGTTTTTTGATCAGTTATGAGGAGGTGGGGATATAAAGAGGCAACATCAGGCAAAGAACGATGGTGGAGGGATAAAGCATCCAGGAATACATCCCACTGAATTTGGCGATTAGACACTGGGTTTGGCTCATAGCCTCTCTCAGCACCACCTCCAGTATCCGGCCGTTCCAGTGTCCAGGCTGAAAACAGGATTCAAGTCAAGGGATTCAAGTCAAGGGATCCAAACAAGATCCCCACACAGCTCCATGGCAAAAGCCGCAGACTCAGAGTCAGCCAATACGTTCTTGTGGTTGGGCAACGAATAACTGGAAATCTTTCAAGAAAGATTAATCCAACATTTAAAGAAAAACTGTGGCAGCTGGCTCTCCTGATATTCAAAACCCTGAACGTTCCCCCTTCCAAATAAAACGTATAGTTAGAGATCAAAATTTTCCTCAAGTTAAGTAACTCATTAGGACAATGATGAGGAAACTGCATTACTTCAAGAGATAAACCACACCTCTATAATTACAGTAAAACGTGTTCTCGCCAAACCTGACATTATATTAATGATGGGGAAAGGGTGATGGGAGATAACTGTTGCTGTAAGGCTCTGTTTAAGGCAATATTGGAACACAGTTACATTATATTCCAGTTCCGTGTTGCACATTTTTCCAATGGATCACAATCTTGGCAGCTTTCACACACTGAATTGCTCCAGCCAATGAGGTGTCAGCATTTCACACAAGCTAAAAGGTTCTCTCCCTTCTGTGATGTTTTCAACTCTGCTTCATCCTTCTTTTTTAAAAAAGATCAAAATGGTGTATACAATATCAATTATTTTAGAAACTAGTTAGCTCCTCTCAAGATGGGCTGGCTGCAAGTCATATGCCACGTTGCTAACCAAGAACGGAAGGATTACACACCAATGCACATGTATTATTCTGCTATGCATGCAGTTCCTTAAAGCTACAATGTTTAACTGCTGTTAGGTGTTATTTCAGAGAGGTTAATCATTTGTTTTGTGTGTGTAAAACAAAGGTTATTTAAAGGACAACTTTATTCAACTGCAGAAGAAACTGACTTATTGATCTTAAATTATTCAGTTCTCTATCCCAAAATATTATTAAGAGGAATCTCTCATTTATAATTCGGATGAATCAGAACTCATTTTCTTCGCTTCCCAACAAAGCTCATTCTAGAGATGGGCCACTCACTCAATGGAAATTTGTTAGGTTGGGAGGTGGTCATTCAGCCATCCCTTTCCACGATTCAATGGGATCAAGGCTAATCTGGATCCCAACTTCACTTCCTCTCCATTTCCCATAATTCCTTTACTCAATTAAAAAAAAAAGCAACTGATCACAATCTTCAAAACACCAATCAACAACTCCCTCTTTCACCTCCAGACCACTCCCCATCTTAACTTCAGGAACACCAAGTTAGGAGAGGGAAAATTCCAGCTTCTCAGTTGCCTGTATGTGAAGAAGTGCTTTCCAACTTGCCTTCTGAAATGGCTGGCACTAATTTTAAGATCCTCTCCAATGTTATCTTTGATTTCCTTACACAGTGCACAGTGTATGTGTTGGACTCTTTGGTCTCTGAAAGGGACCACTTCTGTTTGTTTGCTCATCTCCTGCACTGCTGCTTTGTCCTGCACCAGCACCACACGAGAGGGAATATTAGTTATTGTCCTATTGTTTCAGATTCCCCCACTGAATCTGGAGGAAATGATCTCTTATCTACCCAACTGAATTGTTTTAACATTTTAAATACGTGATTCAGATCATCCCCTAATCTCCTGTGCTCAAGGGAATACAAGTCTGGTTTCTGCAACATGTCCTCACAATTTAACTCTAAACTTCAGAATTAATCTGCTACAGCCATCCAACATCAATATATCTTAAAGTGAAGTGGCCAGAATCAAAGTCACTCCAGATAGGCTCTGACCAAAGACTACTCAACTGAACAATAAACTTGCTCCACTTTATATCCTAGCTCCATTGAGATAACTCCTTAAGCCTTCTTGATTGTATCTGTCTACAGGTACTGGCATTTAATTACTGGATATAGCTGAGTTTCCATCTCTCTCTGAACCACAACAATCCTTAGTTTGTCACTGTTTAGAATATATTCCAACATTTGGTCGGTTCAAAGTGATGACGTCACACTTCTCCCATGTTGAACTCAGCCTGACAGAACTTTGCCCACCCAACCTGTCAGAGTGGCTTGCTGCTCCAATTTGTACCAGTGACCCTCCAAACTTAATGCTACCTCCAAAAGTCGATAGACAACATCGCACCCGCTCCCGCAAAAGGGAGGGCCACACCCGCTTCCACAAAGGGGCAGACTGCAGCCATTCACACAAGTTATGAATAAACAAGAAAAGGTGAGATCCCAATACAGATTCCATGGTGGCGGCAAGAAAATCACTGATGACATTATGTTTAAAAGGATATGGGGACAGTACGGGAAGGTAGAGTCAGGGAGTGGATTAACCACAAGCATGCTGAATTCCCAGCAGGTTGTAAAGGTCTGGTGGCTTGCTTCAACAAACAGCGAATCCATCTCAAAGACGCTGCTAACAATGTTTCTGAACAGCAGCAAACAATGAGTCAATTCAAGCACAAGGCACTGAGAAGGCTGGGTGTTTTTGTGCTGAATTCCTTGGAATCAGCCTTCAGTTCAGTCTGAATCAATGGGAATGGCTGCTGCTGTGTGGCCTCACATCAAACAAGAACCCTCAGTCCCCCAGCTATGAATCACAGAACTACAAATCAGAACAAGATGCTGACCAAAACCACGTACCATGACAAGCACAGATTACTGTTCTTGGAACAAATGGGGGAACATTCGCTAGACTGCTCTCACCACAAAACAAAATTTACTTTGTCTATTGTTGAAACATATTGCTGGACAAGGGTTCAGGCTACTTCAGTCGTCGAAATGCAGAGCATCCATGTTTTATAGAGCATCAAGTTGTTTATAAAGTTGCACATTTAAGTTTGCTGATGACATGAAGTTGGGAGGCACACTAGGTTATAGAGATAAATGTTTTTTGATGTTTAACAGCTTCCAAAATGCATTCAGTCCTCAATCTGTTCATCTGCACTGCTTAATTTCACTGATGTATATTGGTGGCAAAACACTTCCTGGATTTTTTTCTTAAATTACAGGTTAATGTAAACATCTGCTCAGATTGTGAAACCGACTGCATATTAGCAAATTAAGGCGGCAAACATGCACGGCCATCTCCTTTTTGATTACCCTAGGTGTTAATCAAAGGGTTGGAGCTCGCTGAGAAAGTCAGCCACACGTTCGAGATTCCCCTTGCTCAGTAAACAATTTAAATGCATCTCTATTCGGTTGGGATGGGAACAAGAAATTACAAAAAAGGCAGAGGAACACAACAGAGTTGAAAAACAACAGCAGGTAGGAGTATAACATCGTGAGGTTCAAGATCACCCAGACGGAGCCGAGCCATCAGGTTTAGTTCAATTGTGTGTCGGGCATGTGTCTAAATTGGGATGAGCTTGGGAACTGTGAAGGGCACCATGTACATAAAAATCACTAAGGGATACAAAATGGAAGATGACCAACTTAGGTTGTACAGTGAGGTGCTGCATTTTGGGAAAGCAAATCTTAGCAGGACTTGTACACTTAATGATAAGGTACTAGGGAGTGTTGCTGAACAAAGATCATAGCTCCTTGAAAGTGGAGTCGCAGGTAGATAGGATAGTGAAGGAGGTGTTTGGTATGCTTTCCTTTATTGGTCAGAGTATTGAGTACAGGAGTTGGAAGGTCATGTTGCGGCTGTACAGGACATTGGTTAGGCCACTGTTGGAATATTGCATGCAATTCTGGTCTCCGTCCTATCAGAAAGGTGTTGTGAAACTTGAAAAGGTTCAGAAAAGATTTACAAGGATGTTGCCGGGGTTGGAGGATTTGAGCTATAGGGAGAGGCTGAACAGGCTGGGCCTGTTCTCCCTGGAGCGTCGGAGGCTGAGGGGTGACCTTATAGAGGTTTACAAAATTATGAGGGGCATGGATAGGATAAATAGACAAAGTGTTTTCTCTGGGTTGGGGGAGTCCAGAACTAGACGGCATAGGTTTAGGGGAGAGGGGAAAGATATAAAAGAGACCTAAGGGGCAATGTTTTCATAGAGAGTGGTACGTGTATGGAATGAGCTGCCAGAGGAAGTGGTGGAGGCTGGTACAATTGCAACATTTAAAAGGCATCTGGATGGGTATATGAATAAGAAGGGTTTGGAGGGAAATGGGCAGGGTACTGGCAGGTGGTACTAGATTGGGTTTGGATATCTGGTTGGCATGGACGGGTTGGACCGAACGGTCTGTTTCCGTGTTGTACATCTCTATGACTCTATGACCAGACCGCAAAGGAAGGCGATATTAGTTCTGAAGCAAATGCAGCATAGATCTGTTTGAACTTACATCTTTTATCCCCAGTTTCTCAATAAAGACAGGTTTCATTAACTAAGCTTGCATTCCATGGTATTTAGATGGTTGAATCTAATATGACTGAGTTATTTAAAATAATAAGTATCTTAGATTGGATACCAAGAGCAGACAGCTAAATTATTTCTTCTGGCGGGGAAATCCAGAGACGAGTAAAAACAGAAAAATGCTAGAGACACATTGCAGCTCCTATAGCACTGGGGATAGAGTTCTGCTGATAAAAATCATAGACCGCAAACATAATTCCATTTCTCTCTCAATCGGCAGCATTTTCTATTTTAAACTTCTAGCGTCCATAGTATTAGTAAACGGAGTTTAGCCACAGATCAGTTCATGATCCAGTTGGTGGAACAGAACAGGGGCATGAATGGACATGCCTGCTCATAAATATCCATTTCTGTTGCTGATCTGAACAGACTCCAGGGTTCCGGTGTAGGAATTATCCACTAGTCAGGGCATACTGCGAAAAACAACACTTTCCAAACCTGCAGAAACATAAATCTCAAACCCATACAGAACAAATCACTGGCTACAACACAGAGATAAGAGGAGTACTTCCAGTTCAGTGTTAACTGCAGGGCTCGAGATTGAAACTGCACTCTGTATTCTCGTGCCCAGAGCAGTATCTAGAGAGGGTTGGGTTGTCAAGGCTGTACACAGCTTTGGTCTGTGCTGAAGCAGTTGGGAGATGATTTTCAAAATGTATCATTCTAAATAAAAAATCTAAACCAAAACATTTTGGGATTGTTGGCCACTGTGTGGTCTCAGCCTGGAATCGAGAATGCAGAGGAGGTTTGCTAACTTTTGTGGTCACTGACGTGTTTTTTTAAAAAAATTATTTTCTAAAGGAAACCACGGTGGCCTGAATCACATTTTCCAGACAGGGGCAGCAACAGGTTGAGCTTGGAAAGCCTTTCCATAGCCCAAAAAAAAAATGTTAAAGCAGAAAAATTTAAATTTGTTAGCAGCCTTGCTCCTGAACGTTTCCACTGAGATGGCTGTGCAAGAGCAAAAAGCCTAAAGTCTGCAAAATTGTGAAAGTTTATTCAAGTCAGAAGAGAAAAGAAACTTCAGATTTCTATAGTACATTTCATGTTATCATGATGTTCCATAGAATTTTACAACAAATGAAGTGCTTTGGTCTACAGTTACTCTTGGAATATTGGAAATGTGACACAGCAAGCTCATCTAAACAGTAGTGAGATAACAAACAGATCATTTGTTTTTGTAATTACCATTAAGGGGTAAATATTGGCCCGAGCAATTCCAGCCAGGTGGCCCCTCCAACCACTTGATTCGATTCCCTCCAGTATGCTACAAGCCCTTTGGCCCAGCAAGTCCATACCGAACCTCCAAAGAGTAACCCACCGAGACCCATTCCCCCACCCTATGCTTACCCCTGACTAATGCGTCTAACACTATGGGCAATTTAGCATGACCAATTCACCTAACCTGCACATCTTTGGATTGAGGGAGGAAACTGGAGCACCCGGAGGAAACCCACACAGAGATAGGGAGAATGAGCAAACTCCACACAGACAGTCGCTCGAGGTGGGACTCAAACCCAGGTCCCTGGCGCTGTGAGGTAGCAGTACTAACCACTGAGCCACCATCCCACATCCCTCTCCAACCATGCAGTATTCCCTCAGTTTGAAGCTCAGCCTGGGTTATGTATTCAAATATGTGGAGTTGCATTTGAACATGATCTAATGCCTCAGGAGTATAAAACTGAAATCACACTGCACATAAAGAGTTACGTTCATCAGAAATCTACCCGGGTGCTGACAAGAACACATAAAAAGGGTAATCATTGTTCTGGGTCAAAGTGATTTATCAGAACCATCCTCCTTCCCTTCCTTCTCCCCACACACACAGTCTGGAACAAGCCGTCCAGTTATAACCTGCATAGCAAGATAAATTGGATCAATTTGCTCTGTGAAACATCTGTCAGCAGGGGAAAAGAAACATGCTTTGAATATTTTGCTTACAGCAGTAGAATCGATTAAAATCTTCACCAACACAGAGGTCTGTATTAGAATCACTGGTCCTTTAGAATTATAGTAATGACCCAATGTAAACACAGCATAAATTTAAATCTGTTAATGATATGAAATCTGTAAAAGTAGTAAATGAGGAAGACAGCAACAAGTTTCTGTAGAAAAGAGACAGCGAATTCAACTGACACATGACAGATCAAAGTTAATACAGGGGAACTTCAATTACCCAAATACCAATTATCCAAAAATTGGATTAACCAAAGGAGATCTCAAGGTCCATATAGAAACATCACACCAAAGACGTGTTTACAGATCGCGTCTTTTGTTACAGTGATTAAACAGGCACCGTCTCCAAATGACTGACCTCCCGCCCTCTCTCTCTTCACTTTCCCCGGAGTTCTACAGAGGGGTGTACCCTAACCTCCACCCTGCACCCCCAGGAATAATCTCTCCAGCATTGTCCTGGGCAGGGCAAACGTGGAATCTGTCAAAACTTTGCAGTAAAAAGTTGTGTGTGTGGCTGTGCACTATTTGGAGACTTACCCCACAAAGGCAGCTGCAGCAGTTTTGTTGTTGATGTGCAGTCCAGATGGCCGCGGGGGGGCTCCCCTGCTTTGTGCTGGGGCACAGGGGACGGTGTTGGACAGAGTGGGGGTGGGGGTTGAATGGAGTTGGGGGTGGGGGGAGGGGGGGGGCTGGACCGGGTTGGGGAGGCGGGGGCAGTGATGGACTGGGTTGGGGGGTGCATGTTGGGGGTGGGGCCCCGCACACTCTGTGCGGCTGGTAGTCTCCTGAATGGGAAGCAGACTTTAAAATTCCGAGCCCCAGAGGAATGACATTTAATAGATTTTCTGAATAATCGATTATCCAAACAAAACAGTGCCCACCCATCTCGTTTGGATAATCGAGTTTGCACTGTACAGAGAAATATGAAGTGATATAATTTGGTGTAGGAACATAAGAGTAAGATTCATAAAGGGTTGCGTGCTGGATAGCCCTAGAAAAGGGACCAGTACTGTATTAGATATGAATGAACTAAGGAGGACCATGTGGCTAGGTTTAGAATAAAGAGAGCTATAGAATGCACGTATGAAAATTCACAAAATGTGGGGAATATGGTTCATGTGTTACAAACAATCACCAGGTGGGAATATGATATAATAGCAAAAACAGAAATGTGACTTACAAGGAGCAAAGTGGACACTAAATACTCAAGGATATAAAGTATTCATAGAAGATATAGAAGGAAAACAGAGGTGTATTGGCAGTATTGTTTTGGGAAGACATTGTAAAGGTTAGAAAGAGAATGACTTGAAAGTGATGATAGTATTCACTAGAGAGATAAGAGTTAAGTAAGAGCGAGTCTGTTGTACTGCACAGGTCTTCAATAACTGGACAAAAAGATCAGCAAAACTGCTGGGATATTACAATAGTAATACCAAAGGACTTAATTACCTTAATATTTTGAATACATTAAAGAGAAAGGAGGGGTAAGGAATTTCTGAAACAAGTCCAGGAAACTTCCTTTACTGACTTATCAGTGATCCATCAGAAAAGGAGTCATTGCTGAATCTGGGTCATCTGAATGTAGTTAAGCCAAATGGGTCAAACGCCAGTGGGAGATTGCTGGGTGAGAGGGATCATCGGGATTGGATCAGTGAAGACGGGAATCAATAAAAAGTACAGTACCAAAACAGGTTAACTGCAATGTGATAAGAGGCAATCTCACCAAGAGAAAAACGGAATCAAAGACTGGCAGAAAAGAATGATGGGTGATCTTTGCAGAGGAGATGTTTTACAGATGGGCTAGGTACACTTTAGTAAATCAAAGCCAGGGCACCTTGGATAATGAGGGACATTGAGAATATCTTGAAATAAAGACGAAAAAAAAGACAACTGGGTGTATGATCTATTCTGGACCCGAAACGTTAACTCTGATTTATCTCCAGATCTGCCAGAAATTCCAGCAATTTCTGTTTTGTTTCAGCTTTCCAGCATCCACAGCTCTTTCAGTTGGGTGTCTGGTGGTGTATTCAAGTGAGAACTTGGCCAAATTTAATAAGCTAAGGGCAAGACAATAGCAGGACTGCCAAAAGGAGAATATCTTCGAGGAGAAAGTGAGGTCTGCAGATGCTGGAGATCAAAGTTGAAACTTTATTGCTGGAACAGCACAGCAGGTCAGGCAGCATCCAGGGAACAGGAGATTCGACGTTTCGGGCACAGGCCCTTCTTCAGGAATGAGCAGAGAGTGTTCAGCAGGAGAAGATAAAAGGTAGGGAGGAGGGACTTGGAGGAGGGGCGTTGGAAATGTGATAGGTGGAAAGAGGTCAAGGTGAGGGTGATAGGTCGGAGTAGGATGGAGGCGGAGAGGTCAAGAAGACGACTGCAGGTCAGGAAGGCGGTGCCGGGCTGGAGGGATTCGGCTGAGACAAGGTGGGGGGAGGGGGGATGAAGAAACTGGTGAAGTCCAAGTTCATCCCCTGTGGTTGGAGGGTTCCCAGTCGGAAGATAAGACGCTCCTCCTCCGACCGTCGCGTTGTTGTGGTTTGGCGGTGGATGAGTCCAATGACCTGCATATCCTCGGTGGAGTGGGAGGGGGAGTTGAAATGCTGTGCTACAGGGTGGTTGGGTTGGTTCGTCCGGGTGGCCCAGAGGTGCTCTCTGAATCGCTCCGCAAGTAGGCGGCCTGTCTCCCCAATATAGAGGAGGCCACACCGGCTGCAGCGGATGCAGTAGATGATGTGGGTGGAGGTGCACGCTCCGCAAGTAGGCGGCCTGTCTCCCCAATATAGAGGAGGCCACACCCACTCCACCGAGGATATGCAGGTCATTGGACTCATCCACCGCCAAACCACAACAACGCGACGGTCGGAGGAGGAGCGTCTTATCTTCCGACTGGGAACCCTCCAACCACAGGGGATGAACTTGGACTTCACCAGTTTCTTCATCCCCCCTCCCCCCACCTTGTCTCAGCCAAATCCCTCCAGCCCGGCACCGCCCTCCTGACCTGCAGTCTTCTTCTTGACCTCTCCACCTCCATCCTACTCCGACCTATCACCCTCACCTTGACCTCTTTCCACCTATCACATTTCCAACGCCCCTCCTCCAAGTCCCTCCTCCCTACCTTTTATCTTCTCCTGCTGAACACTCTCTGCTCATTCCTGAAGAAGGGCCTGTGCCCGAAACGTCGAATCTCCTGTTCCCTGGATGCTGCCTGACCTGCTGTGCTGTTCCAGCAATAAAGTTTCAACAAAAAGGAGAATATGACAAGAGAGAAAGAGTTAGCTTAAAAGGAAACCCATAAGTGTTCTATTAGCATACAAACAATAAGTAAGTGACAGATAGACATGGACTATTAATGAGTTTTTTTAAAAAGTCAGAATTTACATTTAGAGGTGCAGCAGAAAGCTAGAGTAGGTTAGTGTACTTTGGAATCGGTGTTTACTGAGAGAAGAGAATGCTGACAAGTTGGAGACTGTTAAAGGGGGAAGTGATTTCTCTTCCCACCACCCAAGCATGCTGTCATAATCTGGAAAGCTTTGTCTGAAAGGGCATTGCAAGATGATTCAACAGTAATTTATAAAAAGGTACTGGATAAATATCTGAAGGACGATCAGGAAATAGCAGAGGAAGTGGGGCTAATTAGGTAGCCAGTTCAAACAGCGAGGACAGAAGTGAGGAGTAAATGGCTTCCTCCTTAAACAAGGCAGCTTGCGTTTATATTGTTTTTCAGCACCACCTGAAATCCCTAAGGCAGGATAAAGGGAATGAAGTACTTATGAAATGTAGTCACGTTATAATATTGGAAACACAGCATTGCAAAATATCACAAACAGCAACATAGTGATGATTATATGATTGGTTCCTGTGATGGTGACCGATGCACAAATATCAGACAGATATCAGGGATACCTCCCTTGTTATTTTACAAAATAGCGCCATGAGTTCTTGTACATGCAGTTTATCAAGTGGATGGAGAGTTAACATTCCACCTGAAAGTTGGCATTTCCAAAAGTGCGTTCTCCCACAGTGGGACTGGAAACCCAAAACTCTGGCAGTTAGAGACGAGCGTGGTGCCATCTGTGCCACAATCAGCCCAGCTTGGAGTCCTGTGTTGTGTGATTCCATGCTGTATTGCTGCACCTTGCAGCGTCATAGCTCGTGGTGTTTGTGCAGGAGGAAAACTGGCCTTAAAGGAAACACCTTCCTGCCAAATTCAGCAACTCAATCAGAAAGTCTGCCCTATCAAGCAGGCTGAAGTTTCCAGTTAGCTTACCTTCTTGTTTTCCAGAAAAGCGCTGATAGTCAAGTTTCTCACCCAGGAACGTGCGCCAAGTTTGCTGTAGTTGGCGGATACGCTCTCCAGATCCCGTAACATCCTCCCTTGCTTCAACTCCATCTGCGATTACATTTAGAAAACAAATCCCTGCTTTTAATCAACTGAGAAGATTGGCGAGGACAGGCTGTGCAGACTTGGTTTACATTCCCTCAAAGTTAAAAGGCTGAGGGATGATGTTACCTCTCCCATCTAGAGTAACTTCCTGGATTGAAAGGCACCATATAACCAAGTTATTTTCAACAATAATTTGCATTTCTATAACAAAACACTGATAGCACAATAAACCATCCCAAGCAACTTCACAGAGGCAAGACAAAATGTAATACTAACCCACTGAACGGCATTAAGACAACTGGCAAAGAATTTTGATCAAAGAACAAGGGTTTAAGAAGAATCTTAAAAAGGACTGAGACAGACAGGTGCCTAGAGGTTAAGCAATGAAAGCTTAGGAACCAGACAACTGAAAGGGTGGTCATTAATACTGGAGTGACAGAAGTCAGGGAAGGTCAATGGGCCAGAACTGCAGCAGCGCAAAAATTTCAAGAGTGTCAAACATAACCTGCACGAAAATCGAAAGAATTTATTAGCACCAGCAAAGAAGTTAAAAACAGCTAAATTGCATACCCATGAGTTTTGAAGATTAAGGGTAATCTGAGAAAGGTTTTGAAATACTGGACTGACTGGGTCAATACTGGGTGAATACGGAGAGTTCTGAACAAAGAGTCTGATCATAAACTTAGAGCGAGACAGCACAGGGTTGCAATCAAAAACACTATTCGGCACAAATGAGTTGTGGAAATCTAGTTGTTGCAGCCCCCAACCTCCCTGCTGGGAGACAATTTTAGATTTCAAGACTGACAACGAGTTATTCTTATTGTGGCTAGTATTAAGGCAGATGGAGCTGACATATTAACTGAATGGTCCCCTTTTGTTCCCACCAATGGCTGGCTTTCACTTGCTTCAGCACAAGATTCCCTCTTGATAGCAGCTACATGCAAAAGCCTTGAGGTGTCTCAAGCAGGGACATTAGCTGACAATTGCACAGTGTTCAATATTGTTTTTGACTCCTCAGGTCCTGAACAGGTTAGTGTCCATATGCAGCAAGACCTGGACAACTTTCAGGCTGGGGCTATAACCTAATCGTATCCCGTTGACATTCAATACCATTACCATCACTGCATCCACCCCATTCATATCGTAAGGATTACCATTGACCAAAAAAACTTAACTGGACCAATACTTAAACATCTTGTCTACAGGAGCAAGTCAGAGGTTTGGTATTCTTCTGTGAGTAACCCATCTAGACTTCACAAAACCTGTCCACCATCTACAACGCCCAAGTCCTTGATATGATGGAATAATGTCCACTTGTCTGGATGAATAGCTCTAAAATGACAAGAGTCCTGACACGATCCAGGACAAAGCAGCCCATCCCATTCACCAACGTGAGCATTCACTCCTTCCATCACTTCCTGAAGAAGGGCTATTACCCGAAACGTCAATTCTCCTGCTCCTTGGATGCTGCCTGACCTGCTGCGCTTTTCCAGCAACACATTTTCAGCTCTGATCTCCAGCGTCTGCAGTCCTCACTTTCTCCTCGATCATTTACAAGGTGCACTGCAACAATACAACAACCACTGCTTCAACAGCACTTTCCAACCCCACACTCATGACCACCTAGAAAAACAAGTGGAAGGTGCTTTGGAACACCACCGCCTGCAAGTTCCCCTCAAAGCCACCCACCTTCCTGACTTGGAACTATATCATGTTCCATCACTATCCCTAGGTCAAAACCCTGGACCACCTTCCCTAGCAACAGTGCAGTGCACAGGGACCACCGTGGTTCAAGAATGCAGCTCATTACCACCTTCTCAAAGGTAATTAGGAATAGGCACTACATATCTGCTCAAATGGAATATCAGTTTACCTCTTTAACCAATTAGATTTAAGTTAAAGAAACAGCACAAGGAGGAAATCAGATGAAAAGGCAAATGATGTACAGAAAAGAAATAAAGGAGTGAGAAAATAAGACTCCATGGAAGACATCAGAGAAAACCAAATTTAGTTTAAAAAAAGGAAAAAGTGCTTATGTTTTAAATTCAAGAAAGTTTTCAATAATTTAGACTTGGAGGAATGAGACTATGCAGTTTCAAGTGCTCCCTTTCTAAGCCTCTGAGTTATATATGATGACTACAAAATTACATCATTGGGAATCCTTATATTAGGAAATTAAAAATCAATGTAATGGCTGAAATGCTTATTCACATTTACACCACAAATCCATCAATTCTGCGGTGACTGATGGAGAGTTTACTTGTGCCAGGCCAACATCAGACTGGTGCAAACTGCCCATCAATTTGAGCTGATCCACAACTCCCAATGTATTATTTCTTTTTCACAGATTGTTGATTTGTATTTGTGCACTAACAAAGGCAGTCACTGTCCAGGGCAAATTCACAGTCAGCTACTTCAACAAATTTCTCACCACCATAAAGGTCAGATGTTTGTGATGAATGCACGATATTCATAATGCCTCAGAAATTATGCCATACAAGAGCAGGCAGAAACCACTTCGAACAAGAAACTGAATCTAGCAATCACTCCCATTATACTCTATCACATTATCAATGAACTATCCCACTATCAATGTACTGTGGTTACCACTGTCCAGAAAATGAACTGGAAGTAGCCATAAAAATATATGGTTACAGAGCAGGACCAAGTCACTGTAGATGTTGGAATCTGTACTGAAAACAAAAAAAAAATGCTGGAATCACACTGGGTCAGGCAGCACCAATGGAGAGAGTGCAAGCTAAGGTTTCGAATCTAATGACTCCATCTGGGATGGAGGGGGAAGGTAGCAAAATGGAGTTAATGCCACAATCAGACCAACCACGAATGTATTGAATGGTGGAATGGATCAGAGGGGCTGAATGGCTTACTCTTACTGTTATGTCCCAACCGTAAATTTTAAAATTGTGACCATGACACACAATTAATATATAGAAAATAGCAGGCGGTCCTTATACAGATTCCTGTGGAGCCACAGTATAAATCTTCGCCCTGCATGAAAAACAGCCACTACACTCATTTGCTGCCACTGTCCCTCTTATTCCACGAGCTCTAACTCTGCTGTCAAACCTGTTGCATGGCCTTATTAAACCTCCTGGAAGTCATCTTATACCATCTCAACCATATTCCCATTAGCTACACACTCCTCGTTACCTCAAACGACTAAGTCAAATTCATTAAACAATCTTTTTAAGCAAATCTGGGTTGGCCTTCCTTCAATAATTCATATTGTCCAAGTGAAGAGTAAATTTTGCCAGGGATTATCACTTCCCAAAGCCTTCCCATCACAAGAGTTTAAAGTGGCTGCCATGATTGCTGCGCTTACCCCTTAACCCTTTATGTAACAACTAATCCTCCAGTCCTGTGACAGCATTCCTGTACCTAACAAGGTTTGGGAAATTATGACGTGACCTTAGTTTCTACTCTTACTTCCTTCAGTATCCTTGGACACATCCTTATAATTCAGTCCTCTAGATATAAACAGCAGTATTCCATTAGCTTTGTTGATCATTTTCTTCACTTGTCTGTGACATTTTAAAGATTATGTACCCAAAATCCCAAAGGCTTCTTTGGACATCCAAGGTATTTAACTTCTTGCTACCTCGAAAGTTTCCCGATCTACTTTTTCAGTCTAAGATGGATAAAGGTACATTTGCTTACACTGAAATCCATCTGCCACAGTTCTGCTCATTCATTTAACATTAAATTAGAAAGGGATATTAATAGACTATCTACACTGTAGCCTATATTTGTGCCATTGGCGGATTTGGGTACATGACCTTCTATGCATTATCTAAATCATAATGTGAATAATTCAGGCCCCTACACAGATCCCTGTGAGATACCAAAGGTCACATCCTGCCCAACATGAGTACCTAGCTATTATTTTCTGTCGCCTGCTGCACAACCAATTACTCAACCATGTCAGTAATTTGCCCTCAATTCCATAGGCTTCTACCTCAGTTAACAGTCTGTCATGTGGAACTTTTTCAGATGTCTTCTGGAAGTCCATGTAACCAAAATACATTAACATTCTTCTGTCCACTACCTTAATCACCTCTTCACAAAAATTCAATGAGGTTTATCATCAGTTATGATCTACCTGTCAGCAATCCATGCTGGCTCTCACTGAAAATTTTCAGGGTGTTCAGTTACACCATCTTTGATTGTAGACTCAACAGTTTCGCCACAACAGATATTAGCCAAACTGGTAAGTCATTTTCTGTTTGTCCTCTTTCAGCCTTCTTTAAAAGCAGACTGCAATTTTCCAATTCAGAGGGACATCTTCTGTATCCGGGGAAGTCTGACAAATTGTAGCTACAGCATCAACAACGTGCTCCTCACTTCCGTTAACACCCTCGGGCGGAAACGTCAGGTACCAGGGATTTGTCACTAATCCCATTAGATTCCTCACTATCCATGTTTACTTACATTAATTTTATTCAGTCTCTGTTCCCAATCCACTATTAATTTTCTCAGTACTTCCAGCAAGCTATTCTACTTTTATGCTGTAAATATGGAGGCAAAATAATTAGTCAATATGTCTGCCATTTCCCCATTGTCACTGACAATATCCCTATTTTCAGTCTTTAAAACACCAACATTGCTGCTGACCAGCTTGCTTTCCTTTGATATAATCATAAAATTTCTTCTTATTGATTTTGGTATCCCTGGCAAGTTTCCTTTCAAAATCCATTTCAGTAACTTCTAAGCTGGGAGCTATACAAGACCTTGCTGCACAAATTCCCTACACTGCTTCCTATATTTCAGCAGTTACTAAGTTACAGAGGTACTTCAATGGTGGTGAAGTGTTTCAGACACCCATTGAGATTGTAAATGGTGCTACAGAAGTGCAAATTCTTCCTTTTTTGTATTACGATCACCTTCTCTATGTGGAATGGCTTGATTAACTACGCAAAGTGAATGAAGTTTACATTTCACTCTGATCCCCTGTGGTGTGAAATTTCTTCCAGGATATTTTGGCTTACCGCCTGGATTTTTAGGAAACCCTCTGATGAAAAAAAATGTCTCTTTGTACACATTAACATTCCTGTCTGGCACGATTGATTTAGGTCAACTTTTTAAACACTTCCAGTTGGAGTATACATTTTGCAGCTTATATTTGGTGAGTTAACCAATTTGAAAATCAACACTTAAAGCTGACTATCTTTACACAGTAATTAACAGCAAAGAACAGACCTTAGGGACCAATGTTCTTTGCTGTGTTTATACTCCCCATCAGCCTCTTACACCCAACTTCATCTCAAATTATCAACATACCCTTCTACTCCTTTCTCCCTCATGCATTCATCCACCTTGTTCTTCAGGAATATGGCATTCATCTAACACTGTCGTCGTGAGTTCCAAATTCTAAACACTCTGGAAGAAAAAAGGATGTTTGTCCTGAATTCGCTGTTGGATTTATTAACAACTATTTTATATTTCTGATTTTAGTTCTGGTCTTCTAGATAGTGGAAGACATCTCCTCCATGCCTATACTAAAGGTTTGTATCAGATCAGCCACCAGGTTCTCTCTACTCTATAGAGAAGGACCATCGAAGCTGTATAATCTTTCCCCTCATGTATAATCACTCAATCCTGCAATCAGCCTTCTAAACCTTTTTTGCACTTTCTCCAGTCCTTCTCTATGACTTTGACAGATGACAACTAAACTGTGCTTTGTACTCTCCAGGACATCAAACCAAGGCTAGATCTAAGTTTAATATAAACTGCCCTGCTTTATAATTCTATTTCACTAGAAATAGAACACAAGGGATTTGCTTTTTCTTATTGGTCTCAAATTTCAATGATTTGTCTACTAAAGGATAGAGCTGCCCTCTTACACCATTTGGTGGCTCAGTGGTTAACACTGCTACCTCATTGCACCAGGGACCCAGATTCGATTCCAGCCTCAGGCAACTGTCTGTGTAGAGTTTGCACATTCTCCCTGTGTCTGCGTGGGTTTCCTTCTGGTTTTCCAGTTTCCTCCCATAGTCGAAAGATGTGCAGGTCAGCTGAACTGTCCACGTTAAATTGCCCATAATGTTAGGTGCACTAGTCAGAGAGAGATAGGTCTGGGTGGGTTTCTGTTCAGAGGGTCAGTGTGGATTTGTTGGGCCGGGGGGCCTGTTTCCACGCTGTAGGTAATCTAATCTAACTTCTTTAGAATGTGTGGTTCTATTGTACTGTAGTAATGATGTTTCTCAAGGCATGTCTTCTGCTCATTTCTCCACGCCGTGCAGATTTGTATTTCTAAGAAACTTCCATTTTCAACTTCAACTGAGCAACATAATCAGGGAAAAGAATGAGACCCTTTGTTGGACCTGGTGTAGCTGGGAAAAGAATACAGGCTATCAAGCTGCTATCTCACAGAGAGACAACTAGTGGTTGTTCAACCTGAGGGTCACCACCCCTCAGGCAAGGGGAAAGGTTGAGAAGGAGAGTCCTTCATGCTAACCTCAGCCAGTGTGGGACTTGAACCCATGCTATCCAACCAACTGAACTAATTGACCCTCTTAATTTTGTTTTTAATTGAATTCATGGCAGCATTTGAACCTAGGTCCCCAGTACATTACGGGTAATTCTTCTATAAACGCGATGATTCCAAACTTGTTGTACAAAAATAGCACTTTAGAAACGGTGCTTGAAGGATTGGTAATGTAGTCATGTTATAGCCAACACACACTTTATAAGTTCGTTCTTTAGAAACAGTGTCCCCAATTTGTTAATTGCGTTACAGCTAATTCGCCTTAACGTACCATATGTTATAGCAGAATGAGTGTAGGTTCTTAGCTCCTTGAGAGTATAGTCACAGGTAGATAGGATAGTGAAGACGGCATTTGGTATGTTCTCCTTTATTGGTCAGAGAATTCAGTATCGGAGTTGGGAGGTCATGTTGCGGCCGTACAGAATATTGATCAGGCCACTTTCGGAATATTGTGTGCAATTCTGGTCTCCTACCTGTAGGAAGGATGTTGTGAAAATTTAAAGGGTTCAGAAAAGACTTTCAAGGAGTTTGCCAAGGTTGGAGGATTGGAGCGAAAGGGAGAGGCTGAATAGGCTGGGGCTGTTTTCCCTGGAGCGGCGGAGGCTGAGGGGTGACTTTATAGAGGTTTATTAAATCATGAGGGACATGGATGGGGTAAATAGACAAACACTTTTCCCTGGGGTGGGGGAGTCCAAAACTAGAGGGCATAGTTTTAGGGCAACAGGGGAAAGATTTAAAAAGGGACCTAAGGGGCAACTTTTTCACACAGAGCTGGTGCGTGTATGCAATGAGCTGCCAGGGGATGCTGGTGCAATTGCAACATTTAAAAGGTATCTGGATAGGTATATGAATCCGAAGGGTTTTGAGGGATATGGGTCAAGTGCTGGTAAATGCGACTAGATTGGGTTGGGATATCTGGTTGGCTTGGATGAGTTGGACCGAAGGGTCTGCTATCGTGCTATACATCTCTATGTACTTACTCTTCAGTATTAATAGCCTAGTCACCTGTATTTGTACTTGTTCTTCAATATTAATAGTCTGGTGATATTATCACTAGGCCATTGCCTCCCAACATTTATAGTACCCAAATTGAAAATACTTTGCATTAAGAAAATCATTCCTAAAGATAGTAAGCAGTGTCTGAATAAATTACCCCAATGTCTGATTTAAGCGTGTCATTAAAATGATCAGGACTGACAACTAACACTTACCATAGTCAGGCAAATTGCTTTCATTTATCAACAACCTTCTTATTTCCACTTTGTAAATGCCCCATTTTATTCAACATAAAGTACAGCTTGAATTCTATCATTTGTTTCAGCCACAAGTAATCATGTTAATGTAGGCTTCACATACCATATTCTGTAACTAAATGCAGCACTCAACCGAGACACTGGACGCTGGTTGTTTTAAGAACTTGTGTCCTAACCATGAAGCTTTAGTATTCACGACTCCCCCCTCCACCACCCCTTATTTGGGAATGTATAGAACTGTTTAAAGTTTAAAGGCTACATAAAAGATCATTTGCTTTGTTTAAAAAAATGTAATCTAGAAACAGTTGCACAAATCGTAAGCACCCTAACATTATTTCTGCTCTTTTCAAAGTCTGCTCTCTTGAGTCATAGAGAAGTACAGCATGGAAACAAACCCTTCAGCCCAACTTGTCCATGCCAACCAGATATCCCAACCCAATCTAGTCCCATTTGCCAGTATTTATCCATATCCTTGCAAACCCTTCCTATTCATATACCCATCCAGATGCCTTTTAAATGTTGTAATTGTACCTCCACCATTTCCTCTGGCAGCTCATTCCATACACGCACCACCCTGTGCATGAAAAAGTTGTCCTTTAGGTCCCTTTTAAATCTTTCCCCTCTCACCCTAAACCTATGGCCTCTAGTTCTGGACTCCCCCACCCCAGGGAAAAGACCTTATCTGTTTACCCTATCCACGTCCCTCATGATTTTATAAACCTCTATAAGGTCACCCCTCAGCCTCCGACGCTCCAGGGAAAATAGCCCCAGCCTATTCAGCCTCTCCCTATAGCTCAAATCCTCCAACCTTGGCAACATCTTT
Organism: Chiloscyllium plagiosum; assembly: GCF_037043375.1. NCBI lineage: Eukaryota > Metazoa > Chordata > Chondrichthyes > Orectolobiformes > Hemiscylliidae > Chiloscyllium > Chiloscyllium plagiosum. The sequence goes on along the minus strand of NW_028270156.1, from coordinate 32,664,752 downwards.
GTAAATCTTTTCTGAACCCTTTCAAGTTTCACAATATCCTTCCAATAGGATGGAGACTAGAATTGCACACAATATTCCAAAACTGACCAGACCAATGTACTGTATAGCCACAACATGACCTCCCAACTCTGGTACTCAGTGCTCTGACTAATAAAAGAAAGCATACCAAATGCTGTCTTCACCAACCTATCTACTTGGGACTCCACTTTCAAGGAGCCATCAACCTACACTCCAAGGTCTCTTTTCAGCACCACTCTCAAAGACCTTACCATTAGTGTATAAGTCCTGCCCTGATTTGCCTTTCCAAAATGCAGCACCTCACATTTATCTAAATTAAACTCCATCTACCGCTCCTCGGATCCAATCTCCATTACTGTGCCCTCAGTTATTGAGGCCACAGACTCTGGAATTTCCTTGTTAAACAAACATCACCCATCTTAATAGTTACCACCTGAAAAATCCATCATTTAACATCCCCTGAAGTGGCTTGGTAGCAAACTATTACTCTAAAACACGTTCAAGTTTCTTGAATAGGTTTGGTATCCAGAAGTGCTATCTGCTGACCAGAGCTGAACTGGTCCAACTGTGTAAATATGATTAGCAAGGGGATCCACAGTTACAGAGAACAGAGTTGAGAAATGTATCAGCCATCATTGAATGATGGAGCCAAACAGCCTAATTCTGTTCCTCCATCTTAGGGCAAGAGCCTGAGTGTTCTATAATAAGTGACCAGTCTCCTGTCTCCCCAAAGCCTGTCCACTATCTCTAAGGCACAAGTCAGGAATCCTCCCCATGTGCCTAGATGAATGCAACTCCATCAGCACAAGCAGCTTGACACCATCCAGGACAAAATCAACTCGGCGAAAGTGAGGACTGCAGGTGCTGAAGATGGAGAGTCGAGAGTGTGGCGCTGGAAAAGCACAGCAGGTCAGGCAGCATCCGAGAAGCAGGAAAATCGACGACCCCTTTGAAAGGCTTTTGCCCGAAACGTCGATTTTCCTGCTCACCGGATGCTGCCTGACCTGCCATGCTTTTCCAGCACCATACTCTCAACCAGCCAGGACAAAGCAGCCCGGTCGATTGGCATGTCATGAACCAGAGTTGAGAAGTGTGGTGCTGGAAAAACACAGCAGGCCAGGCAGCATCCGAGGAGCAGGAGAATCGACGTTTCGGGCATAAGCCCTTCTTCAGGAACGAACCACCTATGTCATGAACCACCCTCAATGTTCACTTCCTCCACCACCAATAACTGTGACAGCAATGCGCATCATCCACAAAATGCACCACAACAATTCACTCAGCTCCTTCAACAACGCCTCTGAAAAGCCTGGTAATTTTACTGCTCCTTCACTGTCGCTAAGGTCAAAATTCCAGAATTCCCTTCACAGTGTACCTACCTCCCAGTTACTGCAGCAATTCAAGGCAGCAACTCACCACCATCTTCTCAAGGTGAATTAGGATGGACAATAACTGATGTCCTCTTCACGTCATGAAATTGTTTTAAAATTATTTTTAATCAAATATTGGAGAAACTCAGCAGGTCTGGCAGCATCTGTGGAGAAACAGAGTTAATGTTTCAAGTCTGATATGACACTTCTCCAGTTCTGAAGAATCACACCGAACTCAAACCATTAATTCCCTACCATTTCTCTCTCCACAGATGCCGCCAGATCTGCTGAGGTTCTCCAGTATTCCGTTTTATCTCAGGTGGTTAGAGCTGCAAGAGATTAGAGATTGGGATGAAGTATGACCATGGGAGATTTGAGTAGGAGGAAGAGAATTGAAGTTGGAAAAACTTGTTAAGCAAGAGCCAGTACAGACCATCCAGGGTGTGCAATTACGTCAGATTTGTTTTTGAAAAAGACAGCCAACTGCATTTCCAAGAGGAAAAAAATCCAAAAAATCCCAACCCAACTATAACTAAAGCAGTTAGAGAGTCCAATGGCCTCCATAAGGGGCCAAACTTGTTTTGATAGGAAGAAACTTTTCGAGGATTTAAAATCACTCTGAATGATGCTGAGTGAAAAAATATCAAAATCGGGAAAAGGAAAAATTATAACTGGGCAGTTAAACCCAACCACTTTCTAAAACTGCGCAGTAATTCTCTTCTCTCCCACAATCCATTATCCGAAAGCAAGTAGTCTCGTTTAGAAGAAAGCCAAAAGTATTAATGTCATTGAGCAGGTGCAAACTCTCAGTACAGGGATGGATGAATAACTGGTCTGACCGTTGCAATATAATAGAATTCAGAAACTGCAAAATAAACGCAGAGGCGCGTCCGAAATGAAATATTTTACCTCCCGAGCGGCTCCTTGTAGCTTCTGCTGTGTGTCCTCCATCAGCTCCTCCACCTCCTCAAACATCTCCCGGAGGCTCGTTTGGTCCACGCTCTCAGTCGCATCTTTCTGGAGCAGTTCTCTGTGCAAAGCAGGAATACAGTGGGCAAAGGGGGCCACGGACAGAAGCAAGAGGAGTAGGGCGCTCTGCATAATGCACGATGCACCACGCTGTTGCTGCAGCTCTGCAAGATGCACCGCCCCGATACAGCAATCTCTGCGTGACTCACCGCTCCCCTCTCCTCTGCTGCAGCCCCTGCACCTCCCCTCTACTACAGCCCGTACACCCTGCACCTCCCTACTCCTCTGTTGCAGACCCTGCACCTCCCCTCTCCTCTACTGCAGCCCGTACACCCTGCACCTCCCTTCTCCTCTGTTGCACACCCTGCACCTCCCCTCCCTACTGCAGCCCGTACACCCTGCACCTCCCCTCTCCTCTGTTGCAGACCCTGCACCTCCCCTTTCCTCTACTGCAGCCCGTAGACCCTGCACCTCCCCTCCCTACTGCAGCCCGTACACCCTGCACCTCCCCTCTCCTCTGTTGCAGACCCTGCACCTCCCCTCTCCTCTGTTGCAGACCCTGCACCTCCCCTCTCCTCTACTGCAGCCCGTACACCCTGCACCTCCCCTCTCCTCTGTTGCAGACCCTGCACCTCCCCTTTCCTCTTCTGCAGCCCGTAGAACCTGCACCTCCCCTCTCCTCTTCTGCAGCCCGTAGACCCTGCACCTCCCCTCTCCTCTGTTGCAGACCCTGCTCCTATCCTCCCCTTTCCTCTACTGCACCCTCTGCACTATACACATCTCTCTTTCTCCTGCAGTCTCCGCACCGTCTCGAACTCCCGATCCCCGGGAGTCTCGCGCTTCCGGGTTCCTCTTGGCTCCACCAATCAGCGGCTCCGCTCACAGCTCCGTGTGCTGCCACTCCAAGAAGATAACAAAAGTTTTGCAGGAGCGTGAAAAAGCAAGGAGGTTGTAGGAAAATGCTCCTAAATTTTAGCAGCATGTAGTGAGTTCGTACCTGTAAAGAGTTTTGCAGTGATAGATAGCGAGTTGGCAATAAAAGGTAGGGAGTTGGCAATAGTATGTAGTGAGGTGGCAGTAATAGGCAGTGTAATGGTAGTGACCTGTCAGGGATCGTGCATTGACATTAATATGTAAAGAGTTTGCAACACAACCTTTCTCAATGTCAGTCTGAATCTGGTAACAGGCTAAGAGGAATACTGACACAGATACAGCAGGCAATCATGTTGAAATCTTTTCACAGCCAACAAAATGGAAATGTAAAAGCTCTGATTCTGTATTTTAATGTTAAAATTTCAGATAGTGAATTATATTCTGGATGTAGGTTTGCTTGCTGAGCTGGAAGGTTCGTTTTCAGATGTTTCATCACAATACCAAATATCATCTTCAGTGAGTCTCCAAATGAAGTGGTGTAACCCACTTTCTATTTATATATTTGAGTTTCTGCAGGTTGGAGATGTCATTTCCTGTGGTGACATCATTCCCTGTGGCGATGTCATCTCCTGTTCTTTTTCTAACTGGGTGGTAAATGGGATCCAAGTCAATGTGTTTGTTGATAGAGTTCCAGATGGAAATGCCATGTGACTAGGAATTGTTGTGCATGTCTCTGATTGGCTTGACCTAGGATGGATGTGTTGTCCCAGTCGAAGTGGTTTCCTTCCTCATCTATATGTGAGGATACTACTGAGAGTGGGTCATGTCTTTAGTTGACGTTTAAGTATCCTGGTGGCTAGTTTCCTGCCTGTTTGTCCAATGCGGTGTTTGTTACAGTTTTAGATTAGATTAGATTACTTACAGTGTGGAAACAGGCCCTTCGGCCCAATAAGTCCACACCAACCCGCCGATGCGCAACCCACCCAGACCCATTCACCTAACACTACGGGCAATTTAGCATGGCCAATTCACCTAACCTACACATTTTTGGATTGTGGGAGGAAACCCACGCAGACACGGGGAGAATGTGCAAACTCCACACACAGAGTCGCCTGAGGCGGGAATTGAACCCGGGTCTCTAGCGCTTTGAGGCAGTAGTGCTAGCCACTGTGCCACCGTGCTGCAAGGTATTTTGTAAATTACATAGTGAAATACATTATAATGATTGTGTTCATGCAGAACTGAAGTAACAATAAACAAACTTAATATAGCTCTAAAATTTGTGGTGTTTTGATCATAATGGAGATGTTTAAGATCTAATAATTGGAAAACTTGTTTCTCAGGGTCCATGAGGGCGAATAACAGTAATTACAAAGTTAGATCCCATTCAGTCTGAAGAACTGAATAGGCTGAGAGACAGAGAAGGGTGGTGGAGACTTGTTTTTCAGACTGGAGGCCTGTGACCAACAGTGTTCCACAGGAAATGTTACTGGTTCCACTTTTTTGTCATTATATAAGTTATTTGGATGTGAATATAGGAGGTACAGATTGGTGGTATAGTGGACTGTGAAGAAGGTTATCAAAGATTATAAAGAGATCTTCTTCATCAATTGGGTCAATGGGCTGAGGAGTGGCAGATGGAGTTTAATTTGAATAAATGCAATGTATTGCATTTCTGTATAGCAAACAAGGCCAGGACTTATACAGGTAATGGTAGGGCCGCAGGTAATGTTGTAGAACAGAGGGACCCATGGGTTCAGCTATACAATACTGTGAAATTTGCGTTATAGATAGACAGGGTGGTTATGAAGATGTTTGGTATGCTTGCCTTCATAGCTCAGCCCTTTGTATATAGGAGTTGGGATGTCATGTTGAGGAGTTGGAGTCGCCCTGTTATAGGAAGGATATTATTAAACTAGACAGGGTTCAGAAAAAAATTACTAGGATGTTTCTGGGAATGATTCAATGGCTGTAAATCCATTTATAAATGGCGAATAAGACACGATGCTAGGATTCCCATTCCGTTCTCATTGCCACCAGCTTTTGTTGGTGCTCAATAAGCATGTGAGTGGTGAGTTGAACTGCCTTGAATTGGCTGGCTCCATTGTGAGACTTGCAGTCTCCTAATCACTGCACATTTCATGGAGTTGGGCAAGCTTCTCCATGAGGAATCATGAATCATAGTCTGGATTATTTTGGAAAATTGAGAGCACAAACTCGTCCAAAAGCATTATGTGAGTGTAAACACAAATGCATAGAAGTGTTGATTTTGCTTGATTCATATCTTTATGACAATTTATTTTGTCTGTGATCTCTTTTGTCAAAGTTTCAATGCTTAATATTTTCATTAACCTATTTTTCTAATCAGCCAGTTCCGAGATATTATTACACATCTCTGAAGCAGGTGAGACTTAAATGTTGGCCTCCCAGTCCAGGAATAGGGATACTACCACTGCATCACAAGAGAGTCCCTTGTTTCAGTGCTTATATTTTTCTCTCAGATAATTCTTTGCAATCGTTGTTTCATTGGAGTTTTTAAAATCTATATTTCTAATCAATCAGTTCAGAGACTCATTTATTGTGCTTTAGCCTAAATCCTCCAAACCAAGCAACATCCTTGTAAATCGTTTCTGAACTCTTTCAAGGTTAACAACACCTTTCCTAAAGCCAGGCGAGTAGAGTTGAAAGCATCTGACCAAGGTCCCATTGTACACATCTCCATCTGAGATAACCTTCTTCACTGTTCGCTACATCACCAATTTTGGTGTCATCTGCAAAATTATGAACCATACCTCCCATATTCAGATCCAGATAATTTATATCAATGACAAAAAGCAGTGACCTAGCACCGGTACTTGCAGTACACCACTGGTCACAGGCCTCTGCCACCACCCTGTGTCTTACACCTTCAAGTCAATTTTGTATCTAATTGGCAAGCTCATCTTGGATTCCATGTGATCTAACCTTGCTAAACAGTCTATTCTATGATATCAAGCTGACTCACCTCGTTACTATAGTTTTCAGTGCTATTTCAAGAATGTTGTCATGGCCCATAGCCTTTGCAGCATCCAGTGCCTCCAGCCACTTCTTAAATATTGGCACATATAATGCTGACTTCAGAAGGAGACCAAGATGAATTATCCATTCAGCACTTCTGGCTGAAGATTGTTGCAAATGCTTCAGCCTTATCTTTTGTATTGATGTGCTGGGCTCTCCTATTATTGAGGATTTAGATATTTGTGGAGCCTCCTCTTCAACTGAGTTGTTTAATTGTCTGCCACCATTCATGACTGGATGCAGCAGAACTGCAGAGCTTAGGTCTGATCCATTGGTTGTGTAATTGCTTAGCTCTGTCTATCACTTGCTGTTTATTTTGTTTGACTCTCATGTTGTCCCGTTTTATAGATTCACCATGTTGACACCTCATTTTTTGGCATGTTCGGTGCTACTCGTGCACCCTGCATTGAACTACAGTTGCTCCCATAGCTTAATTGTAATGGTAGAGTTAGGGGTATGCTGAGGTTGCAGAATGCAGTGGAGTACAATTCCTTTACTGCTGATGGTTCACAGCACCTCTGGATTAAAAGGCAACATTTAAAAGGCATCTGGATGGGTATATGAATAGGAAGCTTTTAGAGGGCAGTGGGCCAAATGCTGGTAAATGGGACTAGAGCCGTTTAGAATGTCTGTACAGTATGAACGACTTGGACCAAAGGGTCTGTTTCCGTGCTGTATAACCCTATGACAGATTAGGGATTTCCAAATGAAATTTCTACAGTCTTACAACCTACCGAATTCCATCATGTACAGCAGTGTTTCTTACCGGGGGCGGAAGTGCCCCCTGAGGGGATTTTGCCTTCCTTCAGTGAGCGTTGAAGTGAAAGGGGGCGGCAAGGGGGCACTGAACGACTTTGTAGAGAGCTTACCAATCACTTGGAAGACTGCTGTGTCATAGAGGCCAGAGATGTACAACATGGAAACAGACCCTTCGGTCCAACCTGTCCATGCCGACCAGATATCCCAACCCAATATAGTCCCACCTGCCAGCACCTGGCCCATATCCTTCCAAACCCTTCCTATTCATATACCCATCCAAATGCCTCTTAAATGTTGCAATTGTACCAGCCACCACCACATCCTTTGGCAGCTCATTTTATACACGTACCACCCTCTGCGTGAAAATGTTGCCCCTTAGGTCTCTTTTATATCTTTCCCCTCTCACCCTAAACCAATGCCCTCTGGTTCTGGACTCCCCGAACCCAGGGAAAAGACTTTGCCTATTTACCCTATCCATGCCCCTCATAATTTTGTAAACCTCTATAAAGTCACCCCTCAGCCTCCGACGCTCCAGGGAAAACAGCCCCAGCCTGTTCAGCCTCTCCCTGTAGTTCAAATCCTCCAACCCTGGCAACATCCTTGTAAATCATTTCTGAACCCTTTCAAGTTTCACAACATCTTTCCGATAGGAAGGAGACTAGAATTGCACGCAATATTCCAACAGTGGCCTAACCAATGTCCTGTACAGCTGCAACATGACCTCCCAACTCCTGTACTCAATACTCTGACCAATAAAGGAAAGCATACCAAACACCTTCTTCACTATCCTATCTACCTGCGACTCCACTTTCAAGGAGCTATGAACCTGCGCTCCAGGATCTCTTTGTTCAGCAACACTCCCTAGGACCTTACCATTAAGTGTATAAGTCCTGCTAAGATTTGCTTTCCCAAAATGCAGCACCTCACATTTATCTGAATTAAACTCCATCTGCCACTTCTCAGCCCATTGGCCCATCTGGTCTAGATCCTGTTGTAATCTGAGGTAACCCTCTTTGTTGTCCACTACACCTCCAATTTTGGTGTCATCTGCAAACTTATTAATTGTACCTCTTATGCTCGCATCCAAATCATTTAGGTAAATGACAAAAAGTAGAGGGCCCAGCACTGATCCTTGTGGCACTCCACTGGTCACAGGCCTCCAGTCTGAAAAACAACCCTCCACCACCACCCTCTGTCTTCTACCTTTGAGCCAGTTGACTATCCTGAATCAGTCCTTGCCTTTCCAAACACATGTACATCCTATCCCTCAGGATTCCCTCCAACAACTTGCCTACCACCGAGGTCAGGCTCACCGGTCTATAGTTCCCTGGCTTGTCTTTACCACCCTTCTTAAACAGTGGCACCACGTTTGCCAACCTCCAGTCTTCCGGCACCTCACCTGTGACTATCAATGATACAAATATCTCAGCAAGAGGCCCAGCAATCACTTCTCTAGCTTCCCATAGAGCTTTTCGGGCACACCTGATCAGATCCTGGGGATTTATCCACCTTTAACCATTTCAAGACATCCAGCACTTCCTCCTCTGTAATCTGGACATTTCGCAAGATGTCACCATCTATTCCCCTACAGTCCATATCTTCCGTATCCTTTTCCACAGTAAATACTGATGCAAAATATTTATTTAGTATCTCCCCCATTTTCTGTGGCTCCACACAAAAGCCGCCTTGCTGATCTTTGAGGGGCCCTATTCTCTCCCTAGTTACCCTTTTGTCCTTAATATATTTGTAAAAACCCTTTGGATTCTCCTTAATTCTATTTTCCAAAGCTATCTCATGTCCCCGTTTTGCCCTCCTGATTTCCCTCTTAAGTATACTCCTACTTTCTTTATACTCTTCTAAGGATTCACTCAATCTATCCTGTCTATACATGACATATGCTTCCTTCTTTTTCTTAACCAAACCCTCAATTTCTTTAGTCATCCAGCATTCCCTATACCTACCAGCCTTCCCTTTCACCCTGACAGGAATATACTTTCTCTGGATTCTTGTTATCTCATTTCTGAAGGCTTCCCATTTTCCAGCCGTCCCTTTACCTGTGAACATCTACCTCCAATCAGCTTTTGAAAGTTCTTGCCTAATACCGTCAAAATTAGCCTTTCTCCAATTTAGAACTTCAACTTTTAGATCTGGTCTATCCTTTTCCATCGCGATTTTAAAATAAGTAGAATTATGGTCGCTGGCCCCAAAGTGCACACAGCGACCATAAGGCAGGTGACACCTCAGTCACCTGCCCTGCCTTATTTCCCAAGCATAGGTCAAGTTTTGCACCTTCTCTAGTAGGTACATCCACATACTGAATCAGAAAGTTGTCTTGTACACACTTAAGAAATTCCTCTCCATCTAAACCTTTAACACTATGGCAATCCCAGTCGATGTTTGGAAAGTTAAAATCCCCGACCGTAACTACCGTATTATTCTTACAGATAGCTGAGATCTCCTTACAAGGTTGTTTCTCAATTTCCCTCTGACTATTGGGGGGTCTATAATACAATCTCAATAAGGTGATTATCCCTTTCTTATTTCTCAGTTCCACCCAAATCACTTCCCTGGATGTATTTCCGGGAATATCCTCCTTCAGCACAGCTGGAATGCTATCCCTTATCAAAAATGCCACTCCCCCTCCTCTCTTGCCTCCCTTTCTATCCTTCCTGTAGCATTTGTATCCTGGAACATTAAGCTGCCAGTCCTGCCCATCCCTGAGCCATGTTTCTGTAACTGCTATGATATCCCAGTCCCATGTTCCTAAGCATGCTCTGAGTTCATCTGCCTTCCCTGTTAGGCCCCTTGCATTGAAATAAATGCAGTTTAATTTATTAGTCCTACCTTGTCCCTGCCTGCCCTGACTGTTTGACTCACTTCTGTTCTCAGCTGTACCCGTCTCAAATCGATCTCTTTCCTCACTATCTCCCTAGGTACCCCCCCCCCCCCCCCCCCTCACCTTACTAGTTGAAATCCTCCCAAGCAGTTATAGCAAATGTCCTTGAAGGACATTGCTGTGTGCTGGTGGATAGATGCATAACATGAGTCTGTTATTTTCCCTGCACCCATGGAGGCGTGCGCTCTGATTGGTTGCAGCGCTATTATTGATAGTCTTCTCTGTGAATGGCAAACCATTTGAACTCGTTCGCAGTTGGCACTGATTCTAGTGCCAAGATCAATATCACCTAACCGTGTCGCTTCTAGGAAGAAGAAACGCAGCTTTTCAATTGTCCTACTGAGTGGAAGAATGAATGCACAATACAGCTGATTAGCCAGTCAAATTTTGCCACTTGTCTGAGCATCTTAAAATTATCATGATAAGGTAATACACCCATGATTCCATCAAGGTATTTGAGCGACACTGTAAAAATGGCCTCATCGAGTAAGAAAAAGTGCAGGCAGTATAGCATGGACTATTTGCGATATGGCTTTATTCAATCTCCATCTAATAAGCAGTTACCACTGTGTTTGCTCTGTGAACAAAGTTTTTCCAACGAGGCCATGAAGCCTTCCCGTCATATTAAACATTTGGAAAAGAAACACAGTGACAAAAAGGACAAAGATTTGGCATATTTTTAATCATTAAGGAATAAATTCAATCAGCGACCAACGATTTCCACTGCTTTTTCAAAGCTGGGAGCCACAAATGTGGATGGCCTTGTGGCATCATACAACATAGCGAAGCTAATTGCAAAATATGGTAAACCTCATTCCGTGGGTGAATCTTTGGTGCTTCCAGCTATTGCTGAAGTATTATCAACTGTGCTACATCAGGAACCATCAATGACTATCAAGCGTATTCCTCTTAACAACGATTCCGTGAGAAGGCGCATCGATGAAATGGCCTCACATGTTGAGGATAAATTATGTTCCTTTTTGATATCGAAAGAAATCGCCTTACAAATCGATGCAAGTACTATATGCGGAAATCAAGCTTTACTTTTGGGGTACGTACGTTTCATCGACAAAAATGAAATATGAGAAGAACTACTTTTTGCTCTGGATCTACCAACAGATACCAAAGGTAAGACTATCTTCGACTGCGTCAAGGATTAGTTTGATAAAAAGTCTGTTTCCCTCAAAAACATTGTTGCCTGTGCTACGGATGGCACGCGTGCTATGACTGGCCAACATCGAGGATTTGTTGCATTATTAAAGAGAGAAGTGCCACATGTTTTCACAGTACACTGCATTATCCATCGGCAGCATCTGGCTGCAAAGAAACTTAGTGAAGCCCTCAACCATTCTCTAAAAGTGATGATAGATGTGGTAAATTATATAAAGAGGCATGCTCTGAATGAACGACTTCTCCGCCAACTCTGTAAAGATAATGAAGATGAATTTCTGCAATTGCTGCTACACACAGAAGTGAGATGGCTCTCGTAAGGAAAATGCCTCAATCGTTTCCATGAACTGTTCGATTCTATCATCGAATTCCTACACAGAAATAATGAAAACCTTTGTATGAAAGCCGAAACCGTAAAACACGACTGTGCATATCTCGCGGATATATTCAATAAGTGCAATTCGCCGATCATGCCGATACAAGGAGATAATGTGAGTTTCATAAAAGCAAGGAAGGCTGTTACACCTTTTATTGTGAAACTTGATCTCTTTCATCGGAATATCAGTCGTCGTGAGTTTTACCAGTTCCCGAGTTTAAACAATATTGCGGAGGATGTTACTGATGATCAATTACTAATCTACTCAACTCACATTCGTGCACTGCAGGATGATATGAAAATACAATTTGCTGATCTTATCGAGATGGAGATCCCTACATGGCTGGCTGACCCCTTAATCTCATGCGCAGAAGAAATGGATATTCGCCTTCAGGAAGAGATGATAGACTCCAAAATGACACTGCAATGAAAATTTGGTTTTTGCCCCTTTTTTGGATTCAAGATGCCACCCGATGTCATTTTCCGCTATTAAGCGAAGAGGCAAAGCGGTTTGCATGACTATTTCCTCCCCCTTATTTGGTTGAGAAAGAATTCAGTGCCATCACCAGAGTACAAGATAAGACCCGCAGTCACATGGGTGTTGTTCAGCGTGGTGAGCTGAGATTACTTTTGACAAAAATTGAACCAGATGTATATGATTTAGCAAGACAACATGAACCACAAGGAACCCATTGACTATTTTGCTATCACAGACTAACTTTTATACAGAGAGTGAGCCGAAAGTAGGTAGACAGTAAGAACAGTACTAAATGATAACATTTATTTTTTGTTGTATATAAAACATATTTCACGAAAGTTTTCCATTTTCAGCACTGCAGTGTAATGCAGTTATATGGACAAAAACAGACTTTGGTGATTTGGGGCATTGCACAATTTCAAGGATAAGAAGGGGGTGTTGAATACGGAAGGGTTGAGAAACACTGATGTACAGTTCCATAATACTGTAATCAGCGTTTCTAAGTTTGTCAAAACCTGACTATAACTGATTGCAGTCAACCATTCAGCTTCCTTATAAACTTTATTAATTGTGTTAAAATTTCCAGTCTTGAGTTGCTAGATCTGTTTGAAGTCTGTCCCATTTAGTATGGCGATAATGCCACACAACGCGAGCTAAGGTATTCTCAGTGTGAAGGTGGGACTTTATCTCCACCTACACAGTCATAGACATGTATCTGCAGCTGACAGATTGGTGAGGATGAGATCAAGCATATTTATCCCTCTTGTTGGTTTGTTCACCACCTGCCACAGCCCCAGTCTAGCGGAAACACCTTTTGGGATTTGACCAGCTCAATCAGTAGTCCTGCTGCTCAGCCATTCTTGGTGGTGGACATTTAAATCCCCACTCAAGAGTATATTCAATGCCCTTGCTACACTTGGTATTTCTTACAAGTGATATTCAATGTGGAGGAAAACTGATTGAGCAACCAGTGGGGCGATGGTGGTGTTAGTTGAAGGGTGGAGGATTATGTGATAACCAGCAGGTTTCCATGATCATGTTTGACCTGGTCCATGAGGTGTCCAGAGTCAATGTTGAAGTCTCCCAGAGCAACTTCCTCTTGACTGAATACACTATGCAGCCACCACTGCTGGGCTTGCACTGCTTGTGAGACTGGACATACCCCGAGATGCTGAAAATGGTGTCTGGGATATTACCTGTCAGATATGCTTTCATCCTGGCATTTAAGTTATTGAACTATGCCAAAATATAAAGTATGGGTAGACTTCTAGCTTTGATGCAATTTAAGTTTGTAGATCATACACACTGCTAGAATAAATGTTGGAAGTACAAAGAAAATGTCCAAGGAAAGCATTCCTTCCCATCAGCATCTGTAGCACAAAGGTGGCAATCATGATACAAAACAAAATGGAGGGCGCACTGTTAACAAATTGGCAAAACAATTTAGATACATGCTGTAGTTGATAGTTTAAAAGGAGAATTGTAACTAATAGAAATGAGTTCAGAAATGCTGTTGATAATTTTGAATAGTGAGGTAGATTTTGGAGTTGCAATGAGTAAATTATGTTACGACACAGGGTAAACCCTCCTGCTTAATTTAAACCAGCAACACAGCACAGATCTATCCTGTGCAGTAATCTGTGAAAATTCAAGAGGCCAAGAACTAGTTAAAGTAAAAATAACAACTTTATTTCTTAAAGTATAACAGAATAATTAACTAACAACTATTTACAACTCCTTCCTCTAACCTATCTTTTACCTTCCCCTTCTACAATAACCAGTCCGATAAAACCCCCGATTAAGATTTATCAAAAGTTCAAGTTTTCAAAACTGGCTAGATGTCAAATCTTCTATTTTGGATCTTCCTGTGCCTTCTTAGGGATTACGCTGCATAGGTCACAGATCAATAAAAGTACCTTTAAGAGAGCTATTTTTCAGGCAGTCTCTAAATGCTGGTGGTTTGGCAATTCACCTCCCAACTGTTCAATTTCCCCCGATCTTATACCCCCAAAGCATCAGATTGTGACATTGGGTTTTAAGATTGTCAATATATTAAATTCAAACTTGGTTGGAGTTTGGTATTTTTTGGGCGTATAATTTAAACTGATTGGCCTAATTCAAACTTGTTTTGTTGTTTCCAGGCAACTAGCTACTGAATCATATGTTATATTATATCTTGTTTAGAACACTTGGTGCTGTCAGGTAGTTATGCTAGCTTTTAACTCTCTTAAAGGTACAGTAAACCCCCATCTTCATAACAATGAGCCCCAGAAATGTTCAGGATGTAGTAAACTGATGTTTCAGGTTCAATTCAAAGTTCCATGAACTATCCCAACTCTATAACACAGCAACTGTGAAGTGGAGGATTCAGAGGATGAAGATGCAGATACAAAGCAAAGAAGGTCATTGTGTTGGTCACAAGATGTTTTAGCCCAGTGATGAATGCATTGGGCTAAATTGCTACCTAGACTCCAAATGGGACAAAAAGGATTGGGTCAGAGTTGAGAATTTGAGTTCCTCCAGTTTCAGATTTGGGAATGATAACATACTAAAATCTTTGAAAGGAATGTTGATTCTGGAAATTTTCCAAGGAATAAATGTAGCACAAATGTAGTGTCAAATTAACACCCCTGTTATTAAGTAGACTGTTGATAAAGAAAGCACAGACAAAATTGAAGAATGAAAGCTATTGTACTGTAAATGGTAGGTTACATAATTGGTACACTATTGTATTCCTTTATGAAATCCACAAAGAAATTAAAGAAGATACAGGGGTACTATAAACAAAACAGCACACCATAGAATTGGCTTTCGATGGCATAGGAAATGCTTAATTAACTCAGTTTCATCTTTGTGGATATGATAAAATGCTGGTTGTTTTAAGTGTCATGGTTATCATCTACTTGTGTTTCTAAGAAGCTCCTGATAAAGTCAGGAACTCTCAATAGTATAACATGTAATAGCTTCGGAGCAGTTAAATAGCAGAGTGGTTTTTAAGTTAGCTAAAATAGTGTAAATATAAAATGATTCTTGATGGGAAATGGGAACATTAAAACCAGTGCCCGATATTTGGTGAAGTTTTCTAGAGCTGTGTGCTGGGTAAACTTAATTTGCCAGGAAGGTTTCTGAACTTTCCTGCTATGAGAGAAATGTTGTTAAACTTAAAAGGGCTCAGAAAAGATTTGGAAAGATATTGCTGGGATTTGAGGGTTTGAGCTATATGGGGAGGTGAATAGGCTGGTGCTTTTTCCTCTGGAGTGTCGGAGGCTGAGGGGTGACTTTTTTTAGAGGTTTATAAAATCATGACGGGCATGGATAGGGTGAGTAGCCATGGTTTTTTTCTAGGGTGGAGTAGTTCAGAATGAGAGGGCTTGGGTTGAAGGTTAGAGGGAAAAATTTAAAAGGGACCTGAGGGGCAACTTTTTCATACAGAAGCTGATGAATGTCTGAAATGAACTGCGGCTGAGTCAAATCCTGGAACTTCCTTCCTAACTTCACTGATGATGTCCCTACACTCCATGGACTGCAGCAGCTCAAGAAGGCAGCTCAGCGCAACCATCTCCAGGGCAGTTAGGGATGGGTAATAAATGCTGCCCTTGCCAGTGCTGCTCACATCCCATGAACAAATATACAAAGGAAGAATATGTCAGAGGATGTGGTGGAGGCTAGTACAAATTGTAATATTTAAAAGGCATCTGGATGGGTATATGAATAGGATAGTTTAGGATATCTGGTCGGCATGGATGAGTTAGACCGAAGGGTCTGTTTCTGAGCTGTGTAACTCTGACTCCAAGTGTTATTGACATTCGGGGGGGTAAAAAATCTAATGGCATTAATAGTGTTATAATTACACAGACAATTAGATCATTCATCTTCTAAAAAATTCAAACTTAGTAAGGGTTGCGGGAATAAGGAGTAAGATAAGCTTATAAAAGAGATAAATGATTGATGTGAGATTTAGAAGAAATATTAAAGGATGCCGTTATGATCCATAGTTAGTCTCCCTTAAGCATGTGATTTCCCTCTCTTTTTCTTTTACTTTCTCTCTGTCTTCATTTTTCTCTCTCTCTTTTCTCTCTATCTTCCTCCCCCATCCCACCAACACATCATCAGCATAAATATCACCTCTTCTGAGCTGCTGTTAGTTCTGAAGAACGTTCACTGGACTCACAGAACTCTGTTTTACCTCTATAGATGCTGCCAGATCTGCTGAGGTTCTCCAGCAAATTCTGTCTTTGTTTATGTAATGTAGACACAATGCTCAAATCAGCAGTGTGTTCTTTATACCTGATGCACTGCAAAACTTCACCAAGGTTTCTCAGACAGCACTTTCCAAACCCATGACCACTTCTATCTAGGAGGACAAGGACAGCAGATACTGGGGAACACTACTCAATTCCAAGAGGAGACAGCCCATAACAAGGCACAGAGAGCCTGTACGTGTGGAGAGGTGCTGAACATTATGGTCTTCACCCTGAAAAAGAGAGAATCTTAACTCTTGCAGAAGAGGATTGGGAATGCTCATGCAAGGATGCTGAGACATCCAAGTCTTGCCACTCAACATATTGACTTGGAAATATATCACCATTCCTTTAGTGTCACTCGGTCAAAATCCTTGAATTCCCTCCCAACAGTATTGTGCATCTACTTACAAGACATGGACTGCAGCTATTTACATATTCTTCCTTTGTATATTTGTTCATGGGATGTGAGCAGCACTGGCAAGGGCAGCATTTATTACCCATCCCTAACTGCCCTGGAGATGGTTGCGCTGAGCTGCCTTCTTGAGCTGCTGCAGTCCATGGAGTGTAGGGACATCATCAGTGAAGTTAGGAAGGAAGTTCCAGGATTT
Source organism: Chiloscyllium plagiosum (assembly GCF_037043375.1). NCBI lineage: Eukaryota > Metazoa > Chordata > Chondrichthyes > Orectolobiformes > Hemiscylliidae > Chiloscyllium > Chiloscyllium plagiosum. The sequence continues at coordinate 32,647,934 of NW_028270156.1, read as the reverse complement.
GACTCAGCCGCAGTGAAGGAATTTAATAGGTTTCCTTAAATGGTAACTTGATACTAAAATATATCTCATTGTAAGTATAGTCCTCTGTGGGAACACTGGGATAAGATGATGTTAGCTTCCTAACTCCCCCAGACATGATGATTGTAAATTCTAATTAAAAATAGATTTGTGAAAAATGTGAAAGCAAATATTCCAACCCTGCAAGACTGAGGAAGATAGCTGTACCGTGCCAAAATTTCAAAGAATGGGGCAGCATAACTGAGGTTCGGACTTGTGTTATTAATCTTAAACTCTATTGTTATTTGATAACATTTGTCTGGAGATCCCAAGGCCTCAAATATTTGAGATTATCGTTTGCGAGTGTGAGTTGTTCCTTCTCACTGTTATGCACCTCTTCCTGTAAAGGGGATGGAAGCAGAATCTTTAAATATTTTTAAGGCAGGTTCAGACAGATTCTTCATCACCAAAGGGGTGAAAAGCTATTGGGATAAGTGGGAATATGAGGTAACCAGGCTATGATCCCATTGAATGTTGGAGCATGTACAAGAGGCTGAGTGGCCTAATTTTGCTTCAGATTTTCATGTTCATATGTTATCCACTTGCTTGTACATGCGCAGATTCCACTAATAATTTTTAAGGAAGAAAATGAACAAGAATGTAGTGGATTCAAAGATATTTCACTTTTCCCATTAAGTTTGCTCTTAGACATTTAAATGATCCAATAAACTTTGTCACCAAGCACCGAGCACTAGGGTCGATGGATGTGAAAATTAGGCAGAGTGTATAGTCTGCAGCTATTGGGACTGCAACTCCCCAGCAATGTCCTGGACTCTCTAGAATTTGAGGTGACCTAGGGAACCTAGGAGAAACCTCAAGAATGTATAGAACCCCTTACCTAAAGTGGTTGAGGAGAATAGCATAGACACAAGAGAAAATTGTCTTTCTGAATAAAGATTGAATCTCTCAGACAGGGCTGTGATTAAAATTGTATTGAATGTCTTTGACATGGTGTTTGCTAATTGTTTGCCATATTTCTTGCACAATGACTACACTTCAGGAAGTACTTAATTGGCTGTGAAGCACTTTGGGACATCTAATGGTTGTAACAGATGCTAAGGAAATGTAAGTATTTCACTTGCCCTAATACTGTATCCCTGGCTGATTAATGAGTCTGAGAGTGATTTTTCTAGCATGAAACTTATCCTCAGCTGGTGAGGTTTTGATGTACACCTTTACACAGGAAATTTTGAGGGAAAAATGGATCTCTTTTGGAAAATAAGAAAGGGGCTCACAGGAAATCTCCTGCCAGTTTTCCTCCTAATGTGGACCTGTTTCTCAACACTGACTCTGACTTTGTTCACAGCACAACCTTTCTGCCTCACAATGTCCCAACCTGCACTTCCAACTGGATGCAGGTCCCCTTCTCCAGCTCTGTTTGGCTACCTTTGGTTGGATTGTTATGCTGAGACAGCGGGAAATGTGTGTGAGCAGATCACTCATCTTCCATTCTGCCTACTTCACCATGTTGAAACCTGTCAATCTCAGCTCACTGAGGCTCTCTGTTTCCATAACATTGTCCAACCTCACTCCAACCTCAACTCATCGACTCCGAAACTATAATTCATGCCTGTGTTACCTTTAGACTCCACTTCAAACACTCTTGGTTGAACACGCATCTTCAATTCTCCTCGAGTTTGAAATAATCTACAACTTTGCCTCTAACCGAGCATGCACCAAGTCCTTTTCAAGCACCACCCCTGCATTCGCTGACCTACACTGGCCAACAGTGCAGCAATGTCTCAGTTATAAAGTTCTCATACTTGTCCTCAAACCCCTCCATGGCATCTCAGTCTTTCAATCTCTGTAATCTGCTCCAAACCCACAACCCTCTGAGATATCTTACATCTCGAACTCTGATCGATTTAGTACCCCAGATTTTAAATGCTATATCAATCATGTCCATGTTTTCAGCTGGCTAAGCTGTAAGTGCTCCCTCCATTTTTTTTCATTTCACTAACTTACTTTCTTTCATTCTTTAAGACTTTTCTTATCTTCTTATTCAAACTTGCAGAATCCATACAGAGTTTGAATATGGGGATGCGGAAAAGATGTTTCCTCTGGCTTGGGGCAGGGTTGCAGGTCCAGAACCAGGTGTCACACTCTCAGAATAAAAGGGAAGCCATTTGGGGCTAAGATTTGTTCATTCAGTGACTGGTGATTCTCCGGAATTCTTTGCCCTGGGTGGCTATGAAGGGTCCATCATTAAATATGTTCAAAACATAGACTGATAGATTTCTAGATGTTAAAAGTTTCAAGGCATAACAGGGACAGTGCAGAAAATGGTGTGGAAAAAGATGATTAGCCATGATTTCATTGAATAGTAAGAATATTTTTTGAAATATTTCAAACCTTTCAGTGTTGATGTCCAGGGTGACTTGGGTTCACTAAGACATAGAAAATTAGCATGAAGATACAGCAGGTAACGATGAAAAAGCAAGTCTTGCTACAATTACATGGAGCTTTGAGACCAACCACACCTGGAATACCACTGCAGTTATGGTCTCCATATTTAAGGAAGGATATATTTGCAATGGAGGCAGTTCACTAAATTGATAAAAAAACGAAAGAGTTGCAGATACTGTGAATCAGAAGCAAAAACAGAAATTGCAGGCAAAGCTCAGCAGGTCTGGCAGCATCAATGGAGAGAAATCAGAGTTGACCCTCAGAAGAAGGGTAACTCAACCCGAAACATTAACTTTGATTTCTCTCCATAGATGCTGCCAGACCTGTTGTGCTTTTCCAGCAATTTCTGTTTTTGTCATTATATTGATTTCTAGGATGAACTTAATTTACTCAACCACTTATAGGTTAAGTCTATAGTCTCTGGAGTTCAGAAAAATGTGAGGTGATTTTGGTTGCATATTTATATATCCCTGAGGAATACAGAGAAGATGCTAGTTTCTAAGTGTGCAATAGGTTGTTTATGAGTTTTAAAATAGTTTCAATAATAGTGACCATCACCAGTTATGGTTTGCCATAATACTCTTTCAGAAAGGAATTACTTTTTCTGTTCCAAGCCTGGTGTACATGTAACTCCAGACTCAAAGCAAACATGGTTGACTCGCGCCTGGCCTCTGAAATAACCCCAATTGAAGGCCAATTAGGAATGGATGACAGGGAAATTGAGAAACAAACCTGTAAGGAGATCTCAGCTATCTGTAAGAATAATACGGTAGTTACGGTCAGGGATTTTAACTTTCCAAACATCAACTGGGACTGCCATAATGTTAAAGGTTTAGATGGAGAGGAATTTCTTAAGTGTGTACAAGACAATTTTCTGATTCAGTATGTGGATGTACCTACTAGAGAAGGTGCAAAATTTGACCTACTCTTGGGAAATAAGGCAGGGCAGGTGACTGAGGTGTCAGTGGGGGAGCACTTTGGGGCCAGTGACCATAATTATATTCGTTTTACAATAGTGATGGAAAAGGATAGACCAGATCTAAAAGTTGAAGTTGGAGAAAGGCCAATTTTGACGGTATTAGGCAAGAACTTTCAAAAGCTGATTGGAGGCAGCTGTTTGTAGGTTGAAGGCAGATGTTTGCAGGTAAAGGGACGGCTGGAAAATGGGAAGCCTTCAGAAATGAGATAACAAGAATCCAGAGAAAGTATATTCCTGTCAGGGTGAAAGGGAAGGCTGGTAATTATAGGGAATGCTGGATGACTAAAGAAATTGAGGGTTTGGTTAAGAAAAAGAAGGAAGCATATGTCAGGTATAGACAGGATAGATTGAGTGAATCCTTAGAAGAGTATAAAGAAAGTAGGAGTATACTTAAGAGGGAAATCAGGAGGGCAAAACGGGGACATGAGATAGCTTTGGCAAATAGAATTAAGGAGAATCCAAAGGGTTTTTACAAACATATTAAGGACAAAAGGGTAACTAGGGAGAGAATAGGGCCCCTCAAACATCAGCAAGGCGGCCTTTGTGTGGAGCCACAGAAAATGGGGGAGATACTAAATGAATATTTTGCATCGGTATTTACTGTGGAAAAGGATATGGAAGATATAGACTGTAGGGAAATAGATGGTGACATTTTGCAAAATGTCCAGATTACAGAGGAGGAAGTACTGGATGTCTTGAAACGGTTAAAGGTGGTAAATCCCCAGGACCTGATCAGGTGTACCCTAGAACTCTATGGGAAGCTAGAAAAGTGATTGCTGGGCTTCTTGCTGAGATATTTGTATCATCGATAGCCACAGGTGAGATGCCGGAAGACTGGAGGTTGGCAAACGTGGTGCCACTGTTTAAGAAGGGCGGTAAGGACAAGCCAGGGAACTATAGACCAGTGAACCTGACCTCGGTGGTGGGCAAGTTGTTGGAGGGAATCCTGAGGGACAGGATGTACATGTATTTGGAAAGGCAAGGACTGATTCGGGATAGCCAACATGGCTTTGTGCTTGGGAAATCATGTCTTACAAACTTGATTGAGTTTTTTGATGAAGTAACAAAGAGGATTGATGAGGGCAGAGCAGTAGATGTGATCTATATGGACTTAGGTAAGGCATTCGACAAGGTTCCCCATGAGAGACTGATTAGCAAGGTTAGATCTCATGGAATACAGGGAGAACTAGCCATTTGGATACAGAACTGGCTCAAAGGTAGAAGACAGAGACTGGAGGCCTGTGACCAGTGGAGTGCCACAAGGATCGGTGCTGGGCCCTCTACTTTTTGTCATTTACATAAATGATTTGGATGCGAGCATAAGAGGTACAGTTAGTAAGTTTGCAGATGACATCAAAATTGGAGGTGTAGTGGACAGCGAAGAGGGTTACCTCAGATTACAACAAGATCTGGACCAGATGGGCCAATGGGCTGACAGATGGAGTTTAATTCAGATAAATGCGAGGTGCTGCATTTTGGGAAAGCAAATCTTAGCAGGACTTAGATACTTAATGGTAAGGTCCTAGGGAATGTTGCTGAACAAAGAGACCTTGGAGTGCAGGTTCATAGCTCCTTGAAAGTGGAGTCGCAGGTAGATAGGATAGTGAAGAAGGTGTTTGGTATGCCTTCCTTTATTGGTCAGAGTACTGAGTACAGGAGTTGGGAGATCATGTTGTGAAACTTGAAAGGGTTCAGAAAAGATTTACAAGGATGTTGCCAGGGTTGGAGGATCTGAGCTACAGGGAGAGGCTGAAGAGGCTGGGGCTGTTTTCCCTGGAGCGTCGGAGGCTGAGGGGTGACCTTATAGAGGTTTACAAAATTGAGGGGCATGGATAGGATAAATAGGCAAAGTCTTTTCCCTGGGGTTGGGGAGTCCAGAACTAGAGGATATAGGTTTAGGGTGAGAGGGGAAAGATATAAAAGAGACCAAAGGGGCAACTTTTTCACACTGAGGGTGGTACGTGTATGGAATGAGCTGCCAGAGGATGTGGTGGAGACTGGTACATTTGCAACATTTAAGAGGCATTTGGATGGGTATATGAATAGGAAGGATTTGGAGGGATTTGGACCGGGTGCTGGCATGTGGGACTAGATTGGGTTGGGATATCTGGTCGGCATGGACGGGTTGGATAGAAGGGTCTGTTTCCATGCTGTACATCTTTATGAATCTATGACTCTATGAGATGCCAGCTTTACCAGTAATGCCTACATGCCTTGAAAGAATAAATCATGTCTATCCTAATTCTAGCTTTTAGCAGCATTTCAGTTATTCAGGCTCGGAGTCATAGACTTAACTGATTAAGCACAGAAAATGTAGATCAGTTGCCAGACCCTCATAATTAACCATTGAACAATTGACCCCTACATTCATTGAAAGATATGTGTTTGAAGGGGCTGGACAGCACTGCTCCTCAAAATGCAGCATTCTTTCAGTAGTGCCCTGAGAGTGTAACACTCTATCAGTTCAGTACTGCCCCTCTGACAATGCATTGTTCCCGCAGTACTACTCTAGGAATGATAGCCTGGTTTACGTATCTGCCTTCATCTCTGGAATGGGACTTGACCCAGCAATCTTATGACTCAGAAGTGAGAATGTTAGGCATTGAGTCACAGTCAGGATAAACAGAAAAGGAAATGAAAACAGATGGGGGTAAACGTTGACATGACCAACATTGAAACAAGCAACACTTTCAGGATAAGGGACCGTGACAGGAAAAGCTTCATTGTAAAACATTCCTTCAACAGATGCTACCATCTTGTGGGTATTTTGATGTACTGCATACCTTTAATCTTCTCTGGCCCGTGGAGTGTTCTGGAGTTTTCTGTGCAAAGTTGTGATTTTGGAAACTCCCTTATACCTATTGTTTTTAACATAATTTAGATTCTGTTTTAAATTGTAAAGCTATATTTATTCTTAAATATTTTATTGTCCATATCCATCTTTGTTACATTGTTCAACTTCTCCCCTTTCTTATGTCTCAATGAGCTCAAATGACCTATCGGGTTAGTTAGGGTGGACAATGAGAGACTTTTGTCTCTGATGGAGATGGCTAGCATGAGGGGACAGAGCTTTAAATTGAGGGGCAATAGATATAGGACAGATGTCAGAGGCAGTTTCTTTACTCCGAGAGTAATAGGGGTGTTGAACACACTGCCTGCAACAGTAGTAGACTCACCAACTTTAAGGGCATTTAAATGATCAGTGGATAAACATATGGATGAAAATAGAATAGTGTCGGATGGATATGCTTCAGATTGATTCCACAGGTCAGTGCAACATCGAGGGCCAAAGGGCCTGAACTGCATTATGATGTTCTATGTTTTATTTGCTGCTGCAAATCCTAATTCATAGAGGCATGTCTTCCTTATTATTCTGATACTCTCCTAGTTGACTACCCACATTCTATCCTCTGCAAACTTGTAGTCTTCTAAATCTCTGTGCCTATATCTATGTCTTAAGCCTCAATCTCCTATCATCTCTGTATTCGCTGATCTACATTGACTCTTGCAAGACAATGTCTTGGTTTTAAAATTTTCAGCCCTGTTTGTGTTATTCCCTGCAGTCCCACAACCTTCGAATATACCTGTCATGTCGGGTATTCTGTTCCTGAAGGCAGTTTTTTGTCTTTTTAGTCACTGAGACTTCCTCCTGAGTTGTTTCCTTGGCAATTTTACATCAGTGAGGTTTGCTATTGCTTTCCACTCCCTCAGTGACAGAGTGAGAAGACAGGGTCCCAGAATCGGCAGGAAGAGTGGTGATACCAAGTCTATGGCTTAAACAAAAATTAACATTTTAATATTAATACTATAACTTTAGCAGAACAAAATAATCTAACTAATGTCTATGATTTAAATTCAAATGTGTTTCCTTGTAACCCCCACTCACTTGTATGCAAACACAAACACTTGAGGGATAAATCCAAAAGAAATTAAGAGCTGTAATTTGCCCATTCAATACATGTTTTGACAATGAGTACCAGATTCTTATGGGGGAGAAAATAAATTGAGGGGAAACTACCATGTAATATCGAAATGGACATCATCTTTAAATACACAAAAAAGTAGAGAGGCCAAAGTGAAGATAGCCTCTGTAGAAAGTGAAGGTAGGGAAATAATAATGGGTAACCAGGAGATGACAGAGGAGTTGAATAACTACTTTGCATCAGACTTCACAGCAGAAGACATTAATTGGGTCATTGGATTGCCTTGACACAGGGAGCTATGATGGCAGTGTCCTTGTGTATAAATAAGGCAGAGATAGAGAAATTCTTGATGAGTAGGGGAATCAAGGGTTATGAGGAAAGGGCAGGAAAGTGGACGTGAGGAATGTCTGATCATGATCCCATTAAGTTGCAGAGTGGGCTCAAGGGGCCGAATGACCTACTCCTGTTAATTTTTGTGACGTTTTAAGATCTTTTTAATACCATTTGTAAAATACTAAATAGTCAAATGGCAAAAGCTGGAGGTAATAAACAAAATAAACTATTAGCAGAGCAAAACTACCATGGAAATAAATGGGCCTAAAGGCCCGTAATCCGCTAGACCTGTTGATCCTGATCCAAGTAGATCCAGAGATAGTGATGCACTGTAGTAATCTTCCAACAATAATAGCCTTATTCAAAAATGGGAGGAGACAGAAAAAGGTAACTGTAGGCCAGTTTATCTTAATATCTGTCATTGGGAAAATATTAGAATCCATTATAAAGGCTGAAACAGTATGACGGTTAGAAATAAAAACGTAATCAAGTAAAGTCAGCATAACTTCACGAAGGGGAAATCATGCCTGACAAATTGATTAGAATTCTTTGAGGAGATAACAAGCAGGATAGGTAAAGGTGGTGGATGTAATATACTTGGATTTCCAAGGGACCATCATGTCTGTAAGATGAGCACAGCATGTAAGGTCATTGAATAAAATAAGATCCATGATGTTGTGGATGGTGTACTAAGTGCATGGATAAGAATAGCTAATTAATAGAAGACAGAAAGTTGGGATACAGGGTGCAAGTTTGTGGACAACACAAAAATAGGTGGGAAGGCAAGTGGGGAGAATGACAAATAGATTCTGCAGAGGGACACAGACAGGTTAAGTGAATGGGCACAAACCTAGCAGATGGAATACAGTATGAGGAGATGTAAGGTTAAACACTTTGGCAAGAAGAATAGAGTAGCTGAATGTTGACTTAAATAGAGAAAGTCTGCTGAAAGCTGCAGCACTGAGGGATTTGGTAGTCACTGTGTATAAGTGACTAAAAATTGACGCGTGAGCTCACCGGGAAATACTGAAGGCAAGTGAAATGTTGGCCTTCATTTCAAAGGGAAAGGAGAATAAACCTATACAAGGCAGTAGTTAGATCTTACTGTGAATAGTTCTAATCTCTTTGATCTAAGGGATGATATACTGCCATTGAAGACAGTCCAGTGTACAATGTTGATTATAGGTATAGGGAAATTATCTTATGAGGAGAGGTTGTGTAGGTTGGACCTGTATTCCTTGGTATTTAGAAGAATGAAACATAAGATTCTTGGAGGTGAGTGGGAGAGGAGATGATGGGAGATTGTTTTACCATGTAGGAGAGCCTTGGATCAGAAGGCACAATCCCTGAGTAAGGGGTCACACATTAAAGACAGTGGCGAAGAGGAATTTATTCTCTCACAGAGGGTACTGAAGCTTTGGAATTATTTACTGCAACAGGATGTATTGTTAAGTATATTCAAGGAGGAAATGGACAGATTCTTAATCAGTAAGAGAATCATGGGTATGAACGAAGACAAGGAAGTGGAATTGACGATTGCCAGATCCACCATGATCTTATTGAATGGTGAAGGGACATAATGAGCCGAATAATCTATTTCTGCTGTTACGTCTAGCATCTTACTGGCCTCATGTTATTGGAGTTATCTAAAAGTGCATGCTAAACATGTAGCCAACTGAGTTAACCTGCCCCAACCTGAAGGTGGAGCCTTGTAAAACAAAGACTGAAAAATTTTCTTTAGTTGAATTTCTAGAAGTTTGGTTCTGAGGTGAATTTGAATTGGAACTTGAGTTGGAGGAGTCCTCACTCTTATTTTCTCATGGGACCTCTTACTTTCAATGTGTTGCTATTACTTTCAATGTGTTGCTATTACTTTCAATGTGTTGCTATTACTTATTTTGCCTGCTTGGATTACTTAGCTTTGGTGGAATTCTGTCTGCAAAGCAGATTTTAGCCAATATTAGTAGCAGACAACAACATGGTTCCCTCATCATATGACCCTTTTTCCAAAAAAAAGCGAAGTTTATGTTTGTTCCAATTTCCTGTGATGATTTAATACCTAGAGTTTGAGGCACATCTCATCTTTGTTTTTAAATGATCCAATTTGTACCCAATACCTTTTTAGATTGCTTTCGGGAAGATCAGTCGAGAATGTTCCTTCTTGAGACAGTGAAGTGGTTTCAATTTGTAATAGAAGTCAGATGACCCTTGGGCATCCATATTTTTCAGCCTTTGTGTCTAGTTTTAAAATATAGATGTATTGACTGAACGCTGACCATATAACGTGACAAAAGTTTGTAAGCAGATTGGTTGCCATGTAAAATAACTGCATAGTGGCCTGTATCCAGTCACCACGTCATCCTTTTATTTATTTGTGCACAGTACACTGGCTGTAACTGGCCGGTCAGCTCAGAGTCAGTCCCTTGAATTGAGGAGAATCTAAGTCCTCAGGTTATTTTTTTTAACAAAACCCCACAATAACACTGGCTATGTTCAGGGAGCTCAGAGTCAGACCACGACTGAGGAGATTCTAATCTCCTGGTTATATTGGTCAGCTTGGGTTTTCCTGATTGAACCAGGTTAACAACCCCAATCAAGGATCTCATTGTCACTGCGGTCCACCTGGTTCCAATCACTACACCATGATTTTTACCTTGCAAGAGTCGTTACACTTCAGAAATACTTCATTGACTGGAAATTGTTTGGGATGTTCCCAGGTGGGAAAAGATACCATGGAAATGCAAATTATTTATTCAACACTCATTTGCTGAGTCAGTATTCACAACGCACCTTCATGAGAGCACCATTCCTTCATTGTACAAGAAGAAAAATAATATTTATTCAGAAATGTAATGGTGATCTATAGTGTTTCTTCGCCATCACGACAGAAGCCCCACCTTCCCAAGCTTACCCCTGAGGCGTGGTGACCCTCGGGTTAAACCACCACCAGTTATTCCTCTGTTTCCCTGAGAAAGCAGATCTATGGTCCTCATCATAAATATCTCACTAACTACTGTTTTCATACATCACTTTAACACACTGAGAAAGTTGGGCATACCACTTGTGTAATTGAGCAGAAAACCACAAGAATTAATTTTAAGCCCTCTGTTCAGGCATGTGTTCATGTGACCACAGACGCAGACTCCCAGACTCAGTTAAGTTGTATCAATTCATCAGTCTGTTCCCGTCGTTGTAACTTTACCTATTCCTTCCAGCCTCCAAGATCTCTGTGCTCCTTCAATTCTGGCCTCTTGCATATTCTTCAGATTTGCTTTGCTGCTGATGTACGTTCGCTCAGCTAACTGTGCCCTAAGTTCTGGAAATATTTCTGCATCGCTACCTCTCTCTGCTCCTCAAGATATTTCTATCCTTATTTTTGGTCACTTGCCCTGTAATCTCCTTAAGTGATGCAGTGTCAAATGTTGCTTTATAACAGTCATGTGAAACACCTTGGGACGTTTTACCATAGTTAAAAGGCGTATAAATGTGCATAGTGGTTGATGCATACTAGTTTGGCTACTTTCAACTGCGTCTTTACTCCTGAGGAGAGTGGAACTCTTTAGAGAAATGCGTATGAGATCTTTGCTCCAGGGGGCTTTTGGATAGAATCCAATCGGCCAGCCCCAGATCCAGCCACATGTGCTGTTGAGTGCTTTACTAGGCTGCTGAAAAGGCCTGCCTTGGTTCTCTTAAACTTCATCCCAATTGTATTGTCAAATATTAAGGTCCTAACCCTCAATCCCTCGTTACCCTGTCACCCACCTCTTATCAACACATTACAACCTAATCCCAACTCATGTCAGCCATCTTAAATCACTCAATTAGAGAACCCTCCAATCTTCAATGCTTAAAGGATTTAGGCTTCTACATGCAACATGCCCTCGTAACCCAAATCTTTTTAGACCTAGTGGCTCAACATCACATTCTCAAGGACAGCTAGGAATGGCAATAAAGGCTGCCCCTAGCCAGCAAGACCCACATCCTGTGAAGAAATAATTTTTTAAAAAACCTTGTGAAGCGTGAGAAGAGCGGAAGAGGAATAGCTACTGGAGATCAGTGAGGTAAGATGATAGGAAGCCACGGAATTATTTGAATGTGAGGATATAGTCCTGAAAATCATTGGCACAAGAGTTAGAATGCAGCGTAGTTTATTGAGGATGAGTAGAAGGAGCTATACTTTTTTAAAATCCAATTTGGAGAGTTTGAGAATGTCAAAGTTCAAGATAATAGTCTTTCAGAACTTCAGGACTGTCTACGGCTCTCTGCAGCTCGTGATGTGCGGACACTGTTTTCGTATATAGCAAGCTCTCACAAATAATATTGACTTGATCATCTGTTCTTTATGTTGATGTCCAATGACTTCATATTGGCTTGGGCATGGTGAGAATTTCCCTGCTCTTCTTCAGGCATTGACCATGGGATCTTTTTACATTGAGCTGAGAGGACAATTTAACTTGGCACCTGAATGACAGTACCTCTGGCAATGCAGCACTGTCTCCATACAGGGAGTGTAGCCCAGCTTTTTGACTCGGAGAAGAGCTTGCTTCCCACACATCAATTATATTCAATTCACCCAATAGGCAGAGTGTTTGCACTGTCTATAATCCTATGAGCTGTCAATTGGCTCCGATACGAAACGCTCCCAGCCCGAAAAGACACCTGCCTGATATGAAATCTATCAGAACGTGCCTGGACAGCAGCCACTTCTGCAAAAAATGTGGCTGAACCTGGAGCAGCAACTGAAACCACAAACTTCTCCACTGGGTCCTAGGCAAACTCCCTCTAGTCAAAAAAAACCACACAGTAAATGACCTGCTTCACTGGGTCCGCAGCAGATCCTCTGTAAAAATATGCTAAACTGCAGCCTACCTGCTCCACAGGGTCCTGGGAAGGATCACTTAACTGGAAGCAGTCAGAATGTACTCCACCCAAATGTAAAATGCCTGCGAGGAAGCGGGGTAAGTGTGCCAGCCTGCTAGTAAGACTGAGACTACGCGGTTTCAAGACCTCCAATCCTAGCTTACTCCTAGCAAATGTACAATCTCTGGCGAACAAGATGGACAAACACAGATCACGGCTCAGCTTCCAGCGTGAACTAAGCAGAAGTAGGTACAGAAGTGAGTCAAGATTAGTGTGGTGCTGGAAAAGCACAGCAGGTCAGGCAGCATTCGAGGAGCAGCAAAATCGATGTTTCGGGCAAAAGCCCTGCATCAGGAATCCAGATGAAGGAATTTTGCCCGAAACGTCGATTTTCATGCTCCTCGGATACTGCCTGACCTGCTGTGCTTTTCCAGCACTACTCTAATCTTGACTTCCAGTGTGAACTGCAGGACTGCTGTGCACTCTGCTTCACAGAAACTTGGCTCAACCCAACCATTCCCGACAGCGCACTTCAGTCTAATGGTTTTTCTATCCATCGTATGGACCATACAGTGTCCTCGGGTAAGACAAAGAGTGGAGGGGTTTGCTTGTTAATCAACAACTTGTGGTGCACGGAAATTGCAATCCTGGGCAGCCATTGCTCAAGAACTTGAATTCCTCATCATCAATGCCGCCCCTTCTATCTACTACGGGAATTTACCGCTGCTGTACTAACTGCTGTGTTCGTACCACCACAAGCAAAGGTTGAGGAAGCTCTGGATGTGCTATCCTCCACCACTAACACCCTGGAGATGGAACACCCCAAGGCCCAGTTTATTGTAACTGGGGGTGACTTCAATCAAGCCAATCTAAGGAAGGTATTGTCCAAGTACCACCAGAACATTACCTGCCCCATCAGGGGCCCGAACATTTTAGGCCATTGCTACACCACTGTGAAAGATGCTTACTGCTCCATCCCCTGTCTTCATTTTGGGAACTCAGCCCACAATGCCATGTTTGTTCTCCTGGCTTCCAGGCAAAAGCTCAAGCAGGAGACCCCCCTCGCGGATACAGGTCCGGTGCTGGTTGGAACAGGCTGAGGATCAACTCTGGTGCTGTCTGGAATTGGTTGATTGGGCCATGTTCAAACAGTCCGCAGGTACCTTGGATGAGTACGCCAACACCATCACAGACTTTATCAGCAAGTGTGTGGAGGACTGCATACCGAGAAAGTCATTCCGGGTGTTCCCCAACAGGAAACCCTGGATGAATCAGAACATAGAGAACCTGCTAAAACACAGGCGTGAGGCCTCCAGATCAGGAGACCCACTCAAATATAAGGAATCCAAGTATGACCTTCACAGAGCCATTAAGATAGCCAGGGACCAATACCGATTCAAACTAGAGACCCAGACAGACACCCGGTGACTATGGCAAGGACTGAATGACATCACAGGTTCTAAAAAGAGACAATGCAAGATAGCAGACGATGGCACACCCCTCCCAGGTCGTATCAACGCCTTCTATGCTCGCTTTGAGCAGAATTTCGGCGGAGAGGTAACACCTGTTCCGACAAGTCCTTACAAACCTATCCCAACAGTCACTGCATCAGAGGTCAGATCAGTTTTCCTTTGTGTGAATCCAAGGAAAGCGATGGGACCAGACGGTGTACCAGGCCGTGCATTCAGAACACGCACAGATTAACTGGCAGAGGTGTTCAACCTCTCCCTGCAGCAGACCACCTGTCCCTGCCTGTTTCAAGAGGGCCAACATCATCCCTGTGCTTAAGAAGGCTCATGCAGCATGTCTCAATGACTACAGCCCAGTGGCCCTAACCTCGATGTTCATGAGATGCTTTGAAAGGTTGGTCATGGTATTAATTAACTCCAACCTCCCCATACTCTTGAGCAATTCCAGTTTGCCTATCGGACCAACAGATCCACGTCAGATGCCATATCACTTGCCCTTCGCTCCACTCAAGAACATCTTGACACCAAGAACAGCTATGCAAGAATCTTACTCATTGACTACAGTTCAGCCTTCAACACTATTATCCCCTCGAGACAGTGATCTGAGTGATCTGAGACTAAGCCCCACTCTCTGCAACTGGATCCTCAGTTTCTTGACCCACAGGCCACAATCAGTGAAGATTGGGGACAATATTTCATCGTCACGAACACTCAACACTGGAACACCCCCACAGGTGCATACTCAGCCCCCTGCTGTACTCACTGTATACCCATGACTGCGTCGCCAAATACCAGACTAATGCCAGAATACAAGTTTGCTGATGACACCACAATTGTCGGTCAAATCTCAGATGGCGACAAAACAGGCTACAGACGGGAGGTGGAAGACCTGGAAAAATGGTGCGCTGAGAACAACCTAGCTCTCAATGCTGGCAAAACCAAGGAACTCATTATTAACTTTCGGTGGGATGTTACTCATGCCCCCCTACACATTAACAGCACAGAGGTGGAACGAGTGGAAAGTGTCAAGCTCCTGGGAGTGGTCGTCCACTAAAAGCTTTCTTGGACTCTTCATTTGGAACCACTGGTTACAAAGGCCCAACAAAGTCTTCTCCCTCAGGCAGCTGAGGAAACTTGGCATGACGCCGAATACTCTTGCCAATTTTTATAGGTGTACCATCTGTTTGGATGTATCACTACCAGGTATGGCAACTGGACCATTCAAGGTCAGAGACAGTTACAGAGAGTGGTGGCCTCAGCCTGGACAATCACAAAGGTCAACCTCCCATCTATAGAATCCATCAACCAGGCCCGCTGTCAAGGAAAGGCCGCCAGCATTCTCAAAGATCCATCCCACCCTGGCAATGTTTTTCTATAACCTCTACCATCAGGGAGAAGGTACAGAAGCCTGAACACAGTTTCTACCCTACTGTTGTTAGAATACTGAATGGACTCACAAACTCTTAACATTCCCCTGTACCTGTGTTTTTGTTTTTGCCGCTATTTACCTATTTTTTACTTAGCTATGCTACTTAACTCTGTGATCTTCCTGTATTGCTCGGAAAATAAAGATTTTCACTGTGCCTCAGTTCAATTCAATTGTCTCTAAGTTACCAAGGTGATGTGAATGTATACACTCAGCTAGAAAGTGTTGACATAGTAAACTGTACGATTGTTGCATTAAACAACTGGTGTACCTGTAGGAACTGTTTAAATTACCTGCTTTCAACAAACCATGACAAAGAGAAATACAACGACAGCAAAGAGGTCCATCACAACTCAATGTTGTCAAAAATAACAGGCTAATCCCAGCAAAGACTATGCTTCCAATCCAGGAAATGCTGTCTCTGTTGCAGGAAGTAAATAAGTCATAAATATTTTTAACCAACCTGTTCAGATATGCTGTCACACACCTGTGCAGCAGGTGAGACTTGAACCCAGGCCTCCTGGTTCAGAGGTAGAGACACAACCACTGCACACAAGAGTCCTCAGCAACAAAGTTTTATTATTATTTTTACTATTGCCAACAAGCAGGATCAATATACGTATGACCCTCATACAAGGATACAAGGTAGTATCGGTGTTTATCCAGAGTGAAAGCAGACCGTGAACAAGACAGCAGCTCATAAAGGGGAGGAATAGTGTTTGGTATACAAGGAGATAATACCTTCCTAGCTGTCTCTTCCACATGAAGAAGATTGTCTCTTTCTTTTCTCTACGGACATTCTTAGAGCTGAGGTACAAATTGTGTTTTCTATCTGTTAAATGCAGAATCAATTTCAGTGCTTTTCTTGCTCCAAGGTTTGATCGTATGAGGGAGGGGATGCTGCTGATGATGGTAAGTTATAAATGGTTTTTATGAGCCAAACCACAGCTGTTTTTTTCAGTGACCTCTTCAGCTTGCCAGCACTGACCTGCCGAGGCACAGAGAGCTGTCTCCATCTCTCTCTGTCTCTCTCTCTCTCTCTCTCTCTCTTCTCAGTCTGAAGTCTGCACCCCTCCTGGTTGGAACACACTATCCGCCTGGTTGGTGAATAATACACCTCTTAGCTCCTGCCAATACCTGCTCGCTTCCAGCTGTAACCCCATTACCTCAGACTATACAGTGTTCTTTGCCTGCTTAACCCTGAACTCAGCTCCATGACTGGGTCGAGCACAGAGTCAGGGTTTCTGACTTCCATCTCTGAATCTTTGTCCTGTTCCACTTGAGCTTTTCCTCCAGTTGAGCCATCACTTAGCAGCAGCATTTCTTACTCAGAGTCACAGTGTTGTGGGTTTGAGCTCCGTAACTGGTGAGAAGTCATCAATTTTTTTCCCCCAAAAACATCACAAACAGGAGGCAGACGGAGTTAGAAAGAAACGTCTTTACACAGAGGACGCTGGAGCACAGAATGGTCGACCACGGGGAATGACAGAGGCAAGAGCCATGTATCTTTGAAGGATGCAGTGAGAGAGTGGAGATTGATACAGAGCTACATGGAGCGAGTAAGGCAGTGAGATTCGCTTAGAATTAATACAGGACCCAGGGAGAGAACGAGGCAGTGGGATTAGGTTACAGGGATATGCAGTCGAAAAGTGTGGCGCTAGAAAAGCACAGCAGGTCAGGCAGTGTTTGAGAACCGGAGAATCAACATTTCAGGCATAAGCCCTTCATCAGGCATCATCACCTTTCAGCCCTGATGAAGGGCTTATGCCCGAAAGGTTGACTCTCCTGCTCCTCAGATGCTGCCTGACCTGGTGCGTTTTTCCAGCACCACACTTTCAACTCTGACTCTCCACCATCTACAGTCCTCACTGTCTTACAAGAATATAGGAAGAGAGTGAGGCAGTGAGATTTATACAGTTTTATGGGGAACCAGCAAGGAAATGGGGATTAATTTGGCTTTGATTCAGATCTATAGGGAGTTTGTGGGCCAGTGGGGAATGCTTATACCTTACTGGATATAGGTAAAGCAGAAATCAGTAGGATTAGTTTGCAAAGGTATTAGAGAGCCAACACAGAAATGTTTCTAATGTTATGGGTCTCTGAGTATGGGAGGAAAGGTTTTTGTAAAACATTCCTTTGTCCACTCATCCGAAATGGGTGTTTTAAAAATATTTTTGAAGGGATGTAGGGCCAGCATTTGTTGCTCATACCTAATTACTCTTGAACTGCACGGCTAGCCACTTCAAAGGGCAGTTAAGAATCAACCAGATTGCCGTGGGTATGGAGTTACATGTAGGCCAGACCAGGCAAGGACGGCAGATTGCTATGGTCTGGAGTCAGATGTAGACTACATCAGGCAAAGACGGTAAGTCAGCTGGGCTGAGAACAATTAATCATATGGTCATCCGAAATTTCATCTCCTAAAGAGCAACTAGGTATGGGATGTAAATGCTGGCCTAACTAGTTACTCCAACATACTGTGAATTAATTAAAAAATAAATCATTACTTCCAGATTTATTCATTGAAGTCAAATGCCACCACTCTTTCGTAAGATTTAGATTAGATTAGATTCCCTTTAGTGTGGAGACCGACCCTTCGGCCCAACAAGTCCCCACAAACCCTCTGAAGAGCAACCCACCCAGACCCATTTCCCTCTGGCTAATGCAGCTAGCACTATGGGCAACTTAGCATGGCCAATTCACCTGACTTGCATATCTTTGGACTGTGGGAGGAAACCGGAGCACCCGGAGGAAACCCACGCAGACATGGGGAGAATGTGCATACTCCACACAGACAGTCACCCAAGGCTGGAATTGAACCTGGGACCCTGGTGCTGAGGCAGCAGTGCTAACCACTGAGCCACCGTGCTGCCCCCCCGACCTTGGGTTTACTGCTACCTTTCCTGTATGTTGACCCAGTTACTTCTATGAATTAATATCTCTGAGAAAACAGCAATGTGCAATAAATTAGTTAATTTTGACCTGATAATCAAATAATAAACAAGATGTGAGTAGCCGTTTGAATGAAGTATGATTTAATGATTTGAACTCTGTGCGTGGACTAGCAGTAGAGGGAGCTGGAGACACACTCCTACTGAGTCTGATCTTTTCCATAACTGCCTGTTGACTGTATGGAGAGTGACTATGTACGTCAATATCAGTTTATCAGATAACACTCCACACGCTCCCACAGAATTCCTGATCCAGGAATATGTTTCAGATGCGTCATGTCAGGTAGAAAATGTACATAACAAACTGGGTAGTGTTAATCCTGCCCTTTAATTAAGACAGCAGCAAATTTTGAAAGGGTAATCTTTCAGGCGTGTTTTTATTTGTAGATGATACATCAGGATCAAGTGGAATCCTGGTACAAGTTCAGCATATCTTGGCAAACTATTAAGTGGATGAGCAGATTTGATTTCTCTTCATACTTAGCTGTTCCAGAGTTTTCTCAGAACAAGATATTTAGTGCAGGGGGATATAAAATGACAGTGGCTTGTTGTCATTAACCTTCTCAGTATTACTTGATTGTAGAGAGAAAGAGGCCAAGATATTTCGAGAGAGGAATTCTAGAGTTCAGAGGTTGGACAGATAAAGACACACACATACCACACTTGCATTTCTGTGAAACCTTTCACAACTTTGGGATTTCCTGAAGCACTTTACAGGCAATGGGGTACTTGTGAAGCTGCAATTACTGTAATGTAGGAAGTGAAGGAGATAATTGTGCACAACAAGCTTACAGCAATGAGAAAGTATATTTTAATCATCTTGGTCAAAGGATGAATTTTAGCCCAGGACACCAGACCTCCTCCTGTTCTTGGCCACTGACCTCTCAGTCAGAAAGCTAACCTAAACCCACTGACTTGAGAACATGATCTATGGTAGCTCACAGAGCAGTATTGAGGAGGTGCTACATTGCCAGAGATGCTGCCTTTTGAATTTGAGATTAAACTCAGGGGCCATCTGTTCTCTCATGTGGCCACTATGTGAAGAAGAGTGATCATGAAGCTCACTGGGATGTCCTGAGATCACAAACACTGCGAAGTAATCACTCCACAATTGGTATGTGTGTGTCTTTATCTGTCCAACCTCTGAACTCTAGAATTCCTCTCTCGAAATATCTTGGCCTCTTTCTTCCTTTAGAATTTGTTTCTTTGATCAAGTGTTCAGTTACCAGTCCAAACGTCACCTGATATGTCTTGGTGCTGAATTTTATTTGATAATCATTTTTAGATTTAGATTCCCTACAGTGTGGAAACAGGCCCTTCGGCCCAATCAGTCCACACCGACCCACCCAGACCCATTTCCCTCTGGCCAATGCAGCTAACACTATGGACAATTTAGCATGGCCAATTCACCTGACCTGCACATCTTTGTGACTGTGGGAGGACCCAGAGGAAACCCGCGCAGACACGGGGAGAATGTACAAACTCCACACAGTCATCTAAGGCTGGAATCAAACCTGGGACCCTGGTGCTGTGAGGCAGCAGTGCTAACCACTGAGCCACCATGAAGTTCCTAAGGATACTTTGTTAAAGGCACTAGATAAATACATGGTGTCATTAACAATTTTGCCTGACCTCTGAGGAGTTTAAGAAGTTGAGGATTGCAGTACAATTAGCATTGGATCAACTTCATGACATAAGATTAGAAGAGCTATTTAACTGGAACCATAGAAGTGACGACGCAGAAGCCAGCCAATTGATGCATCATGCCTGCTCCTCAAAAGTGCAGCCTTATTAATCTCATTCAGTATCCAATTCCCTTTTGTCATAATCTTATTGAATAGTGGAGCAGGCACTGAGCACTCTGCTTTTACTTCTAATTGGTATTTTGGTATAAATCTGCTTTTCAGCAATGCATGGTTAGAGACAAAAAAACTGCAGATGCTGGAATCCAAGGTAGACAAGCAGGAAGCTGGAAGAACACAACAAGCAAGGCTCTTGATGCTGCCTGGTTTGCTGTGCTCTTTCATCTTCCTGTTTGTGTACCTTCAGCAATGCATTGCAGATCGTAAGAAATCACTTTGTGGAAAACATGTTTTGCTGTTGCTTCTAATTCTTTGGTCAGTTACCTTTAAATATCTGTTGTCAAGATGAAAACTCTCCTTCCCTGGAAACAGTTTCTCCTGACTTATTGTCTCAAGACCCTAAAATCTTTCACAATTTTGTTGATTGTTAGAAAAATCCATCTGGTTCACTAATGTCCTTTAGGGAGGTAAGCTGCCATCCTTATCTGATCTGGCCTACATATGACTCTAGACCTGCAGCAATGTGTTTGACTCTTAAGCCCTCGGGGCAATTGGAAGGGCAATAAATTCTGGCCTTGCCAGCGAAACCTTCACCTTGTGAATAAAATTTTAAAGCATGTTCACCAAAACTCCTTTTAACCTACCTTACCACATGACATTTTTATTGGAGTGTTTGAACAGCCAACAGCACCAAATTAAGCCTCATGGGCTCCACTAAGATGTTCTTTGATACCTTCTGTCATTAGAACTGGCTCTGTCAAAAGAAACAAGAACTTCTCGCTTGCATATCCAAAGTTGTCCCTTTAATTGCTTGTGTCTATTTTTGGTTTCATCCACTAACGTAACACTCAGGCCAGAACCACTGCTATTAAAGATAATGCTTTGACCTTCTGTCAGGGCCTGTGAAGTCAACATGACATCGACAGGTTTGAGAAGAAAAAGTACGAGATGTACTTTTAGGGGTAAAAGTCTCCAGTTTGTGATTAGTGTGTCTGGCAGCTGCCTGGAAGACACAGAAAATTCATCAAGTGTTTTAGAAGGTGACACACAATTTTCACCCCAAAAACACTTCCATGACATTTGTCGGATAGCGCAGTCTAGAAGGGTTGGGATTAGCATGCACCATCCCCTTCTGTTGTGACAACAAGAAGATTGAGCAAAAGCCAACATTCCTGTTTAGCAGCGAGTGCAGCTGTGTGTGGAGTGCAGCAGTTTCTGTCTGTTCACTGGGAATATTTATGTTTCACCAATTGACAGATGGAGATGAAAGAGAGAAAAAATACAGGCTTGGGAAAATAATGTTCATGTCACCACACAATTACCATCTTCAACAAGAGAGATCCTTTCTAACCCTTTTCTTTGCTTTGATATTTAACAGTGTTACCGTCACTGAGTCATCCACCATCAGCATTAAGCAATTCACCAAGGACTAGAAACCTAAATGGACCAGCTGTATAATTTCTGTGGCTGCAAGAACAGGCTAGAGTCTGGGAGTTCTTTGAGTGACTTACCTTCTAACTCCTAACAGCCATCTGGAAGGTATTATCCAGAGCTGGCGTGGACATCACGGGCCAAATAGCCTCCTTCTGTTCTGCACCATTCTGTGATCCTAAGGAAAACTCAGGAGTGCAACTCTAATAATATTCAAGATTCTTGACACCATCTAGAACAAAGTGGCACACTTGACTGCCTTTTGTGCAGCCATCTTAAATGTTCACTCTCTCTGACACACAGTGACGGCCGCGTGCACCAACGGGAAGATTCACAGCAGCAATCCACAAGCACATTTTTGATCACACCTTCCAAACGTGCAGCCTTTCTGTCTTGAAGGCCAAAGATAACAGATGCATGGGATCTTCACCCACTGCAAACCCCATTCCAAGCCACACACCATCCTGATGTGGAATTATATCACTGTTTCATCAATGTCGCTGGTCAAAATCCTGGGACTCCTTCCTTTACAGCACCTTGAATGTTCCTCTGCCACGTGGAGTGCAGCAGTTAAAGGTTGAAGCTTCCCACCATACTCTCAAGTGCAGTTAGACATAGACAACAAATGGTGGCCTTTTCGACAATGCTGACAATCCATGGTCAAGTTTCAAAAATCACAAAGTTGGAACTGACAATCAGCATCAAAACTCAAAACAAAGGTTGACCTTGCATTGAACTATAAGCCCTCAATTTTGCCTGAACATGGATACAGATAGGCCAGGGTCAGTTTTAATGCTGGAGCAAACTTGAGAAGCTGAATGATTTCCTTCCATTCTGTTACAAAAGACGAATAGCGAGTTGTGACCTGGAATGTGCTTCCTGAAGACTGGTGGAAACTAATTTCCAAAAGGGAATTGGATTAAAAACTGGAAAATGAAAAACGACAGGACTTTGGGGAAAGGAAACACAGGCAGTGGGGACCAATTGGATAGCTCTTACAAAGGGCTGGCACAGACAGAATGGGCTGAATGGCCTCTTCCTGTGCTGCATCATTCTGTGATTCTAAGAACAAACTGTTCATGGCCAGATGACAGCAGATGTTTTCATTCAACTATATTTGTCCTGGAGTTATTATTTTTGTTTTTGAGACTGTTACAGTTTATTGACTAAGAGTCCCACAGCGCATTACGTCAGCTCAGCACCCATTTTAGACTTTCCTGTGGGATTTGTTGCAAGGTACTATGCTCTGTCACTCAGTCACGTATAAAACCTCAACTTTTCTTCCAATTGTCCTCTTAATCTGGTTGTTTTTCCATGTTTATTCATACTTGAGTTGCTACATTATGACTTTTTAAAATCTATACATTATTTCCCTGAAAGTGATCTTACACAACATTGAATTAATCCTTTTTTTATTTTAGCAGCTGTTTTGCCTTCGGCACTGCAAGTAAAACATAAATAGTTCTCTCTTGACTTCATGGCCTGTGAACACTTAAGAAATCCAAGTGTACAAAAGGAATGATTAACTTAATTCAATTTTTTTGCATTCAGTTGAAATCTGGCAGTTTAAGAAAAGATCAGCCTTTGCATGGGAGGGCGAGGGCAGCATTTATTGTCCATGAGAAGGCAGTAGTGAGCCATCGAGCTAACCACTACAGTCCATGTGAATTTTGAAATAGCAAGTTCAAAACAATGGTGATATAGTTCCAAGTCAGGATAATGTGTGGTTTGGAGGTGATATTCTAGGTGGTAGTGTTCCCAAGTATCTGCAACTATTATCCTTCTAAAGTGGTGGTCTACAACATTTTATTTTAATCAAGCTCACTTCATTTGTATTTGTGGAATCCAGGATCTAACCCTATGAAAATATTGAATAGGCAGTTTGTTGTTAGTGCTATATAAAACCAATTATATATTCTACATCTATATAGTTCATTCTATTCTCCAGTGTGACACTTGTGACTACACATTATCTGCCAGTGCCTTGAAGCCTGGGTTGTGATTTAAGGCTGCTAGTCATATAGAGTCTATTAAATGGGTATCTCAGGTAGATGCAGTACTTGGACTTGATTACCTTCATATGGCAGAAAGCTGTCACAGAGGAATGTGGAGTCATGGTAAATTTTCACTTTAAAAGCACTGGATAATAGAAGCGGGTATGTTTCTGTTTGTACAAGCTCCCAAAAATTACTCTCCCTTGATCTGACCTTCAGTTCAATACCATTTTCTAAAGTAATTACCTCCATATCTACTCCATCGATTTGTAATTCAACACATTGATGGTAAACTGATGAAAGTCTACCCGAAGAAATGGATTTGAGACAATGTGATTATTTGTACCATCACATCTAGTTCCTGAAATCTCCTGTCAAATTCCTCTGCTAACTTCCTCAGGTGTGCATTTTCTGGGTGGAACCATTTTCTTTTGTCTTTTATTTTCTCTAGACTCAGGAAGTGCTGCAACGTTTTGTTTTGTAATTGGGAGGGACAGACTCAGTTTCAATTTTAATGCCTTCACAGCACTGATCATATGTGCTAATTCTCTGTCCATTTTCCTGGAAGTTTACAATTCAGCTCATTCAGTTTTGTCACTTAAGACCTGAATTCAAGCAACTACACATTGCCTGCCACCTCAGTGCACACATAATTGGACAAAAGTCGCTATTTCAAGCATCAGTTTGAAAAAAAACTTTCCCTCACTTAACCACTTCACATCAGCATGGAGGATTAACTCACCATAGAGACAGCATCTAATTCAGTTACCTTCAATCGGCGTGCAACAACAAGGTGAGAAATGTGCCATGAAATTTTTGAGTGAGTGGCAAGTCCGTGTCCATGCTTCCCATCCCCTCGATGTCATACACATGCACTTCAGTAAGGTGTTTGATAAGGTTCCCCGCTGAAGGCACGATGTGCTGAAACCAGTACTATGTACTGACTGTGGGTGTGTAAGTCTTCAGAGGAAAACCAACAGTAGGGAGCACTCGTCAATGGAGCAAGAATTGTGGGTGACCCTCTCATCCAAGTTCTCTCTGGATCAAAAGGCTCTGTACACTCCAGCAGGCCCCAATTCCCCACTAACACAGTACATTGCAATTTACTTTGCATTTTGCTCTGATCCACTGTTCATGAATAGTTAGAAATAGTTGAATTGAGTAGATTTTGAAAATAAGACAGTGTGTCTTTGCTGTCAGATTTGATCCTTCTTTCATTTGTCACATGCACTATGTTGCAGACCTCTAGCCAGGCCATAGCCACAGTAAATGTAAGTAAATGTGACATCCCTGAGCAATCAATTTACCTGTAAAATGTGGGTGTGCCATGGAACTGTTTCTCAATGTACCTTGTTATTGAAAAGGTTGGGAACCACTGATCTAACTTGTCAAGTAAAGATTTAACCAACTGGTGTGGTTTGCAGCTTGAATTGAGTTTACCATCTTTACAATTAGTTTCATTATATGAGAGAGGTCCATAGCTTTACTAACCAATGGTTTCTGGTGGTTTATACAGTGGTAATTGACAAAAGAGGGAAAAACAGGATCATTTCTGCAAAATCCAAGAGAGACCAGATTTTACTCCAAGATAATGGATGGTGAACTTGTGACAGAAACTAGTTTCTTGATTGGACCGCTTTTCACAAGCAAGTACTTTTGGAGATCCTTGTAGATATCCTTACACTTGTTCTCTTTTTTTAAAGGGAACATAAGGGTAAGACAATCCTCTTTAGCTGTTTTTGTGCACATGGATTTTAAGGACATGACAATCGTGAACTGTAGGTAATGTTGATGGATTCATTGAACTTCAGTGAGAAATATTCACTGACCTTCAGTTTATTGCTGGAAGACATCTTTGGAGAAAGATTCCACTGGTCTTGCTATTGTTGAAGCACCAAGTTACATGCTTTGAATTGTGATTATTGTTCCTTCTTTATTCTTTAACGTCTTTGAATAGAGTAAGCTAATGATACTTTTCATTAAGCGTCTGTGAATGATTTCTTGTGTTTTGCCAGAATGCATACTGATGCCTCAGTGCAGGCCTTACCTTTTTACTGCTGGTTTGGAATCAAAATACTGTTGAGTTTTCAAAATGACCTTCAGCTCATCAACTTTTTTCATCTGAAGCATGTCATTTGAGAAAACTATCCTTGAATTTACTGTGTGTTGTGTGTGTTGTCGTGTATGTTGTCATTCCAAATTCCCCTTTTTTTACTTGTCAATGTTCTTGGACATAAGGCAAGCGTTCTTAACTTTTACACTTGTGAACGGAAATTCATTTTCCCATTCTGCTTGGAAGTTGTAGTTTTTGATTTCTTCATTGATGGTTCAGGTTCATCACTCATCATTATGGCTTCACCTCTTCAGCCTCTGGATCTCACCAGTGGAACAGCCTGAATGATGGTGGCTACTTTCAAAGGTGGAGGCATGCAGGTTAGACCTGTGGTCACAATTTGTTTCCAAAGTGTGTGCTGGCCTGTGTTGCTTGGGTATTGGATGTAGGGCACTGCAGCATTCTCTGTAATTTCTCTTCGTCCTACATGGACCTTTTAGATAAGCAGTGGAAGAAAGAAACTGCGGGTCTATGAAGAATGGGCAGAGGAGCAGAACTAGCCAAGCTGCTGTTGTAGAAAGTCCATGTGGAGATGATGGGCTGAAGACTCTCTTATGTTTCTCGGACTGTAATATACTGGCTTCCCGCTTCAATTTCTAGTAAATTTCTTACTCATCTGTTTGCATTGCTGTCACAAAGCTTACCTTATCCTGCAGAGAAAATCATCTGGACCAATCTAAAACAAGATGCAACAAGCTGATAAAGCCTTAGAAGAGCATGCACTTTTTTCTAGGCACGCTGCTTTCAGACACATAGGTCATGTAATAGCATGATGATCAATGTGCAAGCGATGTTTGAGAATGCAGACAAGTGATAAGACTGACTGACTGTCAGAGACTCTGCGATTGACCAATTGATCACGATATGTGCTGGAGACTGTGGTTCTAAGTAGTGGAGGATGAAGGTTTAGAAGGTGCTATCAAAGGAGACTTAGTGAGTTACTGCAGTGTACACTGCGATCACTGAATGCTGATGGTGAAGGGAGTGAATGTTTAAAGAGTTGAATAGCATACTCTCCGGATTATATTGAGCATCGTGATTTTTAAAAATTCATTCATGGGATGAGGTTGTCGGTGGCCAAGCCAGCATTTATTGCCCAGAGAGCAGTTAAGAGTCAACCACATTGCTGTCGATCTGGAGTCACATGTAGGCCAGACCAGATAAGGATAGCAGATTCCTTCCCTAAAGGACATTTGTGAATCAGATGGGTTTTTTTCAACAATCGATTCACGGTCATCATTAGACTCTTACTTCCAGATTTTACTGAGTTCAACTTATACCATCTGCTGTGGTGGGATTCGAACCCATGGCAATATCTCTGAAGAAATTATTTGGAGATGCCGGTGTTGGACTGGGCTGTACAAAGTTAAAAATCACACAACACCAAGCTTATTCTCCACAACCACCTGATGAAAGAGCAGCACTCTGAAAGCTAGAGCTTCCAAATAAACCTGTTGGACTAACCTGGTGTTGTGCAATTTTTAACTTTTATCTCTGAGGAAAAACAAGGTGTAATGTGTCCTTGGTTTGAATCTTCATGTAATGGCGTTGAAATATTACAGAATGTAGTTTCAAAATACAGTCGAGTTCCATTTAGTGTTTACAACATACCCAAATGGGAAAGGAACAAATTCACCTTCACACATGCAAGTTAATCTGTACTTGAGGGAACCAGGAATGAGGGTCTATAGATGCATGACTGAGGTGGGAGATTTTTTTTTAAACAAAGATTTGACATTCACTCCCAAGGTTAGTATTTGAGGAAGGAATTGTCAATATTAATTCCTTAACCGTCACTGGGTCAAAATCCTGGAATGCCCATCCCAGCAACACCAAGGTATACCGATGTCATATAGGCTGCAGTAGCTTGCCATCGTAAAGTCATAGAGTCATATAGTATAGAAACAAACCCTTTGGTCCAACTTGTCTGCACTGACCAGACACCCCAATCTGACATAGTCCCATTTGCCAGCATTTGACCCATATCCCTCTAAACCCTTCTTGTCCATCCAGACATCTTTTAAATGTTGTAATGTACCTGCCTCCACCACTTCCTCTGGCAGCTTGTTCCATTCACACACCTCCTTCAATGTGACCCCTTAGATCCTTTTTATATCTTTCTCCCTCATTTTAAACCATGCCCTCGAGTTTTAAACTTCTCCACACTAGGAAAAAGGCCTTGGCTATTCACCCTATCCATGCCCCTTCTGATTTATAAACTCCCGTAAGCTCACCCCTCAGCCTCCAACGCTCCAGGGAAAATAGTCCAAGCCTATTCAACCTATCAAACCCTCCAACACTGGCAACATCCTTGTAAATCTTTTCTGCAACCTCTCAAGTTTAACAACATCCTTCCTACAGAAGATTATTTAGGGTTTGGTGGTATATGCTGGTTTTGCCAGTGACACTCACATTTTATAACTGAATACATTTAAAAAATCAGGCCTAAATTGGATGAACGGATGAAGTAAAATGGTTGAATTGATAAGGGAACAAGACACAGGTAGTTCTGGGATAATTGGCAGTGCGATTTAGCTGTATTGTCACTGAAGAATTAGGGGACAGTATTTTGGAGAATGCATAGCTCTGTTGGCAATAGTGCAATTCCAGCATGCGCTACTGTGTGCGTGGAAATCTCTGTGCCATTCTGCACATGTGCTGATGTTCTTACCACATGCGTGATGTCAGCACCGCTCTTCGCGCTTTTCTGTGCATGCGCCAATGTCAGCTGCCGATGGAGCAGCTTTCTGGGAGAGGTACTGTACAGAGGGCAGCTTTCTTACATTTTTAAAATGTGCTGTGTTAAATTTACTTTGTTTCATTAATAAATGTGATTTCAGCCTTCATTCAGACTGTGCTATACTTTATGTTGGGCTTCTGGGTGATTTCTGAGTGATTGTGAGTAATTTTGTTTGTTGGTCTGCCCCAACCCCTCTTTTACCATAGGCCTCATTATTTCTATGAAGCAATTTTCCATTAAGCACGGTTTTGCTGGAATGCAACTACGCGTTATAGGGAGAGCTATCTGCAGGTAAATATTATCAGTGCCGATTTCCCTGTTGCATAGATTGGTTGGGCCAAATGAACATATTTTTGTGTTGTTCTGTTCACCCATCATCCATCATCCTCATGTTTATTGGCTTTGAGTTGTATCTCACCACACATTTGAGAGCCATACTCGTGATATCACTGTTATGATAATGTAAGGACAGAGATCTCATACTCCTTCTTACGTTGGGTCACTTGAAACATGACACTCTACTGAAAGCTCACCTGTAATGTAAGGCTTGTATGTAATCTACAGCTGTCATAAATGTCTGTAGTATTGAAAACTTCCACAATATTCATGCCTAGTTTCTTAAGTAGATCATTATATACTCACAATGATGCCCAAGTAAACTATCCTGTTGAAAGCAAAATCACATCATGTTTAGTAGTTGTAGCTGTTTATAAAAATACTAATACCAATCTCTGAAACTGATGCTCTGAATGCACAGCCTGGTACTCCGTCTGGTCCCATCGCTTTCCTTGGATTCACATGAAGGAAAACTGATCTGACCTCTGATGCAGTGACTGTTGAAATAGGTTCATAAGGACTTGTTGGAATAGGTGTTACCTCTCCACTGAGATTCTGCTCAAAGTGAGCATAGAAGGCATTGAGACGATCTGGGAGGGATGTGCCATCATCTGCTACCTTGCACTGTATCTTTTAGAACCGGTGATGTCATTCAGTCCTTGCCATAGTTACCGGGTGTCTGCCTGAGTCTCTAGTTTGGATTGGTGTTGATCCTCAGCTGTCTTAATGGCTCTGCGAAGGTCATACTTGGATTCCATATAATTGAGTGGGTCTCCTGATCTGGAGGCCTCACGCCTGGTTTTTAGCAGGTTCTCAATGTTCTGATTCATCCAGGGTTTCCTGTTGGGGAACACCCGGAATGACTTTTATTTTTAAGTAAGGCAGTCTTTGGAGTTTCTTGTATCCTAAAAGAAGTTACATTATGATTAAAAGGAAATTAGCTCTATCTTCTTGTGGGTTAATGCCCTAATAACGGATCTGTATGGTTGCATGTAATCTCTGAAACTAATGCTGTTGATTATCTAAATTCTCTGATGTCTAGAAATGTTGACAATGTGATCTTGAATTAGCTTTTCAAACATCCATCAACAATACCAATATCATCAGAGAATTTAGATAATCAACAGCATTAGTTTCAGAGATTACATGCAACCATGCAGATCCGTTATTAGGGCATTAACCCACAAGAAGATAGAGCTAATTTCCTTTTAATCATAATGTAACTTCTTTTAGGATACAAGAAACTCCAAAGACTGTCTTACTTAAAAATAAAAGGGCTGCAGTTACAAATATACTCAAAGCTAAAAGCTACACACCTGTACTAAAGCACAGTCAGAACGTTTAGTCACTTTTTAAAAAAAAAATCTGATTTGGGAAAAATAAGGCAATTAAATGCTCCTAAATCACAAAGCACTCATAGAAGAAAATGTAGCCTTAAAAAACACAAACAATCAATTTTAAAATGTTTTACCTGTATCTAGGCCTTGGTTGGTTGGTGTCACCATTTTGTTTTCATGCAAATCAGTGCAAATTGAAATAAAATCCCGAATAATGGTCACCACTCCTTGGTACATACACAAGTTCTCATAGAAATCTGCTCCTAAAAACCTGCAATTCCTAATAGAGAATTAAAGGGATGAAGGCAAATTGAGCAACAATCGAGGAAAATTGAGAAACAAAGGTAAAAAAGGGAATGTAAAAGGAGAGAGAGAGAGAGAGAGAAAAATAAAACTATTAAAAGAGATAGACAACATTGGACTGCAATGTATTTATTTAAAGAAAGAGAAATGGAAAGTGAACACTTAATTATAGATTGGGTAGCATATCATGAAAATGTCTCTCAAACGTATACTGATACACTATGAGACATAATCCAATGTCAATAAGCATGAGGATGCTAGGTGAATGGTACATAGTAATTGGATTATATCTGTTCAAACAACAAATACAATTCCCTTTGACAGACCAAGTAATAGGTTATCTGGAGAAAAGAGCACTGATAATCTTGCTGCGAGGAGGGACTTCACAGAATCAACATGTCTAATCTTTTTGTGAAGTTGGAAAGATCCATGAAAAGATCAGAAAAGTTCTTGACCAGTTCAGAGTAAGAATTAACTTCAGGATTAACAGACATTAACTCCAGTTGTACGACAGCAACCCCGTTTGTTAGAAAATTCTGCAGCAAAGGACATGGTGTGACGTTTTTTTCTGAAGAGGAATAGTCAGAAATGCTCATTGATTTAGTAATCAGCCTTTTTATTTTTGGATGAGTATGCCACCACCGTTGCAGACTTTATCAGCAAGTGTGTGGAGGACTGCATACCGAGAAAGTCATTCCGGGTGTTCCCCAACAGGAAACCCTGGATGAATCAGAACATTGAGAACCTGCTAAAAACCAGGCGTGAGGCCTCCAGATCAGGAGACCCACTCAAATATAAGGAATCCAAGTATGACCTTCACAGAGCCATTAAGATAGCCAGGGACCAATACCGATTCAAACTAGAGACCCAGACAGACACCCGGTGACTATGGCAAGGACTGAATGACATCACAGGTTCTAAAAGATACAGTGCAAGGTAGCAGATGATGGCACATCCCTCCCAGATCGTCTCAACGCCTTCTATGCTCACTTTGAGCAGAATCTCAGCGGAGAGGTAACACCTATTCCAACAAGTCCTTATGAACCTATCCCAACAGTCACTGCATCAGAGGTCAGATCAGTTTTCCTTCATGTGACTCCAAGGAAAGCGATGGGACCAGACGGAGTACCAGGCTGTGCATTCAGAGCATGCGCAGATCAACTGGCAGAGGTCTTCTCGGACATCTCCAACCTCTCTCTGCAGCAGGCCACTGTCCCTGCCTGTTTCAAGAGGGCCAAGATCATCCCTGTGCCTAAGAAGGCTCATGCAGCATGTCTCAATGACTACCGCCCAGTGGCCCTAACTTCGGTGGTCGTGAAGTGCTTTGAAAGGCTGGTCATGGCATTAATCAACTCCAACCTCCCCACTACTCTTGACCCTATCCAATCTGCCTATCGGACCAACAGATCCATGTCAGATGCCATATCACATTCCCTTCACTCCTCTCAAGAACATCTTGACACCAAGAACAGCTATGCAAGAATCCTACTCATTGACTACAGTTCAGCCTTCAACACTATTATCCCCTCGAGACTGATTGCTAAACTTAGTGATCTCAGATTAAGCCCCACTCTGCAACTTGATCCTTGGTTTCCTGACCCACAGGCCAGAAATCAATGAAGACTGGGGACAATATTTCATCCTCACTAACACTCAACACCAGAGATTCCTAGGGGTGCGTACTCAGCCCCCTACTGTACTCACTGTATACCCATGACTGCGTCACCAAACACCAGACTAATGCCATTTACAAGTTCGCTGATAACACCACCATAGTTGGTCGAATCTCAGATGGCGACAAAACAGACTACAGACAGGAGGTGGAAGACCTGGAGAAATGGTGCATTGAGAACAACCTAGCTCTCAATGCCGGCAAAACCAAGGAACTCGTTATTAACTTTGAGCAGGATGTTAATCATGCCCCCCCTACACATTAACAGCACAGAGGTGGAAAAAGCGGAGAGTGTCAAGCTCCTGGGAGTGGTCATCAACAAAAAGCTTTCTTGGACTCTTCATGTGGATGCACTGGTTACAAAGGCCTGACAACGTCTCTTCTTCCTCAGGCAGCTGGGGAAATTTGGCATGACGGCAAATACCCTTGCCAACTTTTATAGGTGCACCATCGAGAGCATTCTGTCTGGATGTATCACTACCTGGTGTGACAACTGTGCCATTCAAGATCGGAGACAGTTTTAGAGAGTGATGAACTCGGCCCGGACAATCACAAAGGCTAACCTCCCATCTACAGAATCAATCTACCAGGAAAGGCTGCCAGCATTCTCAAAGATCCATCCCACTCTGGCAATGCTTTTCTACAACCTCTACCATCGGGGAGAAGGTTTCAAAACAGTTTCTACTCTACTGTTGTTCGAATACTGAATGGACTCACAACTCTTAGCAATCGCCTGTATCTGTGTTTTGGTTTTTGCCGCTGTTTACTTATTATTTACTTATCTATGCTATTTAACTCTGTGATCTGCCTATATTGCTCGCACAACAAAGCTTTTCACTGTGCCTTGGTACACGTGACAATAAATTCAATTTAATTCAATAAGCATCACTATACCAGTAACAGCCTTCAGGAAGGATCTTCTGGGCAAGAGAAAGGGCCATAGCATTGACAAATGTTTGAGGATGGACAAAAGTATGAAGCCATAGTAGCAGGCTAACAACAATTACACACATTAGGTACAGCCAACATTATTGTTACAGTCAGCAAAATGTACAAAACCAACAAAAACTGTAGCAGAAGTAGTTTATTCACACACCCAAAGGCTGTCCAGTTTTCTTGATATTTGTAAAGAATGTGGCAACAAGCGACATTGGGCAGGACAGGGTCTAATGCTCAGGAGGAGAATTTGCTAGAGTGCATTTGAAATGGCAGGGCAGATGGGAACCTGTGCAGGAGTCAGAGCAAGGGGAATCAAGGACAAGAACAAATGGCAGAAAGAGGAATAACAGAAGTGATAGGGAGAGGTATCAATGGTCAGAATCTAACAAGACCACAGTACAAAAAATAGTGAAATGGGACCAGGAATGTTAAAAAGACATTGTATACAGCATTAGAAATAAAGTGGATGAATTAATCATGTAAGTGGATCCAATATAGTTGGGAGACATGGCTACAGGATGACCAGGGATGGGAACTGAACATCCAGAGGTATTTCGGAAGGAGGGACATAAAGGAAAAAAAATGGTGCAGTTGCGTTTCTGATTAAAGGTGACATCAACACAAAATTGAGGAAAGATATTCATTCAAACAACATAGAACTTGTGTGGGTGTTGTTGAGAAATACCAGAGGAAACAAATGGTAGAAGTGATGTTGGGAATGGCACCAAACAGGAAATCAGAGATACATGCAGTGAAGGAACAATCTTAATTATGGGTAACCAATGATTGGACAAATAAAATTAGTCACATTACCATAGAGGAGGAATTTCTAACATGTATATGGGATCGTTTTCTGGACCAATATGTTGATGAGCCAACTAGAGAACAGGCCATTTTAGACTTGGGGTTGTGCAATGAGAAAATAATAATTGTTAATGTAATCATGAGAGACCCTAAGGGACGAGCAACCATAATATGATAGAACCTTTCATCGAGATAGAGAGTGTGGTAGTTGATCCTGCGATTAGAGTCCTGAATCTTAATAAGGGAAATTATGATGGTGTAAGGCAAGAACTGACTATGATCGATTGGGAAATGTTACTGAAAGGATTGACAGTGGATAGGCAATGGGAAAAGTTCAAAAGGTGAATGGATGAACTACAAAAATTGTTTATTCATCTGACACAAGATGCAAAAAGAACATTGGCCAAACCATGGCTTTTGAGGGAAGTGAGATTGTATTAGATGCAAAAAGAGGCATCCAAATTGGCAAGAAAAACCAAAAAAATCTGAGGTTTGGGAACAGTTTAGAAATCATCAAAGGAGGACCAAGGGATTGACTAAGGGAAAAAAAAGAGTATGAGAATAAACTTGCAGGGAACTGACAGCTGACTGAATAAGTTCAAAGATTGAAAACTAATGTAGGTCCCTTACAGTCAGAAATGGAGGATTTATAATAGGGAACAAAGAAATAGCTAACGAGCTAAATTAATACTTCACTTCTGTCTTCACAAAAGAGGGAATGTACCAGAAATGATGAGGAAGACAAGGTTTAGTGAAAGGGAAGAAATTAAGCAAATCTCTATTAGTAGAGAAAGAGTGTTGGAGAAATTGATGGGATTGAAGGCTGCTACATCCTCAGGGCCTGATCACCTACATCACAGAGTAGTTAAGGAAGTGGCCCAGGAAATAGTAGCTGCATTGATGGTCATCTTCCAAGATTGTTTAGACTCTGGAACGGTTCCTACAGATTGGAGGTTATCTAATGTAACTCCACTGTTTAAAAACCGAGGGAGAGAGAAAACCGGGAATTGTAGATCAGTAAGTCTGATGTTGGTAATAGGATGATGTTAAAGTCCATTATCAAGGATTTTATAGCAAAGTAGTTAGAAAACAATGGTGGAACTGGACATAGTCATCATAGATTTACAAAAGGGAAATTATACTTGACAAATCTACTGGAATTCTTTAGGGAAGTAACTATTAAAGTTATTCAAGAGAGCCAGTGGATGTGGTTTATTTGAACTTTCAGAACGCTTTTGACAAAGTCCCATATAAGCGATTAATATGTAAAATTAAAGGATATGAGATTGGAGGTAGTATATTGAGATGGATAGAAAATTGATTAGCAGACAGGAAATAAGGCCTAAGAATAAATCAATGTTTTTCTGAATGGCAGGCAGTGATTAGTGATACTGCAGGGTTACTGGAACCCCGACTTTTCACAATACATGTTAATGATTTAAATGAGAGAACTTCACATAGTATCTCAAAATTTGCAGATTACTGAGGTGGAAGGGTGAGCTGTGAGCTGTGCAGAGATGCTGCTGTGTACTTTCGACAGGCTGAGTGTAGTATAAAATGGATATATATGAGGTTCTCCACTTCGGTAGCAAAAATAGGAAGGCAGGTTATTTTTGAATAGTTATAAATTGAGAGATGGGGATATCCTCGTGCACCAGTTGCTGAAAGTACACATGCAGATACAGCAGGCAGGCAAGAAGGTAAACTGAATCTTGGCCTTCAGAATGAGAGGACTTGAGTGCAGGAACAAAGATGTCTTACTGCAATTAGACGGAGTATTGTTGAGGCCACACCTGGAATATTTTTAATGCTCTCCTGTCACACTTCGATTATTGTTACCTCTTTACTAATCTGCACTTCTGCTGTCTCAATCCTTTTTTAATTTTTTTAAACTTTTCTTCAATTGAACCCTTTCCCCAACTAATTAGGAGGAAGCTCACAACTCTAGCTATGTGATTCATCTGGAGACTGGTCCCAGCATGGTTCAAATGAAGCTTATCCCAAGAAAACATCTCTCTCTCTTTCTCTAGTACTGGTGCCAGTCCCCCATTAAATCAGAACCTATTTAGAGTCATACAGCATGGAGACAGGCTCTTCGGCCCAAGTTATCCATGCTGACCAGGTTTCCTAAGCTGAACTAATCCCATTTGCCTGCATTTGGCCCATATCCTCTAAATCTTTCCTATCCATGTACCTATTCAAATGTCTTTTAAAATGTTATAATCGTACCCACCTCCACCATTTCCTCTGGCAACTCGTTCCATACATGCACCATCTTCTGCGTGAAAACATTGCCCCTCAGGTCCTTTTTAAATCTTTCCCCTCTCACCAATAACCATATTCCATCCAGTTTTGGACTCCCCCACCCTGGGGACAAAGACCTTTGCTATTTACCCTATCCATGTCCCTCATGACTTTATAAACCTACTCCACATATGAGCCACCCTCGATGTGAAGAAGTTGCCCCTACAGAGAGAGAGAGAGAGAAAGAGAGAGAGATGGGAGAGAGAGAAAGACACTCAGAGAGATGGAGAGAGAAAGACTGAGAGTTGGAGAGACCCAGAGAAACAGAGACAGGCAAACAGAGAGAGAGAGAAAGAGACCCAGAGAGACAAACATATAGACATTTGTTCCATATTAATCGTTGAGCCAAGCATTTACCTCTCCCATCTTATTTACATTTCGCAATTTGCATGTGGGTCAGGTAGCAATCCACGGATTATTACTGCTAAGATTCTGGTTTTAATTTAGATCTGAGTCGCTGGTAATCCCTCAGTAGAATTTCTTTCCTGTCCGAAACTATGTCACTGAGGTACCAATGGATCACGCCAACTGAATCTTGTCCCCATCCCTGCCCGCCCCCATTACAAATTCCTCTCTAGCTCAAAAGAGATGGCTTTAGCCTTGTCACCTGACATAGCAACACAGCCTTTTTTTGGATTCTGTCTTTGCAGCAGAAAACAGTATCTGTTTCACTCATTACGCTATCTCCTATCACTATCCTGCATTTGAACAGTGTTTTGGACCCACCATGTTGTGGTCAGTTCCAGCTCACCCTCTCTGCTGTCTGTGCTCTGATCTACGCTGGGTAAAGGAGCCATGTACCTATCGAACAAGCGCACTAGCAGAGGCTTGTTCAACGCTAAATTCTGGATCCACATTCTTGATTCACTCATAATTGCACCTCCTGTCCCTGAACATTGCCACTGTTTCAGGACACAGTATCCAGGTAACTCTCTCCCTC
This sequence comes from Chiloscyllium plagiosum, assembly GCF_037043375.1. Lineage (NCBI taxonomy): Eukaryota > Metazoa > Chordata > Chondrichthyes > Orectolobiformes > Hemiscylliidae > Chiloscyllium > Chiloscyllium plagiosum. The sequence goes on along the minus strand of NW_028270156.1, from coordinate 32,610,815 downwards.
TCTGATGTGTAGCAGTGACTGTACCTTGGACTCCAGCTCATCAACTCTGATCTGATGTTCATTGAGCTGCCAATACTTGTTACAGTTTTAGATCGCAGTGGCAATTTCCAACTCCCTCACAATACAGCTGTAAGACATTGTCCACCGAGCTATCTCTATTCTACTTAATTAATTAATTTGGATGTCAAATATTTTAATAACAAGAGGCATGGAAAAAAAACAATTGCTTCCCAGTTTTCCTGTGATGTCGAATTTAGGTTCTAACAGCAGACACAGGTTTTGCGGTCTGCTGCTTTTAGTTTGATCTCCTACCACTGCTGCCCCTTCAATACTCCTCCTTATGAAGCTGCTGTTCCTGCGCTCTCACGTTATTTCAGAAGCACAGGGCCCTCATCTCTCTCGTTCTTTCCGGTGCTGGTGACTGACCGCAGGCCCTCCTCTCTTTCAATCTGAAATAATTACCCAATCCAAACAAAGTCCGAGATATTCCTCATGGTTAATTCTCTAGATTATGAAGTTGAAGATGCTTTGAAGGTTGATCAGTTACACTATGTCCTGAGCCAGTGTGTTCCAGATCAGATGGGTTTGGATGATGGACTGCTATACAATGACAATTTCAAGATGTATGCACTAAATGGGGAGTAACACCCTACTATGCATGCTCAATTAGGCTAACAACATTAATGGAACATACCATTGAATCAATGATCACCATATGTCAAGCAAAAAGAGTCAGATTTTTGCATTGCATAGTTTCATTTCTTTGTACCAGCTTTTGAGATGGGATTTCCATCCTAGGTTCATCCTATATTTTTATAGACAAATATAAATAGTATCGCCTAGCAGCATTGTCACATCATGTAACATACCATGTTGCCACATCTGCTGAAGGTGAAATCACATCAATTTATCATCATTGAGTCATGCTCAATTTCTGCAGATGTCATTAGATAGTGAACAGGAATCCTTTTTTTTATTAGCTTGAAGGATGAAGAGTGATGGTGTCAGCTGTGATTCAATGGGTAGCTATCTCAACTCTGAGTCAATAGATTTTTGGTTCCAGTCCTGCTCAATGTGTGCATAGAATCTAGGCTGACATTCCCAGGGGAGTACTGGAGGTTTGCAGCATTGTCAGGGTGTTGACTTTCAGATGAAAATTAAAGCCAGGGCCCTGTCCACCATAGTCAAGTGAACCAAGTCACGTGGTTCTATTTCAAAGAACAGTAAGGATGTTCTCCCTGGTGTTTTGGGCCAGTACTTATCTCTCAACTCTGACAGATTGTCTAGAACAAAGAACAAAGAACATTTACAGCCTAGGGATAGGCCCTTCGCCCCTCCAGGCCTGAGCCGATCCAAATGTACTGTCTAAACCTGTCGGTCAATTCCTATGCATCTGTATCCCTCTACTCCCCACCTACTCATGCATTCATCCAGATGCATCTTAAATGAATCTACCGTGTCTGCCTCTACCACCTCTGCTGGCAACACATTCCAGACGCCCACCACCCTCTCACCTTGAAAGCATGACCTCTTGTGATTGAATCCTTCATCCTGGGAAAAAGTTTGTCTCTATCCACCCTGTCTATACCCTTCATGATTTTATAAACCTCAATCAGGTCCCCCTCTCAATCTCCTTTTTTCTAATGAAAATAAACCTAACCTACTCAACCTTTCTTCATAGCTAGCACCTTCCATACCAGGCAACATCCTTTTAAACCTTCTCTGCACTTCTCCAAAGCGTCCACATCCTTTTGGTAATGTGACGACCAGAACTGTCACAGTATTTTAAATGCGGCCGAACCAATGTCTTGTACAATGTTAACATGACTTGCCAACTCTTATACTCAATACCCCGTCTAATGAAGGCAAGCATACTATATGCCTTCTTGACCACTCTAACCACCTGTGCAGCAACCTTCAGGGTACAATGGACCTGCACTCCCAGATCTCTCTGCCCATCAACTTTTCCCAAGGCTCTTCCATTCATTGTATATTTCACTCTGGAATTAGTCTTCCTAAATGCATCACCTCACATTTGTCTGGTTTGAAATCCATCTGCCACTTTTCCGCCCAACTCTCCAATCTATCTATATCCTTCTGTATTCTCTGACAGTCCTTATGCTTTCTGCTACTCCACCAATCTTCGTGTCATCTGCAAACTTGCTGATCATACCAACAGTGCCCTCTTCCAGATCATTTATGTATATTACAAACAACAGTGGCCCTAACACTGACCCCTGTGGAACACCACTGGTCACCTTTCTCCATTTCAAGGAACTCCCTTCAACTACTACTCTCTGTCTCCTGATGTTCAACTAGTTCTTTATCCACCTGGCTAAAACACCCTGCACACCATGTGACTTCACTTTCTCCATTAGTCTATCATGGGGAACCTTACCAAATGCCTGACTAAAGTCCATGTATATGACATCAACAGCCCCTCCTTCATCTATCAACTTAGTCACTTCCTCGAAGAACTCTATTAAGTTGGTAAGGCACGATCTCCCCCACACAAAACTATGTTGCCTATCACTGATAAGCCCATTCTTTTCTAAATATAAATTGATCCTATCCCTCAGTACCTTCTCCAGCAACTTTCCCACCACCGACATCAGCTCACTGGTCTGTAGTTACCCGGAATATCCCTACTACCTTTCTTGTACAGGGGGACAACATGAGCAACCCTCCAGTCCTCCGGCACCTCACCTGTATTTAAGGATGCCCCAAAGATATCTGTCAGGGCCCCAGCTATTTCCTGTATCGCCTCCCTCAGCAACCTGGGATAGATCCCATCTGGTCCTGGGGATTTGTCCACCTTAATAGCCTCGAGCCTACCCAACACATTTTCCCTACTTATGTCAACATTGCTAGTCATCATTGCTTGTGGGATCTTGCTTTGTGCAGTTAGGCTGCCCCGCGACTACTCTTCAAAATTATTCCATTGGCTGTAAAGCACAGACATGCTGAGTTTCTGGACAGGCGATATATAAATGTAAGTCTTTCTTTCGTGCCCACAGTGTGATGGTCTGAAGGGGTCTCCTTGATAGCAGCTTTGGAAGCCTGTCACATCACACACCAGGAACTGGAAAGAATTCTGAGCAGTTAAGGACACAAGAACACCACTTTCTGCTTGGTGCATCAACAGATGTTTTGAGTTTTATTTTCAGCTGAAGGTTGGCAGGGGATGTGGAACAAATGACAAGGTGTCTCACATTTTCTTGGTACAACCAGAAACGAAGGCCATTCTGACTGAGGGCTATCTGCTTGGACACGTGTTTAAAGTGAACAGCAGTAATTTTCAAAATACACAGTGTCAGCATTACTCACAGGACATTTAGTGAAACAACTACCAGTGACCTTTCCACTTTCTCCCTAAACGTTAGCGATCTGGTGCAGTGCAGAGCTGTTTGTTGTGAATATGCAGAAGAGCGACCAGGGAACACTTGGGGCTGTTTAACTTGGAGAAGTGGTGACATCATTACAAACTCGTGAATCAGATTCCTTAAAACCGTTCTGGAAACTTCCACTTAAAAATGTACATGGGCAAGGCTGTCATGCGGTCAGCATAAAGTTAAAAGATTAAAAAAAAAAGTTATATGTAACTCCAACCATGCTCATGATAACTTTTAGCTTGCTGGCAGATAGTGAGCAACGTCAGTTGTAACACTCCCTAGTCTCTGATTGGGTGCTGCTCGGTGATTAGCCGTGCCCAAAGCCAGTCACATATACGCTGAGATCAGTCTGTTCAAACGTGTTTGTGTATGTGTGTGTGTGTGTACTGTATATGAGGGACAAGTGAATCCTAGGACTGAACTGGACTGGGAGCAAGCTCTCCCAGTTCAGTGGCTTCCCCCACAAGGACTTCAGTTGGTTACCAGCGATGCGAGAGAATTGTGCTAAAACATGTTTCATCCTAACAACCGTTAAAACCCTCTTGCCTTTTAAAGGATCAGCAAATAACAACGAGCAACCCTCGGGCTCTGCTGATGTAAGTACAAAAACAAGCTACTTTTCTTTGAAAACTCAGTTCAAAACAAGTGTCACTCAGTCAAGTCCGGCTAATTAAACTCCCGCAGTTCCATCACCATTCATTTAGCAAAGCAATTTTATTCTTTAAACTAGGGAGCAGCTAAGTTTACAAGCAGCTTTGAGTTTCCAGACTGTGTCAGGTTTCCAAAGTATTGTATGGAATTACTCAGAGCCAGACTTAAGACCATGTAAAGTGCAGCTGCTGTCTAATAATTAACCCTCCGAGCTACCTTATCTTCCTTCTTTTTGCACCAGAAATCAACAGCTCAGCATAGCTATTTATGTTGCTAGCTATAAATACACCAAATACGCTGCTGGATTTATTTGGCAATGGGCACGGGGATAGAAATATGCGAATAAGTTGACTCTGATACTGTAACTGTCAGTGAGAATCATACAGAATCTTAATGGAAAGAATCTGCATTTCTATAGCACCTCTCCCAACGTGCTTTAAAGCTGATTCAGTACTTTTTGAAATGTAGTCACTGTTGTAGGATAATCAGTAGCTAACGTGCAGACTCCTAAAACAGCAAAGTGATAATGGCCAGTTAGACTTTTTTTTTAGATGATATTGATTGAGGATCAACAATTAGTCAAACATAGAAGCAAGCCTTAATTCTTGCTCAAAACAATTCCATTGTCAGTTTTTCACATTTCACCCAGGAAGGCAGAATAAACGTTGATTTAATATCTCATTTGAAGGACACAGCGTACGGCACTCCCTCGATACAAATCCTCCAACAGCGCAATGCTCTATCTGTACTGATCCTCCAACAATGAAGTGCTCCTTCAGTACTGACCATCCAACAATGCAGCACTCACTCGGTGTTTAACCTTCAACAGTGTAGTGCTGTCTCAATACTGACCCTCCAGTAATGCAATCCTCCCTCAATACTAACCCTCGAACAGCGTATTGGTCCATCAGTATTGATTCTCCAACAATGCAGTGCTCTTTCATTACAGACCCTCTAACAGTGCAGTATTCCCTCAACATTGCCCCTCCTACAGTTTGGCACTAACCTCTGACGGTGCAGCGCTCCCTCAGTACTGACCCTCCGACGGTGCAGCGCTCCCTCAGTACTGACCCTCCGATGGTGCAGCGCTCCCTCAGTACTGATTCTCCAAGAGCGCAGCGCTCCCTCAGTACTGACCCTCCGGTGCAGCGCTCCCTCAGTACTGACCCTCCGACGGTGCAGCGCTCCCTCAGTACTGACCCTCCGACGGTGCAGCGCTCCCTCAGTACTGACCCTCCGACGGTGCAGCGCTCCCTCAGTACTGACCCTCCGACGGTGCAGCGCTCCCTCAGTACTGACCCTCCGATGGTGCAGCGCTCCCTCAGTACTGATTCTCCAAGAGCGCAGCGCTCCCTCAGTACTGATCCTCTGATGGTGCGGCGCTCCCTCGGTGCTGACCCTCCGGCGGTGCGGCGCTCCCTCGGTGCTGACCCTCCGGCGGTGCGGCGCTCCCTCGGTGCTGACCCTCCGGCGGTGCGGCGCTCCCTCGGTGCTGACCCTCCGGCGGTGCGGCGCTCCCTCGGTGCTGACCCTCCGGCGGTGCGGCGCTCCCTCGGTGCTGACCCTCTGACAGTGCAGCACTCCCTCGGTACTGATTCTCCAAGAGTGCAGCACTTCCTCGCCACTGATTCTCCAAGAGCGCAGTGCTCCCTCGGTGCTGACCCTCCGACGGTGCGGCACTCCCTCGGTACTGACCCACCGACAGTGCGGCACTCCTACAGTGCTGACCCACAGACGGTGCGGCGCTCCCACAGTGCTGACCCTCTGACAGTGCAGCACTTCCTCAGCCACTGATTCTCCAAGAGCGCAGCGCTCCCTCAGTGCTGACCCTCTGATGGTGCAGCGCAGCGCTCCGTCAGTGCTGACCCACTGATGGCGCAGCGCTCCCTCAGTGCTGACCCTCTGACGGCGCAGCGCAGCGCTCCCTCAGTGCTGACCCTCTGACGGCGCAGCGCAGCGCTCCCTCAGTGCTGACCCTCTGACGGCGCAGCGCAGCGCTCCCTCAGTGCTGACCCTCTGACGGCGCAGCGCAGCGCTCCCTCAGTGCTGACCCTCTGACGGCGCACCGCAGCGCTCCCTCAGTGCTGACCCTCTGACGGCGCAGCGCAACGCAGCGCTCCCTCAGTGCTGACCCTCTGACGGCGCAGCGCAGCGCTCCCTCAGTGCTGACCCTCTGACGGCGCAGCGCAGCGCAGCGCTCCCTCAGTGCTGACCCTCTGACGGCGCAGCGCAGCGCTCCCTCAGTGCTGACCCTCTGACGGCGCAGCGCAACGCTCCCTCAGTGCTGACCCTCTGACGGCGCAGCGCAACGCTCCCTCAGTGCTGACCCTCTGACGGCGCAGCGCAACGCAGCGCTCCCTCAGTGCTGACCCTCTGACGGCGCAGCGCAACGCAGCGCTCCCTCAGTGCTGACCCTCTGACGGCGCAGCGCAGCGCAGCGCTCCCTCAGTGCTGACCCTCTGACGGCGCAGCGCAGCGCAGCGCTCCCTCAGTGCTGACCCTCTGACGGCGCAGCGCAGCGCAGCGCTCCCTCAGTGCTGACCCTCTGACGGCGCAGCGCAGCGCAGCGCTCCCTCAGTGCTGACCCTCTGACGGCGCAGCGCAGCGCTCCCTCAGTGCTGACCCTCTGACGGCGCAGCGCAGCGCTCCCTCAGTGCTGACCCTCTGACGGCGCAGCGCAGCGCTCCCTCAGTGCTGACCCTCTGACGGCGCAGCGCAGCGCTCCCTCAGTGCTGACCCTCTGACGGCGCAGCGCAGCGCTCCCTCAGTGCTGACCCTCTGACGGCGCAGCGCTCCCTCAGTGCTGACCCTCTGACGGCGCAGCGCTCCCTCGGTGCTGACCCTCCGGCGGTGCGGCGCTCCCTCGGTGCTGACCCTCCGGCGGTGCGGCGCTCCCTCGGTGCTGACCCTCTGACAGTGCAGCACTCCCTCGGTACTGATTCTCCAAGAGTGCAGCACTTCCTCGCCACTGATTCTCCAAGAGCGCAGTGCTCCCTCGGTGCTGACCCTCCGACGGTGCGGCACTCCCTCGGTACTGACCCACCGACAGTGCGGCACTCCTACAGTGCTGACCCACAGACGGTGCGGCGCTCCCACAGTGCTGACCCTCTGACAGTGCAGCACTTCCTCAGCCACTGATTCTCCAAGAGCGCAGCGCTCCCTCAGTGCTGACCCTCTGATGGTGCAGCGCAGCGCTCCGTTAGTGCTGACCCACTGATGGCGCAGCGCTCCCTCAGTGCTGACCCTCTGACGGCGCAGCGCAGCGCTCCCTCAGTGCTGACCCTCTGACGGCGCAGCGCAGCGCTCCCTCAGTGCTGACCCTCTGACGGCGCAGCGCAGCGCTCCCTCAGTGCTGACCCTCTGACGGCGCAGCGCAGCGCTCCCTCAGTGCTGACCCTCTGACGGCGCACCGCAGCGCTCCCTCAGTGCTGACCCTCTGACGGCGCAGCGCAACGCAGCGCTCCCTCAGTGCTGACCCTCTGACGGCGCAGCGCAGCGCTCCCTCAGTGCTGACCCTCTGACGGCGCAGCGCAGCGCAGCGCTCCCTCAGTGCTGACCCTCTGACGGCGCAGCGCAGCGCTCCCTCAGTGCTGACCCTCTGACGGCGCAGCGCAACGCTCCCTCAGTGCTGACCCTCTGACGGCGCAGCGCAACGCTCCCTCAGTGCTGACCCTCTGACGGCGCAGCGCAACGCAGCGCTCCCTCAGTGCTGACCCTCTGACGGCGCAGCGCAACGCAGCGCTCCCTCAGTGCTGACCCTCTGACGGCGCAGCGCAGCGCAGCGCTCCCTCAGTGCTGACCCTCTGACGGCGCAGCGCAGCGCAGCGCTCCCTCAGTGCTGACCCTCTGACGGCGCAGCGCAGCGCAGCGCTCCCTCAGTGCTGACCCTCTGACGGCGCAGCGCAGCGCAGCGCTCCCTCAGTGCTGACCCTCTGACGGCGCAGCGCAGCGCAGCGCTCCCTCAGTGCTGACCCTCTGACGGCGCAGCGCAGCGCTCCCTCAGTGCTGACCCTCTGACGGCGCAGCGCAGCGCTCCCTCAGTGCTGACCCTCTGACGGCGCAGCGCAGCGCTCCCTCAGTGCTGACCCTCTGACGGCGCAGCGCAGCGCTCCCTCAGTGCTGACCCTCTGACGGCGCAGCGCAGCGCTCCCTCAGTGCTGACCCTCTGACGGCGCAGCGCAGCGCTCCCTCAGTGCTGACCCTCTGACGGCGCAGCGCAGCGCTCCCTCAGTGCTGACCCTCTGACGGCGCAGCGCTCCCTCAGTGCTGACCCTCTGACGGCGCAGCGCTCCCTCAGTGCTGACCCTCTGACGGCGCAGCGCTCCCTCAGTGCTGACCCTCTGACGGCGCAGCGCTCCCTCAGTGCTGACCCTCTGACGGCGCAGCGCTCCCTCAGTGCTGACCCTCTGACGGCGCAGCGCTCCCTCAGTGCTGACCCTCTGACGGCGCAGCGCAGCGCTCCCTCAGTGCTGACCCTCTGACGGTGCACCGCAGCGCTCCCTCAGTGCTGACCCTCTGACGGTGCACCGCAGCGCTCTGTCAGTGTTGACCCTCTGACGGCGCAGCGCTACTGCAATATCTAATATCTGCTCAAGTCTCTGAAGGGGTGTTGTACACAGAATGTTTTGTCTCAGGTGAGATTACTACTACTATTTTTCCTTTTGCAACTTCTGTTAGAGTAACAATCTCTAATATTTTCTGTGAAGTCAAATAGCCAGACACAAGCATGTATGTGTATGCTCTTGATTGAAAGATTGTTTTACTTTGTGAATCAGTCCTGAACTTGGGGACACTGATTTAAATTAGAATCACCTTTGGTCAGAGATGAGGAGAAATGTTTTCTCTCTGGGTACGAATGGCTTTGGGACTGTCTGCTTCAGAAAGTAGTGGAGGTGGGGTCATTGAATATTTTTAAGGTGGAGATAGATAGATACTTGTTAGGCAGGGTAATTAGGTTGTAACAAGCTCCTGCTTGTAGACATATTTGCAAAATGAATATTTTCGGGTCTAAGATAAAACTGTGTTATGCCAAATTCTGTGCGAAAATGGACCACATTGTAATGAGTTCCATTCTATAGAAGACCACATTGTATCGAGTTACATGTTATAGTGAACCACGTGACGCTGTCAGACCATATTATACCAAGGACTGCATTATATTGTTTGTAAGCACAATATATTTTAGGAGAAATTCAAGTTAGTTGGGCAACAGGACAGTTGCTTCCTGACTTTGTATCTTTGATCATCCATGAGACCAATTACTGTTGGAAAAAAGGGGACATGTAGGTAATACTGTTGGGGAGTGTTTAGCTGGGTCATAGGCTTAGCATTCACTGCTCAGTATTTTAGCAATGGAATTCACAGGTTAGGGCTGGCATCCTTCCATCTATGAACACTGATGGAAGATATTTCTAATCACATCGTTCAGACAAGTTATGATATATCTGGAGCAGGTGGAACTTGAATCTAAGCCTTCAAGCTCAGAGGTAGGGACCTTACTACTGCACCGCAAGACTCCTACAAATACCGATGCAGCAAACAATTTGCTGTCAGATGACCTTTCATTCAACTCCTACCTGAAAATAGTGGAGAATGCTCATATTAGAAGACTAAGATGCCTCAAAGCTGTACCTGGTGACTTTGTCAATGGTTTCTACTGGAATAGATTGATAGAAAATCAGGACTTGGGTTTATATGGTGCCTTGGGTGACCTCAGAATGTCCCTAAGTTTTTCCCTGCCAGTGAAGAAGTACTTTTAAAGTTTAGTTATGTAGGGAGTCATAATATGGAATAGTCACTAATATGTTGAGTCCCTGCTGTACCACAGCCTGCTATATCCCAGAACATAGTCTACTATCGTGTTGAACTCATAATAATTGGGCCAAGTGAGACATAATCCATTATAGGCCCTAACTCAGTGTAATGCAGTGTGCTGTAGACCTTGTGCTATAGCAAATGATATTATAACAAGACCAAGTGTAACTTGGTCCATTATTGCATGGAACTCAGTGTAACATGATCTTCTGCAGAGTGGAACTTTGTATAATGTGGTTTGTTACAGAGTATAACTCGGCACAATGCACTACTGATTTGGATGCAAAATATTAGTGTACCATCTGAATTATTTATGTTCAATGATTGATAATGTGATTCCCTGTAGGATTGCTGTTGGGATGTAGTGTGCATTTTGCCATGAAGTGCAGTATTTGTGACAATCCAGTTTTCCTCACATTGACTGTTAGCATGAGTGTGAATGCAGAGCAGAGCAGGTACTGGGAAGCTTTCTCCACTTTTCCACTCAGGATAAACTGTGGATTTATACAACTCAGTGCAACTGTTACACCCTGACAGATAGGGACCCAACGTACTTCGTTGGTAACCTGACTCTCTTTAGGCCAGTCTACACTTTCATATGTTGTTGTATTGTTTGTAAAGAGCTAGGAATTGATTAGTCAAGAACCAACTGTATGTGTAAGTGTTCCAGTGGGGCCACACTGATGGTTGTGCTAAAGAATCAGGACTGTGTAACATGACACCAGCCTAGGCAGACTCCTAGCCTTCTATAAGCATCACATAAAGAATCCCTACAGTGCAAATAGAGGCTAGATGCACCAAACAGTATCCCATCCTCTACTGTAGCCCCATAAGACAGCTAACATATCTCGCCTGAAAAGATTTGAGTTAAACACAAAGTTCCAAGCTTTCCAAATCTGAAATGTGATTATTTAAACATGTGGGAGCCAGCAAACATACTGACAGTCTGGGAAGTTTTGTTAGAAATGGGAAGAACTCCATAATAGAGTGTTTGACTCAATGATGGTTATTCCTTCTTTGAGTTGAAAGGTCCGAAATTCTAACACTAATAATCCGGTAGGATCAAGTAGGTGTGAGTATCTCCTTCCCATTGTATCGACTGTGGAAGCTCATAAGTTTCTGGTTTATCGGGGTAGAACTAACACCCCTATACTGAATTGACTATAGTAGAAATGGTCAAGATAATAGAAGAGATGTTGTCAGTGTTAATCACCCTGTGAATCCTTCCAGTTCTGAATTCAGCTCTCCAAAGAAATCTAAGATGTAAAGACAACAACATCAAATGCAGAAAGTTGACGATCTGAGAGAAACCCTGACATTCCCTCCAAGAACACCAATATATTTCTGAGATCCCCCAGTTTGAAAACCTGGCATGCCACTCTGCATATTGTATGCCAATTCTATGTGGCTTTGAGTAATGTATTCATGACTGTGGGTTCAGGTGTGACCTGACGTGACTACCAGTGTTCAACATTGTTGCAGCTTGCCATCTGCACATATTCGTAAACAGACATTGCATCACCTGTCATTTTGCCTCTGAGGTTTTAGTTTGGAATTATGGTCTTCACTGTAATCTGCCTGTCACATTCATCTTTTCAAAGTTTCCATCACAATTAAAAGTGTGACAATGTGTGTGTATATGGAACACTGAGCTATTTACCATTCAGTGATAACCCCCAGCAACTGTTCCTAGCAGAGTCAATTCCTCAGCTTTTTGCTGGTTGCAGCCGACTGGGAGCTTTATAAACTTTATACTTATGATGTGTTGTGTTAGCTCATTCTAGAGTTAAGAGTTAATCTATACTTTGTGACCGAGTGCATTCTTCATGCATAGGCACAGACAGTGGTATAATTCCAGTTTGCCAAAGTGCATGCTACTTTGAAAAAGTCTAACCCTTAACTTGAAGTTTAATTCTGTTCACAAACTCAGGTAGAGCTATGTGAACCTTGACCATAGTATCACATCAAACCACAATTAGATTGACCAGTTACGTTGAACATTGCTAATAGAGTCATAGAGCCATGGAGATGTTCAGCATGGAAACAGACCCTTCGGGCCAACCGGCCATGCCGACCAGATATCCCAACCCAATCTAGTCCCACCTGCCAGCACCCGGCCCATATCCCTCCAAACCGTTCCTAATCATATACCAATCCAAATGCCTTTTAAATATTCCTATGGCATTCCATACACGTACCACCCTCTGCGTGAAAACGTTGCCCCTTAGGTCTCTTTTATATCTTTCCCCTCTCAACCTAAACCTATGCCTCTAGTTCTGGACTCTCCCACCCCAGGAAAAGACTTTGTCTATTTATCCTATCCATACCCCGCATAATTTTGTAAACCTCTATAAAGTCACCCCTCCGCCTCCGATGCTCCAGGGAAAACAACCCCAGACTGTTCAGCCTATCCCTAAGGCTCAAATCCTCCAAACCTGACAACATCCTTGTAACTCTTTTCTGAACCCTTTCAAGTTTCACAACATCTTTCCAATAGGAAGGAGACCAGAATTGCATGCAATATTCCAAAAGTGGTCTAACCAAAGTCCTGCACAGCCGCAACATGACCTCCCAGCACCTGTACTCAATACTCTGACCAATAAAGGAAAGCATACCAAATGCCTTCTTCACTATCCTATCTACCTGCTACTCCACTTTCAAGGAGCTATGAACCTGCATTCCAAGGTGTCTTTGTTCAGCAACACTCCCTAGACCTTACCATTAAGTGTATAAGTCCTGCTAAGACTTGCTTTCCCAAAATGCAGCACCTCGCATTTATCTGAATTAAACTCCATCTGCCACTTCTCAGCCCATTGGCCCATCTGGTCAAGATCCCGTTGTAATCCATGGTAACCTTCTTCGCTGTCCACTGCACCTCCAATTTTGGTGTCATCTACAAATGTACTAACTATACCTCTTCTGCTCACATCCAAATCATTTACATAAATGACAAAAAGTAGTGAACCCAACACTGATCCTTATGGCACTTGGCTGGTCACAGGCCTCCAGTCTGAAAAACAACCCTCCACCACCACCCTCTGTCTTCTACCTTTGAGCCAGTTCTGTATGCAAATCCAATTTTCTCCCTGTATTCCATAAGATCTAACCTTGCTAACCAGTCTTCCATGGGGAACCTTGTCGAACGCCTTACTGAAGTCCATATAGATCTCACCTACCGCTCTGCCCTCATCAATCCTCTTTGTTACTTCTTCAAAAAACTCAATTAAATTTGAGACACTTGATTTCCCATGCACAAAGCCTCGATGACTATCCCTAATCTGTCCTTGCTTTTCCAAATACATGTACACCCTGTCCCTCAGGATTCCCTCCAACAACTTGCCCTCCACCGAGGCCAGGCTCACTGGTCTATAGTTCCCTGGCTTCTCCTTGCCACCCTTCTGAAACAGTGGCGCCACATTAGCCAACCTCCAGTCTTCCAGCACCTCATGTGTGACTATCGATGATACAAATATCTTAGCAGCCCAGCAATTACTTCCCTAGCTTCCCACAGAGAGTTCAGATCCTGGGGATTTATCCACCTTTATGCGTTTTGGCAAACCATCTCTTTAACTGTTTCAGTGTTATTGGGAATTTACTGTATGTCACAAAGCCACTGCAACCTGTATGTGAATGAGCAACACACTAAAAGTTAAGTGTCCTATGCACAATTTCATAAAATGTTTGAGATGTGAATATGATGTAGAATTTTTGTACATGTAATTTTTGAGGTTATCAAAATATTGTTTTATGCTTATCATTTAACTGGACATTCTATAATAATGTGGTGTTTGTACCAGGTAAAAGCATAAAATACTGGAAATACTCAGCAGGCACATGTAGAATGTGTGGAGAAAGACACACAATTAATGTATCATGTTGATGCACTTTCATTAAAGAATCAAGGGGACCAATAATTCAGAGAACAGGAGCAAACTGAGAATTTGAATTCAATTTACAAAACCTGGAAATAAAAAACTGAGGGCAATAAAAGTGATAATGAAATTCTTGGATTGTTATTAAAAGCTCAACTGGTTCAGTGATATTACTTTGGGGATGGGAACTGGATGACTTTGGTTGGTCTCAGTCTGGTATTACCTATGTGTGAGTGTTGCCTGTGTCTGTGCTAACATTTGAACATAACAAATAGGAAAATTAGTAGCCTATATGGCCCCTTGAGATTGCTCCACAATTCATGACAGTTGTGGCTCATTCCTGCCTCAACTCCATTATCTCTTCTCTCCAGTCTTTATCTTTTGATTGTCTAAGAAATCAATCAATCAATCGCCTCCTTGAATATTCTCAATGATTGAGCATTCATCATCCTCTGGGGTAGAGAATCCTTCACATGCTCAATTCTCTGGGATAGAGAAAGCCACACATTCACAGCCGTATAGGGCAGGAAGTTCCAAGCATTCGAAGCCCTTTGGCGAGAAAATTTCTCGTCATCTCAGTCCTCAATAATAGATCCCCCTTATCCTGACACTATGCCCCTATGTTTTAGATTTCTCGGCCAGGAGAAACAACTTCTCAGGATCTACTGAAGTCACTGTCAGATTACTGTTGGTCCCTTTTATTTGAGTCATTAATGCTGCTACATCGATCCTTGTAATGCCCCAATTGTCACAGCCAGCAATTTGAAAATTCCCCATTTATCCCTACTCCTTGCTTGTAACCTTAAACTAATCCTCTATCAATACTAATAGTCCACCCTACTCCATGAACCTATAGCTTGCATATTAAACTTTTCGGCTGCACTCTATTTAAATGCAATCTAAGTAAGCTGCATCTACTGATTTTCCATTATTTACCCTAATTGTTCCTCAAAAAGTGTAAACATTTTGTTAACCACTATTGCCCTTCTATGAAACCATGTTGACAGTGTCTTGGTAATATTCTGAATTACTGAGCACATTGTTAATGTTTCTTCCAAATAGATTCCTGGATTTTTTTGACGCCTGATCTAAGTCTACTTGGCCTATCATTCTCTGGTTCCTCTGTCACTCTTTTTTTTTGTTTTTGAATACCAATGTTACATTTACTAACTTCCAATCTGCTGGGACACTTGCAGAATTTAAGAATTTGATCATTTACGAGATCATGCTGGCAGAGTGGGGGTGGTGTCGTCTGAAAGTAGGCATCATGCTGTGCATGCCTTTTCTGGTACTTACCTGCCCCGCCCTGATCCCACCACAATTTTGACTGTGGGGAGAGAGACTACAGGTGACCCACCTATACTTGGGCTAGTTCTGTTTGCATGCTTGTATTTGGCAGGTAGAGGAGGGAGGTCATTTTGAAGCCTGCCAGATCTAGTGCATTGTAATACTGGCAGAGAAGGAGTGGGCACCTTCTCTTAGTGCCACCTGGTAAATCAGAGAACTTCTCCATCTGAAGGTCGTGCTCTGTCCCCAGGCCTTTCCCAGCCCATCCTCACTTCTCTTCCCCACTTTACTGAGACTTGGCTAAACTGATAACCCTTCTCTCCATCTGGCTCCAACAATGACCACCGTTGAGGAGTGGATACAGTCCCCGACAGTAGCCACTGCTCCTGATGGAGCGCTGCAACCAGAGCGCGACCAGCCAGTTCATTGGCTGGCAGTTCCAAGAGAGAGAACATCCATCTCCAATGACAGTGGTCATTTTGCCCTCAGAGTCTTAACATTTCTCCAAATGCAGGGCAGTCTCTCTGATTTTCATTGGGGAATTAGGGAATTATCTGTCCTAGTTTTGCGAAATCCTTAACTGTGGTTCTCCTATCCCTGCAGTACCTCTTTTAAATCCTAGGATTTAGGCCATCTGGTCCTTGGAATTTGACCATTTTAGTATCTTAAGTTTCTCTAGAGTATTTTCTATCTGCTAGTATTAACTGCCTGTTCTACATGTGTGTAGAATCTGTGTATATACAGTACCAGACAACCACATCAGAATATCACTCTGCAGTCTGACAGTATTCATTTTGGGTTCTCATGCATAATTACATTCACAAGTCGAACACTACTGGGAAAGATTTATAATTCATGAAATGGTGTCAGCCTCTCAGCATCATATTACAGTACATGGTGACTAATGTGAGGTAATAAAAGATAAACTAAACTACTTAGCAGTAATTTAAAGACCTAACAGATTTTAATAAACTTTCAGGAAATTGACAGAAGTTTCCTTTTAAAACTGAAGCCAAGTATAACTATTCAAACTTTAAAATGACTTTTTTTCCCTGAAGGGATTCTGAGTTGGAGAGTTAGCTTTTTAACAAGACATGTATCAACGAAATAAAAGAGCTTTCTCTTTGCTGTGGTACTGAACTGTTACAACTCCTAAAATGCATCTTTATCTTTTGCACACTCTTCCTCGTGCAAAACAGGATAGGTTTATACGAATGAAACTTACATTTATGTAGCATCCTTTGCAATCGCAGTATGGTTGAACATGTTTCACAGCCAATGAAGTTTGTTCACATGAAATTTAATTTTATTTACTGCACTTTATTCAGCCCCTCAAACGTAACTCAGAGGTTGTTGAAAAAAGCTCAGCAGGTCTGGTAGCATCTGTGCAGAGAAATCAGAGTTAATGTTTCAGGTCTGGTAATTCTTCCTCAAAAACATTCTGAGGAAGGATCACTGGACCCGAAACCTTAACTTTGATTTCTCTTCACAGATGCTGTAAGACCTGCTGAGCTTTTCCAGCAACTTCTGTCTTTGTTTCTGATTTGCAGCATCTGCAATTCTTTTGGTTTTTACCTCCACACAACCTGCATTGTCAGAATTTATAGATATTTTCTAATCAAACTTTTATGAAGATGTAAAATCATGTCCCTGGAGCCAGCAGGCTAGGGACTCCTAGGCTAGGGATAGGGGCAGTACCACTGCAACACCCAGGGCCCTATTTATATCAGCCACTTTGTCATTTTTTAATATCCAGCATCGGTCTTTCATATAACTCAACATCTTTTTTCTTCCTTATCACCAAATCTTCTATGGTAAATCTGTCATTTTTATTTGTTTAAAGGGTTAACACATTGGTGGTCATTAAACTTGAAAGAAGACCATTAGGATGGATCTGACTTGTGATAATGAATGAATTAGAAAGGTTTATTCGACAACGCTATTCAAAGTTAAACCCTAACTGCATGGAGAGCCTGATAAACCAGGGAGCAGCAATTGATGTTGGGTGGTAAGTGTTCATACCCAAGGAATTAATTTTCACCCTTACCTGTCAATATTAAAGATAAGAAATGGCCACAAAGCAGTGTTTCCCATTTATCAGCAACAAAGAGATTCAAGTCCTGTCTGTTTCAGAACATAGATGTCTTTAAATATGCAATTTAGGAATCATAGCATCATACAGAACAGAAGGAGTTTATTTGACCTATTGTTCATTTCAACTCTCCATAAGAGCAACTCTGCTAGTTATGCTCCCTACCTTTATCCTGTAGTCATACAAATTTGCCCTCTTCAGATACTTAGCCAAATCCCTTTTGAAAGTCACAATTGAATCTGCCTCCACGAAGTACAGTTTCAGGTAATACATGCAGATCTTGGCTACTTACTGCATAAATGTCTGGGAATTAGAATCATAGAACCCCTATAGTGCGGAAAGAGGCCATTCAGTCCATTGAGTCTGCACGATCTCCGAAGAGCTTCCCCCACAGATCGTCCCTATAACCCCCATTTCCCTTGGCTAACCCTCCCAACCTACACATCGTTGGACACAATGGCAAATTAGCATGGCCAATCCACCTAACCTGCACATAATTGGACTGTGGGAGGAAACTAGAGCACCCAGTGGAACTCCATGTAGACACAGGGAGGACATCCAAGCACCACACAAGCAGTTACTCAAGGCTGGAATTGAACCTGGGTCCTTGGGCTGTGAGGAAGCAGTAGCTAACCACTAAGCACCATACCACCCTAAGTACATTTGGATACTTTATTAAAGGTGCTATGAAAATGCAACTGCTGTGGTCTTGAGATAGATCAAAGGAGAGAAATCTCTGGAGTTTTTCCAAGTGGTGGGATAGGGGCTCCAAAGGTGGGAATCAATGATATGTAAAGTAGAATTATCCAGATGGGGCAATAGCTTTCCTCATCTGCATTTATCTTTGTAAAATACTTTTTACTGTATTTTCAGAAAGTATAGTTAATGTTCTTCATGTTCTTGTGTGGGTGACAATGCTGTTTGAGTGAGAACAGACTATAATCTTCTATCCCTGTTCCCATTTAACACAGTAACCTTTACTCTTGTTTCTGAATGCAAATCAGCTGAACTCAAATGGCAAGAGAGGTGAATCTGTCTATTTTTAAAATAAAGCCTCTACTGAGGATGATAGCAATTTTGCAATTCACTCTCTGCCATGAAACATGTTTCTACAGCAGAAGTGGCATCTCAGAGTTTATCCCAGGGAGGTAGTTATGTAATTGTCTCTCAACCAATTTTATGAAAACAGAAGATCATTCAATTATTCATCTCACTGCACTCCTGGTGATGGAATCTTGCAATGTGTAAATTGGGTGCTGTTGTAGATTTTTGAAACAGTGACCATATTTCAAATGTAGGCAGTAAAGTACTTTGAAACACAAGAACGCCGGAGATAACTTTCCTGTTCTGCTTCAAATTAGTGCTGTAATTTACATCTCCCTGAGAGGCCAGATAGGGCCTTAGTTTAACATCTTTTATAAAGGAAAATAACTCCAAGTGCAGCACTCCTTCCGTTTTGCATTGAGAATGCCAGCTTAGATTCTGTTCTCGTTTCCATAGTGGAGCAAAGAACTCCTGACCATGTCTGACTTGAGAGGCAAAACTCCTTGGCATGAAATTCTGAGTGACTGTTTTAATGTAATATGCAGCCTTTCTCATAGATGAATCTTGTAGTTGAAATATGAGCCTTCCCTTTAATAGGTAAGACAGGCTAGATTTGACTTGTATCACAGATGTTGGCACATATTGCACCCATCGTCTGGGCAGACAAGGATTAGCAACTTGTTCAGACCAGTTTCTTTGTTGTTTTTCATTGTGGTTTGTGGTTAGAAAATAAAATGCATGTTTTCAGAATTAATATACATTGAAACAAAATGAAACATTATCAACAGGAAACTAGTTAGTCAAAGAGTAAAAAGAGGAATTTTAGACAAACAGATTAAGGTAGATATACTGGTTTCTCATGGCATAACTACAAACCACTATCTCATACAACATCTGACATTTTTATTGAATATTCTTCTCAGAATGATTTTCTTCAATTTTACAATTTACCATACTGGGATTGGAGCCCTAAGCCTTTGAGTTATTAGTCCAGGACCACAATGAATTGTAATACAGAAAAATAATGAGGTGATGCATTTTGGCAGATGTAACACAAGGAGAGACAATATATACTAATGACACTATTCCAAAGACTGCATAGGGTTCAAGGGTTTTGGAGGGAGGAGGCCCAGTGCATAAACGTTTGAAGGTGATAAAACATATTGACAGAGTAGTCAGCAGAGCAGATGGAGATCTTGGGCTTTATGAATTGACAATGAATACAAAAGCAGAAAGATTATGGTGTACCTTTTTGTAAAGTTCCATTCAGTCTAAAACTACATTGTTGAATCCAGTTCTAGTCACATTTTAGGAACGATGTGAAGGTCCTTGAGGAGGTGTAGAGGAGATTTACCCAAATTATGTCCGGTTTAGATGAGGTTATCAAAGAAAAGCTGATGATACAGGATGATAGACGTAGATGTAAGGTTTTGGAAAAACCGTGCACAGGAAATGTGAGGAAGACCTTTTTCACATCAAGTGATAATCTGGAATTTATTGCTTCCACTTCTATCTTCCTCTGAGGCAGTCAAAGATTTCTAAAGGAAGTTAGACAGGCGTTTCAGCAAAATAAGCTTTCAGAACTACAGGAAGAGAGTAGTGGAATTGGTAAGGCTGGTTGAATGGCCTCGTGTGTCATTATGACTCTACCTTACTCATACTCCTACTTACTCATAGTAGTGAAGGCCTTTTGCCTGAAACATCAATTTCCCTGCTCCTTAGATGCTGCCTGATCTATTGTGCTGCCTGACCTACTAAGTATTCCATAGCTTTGAGAACAGTCAACCACACTAATATGGTTGCCATATTGAACAAAATCTTGCTGTTTGTACATACAGTCATAGAGATATACAGCACGGAAACAGACCCTTCGGTCCAAACTGTCCATGCCGACCAGATATCCCAACCCAATCTAGTCCCACCTGCCAGCACCCGGCCCATATCCCTCCAAACCCTTCTTATTCATATACCTATCCAAATGCCTCTTAAATGTTGCAATTGTATCAGCCTCCACCACATTCTCTGGCAGCTCATTCCATACACGTACCATCCTCTGCGTGAAAACGTTGCCCCTTAGGTCTCCTTTATATCTTTCCCGTCTCACCCTAAACCTATGCTCTCTAGTTCTGGACTCCCCAACCCCAGGGAAAAGACTTTGTCTATTTATCCTATCCATGCCCCTCATAATTTTGTAAACCTCTAGACAGTCACCCCTCAGCCTCCGATGCTCCAGGGAAAACAGCCCCAGCTTGTTCAGCCTCTCCCTGTAGCTCAAATCCTCCAACCCTGGCAACATCCTTGTAAATCTTTTCTGAACCCTTTCAAGTTTCACAACATCTTTTCGATAGGAAGGAGACCAATAATCTGTATTTTTTACTTATCCAGGTCTCCTATCAACCTACAAACAAAAATAAAAAAAATTCCATTTGTATGCATGCTCTACCAGCCCATTGCATTATTATTTCCTCTGCCCACATTTATTATTGATATCTCAGTGAAAATGAAACATGCTGTAATTACACCCTTCCAACAATGGTGGTGATGTTGTACCAACTCATTGACTTGCACTGTAGAACGAATTTATGATCCGAGGGATGTTAAAGATCTTCCACTATTATGATCAGGTAAGGAGGAGTGACTAAACTCCCTACTTCTTAACACACCCACCCCTCCCATCCTGGGTGACTTCAACAAAGACTTTAAATTCTCTTTAGCATGCATCACACTCCAATTGAGACATGGTTTTGCAGCTCAAGATAAAAGAGGTTACTGCAAAGTTTTTTTTTTTAGTAATATTATTGCTTAGTAACATGAAGAAAAATAATAAAACATAACGGCAAGCACATCAACAAAAACTGGTATAAGGTTTAATTAGGGGAGTGTGTATAGTACAAAAAGTTCAAAGTACGCAGCTTAAAAATGCCCTTAGAGTTAGAACATAAAACAGTACAGTTTGAGATTAGATTTAAATTAGATTCTCTACAGTGTGGAAACAGGCCCTTTGGCCCAATAAGTCCACACCGACCCTCCGAAGAGTAACCCACCCAGACCCATTTCTCTCTGACTAATGCACCTAACACTATGGGTAATTTAACTTGGCCAATTTACCTGCACATATTTGGACTGTGAGAGGAAACCGGAGCACCCGGAGGAAACCCCACGCAGGCACGGGGAGAACATGCAAACTCTACACAGACAGTCGCCCAAGGCTGGAATCAAACCTGGGACCCTGATGCTGTGAGGCAGCGGTGCTAACCACTGAGCCACCGTGCCGCCCTGATGTTGGGGTTTAACTGAGATCATGGTAACTTAATTGATGATTGGTATCCTCAGCAAAGTTTGCAGACATATTTTAGTTCACAGTGAAGGTATCTCTAAATTGCTTTATCATCTCGTATTATTTTACACAGGCTGAGAGAAAACTGGGAGAAAGTCTTCCAATTCCGCTGTCATATGTTTTCTCACTCTCTCTGCTCTGCCAAAAACAATTATCTGACATACAGTTCAATTGTACATTTCTGTGTCTGGTTTCATTGTTTTTCTACACTGGGTAATCTTTAGGTGAGTCTTGCATTCCAATATGTGAAAATTTCAGAAGGATGTCAATCAAACAGAAGATGCAAATCTGAATGAGTGATTTCAGTCATTTTTATGGTATGTGCTTTTCAATTTGGACTGAGTCTTGTTTATTGATGCTTTCATGAAGCTTTGTTCAACCTATGGTTGGGTGAACACTAAAGCCACCTTAAGGATTTTTCCTAAACTTTTAAGTCTACGAAAAATCCTAAGGATGTTGAATGTTGAAAATTAATTGTCCATTTGTAGCACTATAAAAAGGCTATAAATAATTATGTTGCAAAATATTGTATAAAAACTAGAACAGAACATATATCTTTAAAATTGGGTCTGAATTATATCTAAGAGCCTTATTTCAATTCTTCACAAGATATCTACCCTTGTTGAACTTCCCATGCCATGCAAAAATTGATATATAGAAAAAAGTGTTTGTGGTAGCATCAAGTCA
Organism: Chiloscyllium plagiosum; assembly: GCF_037043375.1. Classification (NCBI taxonomy): domain Eukaryota; kingdom Metazoa; phylum Chordata; class Chondrichthyes; order Orectolobiformes; family Hemiscylliidae; genus Chiloscyllium; species Chiloscyllium plagiosum. The sequence goes on along the minus strand of NW_028270156.1, from coordinate 32,588,639 downwards.
GTTTCAGCCATGTCACAGTGAACTTGAGCCCATAATCCACGGTACCACTGCAGTGCAGTACTGATGGGCGGCTGATATTAAACCAAGGATCAGTTTGCCGACTCACATGCATATAAACGATAACGTTTTGAAGGGTAGCGAGGTCTCCTTGGCATCCAGGTTAATTCCTCAATCAATGCCAATAAAGCATTTTAAGAATTATCACATTGTTACTATTTCAGTGCAAATTTAGTTTCTGAGCTTTCTGCATTGTAACAGAGATCACACTTTATAAGTAACTCATAGAGTTTAAAACCCTTTGGAACAACACAATGTTGTGCAGAGTGCTATATAAATGTAAGTTATTTCTTTTTGTAACATCTTCATGTTAGATTTGCCACAAATTTGGGTTTCTTTGTCTTGCGTCAAAAATGTCAGTCCTGCAAGTGCAGGAGAATATTTAATACTTGAAGAAGGACCAAATTGTTTCCTTAGCTCCTTGAGTATCATTCTTAAGTAATGTTATTTTCTGCTGTTTGACAAGGGAGATCGAGGCTGCCGTATTTTGCCTTGTACATGTTGTAATATGACTGCCTTGAAATTGCTACAGTATCCTACAAAGAAGCATAGACTGTATTGTCTTAGCTATAATGCTGTCTTCACAGCTTTTAAATACAGTCTTCAACTGTTGTTGAACATCTCAACTTAATGCTTCCATCTATATCTTGACCCCATTTGAATCCACAAGTCTATTGACATCAGCCTCAAATATACTCAATGGCTGAAAATCCACATCCCTCGAGGTAAAGAATTCCAGACATTCGCCCCTGATAATCTGCAGCTTTGAAAATAGTGCAAGTTTCCCATTGTTGCAGTTAATATTATTGAATGTTATGTTAAGAAACTATGACAGGAAAACACAGGAGGTTTTCCATTCAGTTCAAGCTACTAAAGATCTGGAATGGATATTTGAGCCATTTGAATTGTTTTGAATTTGAATTAACTTAAAACTACATGAAGGGTAATGAGTTAGTCAATGAAGGACAATTGAGCGATTGATGGATAGCACATTAGCAGTAGTCAAAAATTCTTGCTCAGATAAAGCACATCTTTATATGTGGAATAAAAACTTGCTTAGAAATTATTGTGCTTCGTGGTGGTATATTTAAAACATTCCTGTGGCATTCCTTGCATCCTGTGTTTTAGTGTAGGCAATAACTCCATCTAAATAAATAGATTAATGCCTCCATTAAAAATCAGAAATATGACTCAAAGTCTTGTGTGGTTCTCCATTAGTATTTGTAACATTGATTTTTGAGGCTTTCATCTTTCATTATATGACAATAACAATTTGAATTTGACAGAATCAAAATACAAAACAAATACTGAACAGAATAAGAAGTTATCCAAAGGGGTAACCAAAGTCCTGTTCGAAGGACTGGATTTTTCAGAAGGATCTTTAAAAGAGAAGAAAGGGAGGTGGAGAGGATAGGAAGCAAATTACAAAGCATGGGATTTTATTCAAATTTACCTGAACACAGATGTCCTGAATATTTTTTTCCACAGCTTTGTTAAATTGTGGAAAAATGCACAAAGAAATCAGAGCAATACCATGTTGAAGAGGGCCTTAGGAGCAGGCAGCTGAATGTACGGCCACTAATGGTGGAGCAAAGGAAGTGAGGATGCAACCCATGCAGCAGCACAGCAGTAGGCCATTTGGCCAATTGAATCAATGCCAAATCTTTCAAATAGCTCTTCAAATAGCTTCCCTCAGCTTCCAACCTCTCATTTCAGGAACTCCTCACCGTCTGATTCTATCTTCTACCCAAGACCCACAAGCCTGACTACCCCGGCCGACCCATCGTCTCAGCCTGCTCCTGCCCCACCAAATTCATCTCCACCTACCTCGATACTGTCCTGTCCCCTGGTCCAGGAATTCCCCACATACGCTCGGGACACCACCCATGCCCTCCACCTCGTCCAAGCCTTCTGTTTCCCCAGTCCCCAACGCCTCATCTTCACCATAGACATCTAGTCCCTCTACACCTCCATCTTCCATGACCAGAGCCTCCAAGCCCTCTGTTTCTTCCTCTCCCAACGTCCCCATCAGTACCCTTCTACTGACACTCATTCATTTGGCTGGACTGGTCCTCACCACCCTCAACAATTTCTTCTTCAAATCCTCCCACTTCCTCCAGACGATTGGGGTAGCCATGGGCACCTGCATGGGCCCCAGTTACGCCTGTCTCTTTGGCTATGTAGAATAGTCCATCTTTCGTAGTTACACCTGCACCACTCCCCACCTTTCCCCTGCTATATTGATGACTGCATCGGTTCCACCTCATGCTCCTGTGAGGAGGTTGTGCAGTTAATCATATTCACCAACACATTCCACCCCAACCTTAAATTCACTTAGACCATCTCTGACACCACCCTCCCCTTCCTGGACCTTTCCATCTCCATCGACGATGGCCGACTCAACATTGACATTTTTTACAAACCCACCAACTCCCACAACTAGCTGGATTACACCTCCTCCCACCCTATCTCCTGCAAAAATGCTATTCTGTATTCCCAATTCCTCCACCTCTGCCGTATTTGCTCCCAGGAGGACCAGTTCCACCACAGAACACACCAGATGGCCTCCTTCTTTAAAGACTGCCATTTCCCCTCCCACATGGTTGAAAATGCCCTCCAACACATCTCATCCACGTCCTGCACATCTGCCCTCGAACCCTACCCCACCAAGCGCAACCAGGATAGAACCTCCCTGGTCCTCACCTTCCACCCCACCAAGCTCCGCATAAATCGCATCATCCACCACATTTCCGCCACCTCCAAATGGACCCCACCATTTGGGATATATTTCCCTCCCATCCTTATCCGCTTTCCGCAAAGACCATTCCCTCCACGACTACCTAGTCCGGTCCATGCCCACTAACAAGCCACCTTCCCCTTCTGGCACCTTTCCCTGCCACCACAGGAATTGCAAAACCTGCGCCCACACCTCCCCACCTCACCTCCACCTAACACCCCAAAGGAGCCTTCCACATCCATCAATGTTTCACCTGCACTTCCATACATGTCGTTTATTGTATCCATTGCTCTCGATGCGGTCTCCTTTTACAATGGGGAGACCAGACACCACCTTGCAGTGCTCTTCAAAGAACATTTCCAGGACACCCGCACCCATTAACCACACCATCCCGTGGCCAAACACTTCAACTCCCCCTCCCACTCTGCCGAGGACATGCAGGTCCTTGGCCTCCTCCATCGCCACTCCCTCACCACCCGATGCCTGGAGGAAGAATGCCTTATCTTTCGTCTCTGGGCTCTTCAACCCCATGACATCAATGTGGACTCCATCAGTTTCCTCATTTATCCCTCCCCCCTTACCCCAGTTCTAACCTTCCAGCTCAGCACCATCCTCATGACTTGTCCCACCTGTCAATCGTTCTTCCTACCTATCTGCTCCACCTTCCTGTCTGACCTTTCACCTTTACCCCCACCTCCATCCACCTCTCGCACTCTCAGCTACCTTCTCCCCAGTCCCACTCCCTCACCATTTATCTCTCCATCCTGGAGGTTCCCAGCCTCATTGTTGATTAAGGGCTTTTGAGTGAAATGTTGATTTTCCTGCTCCTTGAATGCTGCCTGACAAGCTGTGCTTTTCCAGCACAACTCTAATCTCCAGCATTTGCAGTACCCACCTCCACCTCTTTCAAATAACTATCTAGTTAGGGTCACTGCTCCTGCACTTTCCCCACAACCCTACTTTAATTCAAATATTTCTCTAATTCCAAATCTATTTCCACTGCCATTTTAGGCAGTGCATTCCAGATCATTTACAACTCACTATGTGAAAAGTAATATCCTTTTTTGGTGGAAGTTTTGCTATTTATTTTTATTCTGAGTCCACAGGTTACCTCCCTGGAAAATTACTTTCCGGACTTTACCAAGACCCTTCCAATTTTGAACTCTTCCTTCAATATTTTTCTTAAACTTTTTTCTGTTCTCAGTTTTCCAGTCTCTTCACGTAACTGAAATTCCTTAACCCTTGGGACATTTCTTTACTCTGCACCCCCTTCACTTGTTACCTTGGGGTCTTTGCTGTCAAACAATCATTACAATAGCTTTTGGTGAAAAGGTGAGTTGTTAGTAGACAGTTGCCAATAAAATGTCTGATAATGGTGTGTAGGATGAATTTAATTCACTAGCCCCTTTACTCCTGATGTCTGAAATAACAGTGTCTCGATTCATAGTCATACAACACGGAAACAAACCTTTTGGCCCATCTCATCCATGCCAACCAAGTGTCTTAAACTGAACTAGCCCCATTTGCCTGCATTGGCCCATATCCCCCTAAATCTTTACTATCAGCGTATCTGGACAAATGTCTTTTAATTGTTGTAATTGTACTCACCTCTACACCCTCCTCGGCAGCTGTGTCCAGATGTGTATCAACCTCTGTGTGAAAAAGGTTGTTTTTAAACCCTCGGGTCATTTTTAAATCTTACCCCTTTCACCTTAAAACTATATTGTCTACTTTTGGACTTCCTTACCCTGGGGAAAAGACCTTGAGTATTCACCTTACCTGTACTCCCCGTGATTTTTCAAATGTCTAGAAGGTCACCCTCAGCCTCCAGCGCTCTAGGATTCCTATGACTCTTGTGTAGCTCTTCACATTGTGGTAACCTGCAGCTACCAGAATCTTTCTCTTCACCTGCCATGATCACATTTTTGGCTGCTGTGCTCAGTTGTGGCAAGGATCGTGACTTCCTGCTGCTCCTTCTCTGATTCTTGTCTAATTTCTGGTTTAATGGGAAACACCTTTGCTTCTGAATCAGAAGATCATGGGTTCAGATCCTGCTCAGGAGACCCGAGCATGTTATCTTGTGGCACTTGCAGCATCAAAACTATACTTAACTAAAAGATAACACTGCTAACAGAACTGGACTAGGAGGGTCGGCCTGACTATTCAACTCCTTCAGTCATCTGAAGCACCTCCACTACATCATCCAGGAATCGTAGATCATAAGGGAACACTGGTCTACTCTGTGCAAGTTGCCTGCCAAATTCAATCTTTTTGACCCTGGTGTCAACCTGATGAAGTACCAATGACTAATATCCCACTTGGGAGGAGTTTTGAGTCTGGACCATGCCCTAATGCTGGGCAGCTAAGGGGAGTCCCCAGTTTATCCAAATGTACAACATAATAGCTGAACCCTGTGGTTTGGAAGAGGAAGATGTGGTAATTGGAAAGAATTGCATCAGGAGAAAGTGAGAACTGCAGATGCTGGAGGTCAGAGCTGAAAATGTGTTGCTGGAAATCCGCAGCAGGTCAGGCAGCATCCAAGGAACAGGAGAATCGACGTTTCGGGCATAAACCCTTCTTCAGGAATTGCATCATACTAGTTTACTGTTGTACAAATTTGGAGTCCATAGCATTTTAAACAAAGTAGTGGTTGAAGATTTTTTTTCACTAGACAAGCCGTGATGGGTCTTCCCCATTAGTACTAATTTTGTGAATTAGAATCCATACAGTGTGGAAATAGGCCCTTCGGCTCAACAAGTCCATGCCGATCCTCCGAAGGATAACCCAACCACATCCACATTTACCCCTAACTAATGCACCTAACCTACACATCCCTGAACACAATGGGTAATTTAGAGTGATCAATTCACCGAACCTGCACATCTTTGGATTGTGGGAGGAAACCGGAGCACCTGAAGGATGTAGACACAGGGAGAACGTGCAAACTCCACACGGACTGTCACCCAAGGCTGGAATCGAACCCAGGTCCCTAGCGCTGTGAAGAAGCAGTGCTAACTGCTGAGCCACTGTGCTGGCCCAGTGAAGGTACAGTTCCTTCAAGCTTGTGATTAGCTCCTATAACAGTCCCCAAGCTCTTTGAGCATTATCACTCAAAATAGTTACGTTCTCCAACACTACCATCCTAAAACATCAATAAGATCCAGCAGAAATTGTACCAAGTCTGAAATTTATTCAGAAATCTTTAGTCTGCATTGTGAGAATTCCAGATCACAAATGACCATAATTTTTAAAAACAAAGTTTCACAAACTGTCCCTACTTTCTCTTCTAAATCCTCTGCATTTCCTGTCAATGATCCAACTACCTGATGTAGGTTAACTGACTAGTGTGCTCATCTTCAATAGGAGAACAAATTTTCACTGTGACTGTTCACGTATGCACGTTTGTGTGCACGACTGTAGCATTGCTGCTCTGACTGTGATTCACTGAGAGTGATAAATTGGCTGAGTGGATTATATTATGAGACTTCAGCTAATTTGCCACTTGAAATATTCAGTCAAGATTCTAGTGTGTTGACACTTCAGCGAGGATCTGTAGCATGCTCAGTGCTGATAAGATCACAGAGGAATAGGAGTCACTGTTCTCATTTAACATTTCTTACCCATCCCTGGCAGCTCTAGAGAAGGTGGTGGTGATCCAGGTTCTCGAAGACAACCAAAATGGCTAGTAAACCAAACAAATTGTTATAAGTCTAGCATCATAGTAAATTACCTTATTTTTAAGATTTATTCATGAAACGTGGGCATTGCCCTTGGGAAGAAGATGCGTTCATGAATTGCTGCAGTCTATTTGCTATTAAGGAGGGATTTCCAGGATTTCCAGTGTCACTGAAGGAATAGCGATTATATTGCTAAATCTGGATGGTGATTGGCTTGAAGGGCAACTTCCAGGTGGTGGTGTTCCCATGTATCTGCTAACCTTGTCTTTTGAGATAATAGTGGTTGTAGAGTGGATGGTGCATCTTCTACACAGTACACACTACTTTGAGCGTCATTAGCAAAGGGAGTGAATGTTTGTGGATATGGTGCCAATTAAGCAGGCTGTTTTGTCCTGAATGGCTTTAAAAGACTGTTAATGAACTGGCTGTGGTTTTACCACATTCTGATAATTTTGTCGTCACCATTACTGAGATATTTGAATGTAAATTCCTAAACTGCTATGGTGAGATTTGACCTCCTGTCTTTGTATCCAGACCTTGGGATTATTTGTACAATAACAATTGTGTTGATGATTTAACCTCCATTTAGTAGAGTTGTGAACTTTAATACAGTTTGATTATGGCTGGGAATTGAGATACTCAGGCTGGACTCTGTTGCAGCTCACCTGGCCTCTAAATTTAAAAAATTCTACATTTAAGTCCAACTTTAAGGCTTGGAGGGAGGGAGCTGTTGTTTCAGCTGCAGGTGAGCATTTGGCTCTTGGATGAAACAGTAAATCAAGTTCCAATCTGCCTCCTCAAGAATGTGCAAAAGGATCCTGAGTAGCTATTAGAAAAAGCTGCAGAGGACTAGTCCCTGTTCTTGCAATTTTTATCCATCTGTCAATATCACAAAAACAGATTATCTGATTGTCATCACATTACTGTTTGGGAGTTTGCTGCTTGTGTAATTGCTGCTGTGTCTTAGAGTACAACAGTGACAATAGTTTAAAAGTACTTTGGTTGCAAAGTGTTTTGAGATGTCTGATCATGGAAAAAGTTTTTATAATAGTTAAATGAGTTTTATGATTTAGTTATTACATTTCTATTGGTTACTATCAAACATGAGAGCAAATAGCTTAAAACAATGCTGAATTTTCACGTAAAGACATGCTATTTATTTTGCTGACTATAATATAATGACTCTGAGAGTTTGTACTGTAAGAGAGTTTAATTAGGTAAGCACACTCATTTCGGAGACATAGTCCATTAACTTCCAGTAAGGAAACTGTGCTTCTGTATGTGTGAGGCAGCTGGACAGTAGTGTATACTTTTTCAATGGCTGAATAAAATTTTATCCAAGTTGATTTCAAGCCTGGCTCCTCTGAGGCTTATATGATTTAGTTGCATTAATGTAGTGAGGAGAAAGTGAGGACTGCAGATGCTGGAGATCAGAGCTGAAAATGTGTTGCTGGAGAAGCGCAGCAGGTCAGGCAGCATCCAAGGAGCAGGAGAATCGACGTTTCGGGCATAAGCCCTTCTTCAGGAATGAGAAAAGTTTGTCCAGCAGGCTAAGATAAAAGGTAGGGGGGAGGGGAGTTGGAAATGCGATAGGTGGAAAGAGGTCAAGGTGAGGGTGATAGGTCAGACTGGGGTGGGGGCGGAGAGGTCAGGAAGGTCAGAGGGGTCTCCGCCCCCACCCCAGTCTGACCTATCACCCTCCCCTTGACCTCCTTCCACCTATCGCATTCCCAACGCCCCTCCCCCAAGTCCCTCCTCCCTACCTTTTATCTTAGCCTGCTGGACACACTTTCCTCATTCCTGAAGAAGGGCTTATGCCCGAAACGTTGATTCTCCTGTCCCCTGGATGCTGCCTGACCTGCTGCGCTTCTCCAGCAACACATTTTCAGCCTTGCATTTATGTAGTGCCTAGGTCCTTAACAGGAGCAATTATAAACAAATTTGAGATAGAGTGGGGGGAAATAAAATGTGACATGAGGGCAGATAGCCAAAATCCTGATCAAAGAAATCGGTTTAAACAATTTTAATGGAGTTATGGTCCAGCAAATGGACCAATTAAAATCAAGGATGCTGATGAGGTCAGAACTGGAGCGCTGCAGAGGTCTTGGTGGGTTATAGGACTAGAGGATACTACAGTGGTCAGGAAGGGTGAGGCCAAGGAAAGATTTTTTAAAAAATTAGAAACAAACTGGCTAAATTAACCATGGCTGAAAAATGTGTTGCTGGAAAAGCGCAGCAGGTCAGGCAGCATCCAAGGAGCAGGAGAATCGACGGTTGCTGCGCCTTTCCAGCAACACATTTTTTCAGCTCTGATCTCCGGCAGTCCTCACTTTCTCCTGAATCAGCCATGGTCCACACAGCATCTCCTCCTGATTAATATAAGGATGCACATTTGTTGTTACACAGACTGTTTTGTACACCAATGGTAAAATATAAAAGCAAGAATGTAATACATGTTGTGGCAGCGAATAATTTCATCATGATCACTGCTCAGTTTTAACAAATCATTCAGTCTGCCCATGGGAATGAGTTGATCCATCAGTCTGCAATCACAGTGATAACAGCTTTGGTAATGTTCACTAACCATTTTTACCAATTTGCCACTCACTTTATGCTATGAGGACAGATTTGCCAGCAGTAGTATCATAGAAACATACAGTGCAGAAAGGTTTTTGGCGTATCATGCCTCTACTGGATTTCTAATTAGTCTCACTCCCTTCATCTTTCTCCATATTTAAGGCTGAGTTCGATAGATTCTTGATCAGAGAGGGGAATTGAGTTATGGCGAAAAGACAACAAAATGGATATGAGTAATGTCAGATCAGCCATAATCATATTGAATGGCGGAACAGGCTCAAGGGATTGAACAGCCTACTCCTGTTTGTTATGGTCTTATCTCTTAATGTATTAAGTATTTATCCCATTCCCTTTTTGCAAGTTATTATCGGATCTGCATTTCCAGCCCTCTCTGTCAGAACTTTCCAGATCTCTCTGCTCACTGGGTGCAATCTCACTGTCCCCAACTCTTCCCAAGTGTTTTTTGACAATTACCTTAAACGTATGACCTCTGGATTTTAAATTTTTTTTTAATACAACACATCCAGATGTGTGATGGTGTACCTCTGGAGCATGACGGACATTAAACCCAGGGCTTCAGGCCCAGAGGTAGGGACACTACCTCTGCACCACAGCAGCTTTTGTTCTCCAGTTACTGAGCCTGTCACCACTGGAAACATCTGCTGCCTATTTATCCAAATCCATCATCGAGTCTGAAATGTTCAAGAACATCCTGAGGTTCTGAGAGGCATTCTTGAATCGGAGCCTGTTTCTGTCAGGCTTTGCAAGCTTTTGTTTAACTTTGTTATGCTGTCTGCCATGCTTTTACAAATTGCAGTCATTTTACACTTCCTTGTTTTGCTTTGTTGATTGACATTCGGGGAACGTTGCCATGGCTCCCCAGATAGGGTGGAGAAAGGAGGGAAGGGCTGGAGGTTTCCATGTCAAACAAATGACAGCCTCTATCCACCCAGTTTGTGGATTCGAATTTGAAAATGTGGACAGCAGCCAAGGCGAGACTGTGGAGACTTGGCTCGCAGCCTGTCTGTCCCTGTTAGCAGGTACCGTTCAATGTCAGACTGAAATAGCAAATAAATATTTTTGTTGATTTCTTCACTGACGTTAATTTCCATTGACCGCAATCCCAGCTCAGTGAGCGGATAGGGACAGCCGTGCAGGCAAGGCGGCAGTAAAACAGAGACAATTTTAACCATGTCTTCCCCATCCAGATGAGAAATAGGGATATGAACATGTGACCATCTATCCTAGTGACATTGATTAAGGGATTAATGTTGGTCGAGTTGCCGGGGAGAATTCCCGTGTCATGCCTGTGGAACCATTGTGTCAGTTGTATCTCAGTCAAGAGCACTTTTGCCTCAGTGCCTGAAAGTTTTGGGGTTCAGGTCCCAGTGCCGGATTTGAGCAGAGGAACTCTGCACTGTCAGAGATGCTGCGTTAAAACTGAGGGCCCATCTGCGACACAGTCATGCAGCACGGAAACAGACCCTTCGGCCCAAATCGTCCATGCTGACCCTGTTCCCAAACTAAACTAGTGCCACCTGCCTGCACTTGGCCCATATATCTCATAAGAAATGTTTGGAGGGATAAAAGATCACGTGGCATTATTTTGAAGAAGAGAAAGGGAATTATTGCTATATCCTAATCAAAATTTATTTGTCAATTAACAAAATTAAATCAGCATCACACTGATGTTTGTGGGAGATTATTCTGTGCAAATTTGCTGCTGTATTTCTTACAATGCAACCATGGCTACACATCAAAAGTACTCCATTCACCGTAAAACGCTTGGGAAGTCCTGTGATTGCAAAAAAAGCACTTACATAAATGCAGTATCTTTTTTCACCTGGAGCGTGGAGGGTGGGGCTTGGTTTAATACCTCATTCAAAAGACTGCCCCCTTGACAGTGCAGCACTCCTACAGTACACTGGGGACTTTCAACCTAGATTATGTGTTCAAGCTTCTGGAGAGGAACATTAATCCATAACTTTGTCACACAGCAACTACAGTGCTGCCAATGGAGACACATCCATTAATGAAAACTGAAGTGAGGGTACCCTATAATGAAATATTACCCCTCTTACAAAGCATGAACATGTCACTCAGTGAATGTAAATTGACCATTTTACTTTTACTTCTGGGCTTTAACTGTAAGTTACTTAACCATTTTCTAAACCATGGGCAGAATTCTATGAGCTGCTAATGTGAAGCAGGATTTGCTTAACATAATTGCAAGATTGTAAGATCAGCCAAAAGCTTAATTAAAACAAAAAGCATGTGCAAAGTCGATTCTGATTCCTCCTACTCAATCTCAGCAAAAAAAGATTGGTATTTAAAAGATTAGAATTCTGCTGTTTCCACTGTAGTTAATTCTTCTGAGTTTTGGCACAGGATAGAGAATTCTACAACAACAAGTAAATACATTGTTTTCCAACAGTCATGCGTTTGTCCTGGTATGTCCCCCCTCCTTCTCCAGGAGTTATTAAGCCCAGGCATGAGTAGGTGCCAAAACTAAGGAGACCTTGCTCTTAAAAAAAAAAACAGTAAGGGGGTTTAAAGAGTTGTAGGGTCATGACACATGCTAATCATTGTGAGGTTGGCAATATGACTGTGGGAGGCTGCTCTATGTATTCTCCAGAGTTGAAAAGTGTGGTGCTGGAAAAGCGCAGCAGGTCAGGCAGCATCCAAGGAGCAGGAGAATCGACGTTTCGGGCTTAAGCCCTTCTTCAGGAATGAATGTATTCTCCAGTCAACCATAGCTCAATGAGTACTCCCACCTCCAAATCAGAAGATTGTGAATCTAAGTTCAACTCCAAAGATTTGTACACAACATGTAGGATGATACACCCAGTGCAGTACTGAACAAGTGCTACATTGTCGAATGTGCCTCCTTTCTGATGAGATGGTAAACTGAGGCCCGAGTGGACATAAAAGATTAACTGAATTTGCTTTGGTGGCCTGGCCAAATTTTATATTTATACCTAAACTAATGTCATTAAAACAGATTATCTAGTCAATTGACATTGCTATTTGTGGGACCTTGCTATGACCATAAGTCTTACATAATAAAAGTGACTTATTCAGAAGTGGTTAATTGTCTATAAAACCGGTTGGGGCATCCAGAGTTATGAAAATGTTCATGTCCCATCATTGGGAAGATGGCATCTCCTCGAAGGCGGCATTAACTCACTTCTGACCCTCCAACAGTGTAACACTTGTGGAGTAGTGGCCCCCCAACAGAGCAGCACTTTCTGAATACTGACCCTTCAATAGTGTAATACTTATGAGTATGGGCCCTCCAACATTACCTTAGTACTGACCCTCTGACATAAAAATGCTTTGGGAATACTGATCCTCCAACAATATTGCACTGTCTCAGTTCTGTCCCTCTGACAGCTTAATGTTTCCTCAGTCCTAACCCTCCAACAATGTAGCACATTCTCAGTACTGTCCCTCTGACAGTTCAATGCTTCTTCAATACTGACCTCCCCAACAATGCAGTGCACATGGAGCACTAACCCACTGACAATGCAGTGTTTGCACAGTACTGATCCGCGGATACATTTTTGCTTTCCTCGTGGATAAGGGTAAGTTGACTAGACAAATATATACTGCCTGTCCGTACTTGCCCTTGAGAAGTTGGTGGTGTGTTAACTTCTTGAACTGCCTTAGCCTATAACAGGTAAGTGCTCCCTAAGTAATGTTAAGAAATGAGTTCCAGGATTTTCACTGGGTGACAGTGAGGGGGCAGTGATGTATTTTCAGGCCAGAGTGGCAAGTGGCTTGGAGGGAAGGCTTTTAGCTGAGAAAGGGCCTGAATTTGGAAGGTGCAGTTGAAGGAGTGCTGGTGGGTTTGTGCAGTATATCTTGTAGATGGTACCTACCACTGCCACTGTGCATCAGTAATGGACAGAATGAATATTTAAGATGTTGATGTGGTGCCAATCAAGTGGGCTTCTTTGTCCTGGATGATGCCACACTTCTTGAGAATTGTTGGAACTGCAGTAATCCGGGCAAGTAGAGAGGATTCCAGCTGACTACTGACTTTTTTGTTCAGTAGAAGGTGGACAGACTCTGGGAAGTCAGAAGGTGGGTTATTTGCCATAGAGTTCCTAGATTCTGACATGTTTTTTATAGCCACAATTTTGTATGGCTGGAGCCATTCAGTCTCTGGACAATGATAACTGCCAGGATGTTGATATTGTGGGATGCATTTGTGGGACATTGATAGTAACTCCATTCAATGTCATGGGAGGTGGCTTGATTCTCCCTTGTAGGTGTTCATTGGTTGCTCACCTCTTATGTGGCAGAAGTATTACTTGCCATTTATCAACTCAAGCCTGAGTGTTGCCCTGGTCTTGGTGGACATGGACTGCTGCAAAATCTGAGGATTCCTGAATGGTGCTGAACATTGTGCAATCAGCAGCGAACATCCCCATGTCTGACCTTATGATGGAGAGAAGTTCATTGAAGCAGCTGCAGATGGTTGGTATGACAACATTACCCAGAGGAACTCTGTTCAACAGTGCAATGCTCCTTCAGTACCGCATTGGGAATATTGATCTGGATTGGGTGCACAAGGTTCTAGAATGGGTCTTCAACCCACCATTACTGAGCAGAGGTGAAAGTATTACCCAATGAGTTATTTTTTTTAAATACAGTGCAAAACTCCACAGTTGAAGCTGAAACAATAGTATGTGAGACTAAACTAATATATTTTGTGATGTAGTAAAACAACAACAACTTCTTGTCTAGACTGCTGCTGGAACAGGAACTGATGTCCTATGCAATGCAGTATTCTAGTGTAATACTGAGACATACAAGCCAATGTGGACCTTTTTTACTTCCTGAAAACAGAGAAGGTTATGGAGAAGTTGATAGTGATGTTCAAAATCATGAAGGGGTTCTGATGGGATAATTTTTAAGGGTAACTTTCAGAAGAGAATTGGATAAATACATGAAAGGCAACATAATTGCAGGGTTATAAGGGAGGAACAGTGAAGTGGGACAATTTAGACTGTTCTATACAAGAGCTGGCACAGGTGCGATGGACTGGATGGCATCCTTCTATCCATGAACAAGAACTGGGTCCTCTATCACTGGAAAGGACACAAATATCCCATCAGCCCCAAAATTGCTCCATGTCACATATTATCTTGATTTGAATTTTTTTTTTTAAATTGCTCTTGAATTATAATCTTCATGACCATGAGACTTTGAAAATAACTTACCAGCAAATGAAGATTCTACAAACCACAGTGTGATAATGACCAAGATAGTGTTAATCATGTCGGATGAGACAAAGATTGGTCAGGAGAGTGGCAGAGATTCAATGCTCTTCAAAATACTGTCATGAATTCTTTAGCGGCCACCTGAGAGATTAATCAGAGCTTCACTTTAATTTGCCATCTATAAAATGGTATCTTTGAATTGCAGCAATCCCTCAGCACGACACTGAATGTCAACCTGGATTATGTGTTCACATTCTTGGAGCAGTAGTTGATTCCTCAACCTTCTAAATCAAAGGGGAAAACATTACCCACTGAGCATGGCTCATATCTATGTCTATAGAGGGAATATTCTCTAATAAATGTCATGCTGTAATTACACTCTCCTGGCAATGGTGGTGCTTTCACAACCTTTGTTATGTCTTTTAGCTCTCACTTAGTACAAACAAACAAAGAAGCTGTGATAATCTCTACTTCTACCCAAAGAGTCATTTTATAAAATTCTTGTTGAATTCTCTGCACAAAGACATGTCCAACCATCAACACTGCTGATAGGGTAAAGAAGCAGATCACATATCCAGCCCAGCCAGAATAGGGTAATACCTACTGTTAATACCAATCTTTTGTACCCAAAGTAGTTAAAGTTCCTTTGAAAACATACACACTATAGTCTGGATTTACATAGTGAAAGTAGATGCTCCGATTTCCTACTATCACATGGCTAACTAGGAATTTCATCCACTTTTACTGCATTCCATTAAAAACTGTTGAAAGCATTGACAAGTCAACACTCAATGTAGTTGGCTGTGTTATGAACATACCTTCCTCGGACATCAGGCCCTAGAGTTGGACGTGAACCCAGAGCTTCTGACTCCGGCTGAATCCTACCAAAAGTCTGCTCAGTGTTATTTTCAATGAGTTTCATGAAGGATTTCTCTCCCTAAGGCTTGATGAGTTTTCTTGTGGAATTACCTGAAACTCACTTCATATTAATTGTATACCAGTTGACTGTCTAACTGTAGTGTCTCTCTTATCCAGTGTTAGCCTGGTTCTCCCATAGCTGGAAGTACTTGCTGCCGGTACCTGGGTTCCCTGGTGCTGAGGCTAGCTTATATCCCCAGCTATGCACATGGTCAAAGGTCAGCAGTTCACAGCTGTTGCTTGCCAGGAATTTGATCCTGATAAATGCAGCTGTTTGGTCCTGAGGTCGAGAAAGACCTTGCTCGACGTTTCAACCTGTTTTCCACAGTTTCTCAGAATAGCCCATGTCATTCAGACCTGGTACGATTCACACACAGAAAGGGACTCTACCACTGCACCACAGACTGCTAATGGAAAAATGGATAGATTTTATCATTTTAGAGTTGGAACTGAATTCCATTTGTAAGTCCTCCATCAACAATCCCCTACTGCCGTTCCTATTTCTTAGAATCTTAGTAGGGAAATCAAGGGTTTGGGGGAAAATTCTGGCCATGAGGAATATTTGGATCAGTTATGATTGTGTTGAATGGCGGACCAGGCTCGAGAGGGTGGAATGGCCTACTCCTATTCCTATTTCTTATGATCTAATGGTGTAACGCCCTTCCCCTATTTCACTTGAAGATTACACTTGCTCTTCGTTGTTCATGTGCATCATTAATCATGATTTTCAAGTTCTCCGCTTCGTTTTCAAATCTTTTCCCTCCCTATCAATCCAGTCACCTCCAACCCCACAACATCTGCACACATTTAAATCTGGACTCATGAGCTCCACTCATTTTAATGGCTTCACCATTCATGGCCACACCTTCATCTGCCTGGAACCTGAGCTGTTTAAATCGCTCCCTCAACCTTTACACATTTCTCTTCCCTTTAAGACCATGTTTGATACAAATGTCCTTGATCAAGCTTTAGGTCAATTGTCTTAATGTATCCTTATATGGTTTGGCATGACATTTAAATGCTCCTGTAAAGTGTCTTGGAACAATTTATTACATTACAAGATATACACATTAAATTCTTAAGTGTCATGGTTGTCACATACTGACGTGTGACTGTAGGAAGTGTCATAATGCAGACCCACCCATTATGAGCAATATTACAGGAGATCTGTCTGTACATATTTAACTGAGTTCATAAATTAACTTGACAGCAATGATCTTTAGAAAATAAACTATTTTAGGAATCAAGTTGGGAGTGCCTTGGGTTGGATAAAGGATAATTATCTCTTTTAAAAAAGGCTGGACAGGTGAATACCTTCTGGAGATGTTAGTATGTTGACTTCCTGGAAATATTTATTGCTTCGGTTAAGTTGAAGTGAAACTACTTGTGTATTCTTGTTTCCAAACCTTGTTTAACACACGTAGGGCACATCACCTATAATTGCAGGCTTATGTCCCAGTGATGTTTGATAATATTCTCACAGCGACTTAAAAACCCATTGAGCTTTGATTAGTTAATATATACCTACTCAGTTAATTTGGATCACCCTGCAGAGATGATGGGCCAACATTTTAGAGAAGGTCTTGATGCACAAACAAGATTTTTTCCAGCCCTTTGCTTTTGCACTTTCACAAGTAATGGATGTCCTGGGGTAAAGCTGATGTAAAAATAGTACCACTTTTTAAGAAGTGAATTTGTATAAAGTTCAATCCAATTGTGGAGGAAAGAATTCACTCGATGTTTACTCTAATAATAGCTACTGAGCATGTGTATAAAGAGCTACGTCAAGCTAATGTTGGAGCAAGATTGACCTGGAACCTAAGTATGACGGGTCTCATATGGGGCATCTCTTTACCATCCTCGGTGTCTTGTGGTCAGTAAAACCCATTAATGTTCACTGTCGTGCATGCAGACCTAACCTCACAGTAAAGCCTCATTAGCAATATCTGATCATATTAATATTTTATGCATTTCTATCAATTCCATTCTTTGCTGTTTGATGAGGCATAAATCTGTTTAAATAAGCATTAAAAACTATGACTCTATGACTGTAGAGTCATAGAGTCAGAGTTATACAGCACAGGAACAGACCCTTTGGTCCAATTTGTTCATGCTAACCAGATATCCTACACTGATCTAGTCCCATTTCCCAGTATTTTGACAATATTCATATACCCATTCAGATGCCTTTAAAATGCTGTAATTATGTTCGCCACACTTCCTCTAGTTGCTAGCATACATGCATCTTCTTCTGCGTGAAAATGTTGCCCCTCCAGTCCATTTTAAATCTTTCCCTCCTCACCTTAAATCTCTGTCCTCTAGTTTTGGACTCCTCTGCCCTTGGCTATTCACCGTACCCATGACCCTCATGATTTTATAAACATTTATAAGGTCACTCCTCAGCTTCCAATGCTCTGGGAAAAATAGCCCCAGACTATTCAGCCGCTCCCTATATCTCAAAGCCTTTATTCCTGGCAACATCCTTGTAAATCTTTTCTGACCCCTTTCAAGTTTATCAACATCCTTCCCATAGCAGGGAGACCAGCTATGAATGTAATATTCTAAAATTGGTTAGGCCAATGTCCTGTATAGCCATAACATTACTTCCCAACTCCTATACTCCATGCACTGACCAATAAAAGCAAGCGTGCCAAATGCTACCTTCACCACCCTGGCTACCTGTGACTCCACTTTCAAGCAACACTCCTCAGGGTCCTACCTTGAACTGTATAAGTCCTGCCCTGGTTTTCCTTACCAAATACAACATTTCATATTTACCTAAATGAAACGCTATCTGCCACTCCTCAGCCCATTAGCCTAGCTGATCAAGGTCCTATTGAACAATGAGATAATGTTCTCTGCTGTCCACTACACCACCAATTTCGGTATCATCTGCAAACCTACTAACCACACATCCTATAGTCACATCCAAATCATTTACATAAATGACAAAAAACATTGGACCCAGCGCCAATCCTTAATGCACACTGATGGTCACAAGCTTCCACCACCATCCTCTGTTTCCTACCTTCAAGCCAGTTTTGTATCCAATTGTCTAGCTCAGTCTGGATTCCATATGATCTAACCTTGTGGAACCTTGTTGAATGCCTTGCTGGAGGTCCATTTGGACAACATCTACTTCTCTGCCCTCATCAATTTTCATTGTCACTTCAAAAAATTCAATCAAGTTAGTGAGACATAATTTCCCATGCACAAAGCTGTGTTGACTATCCTTAATCAGTGCTTTCCTTTCCAAATGCAGGTAGATCCTGTCCCTCAAAATCCTCTCTAGCAACTTACCGACCACTGACATCAGGCTCACCGGTCTATAGTTCTCTAGCTTTTCCTGACCATCTTTCTTAAATAATGGCACCATATTAGCCAATCTCCCATTTTCTGGTACCTCACCTGTGGTTATTGATACAAATATCTCAGTAAAATGCCCAGCAATCTCTTTTCTAGCTTTTTACAAAGTTCTGGGATACACCTATCATTTCTTGAGGATTTACCCATTTTTATTGTTTTAAGACATTCAGCACCTCCTCCACTGTATTATGGAAACTTTTCAAGATATCACTATTCATTTTCCATACCCTTCCACAGTAAATACTGACACAAAATACTTATTTAGTATCTCACCCATCACACATGGATGGCCTTGTTGATCTTTACGGGGCCCTATTATCTCCCTATTTATGCTTTTGTCCTGAATGTATTTGCAAAATCTCTTTGAATTCTTCTATTTGCCAAAGACATCTCATGTCCCCTTTTTGCCCTCCTGATTTCACTCTTCAGTATATTCCTACTGTCTTTATACTCCTCGAGGGATTCACTCGATCCCAGCTATCTATATCTGACACATGCCTCCTCCTTTTTCTTGAGCAGAGCCTCACTTTCTCTAGTAATCCCCTACATAAACCAGCCTTACCCTTCACACTAACAGGAACATCCTGTCTTTGAACTGTTGTTATCTCATTTTTGAAGGCCTCTCACTTTCCAACATTACCTGTGAATAGCTTCTCCCAGTCAACTTTTGGAAGTTCTTGCCTAATACCATCAAGATTGGTCTTACTTCAATTTAGAACTTTAACTTTTTTTTATCAGGTTTATCCTATTCCATAACTGTTTAAAATTAATAGAATTATGATCACTGGTCTCATAGTGCTCCCCCACTGACACCTCAGTCACCTGCCCTGCCTTATTTCCCAAGGGAAGGTCAAGTTTTGCTCCTTCTCTAGTAGGTACATTCACACACTGGATAAGAAAATTTTCTTGTACACACTTAACAAATTCCTCTCCATCCAGGCCCTTAACACTACGGCAGTCCCAGTCTATGTTTGAATGTTACAATCCCTAACCATTATGCCCTTGTAGGGCAGGAATTCTAGTGTGATCTGATTAGTTCTTGTCAGGAAAGGAAAGAAGGTTTGAGCTATTGTTGAAGGGAATGTATTATGCTGCAAGCAGGGAGGGGAAGCTGCCAGGACTATAGTGAGAGGCAGAAACTCCCTCAGGTGAAAGGGCGTATCTCGAGCAAAGACAGCATAGAGTTTAACCCTCGCTAAATTGATATCCCGCAAGAATGGAGGAGGGGGAAATCCGGGAAGCAATCCTGCTTTGTCCAGGCTCGCCAATGAGCAGTTTAAGCAGGAGTCAGGGAGCATAGCTCATTAGATTGATCATGTAAATGGGGCAATCAAAATTAAGGGAGAAGTCATCAGTCAAACACTTCCTGAAGTTGTTCCGCCCTCCTCCTCCTGTTGAAGGGCTCAGTCCTCCCCAGTTTAACTCCCTGCTCCAGGGGAATTTACAGGCAGGGGAAAGTGGGATTTAAGCCTCAGTCCAAGTGACAAAAAATAAATTAAACTAGCTGGAAAAATAACTTCCTTGAAAAGAACTGACTCAGAATAGCTGCTGAGGTGTGACAGAGGTTTGGGGTCTGATTTTGATTTTTTTTTAGAACATAGAACATAGAACAATACAGCGCAGTACAGGCCCTTTGGCCTTCGATGTTGCGCCGATCCAAGCCCACCTAACCTATACTAACCCACTATCCTCCATATACCTATCCAATGCCCGCTTAAATGCCCATAAAGAGGGAGAGTCCACCACTGCTACTGGCAGGGCATTCCATGAACTTACAACTCGCTGAGTGAAGAACCTACCCCTAACTTCAGTCCTATATCTACCCCCCCTTAATTTAAAGCTATGCGCCCTTGTAATACCCCACTCCATACGCGGGAAAAGGTTCACACTGTCAACCCTATCTAACCCCCTAATCATCTTGTACACCTCAATCAAGTCACCCCTAAACCTTCTTTTCTCTAATGAAAACAGCCCCAAGTGTCTCAGTCTTTCCTCATTCGATCTTCCTTCCATACCAGGCAACATCCTGGTAAACCTCCTCTGCACCCGTTCCAGTGCCTCCACATCCTTCCTATAGTATGGCGACCAAAACTGCACACAATATTCCAGATGCGGCCGCACCAGGGTCTTATACAACTGCATCATGACCTCAGGACTCCGGAACTCAATTCCTCTACCAATAAAAGCCAGTACGCCATATGCCTTCCTCACCGCACTATTTACCTGGGTGGCAACTTTCAGAGATCTGTGTACATGGACACCAAGATCCCTCTGCTCATCCACACTACCAAGTATCCGACCATTAGCCCAGTACCCCATCTTTTTGTTATTCTTCCCAAAGTGAATCACCTCACACTTAGCTACATTGAATTCCATTTGCCACCTTTCTGCCCAGCTCTGCAGCTTCTCTATATCCTGCTGTAACCTGCCACATCCTTCCTCACTGTCAACAACTCCTCCGACTTTCGTATCATCCGCAAACTTGCTCACCCAACCTTCTAACCCCTCTTCCAGGTCATTTATAAAAATGACAAACAGCAATGGTCCCAAAACAGATCCTTGCGGAACACCGCTAGTGACGGCACTCCATGAAGAAACTTTGCCATCAACTACTACCCTCTGTCTTCTTCCATCCAGCCAATTCCTAATCCAAACCTCCAACTCACCCTCAATGTCATATCTCCGTATTTTCTGCAGTAGCCTACCATGGGGAACCTTATCAAACGCCTTACTAAAATCCATATATACCACATCTACCGCTTTCCCCTCATCAACCTCCTTCGTCACCTTTTCAAAGAATTCAATAAGGTTTGTGAGGCACGACCTGCCCTTCACAAAACCATGCTGACTATCCTTGATCACATTATTCCTATCCAGATGTGCATAAATCCTATCCCTTACAATTCTCTCTAAGACTTTGCCCACAACAGAAGTGAGACTCACCGGCCTATAGTTACTAGGGTTATCCCTACTCCCCTTTTTGAACAAGGGAACCACATTTGCTATCCTCCAGTCTTCTGGCACTACTCCTGTAGACAAAGAGGACATAAAAATCAAGGCCAATGGCTCTGCAATCTCCTCCCTTGCTTCCCAGAGAATCCTAGGATAAATGCCATCAGGCCCAGGGGACTTATCTATTTTCACCTTTTCCAGGATTTCCAACACCTCTTCTCTACATACCTCAAAGCCATCCATTCTACTTATTTGTGACTCAGTATTCACATCGACGACAATGCCCTGTTCCTGAGTAAATACTGAAGAAAAGTATTCATTCAGTGTCTCCCCAATCTCTTCCGCCTCCACACGCAACTTCCCACTACTATCCTTGACTGGACCTATTCCTACCCTAGTCATTCTTTTATTCCTAACATACCTATAGAAAGCCTTAGGGTTTTCCCTAATCCTACCGACTAAGGACCTTTCATGTCCCCTCCTTGCTGCTCTTAGCTCTCTCTTCAGGTCCTTCCTGGCTACCCTATACCTCTCAATCGCCACAATTGAACCTTCACGTCTCATCTTGAGATAGGCCGCCCTCTTCCATTTAACAAGGGATTCCAATTCCTTATTAAACCACGGCTCCCTCGCACGACCCTTTCCTCCCTGCCTGACAGGTACATAATTATCAAGGACACTCAATAGTTGCTCCTTGAACAAGCTCCACATATCATTTACACTCTTGCCTTGGAGTCTACTTTTCCAAGCCACACATCCTAAGTCATGCCTCACCGCATCATAATTTCCCTGACCCCAGCTATAACTCTTGCCCTGTAGTACACACTTATCCCTCTCCATCACGAGAGTAAAAATCACCGAATTATGGTCACTATCCCCAAAGTGCTCACCTACCTCTAATTCTAACACCTGGCCTGGTTCGTTACCCAGAACCAAATCCAGTATGGCCTCACCTCTTGTTGGCCTGTCTACATATTGTGTCAGGAAACTCTCCTGCACACATTGAACAAACATTGACCCATCTAACGAACTTGAGCTATAGCTTTCCCAATCAATATCAGGAAAGTTAAAGTCCCCCATAACAACCACCCTATTACTGTCACTCATCTCCTGAATCACCTTCCCTATCCTTTCTTCAATGATTCTAGGACTATTAGGAGGCCTGTAAAAGACTCCTAACAGGGTGACCTCACCTTTCCTATTCCTAACCTCAGCCCAAACTACCTCAGATGGCAAGTCCTCATCCATCGTCCTTTCCACCACTGTAATACTATCTTTGACAAGCAATGCCACACCTCCCCCTCTTTTACCCCCACCTCTGACCCTACTAAAACATTTAAATCCTGGAACCTGCAACAGCCAATCCTGTCCCTGTTCTAGCCATGTCTCCGTAATAGCCACAACATCGAAGTCCCAGGTACCAACCCACGCTGCAAGTTCACCTACCTTATTTCGTATACTTCTTGCATTGAAGTATACACACTTCAAGCCACTTTCCTGTTTACAGGCACCCTCCTTGGAAATTGAGGCCATGTTCCTAACCTCCCTACACTCCAGGCCCTGCACCCTGAAGCTACAATCTGGGTTCCCATGCCCCTGCAGAGTTAGTTTAAACCCCCCCCAAGAGCACTAGCAAACCTCCCCCCAAGGATACTGGTGCCCCTCAGGTTCAGGTGTAGACCATCCTGTTTATAGAGGTCCCACTGTCCCCAGAAAGAACCCCAGTTATCCAAAAACCGGAATCCCTCCCTCCTGCACCATCCCTGTAGCCACGCATTTAAGTGTTCTCTTTCCCTATTCCTCGAATCTCTATCACGTGGCACAGGTAACAAACCAGAGACAACAACTCTGTTCGTTCTAACTCTGAGCTTCCAACCTAGCTCCCTGAAAGCCTGTCTAACATCCTCGGCACTCCTCCTACCTATGTCGTTGGTGCCAATATGGACCACGACTTCGGGCTGCTCCCCCTCCCCCTCCAGGACCCGGAAAACACGATCAGAGACATCACGTACCCTTGCACCTGGGAGGCAACCTTATTTCTTTTAATATCCTTATTTCTTTTAATATTAGGAAGCCACTGGAATTTAGTTGCTTGTACCTCGCTTTACAATGCAATGCAAATGGATGCCAGCATGTCATCTGAAAACAGGGAATTGGACATATTTCTGAAAAGAAGCAATTTACAGGGTTAGGCAGAAAGAGGGGAAACAATTGGATTGCTCTTTCAAAGAGTTGACACAGGCACAAGGTGCGGAATGGGTACTAAGATTGACACCTGTTTTGATTTTCATTTGTAGACTTTTATAGAAGCAAGGTTATGGACTTTCTAACATCTGTAGCATTTACAAGTCCAGCACATCTGACAATGAATTTTTTCCAAGAATTGTGTACACCGTGCGACAGATTCTAAAAAATTTTTTCACAAATTGTTGGTGTCACTGGATAGATGAGCATTTATTGTCCATCCCTTACTCCCCTTGAGGAAGGTGGTGAGGAGCTACCTTTCTGAATGTCTCCAGTCCAAGTGGTACTTACTTACTTCAGTATCCCCAAGCTATGGGGTAATGAGGTGTTGTTAGTCAAACAGAAGAGCTGTCTAACATTCCTGGGGGTGTTGACATAGACTGGAAATCTGAAAATCCTCCACACGCCAAAATAAGGCTCTGCATGCCAGGGACCAATTAGGACCTTTTGACCCAGTTGGACAGATCATTGTTTGGCAAAGGTTTTCATTGATATGGACAAAAAGCAGGAGAATGGTATTGAGATACAGACTAGCCATTAGCTAACTGGATTGTGGGATGGAGTTAGTGAGCTGAATGATCTGTTCATTCTCATATTTTTGTTAAGATCATGGTAAATATTGACTGTCAAATTTTAATTTCTGTCAGCTGATTGCAATATTTGAGACCTTTCCTTGACTGAAATCTTTTAATTTTGAAACAAGAACAAATACAAATCTAAAATAGATGCTGTGATCACCTGATTCACAGACTGAAGCAAGGCAGGAGACCAATGTGTAATAACCAAAAGTGTTTGTATTATAATTACATTTTAACTGAAGACATTGAAACCAGGCATCTGATCAAGAAAGCCAGATTTGCATCTACTGTTTTCTTTCACAGTTCTGTGAGAGTTTCACACATTGGGAATTGATAGGTCTCTCTCTGTGGTTTGTTAGGTTTGAAATACAATGTGACCAGACTCTCAAATCCACATTAAACTATATTTCAATTGTCGTGTTCAGTAGCAGCTGAGAGAGAAAGGACACAGATTTAGTAATGCAAGAACTCTTTCTTTCTCTTTCTTTTTCTCTCCATTTTCTCTCTCCTTTTTCTCTCTCCTTTTTCTCTCTCTTCTGCTCGCGCTCTTGCTCTCGGGCTCTCGCCTTCGGGCTCTCGCCTTCGGGCTCTCGCCTTCGGGCTCTCGCTCTCGGGCTCTCGCTCTCGGGCTCTCGCTCTCGCGCTTTCGCTCTCGCACTCTCTCTCTCGCGCTCTCTCTCCTACCTACAGCCCTCTGTGGTAAAGAATTCCACAGATTTACCGTCCTTAGACAGAATAAAGTTTACCTCTTCTCATTCTTAAATGGAGATCCCATCCTTTGAGATTATATGTGGTCCTAGACATTCCCACAAGAGAGAACAGCCTCTCTACATCTATAGTGTGAAGCCCACTAAGAATCTTCTTTATTTCAATAAGGTCTCCTTTCTTTCTTCTGAACTCTGTCCTACTCAACCTATCCTCATGAGAAAATCCCTGCATACCTAGACTGAAAATGATGAACTTCCTCTGAACTACACCCAATGCCAGTATATCTTTTCTTAGATATCAGACCAAAACTGTTTAAAGTATTTTAGGTATGGTCTAACTAGTGCCTTTATTTTAGCAAGACTTCCTATTTTTATCCTCTATTCCCTTTTGTGATAAAGAACAGTACTCAATTTGTCTTCCCCATTACCCACTGAATATGTATTCTAGTTTTTGTAATTCATGCATGAGGACCACCCAATCAACCTCTACTGCTGCTTTCTTCAGTTCTACTCCAATTAAATAATAATCATCCCTTCAATTGCTCTTTCCAAATTGCATAACCTCTCAATTTTCCACATTCTATTCCCTCTGCTGAGTATTTGCTTACTCACTTAATATGTCTGTATCCATCTGCAGACTTTTTGACATCCTTACCACTTGTCTTCCCACCTATTTTTGTGTCATCTGCCAAACTGGCAATAATATATTCACTCCCCTCATCCAAGCCATGAAAGTACAGAACTTCTAGAAATTAGACAATCCTCTCAGCATGCTAGTACATTACTCCCAACACTATGGGAGTACTTTATATAGCCTTATGTGCATCATCTTCTTCTCGAACGTGTCTTGGAAATCCAAGTACATTCTTTGTACTGATTCGTTATCTATCCTGCTTGATACCTTCTCAAAGAATTTTAACAGATTTGTCATGCATGATTTTCCCTTCAGGAAGCTATGCTGACACTGCTTGGTTATATTATACATTACTAAATGCTATTACATCCTTTATAATAGGCCAACAGTTTCCCAATGGCAGATGTTACACAAACTGTCCTTTATACCTGTTGTAAACTTCAGCACTGCTGAGGACATCAACCAACAATTAAACAACTGTGGACTCAGGTTAAAAATCTAACACCTCAAAACTTCTAAGAAATTTTAAACTGCATACCCTTTAGTTATCCTATCTGCACGGGGCGCATCCTTTTCACACTTATTAGCTTTGTATGTGAATGCCATGTTTATTATTATGTTTCTTAGAGTAATATTATTGTATTTACTTTCATTCAAGCAAACCTTGCAACTGGCTCCTTAATTTTGATCAAGTTGAAGTGTGATAGCTGTGTGCTAAATAGAAATATAAAAACTATTGTGACTGACAGAGAGAGTTAAAAGGAGGGGAGCCAAATTATCCATCTTCACCTGATGATAACATTTTGCTGACAAATTGATGAGTGCAGTTGCCATGTAACAACAATGGCTGCACTTCATAAGTATTTCATTGACTGAAGAGCTTTGGGATATCCATCGGGATTTAAAATATTGTAGTGTTTGGAATGCTGTATCCCAGAGGGATGTGGGTACTCAATTGTTGTCTGTTCAAGATTGAGATTACTGGATTTTTGGATATTAATGGAATGACGGGATCTGGGGATAGTGCAGGAAGGTTGATATTGAAGATCAGAAGATCATATTGAATGAAGGGACAGGTTTGACAAGCAATGTAACCTACTCCTGCTTCTTAAGGGATGTAAGCAAACTCCTACTTGTTGGCAGCATTAGAAATGACTCTTCATGTCATTTCACTGGAAACTCCGATTTAGTACCAAATAGGTGGGTACCAATTACTAATTGACATGAGTAGTCCCAAAAAGAGACTCTATCGAAACAGAAATATTTTGTTTGTGTTTAATGAACTCCTAAAGAAAATCAGCTTTTATTATTGAACGGTTGTTGAAACTTAAGATCCAAGTTTGCCACCTGCACAGATTCAAAATAATTGACTTTAACTTTGCCTGTAGTCAACTTCATTATGTACTCTTCCCACCATTCTTTGATTTATTTCCATTGACTGCAATTGCAGTAAATGCACCATACTGAATGCAGGTCATATTAAATATACTGAGAAATATTTCGGGTCCTGTCTGAATTTACATAACAGGACAATAAGAGATGGAATATTTTGTCAAAATATTTCAAAATTAAAGTGAGTTGCTGGGTAATGTAATGGATTAGCTACTATCCTTTTACCTTCACTCCACAATACAGAAACAGGAGGAGGCCATTCAGCCACTCGAGCTTGGTCTGTCCATCATTCAGTTTGATAGACGCTGATCTGTACCATGCCACATTTTGATCCTCATCACCCAATAACCGTAACCAGCCAAAACTTAACAATCTCAACTTTAAAAATTTTAGTTGACTTCCCAAACCTCTGAGGGAATAGAAGCATAGTTCATGCAACTTTTCTTCATCATGTAATTTTATTTTTAGCTCAAAAACTTTTCTGGTGAATCTGCGTTGAAACCCCTCTCCTGCCAATTCTGTATCTCCTTTGTGAGGTCTGCCTGACTGACAATGGGCTAACACTAGATTGATATTAGATAAATGGTAGAACATTTGGAACTGTTCCACTTTGTTTCCATCACCCTGCCAACATAGGAATAGAAGAAAGACTTGCATTTCTGGAGGGCCTTTCTCAAACTTGGGACATGTGAAAGCTTTCCATTGTCAATGAAGTACTTTGTACGCGTCAAAATTAGAAATTGCTGGGAAAACTCAGCAGGTCTCGCAGCATCCGTGGAGAGAAAGCAGAGTTAACGGTTCAGGTCGAGCGACCCTTCAGAACTTTATAAGGGTAGTGACTGCTGTAATACTGGAATGTTTTTTGAGTTTAAGAAGGCCCCACCCGTCCTGCAGTCATCACATCTGCCAAAGTGCCATGTTTTTGAATTTCAGAAAGCCTTTGGTTTGGCTGAGAGCACTGTAGTATTTTGCTTCTGTGCTAATAACTATATACTTGGTACATCTAAGGCAGGCAACTGGTCGGAGGCTGGGGGCCCTGTTTCAAATTCCCAATTTCGCCACAAGAGATTTAAAATATTTCTGTGGACTTTGGAACTTTATAAAGTGGGGGCTTCCAACTACGAAGTCTGGCATGTGACCAAAGGACTGGAACACAGGGTCATACAATACAGTATTTAACTAATAATTGATGGATTAAATGTCACATATTTCTCTTGAGTTCTAAAATAATTACTGGCACTACACTGTTTCAATCATTGCAGATGTTTTGCAAAAAAACCTTTCTGATCATGTCATAAAATCATGCAGCACAGAAGG
Source organism: Chiloscyllium plagiosum (assembly GCF_037043375.1). Classification (NCBI taxonomy): domain Eukaryota; kingdom Metazoa; phylum Chordata; class Chondrichthyes; order Orectolobiformes; family Hemiscylliidae; genus Chiloscyllium; species Chiloscyllium plagiosum. The sequence continues at coordinate 32,560,255 of NW_028270156.1, read as the reverse complement.
AGGTTATTCAGTCATTGTGATTAGCTCTCTGTAGATTGTCACCTTGTCATGGTGGAGAAGCTTGTGTGGTCCTGAATTTGAATTGAATTTATTGTCACGTGTACCGAGGCACAGTGAAAAGCTTTTTCTTGCAGCAATACAGGCAGATCACAGAGTTAAATAGCATAGATAAGCAAATAATAGGTAAACAACGGCAAAAACAAAAATACAGGTATTGGCGAATGCTAAGGGTTTGTGAGTCCATTCAGTATTCTAACAACAGTAGGGTAGAAACTGTTCGAATTGTGTGTGTGTGTTTGTTTGTTTGCTTGTTTGTTTTCAGGCTTCAGTACCTTCTCCCCAATGGTAGAGGTTGTAGAAAAACATTGCCAGGGTAGGATGGATCTTTGAGAATGCTGACGGCCTTTCCTTGACAGCGGGCCTGGTAGATGGATTCTATAGATGGGAGGTTGGCCTTTGTGATTGTCCAGGCTGAGATCACCACTCTCTATAACCATCTCCGATCTTGAATGGTACAGTTGCCATATCAGGTAGTGATACATCCTGACAGAATACTCTCGATGGCACACCTATAAAAGTTGACAAGGGTATTTGCCGTCATGCTAAATTTCCTCAGCTGCCTGAGGAAGAAGAGACATTGGGCCTTTTTAACCAGTGCGTCCACATAAAGAGTCCAAGAAAACTTGTTGTTGATGACCACTCCCAGGAGCTTGAGATCCTGAGATCTCGTGAGCGATGCTGTCTGGAGCTATGCTCCTGGTAGAGTCACCCATGGCGGTAAGGTCGAGGGTTAGGTCCCTGACACAAAGCCATTCAACCAAGACCTCAATTATGGAAAGGCGGACCAAGTTACTTCGAACTCAATGGCTGTGAAGGTGGATGAAGGCTGCAACAAATCCATCCACTTCAATTGTCATTGTCTCCATGACATTGGAATCAGTTGGCTGATTTGTGAAGTATCGTGTACTTCTTGGAGTGCAACAAATACACGCTTGGCATCTTTGCTCTGTGGGCTACTTTTTCAAGTCTTTTGGTGACTGGGGAGGGGGATGGGCGCAAGCAATGTGATGGCTGGAAACTCCTTGTCAAGAACCAGCACGTTTGGACAGAAGCAGGAAAAGTTGTTCAGTAGCAGTATTCAATCTGAGAGGCCTAATTAGGATCCACTCTGCTCACCCTGAACCAAAAGGCATTTAGAAAAGGTGCCCTAAAAATAGTCTGCTTCACCCCATTCTGTCTGGAAACCTACGTCCGGGGAATCACCATTATGCGATCGAAAAACATTGAGAAGTGAAACAATGAAATTTGGAACCTGGAATATACAAACTCTGATGGCTAATCCAAACCCAGACTGGCCAGAGAGGAGAACTGCCTTTGTCGACCGGGAACTCCAAAAATTCAACTTTGACATTGTTGCTCTGAGTGAGACCCGTAGAGCTGGAGAAGAGCAATTGAAGGAAGAGCAAGGTCAATACACCTTTTTCTGGAAAGGGCTTAATTCTGAACAACTAAGGATCCATGGAGTGCGTTTTGCCATCTGAAACAGCCTACTTCAGAAGCTGACAGAGCAACCACTGGGAAGCAATGAATGTTTCACAACTCTGCGAATCCAGCTCATCAAGAACCAACATGCCACCATCAGCAATGCCTATGCTCCATCTCTGGATGCTGAAGGTGAAGTAAAGGAGAACTTCTGCATCCAACTTGATGACGTCCTTTCCTCTGTTCCCAAAAATGACAAGATCATTCTCTTGGAAGACTTCAGTGCCAGAGTTGGGAAAGATCATAGGCTCTGGACTGGAATAATAGATAAGGAAGGAGTTGGGAAGGTCAACACCAATGGAATAGTCCTCCTCACCAAATGTGCTGAGCATAATCTAGTGATTACAATCGCCCTATTTTGCCAGAAAAACAGGCATGAAGTCTCCTGGCAGCATCCATGCTTCAAACACTGGCTACATCATTGTACAATCTCTGGACCAACAAGGTGCGCTGACAACAAAAGCTGTTACTGGTGCTGATGAGTCCTGGACAAACCATTGACTCATCTCATTCACCATGAGAATGAAGATCCGGCCTGTAGCGGAAACATTAAAATCACAAAACTATCAAGAAATTTAATGTTGACATCCTCCAAGACATCAACCATAAACAGAGGTTCCAACAAAATCTTCAAGAACAGCTGCCTCAACAAATCCCACCATTAGTAGAAGAATACTGGAATCAATTGAAGAATGTTATCATCACCTCCTGCAAAGAAACAATTGGGTTCAAGACGATAAAACATCAGGATTGGATCGCTGATAACAACAAACTCCTCTAACAATTTATCGACAAAAAGAGAAAAGCTTTCATCACCTTACAAATGACCAACAATTGGCTACCAAAAGGAAACTCGACCAGGAATGCAAGGCTGCAGTCCAGAAGAGCACCGGAAATCTGAAAAACCAATGGCGGAGGGAGAAAGCTCAGGAAATCCAACAACTAGTGGATGCCAATGAGACTTGAGGCTTCTTTAACACAACTAAAGCTATTTTTGACCCATCCACTCACTGTCAAGACCCTGTCAAAGGCAAAGATGGTTCAACCATCCTGAAGAGCAATGCTAACATCAATTCTAGATGGAGAGAGCACTTTGAAGATTTTCTAAATCAAACCATCCCACTTGACAGGAATGTGATCAACAACATTCCAAAACAGCCCATTGACGACTCCCTAAACAAAATACCAACACTTGAAGTCAGGAAGTCATCAAAACCTTGAAAAACAACAAGGCCACTGGACTCAATGAAATATCAGCCAAAGTCTACAAAAAATTGCGGTAACCTGCTTCATTATCAACTGTATCAACGTCTTATCAAGCTTTGGATAAATGAAGGCATACCAGCAAACTTTAGAGACTCTTCAATCATTACCATCTACAGAAGGAAAGTTCCTCGATTTGAATGCAGAAACTATCTTGAAATTCCCTGTTAGCAACAGTAGGAAAGATCCTCACCCACGTCATGAACAACCGGCTCAAGCGTTTAGCCGAGAAATTCCTTCCGGGAACACAAGCCAGTTTTGGTTCATCACCTGGAACAATCAACATGATCTTCACAATGCGACAATGACAAGAAAAATGTCATGAACAACTTCAACCTACAGACGACATCTGAGGGCATTTGAAAAGTTCCATCAACACTGCCTTTGAAACATCTTGAATATCAGCTGGTAGGATAGAAGAACCAACGTCAGTGTGCTGAATGAAGCAAAAACAACAAGCATTGAAGCCTATGTCACCAAGAACCAACTAAGATGGAGTGGTCATGTTGTTCAGATGAACGACAAACGTCTGCTGAAACAAATCATCTACTCCAAGCTTAAAGAAGGCAAATGTAAAAGAGGCGGACAACAGAAGAGATTCAAAGTAATGTTAAAAGCCAACATGAAGAACTGTAACATCGACATCAACAATTGGGAAACCAATGCCAAGGAGAGGAAACTCTGACAAACCATCATCCGAGAAGGAACAGCAACTTTTGAAGCCAATAGATGTGCAGAACTGGAAGAAAAACGAAGACAATGGAAAGCGAGGCAGTGACAACCAAAGCCTGATCTACCATCTGGAACTAATTGACCTGAAAGCAGAAGAACTTTTAAAGCCAAGATTGGACACATAAGCCACTAGAGAGCCCATAAATAGCTCAATGGAATGAAGGCCATCATCCTTGACCTCGAGGGATAACCACAACGATGATGATGGCTTATTAAATTCCACTCCACTGTTCTTTTTACAGAGCCCCACAATGTTTCTTTTTACAGGTATTGATCCAATTCCTTTTTGAAAGTTATTATTGAATCTACTTCCACCAGCACATTTCCAGATTATAACAAACTCACTCATTATATGAAAACAAGTTTTACACTTCCTCTTCCAATTCTTTTACCCATGACCACAAAACTGTATTCATTTAGTATCAACTCTCCTGCCAGTGGAAACAGTTTATCTTTCTTCTTAACTACTCTTTCAAGACTTTGAACACCTCTATTAAACCTTTTGCTTTTTCTACTCTGAGGAGAACAACTTCAGTTTCTCCAGTCTCTCCACACAGCTGAGGTCTCTCACTACTGGTTGTCTTGAAAGTGTTTCTCGAGAATGTCCTCTGCATCTTCTTCAGGGTGCCCCAGTCTCCCTCATTCCACTTAAAGTCCAATCTTTGAGTGTGCTGTATACTCATTCCCTCATTGTTCTTGAACCAAAATCTTGAAAACCACTCACACCCTCCTCCACCCCACTCCCGCCCTGTGCTGCAATGTCTTTATGACTGTGGAAGCAGCATCACCACATGGGCATAATGAATGACTCAGCACTGCCTTCTCGGTAGAGATTAGGGATGAGAAGTAAATGCTGACCGTACCAGCATTGCTCAAATTTTATGAATGTGTAAATAAAATCCTTACCTCTCATTGAATGATGCATCCATTAGTCATTCTGGGGATGGCTGACTCGGCTATTACTCAATCTTTATGGTGCTTTTGAAAGAGGCATTCCCATTTTGGTGGTACTGACCTGCGTGTTAATTATTCACACAAAAGGCTTGACCAATTTAAAGGGCACGAAGATTCAACAGTATCACATGTAGGCCAACAGAAAATGAGGCAGCAACAATCAAAGCCTGATCTACCATCTGGAACTAAAAGACCTGAAAGTGGAAGAACTTTCAAAGCCAAGATTAGACTCATAAGCCACTAGAGAGCCCATAAATAGATCAATGGAACGAAGATCATCATCCTCGACCTCCAGGGATAACCACAACGATGATGATGTTCCCTGAAGAATTGCATTGAACCAATTGAGTATTTGTAAGTCCTAAATCTTTTGAACCACCCTTAAGATGAGTTGGTTGATTGAATTCCATTCCATGAGCAGCTGTGTCGGGATTATGAATTCATATGTTCCGCTTACCTGGTAACTGGCTCCTGTATCTACAGGGGTCCTGTCAATTCTCGGTTATCTTGATGTTAAAAGAAGAATGCTGAACTTGAAGCTCTTTTTCAGAGTAGAGTTGGTGCTGTAATGTACGAAATGTAGCAGCTAAACAGTGGGCAGCAAGATTTCACAAAAAAGCAACAAGGTAAATGGTCAGATGAGTTTTACTGACGTCAGTTGAGGAATAAACACGGACAAAGACAGTACAGAACTCCTTAGCCTGTCTTTGAAATAATGCTGTTGGATCTTTTACATGATTTGGAGGAGCCGGTGTTGGACTGGGGTGTACAAAGTTAAAAATCAAACAACACCAGGTTATAGTCCAACAGGTTTATTTGGAAGCACTAGCTTCCGGAGCGCTGCTTCTTTCACAATCACCTGATGAAGAAGCAGTGCATCGAAAGCTAGTGATTACAAATAACACTGTGTTGGTTTGTAACCTGGTGTTGCTGGATCTTTTACACTGTAAGTAGAATTGAACCAAATGTGATGGACATTTCCAATCCTCCTCTTGTCTGGCCTGAGATTGGGCCCTGACTTTAAGTTTAATGCATAAAACTTTGAAACCAATTCACAATGATCAGTTGGTAGTACCCTTGACTCAAAGTTAGAAACTTACTCAAGTCCCACTCCAGATCCTTTAAGCCCATAGTGAAGGCTGACATGCAGTAAGAATGCTACAGTGTTGAAGGTGCTACTTTTCTGATAAAATGTCAAACAGAAGTCTTGTCTGCCTTCACAGGTGGATGTAGAAGATTCCATCACACTGATTATAAGAGTGGACAAGTATTTTCAGTGTCTTAGCCAGTTCTTATCCCTGAACGAACAACACTGAAACAGGTTATCTGACCATTTCTACATAGCTGTTTATGGGAGCTTGCAATGTGCAAATTGGCTGTCACATTACCTTCATTACAATAGTGACTGTGTTTTAAAAAGTACTTCATTGGCAGGGAAGTATCCCATGGTTGTGAAAGATGTGACAAACATGCAATTTTTAAAACATAATTCTGCCTTGGGAATGAGCACACATCAATGATGATGTAAAATTGTACAGTCAGAAATGAAACTAAGCCCCCAAATACTATCGACACACCCCCTAGTGGTTTTCCCATGCTTTTCCATCAGATTGTAACCACCTTATTCCCACCTCTTTTTTTTTGAGTAGGGTTCCTCCTATTGGGAAATTAGCCACTCCCACTTTGCCGTTGAGCTTGTGCAGTGACTTTAGGGAGTAAAAGTGAAGTTGCAGCATGGCCTCTCCCCCTAATACTTTCCTCAGGAAAGTTTCACAATATGGAACATCTCTCTTAGAGATAGAAGCACCCTCCCCAGTCTGGTCACTGGACAGGAAACAGGTTAAAGGTATTTACATGTGTAGGACGGGAGTGTACGAGTGTCAGGGGATATCCAACATCCTGTATAAACATTCTCTGAAAGGAAACCTGCAATAATCCTGTGCATCATTCTGAGATTCAGGCCTGTGCCATTCTTGCTGATGATATAACTGATTGATTATTTATTTTCGACAGGAAGAAATGTTTTGACAGGAAGGAAGTAGTAAAGAGCTTGCCTCTGGTTGTGAACTGTGGTTACAGAAGGTGTTTATTAAGCTGTTCTTTTAAAAGCAATGATTCACAATATCCAGTACTTTTAATTCGGATGTGGGCTTTCGGTTGTGATCTTTGCTGCGTATCGTGTTCCTGGGTGGCAACTGTGTCGCAGATCCCAAAATTCAGAGAGGAAAATTCAAAACAAAGAGTCAACCTGGCTTGATTGGGAAAAGATCAGTTCACAAAGCTTCTGTCTTCAAAGGTCGTGCAGGTCCAAGTTAGAACTTACCATGTACACAATGCTTTTCACAACCGCAAGTTGACTTTGTGTTTTGCATCTAATTGTGTACCTTTTGAAATGTAGTTACAGTCGGGAATATGATTGGACAGCAAGCTCCCACAGCTGGCAATGAGATAAGGAGAAGACAATCTATTTTTAATTCTGGATATTTAATTAAGAAATATTTGGAGGGACTCCCCTGTTCTTGTTCAAAATCATGCTGTGCGACCTCCTACATCTACCTGAGAAGGCAATTAGTTCAGTAGGTTATCTGGAAGATGACACCACTAAGAGTGCAGCAGTCACTCAGTCACTGCACTTGGGCTGTCAGTATGGATCATGAGCTCAAAACTCTGCATTGAGATTTGAACGCACAGCCTGCAGACTCCGTGTTGACAGTGCTGCCCACAGAGCTAAGGTTGATGTCTAAGAAATCATAATCCAGTTTTTTTCATTGAGATTCCCTACAGTGTGGAAACAGGCCCTTCAGCCCAACAAGTCCACACCGACCCTCCGAAGAGCAACCCACCCAGACCCATTTCCCTCTGACTAATGCACCGAACATTATGAGCAATTTAGCATGGCCAATTCACCTGGCCTGCACATCTTTGTGACTGTGGGTGGAAACCAGATCACCCAGAGGAAACCCCCACAGATATGGGAAGAATGTGCAAACTCCACACTGACAGTTGCCCAAGGCTGGAATTGAACCTGGGACCCTGGTACTGTGAAGCAGCAGTGCTAACCACTGAGCCACTGTGCTGCCCCTAGCCAGTACTTGGATACCCTGCTAACCTGCCTGTGTCAGTGGTTTATCCTGAGGCCCATAGATATGACACAAGATCTGGGTGAGACTGTTAAAGGTTAAACATTCTGAATAGAGAGAATAAGAGGGTGGGATATGAAAGATTGAGGTCTCTCAATCTAATTTACTTTCTACAGTTCTGGTAGATCGATCAATACAAATGGATTTATTGACCAGTCACAGCAAGCAAATTTATCCAACAATCTACAACAGACTGAAACATGAAGTGATGGAAATCTTCAGGGTTGGAGAGCTTTGGAAACCATGTGTACAAAGTCAGTTTGAGATACCTGCACTCGTCCAATCCTGGTCTGTTCCACAGTTCTGTTTTGAATTGCAACATCATGAGTGGTTGTGCTTTCAGATTCCTGCACCCTAAGCTCTGGAATTTCCTACCTAACCCAGCTTCTCTGTTTTTCTCCTTCTTTATGCTCCTTAAAATCCCTCTCAACTAACCTTTTCGTCATCTGTCCGATTATCTCCTTATGTGACTTGACGTTGAATTTTTTTATTTAACACTATACCTGTGAGGCACCTTGGGAAATTTTATGAATTTAAAATTATATAAACACATCAGTGTTGTTGCTGCCACATGTCATTCATTAAGCTACTCATTTTTGATATTTCTGAAAGAGACAGCCTAATTTTCATTTAGATGAACCTTTTTGGTCACTCTGTCTACTTCACGTATTAATCAATACTGCTTGGTTTAAATTGAGGTGTGCAGCGTGGATTGGTTCAATCATGTTGTTTTGATACACGGACTCTATATTTAGGAAAGTAAACCTATCCGAGCAACATGCCAAGTGAGATTTATGTGCCCTGCAGTTAGACAGGACTGCGTCTCCAGTCTCATGCTATATGGTTATCACCTTGGTAATGATTTGCGCCTTCTGGTTTGTTTGTTTACACAAATTAAAGCTGGAATGCCCACAACCTATTAAGAGGATAACGGCTATCTATATCTGTCCCTTGGAGATTACTGTTTCAGCTTTGATCGCCTCACCCAGCTCTGATGGTAATTTAAATTGCTAGAGAGATTTTGTAATTGGAAACAACACAACTGACTATGCTTTACAATTTGCTGCTACTTGCTTTGGTCTCTGAATACTTCCCTTGTGTACTGTTTCCTTCCCTTGTGCTCTGACTCTCTCTTTCTGTTATGCCCCTTATAACATACAGTACATGAAACTGGCTCCCTTTACAGGGGCTTAGTGCAGCTGGCAGTAAGAAAGTAAGTTAAACACACCAGACTATCACCAGCAATCATGTTGGACCATCTGGTGTATTGGATGTTTTCCTGGTGTTTACCAATCTGTTTCTTTCTCTTGCCATTCTCACTGGTAAGACCATCATTTCTTGCCAATCCCTCTGAGAAGGTGAGAGACTGAGTCTCTGAAGCCGTTTCAGCCATGCACATTGATAGGATTCTGGAATCACCAATCCGGGCCCAATCTGGGTAACAACAGCAGTTTTGCACCCAAAAAGACATGTTGAACTAGTTAGTGTTCAGGAGCAAATTACTGCAAATGCTAGAATCTGGACTGAAAACAGCAAATGCTGGAGATCACAGTGGGGTCAGGCAGCATCCATGGCAAGAGAACAAGCTAACGTTATGAGTCTAGATTACTGTTCATCAGAGCTGAGCCAGCACAATTTCAGACTAGCTTTCTGTTCCTGGGTTTTCTAAATTAAATTAAATTAAATTCTCTAAGCGATTGGTGATAAGTAAGTAAAGTTCAGATTTGTCAGTATAATTACCGTAACCATCAAATTAAAATTCGTTCAACCACCAGATATATCCAGCTAACAGCAATTATTGTTGAACTATATTAGGAGGTAAATTACTACAGAATATTCCCAGCCTGCTGTGTGTACAATTAGTTGAAACTCATTTGTGTTGGACATTTATATCTTAAGTTAATTTGGAGATATGTTAAGATTTAAAATATAATGTGGTTCTCCTGCTGAGTGTGATGTTTGAGGGGAGGAGGTGACTTTTATATTAACAATAGAAACAGGCTCCTATGTTGCCCCTGTCTCAAGCTACTGGTTAGTTTGAGAATCTCAGAGGTCATATGTGAAGCAACAACAACTTGCCTTTACGTATCTCCTTTAACATGGAAAATAGCCTGAGGTACGTCAGAACAAGCACAAGTCAAATTCAACATCCAACCAAAGGAAAAGAAACAAACAACTTGCATTTACATAATTTCTTTCACAACCTCAGGACATCCCACAGCATTTTACCTCCACTGAAAAACGTCTGAATTGGTGCACTTTAGGAATGTGACAGACAATTGTGCCCATCACAGTCCCACAGAGATGTGGGATGACCAGATTAATTGTTTTTTGACCTGTTTGTTGAATGGTTCATTTGACTAGAAGTTATTAAAGGGGGAGAGAATTTTAAGGAGGGGGCCCCAATGCTTAGTACCTATTTGTCAAATGGAGAGGGGAGTGAAGTACAACGTTACAGTCTAAGGCACCATGACTTTAGTGGGAAAGGGAGGGTGTGCAGTGCTGGAGGAGAGCAGTAGGGACATAAGCAGGAACATTTGACTGGCATGATTTTGGAGGTCATTGAGTGGAAGTGTGATCTGCAAAATTTTGCTTTAAAGAAGGTGTGCAGAAAATTAGATCAAAACCCAAAGGTCCAGGACACCAGAATCCAGATACGCATAGTATCCAATGAATAGGAACTGAGTCAATAAGAACGTGTGGTTTGGGAGGGGAGTGAGACTGGTCAAGGCAAAGGGAAAACAATGCACTAATAAGATCTACATATGTACATGTAGGTGATGATGAGTCTGACTGTTAGATGTCAAGTTTGTTAATGTGCAGAGAGATATAGCCAAAGTTAAAATATATTATTAGTCTTTGAGCAAAATTTAGAATCCTTGTTAGGCAAAGCAGAAGGGTATATAGTTTGAGCTGTTTTTGTGCTGGCTGTATGAGAGGCTTGCAAATGTTGTTTCTGCAAAAAGCACAAGGCTGAATCATGAAGGAGGGTGTATGTTAAGCTAGATATGCTTGCACAAACAGCTACAAGTAGCTGCATCTTGGTTCTGCAGAAATCGCAAGGCGGAATCATGAGGGTATATACCAAGAAATAACTAACCGAAAAGGGAGGTGGTCGACTGGTAGAAACCGATGTATTGACATGACAGTTGCAATTGTCACGCACATAGGGAGTTAGTATGAACAAGATAACCAAATAGGGCAAATAAATATGAGTGGTAGGGGGTGACAGGTTTAGTGTAGTGGGAGATGTAAACAGAGGCGGTGTGAAGCTAGAGCTTGTGATAGGCTACGCGCAACAGCAAAAGCAACAACTGGGAAAAGGGGAGTACCGAGAGTCTCCACTAAACTGTATAAATTGTAATGTAACCTTCTGATCAGGGTGACTACTTGTTTGACACCCTTTCTTGCAAGAATGTTTCAATAAATACCTGCTTCGGAATTTGACTCAGACTGAAATTATTGAACAGTGAGCTTTGTTTCTCACAGCTGATGTGGAGGTGCCGGTGTTGGACTGAGGTGGACAAAATTTAAAAATCACACAACGCCAGGTTAGAGTCCAACAGGTTTATTTGGAAGTACTGTACTAGCTTTCGGAGCACTGCTCCTTCATCAGGCAGCGGTGGTGCAGCATCGTAACACAGAATTTATAGCAAGAGATCTCAGTGTCATGCAACTGAAATGATATTTTGAACAAACCTAGATTGCTGTTAAGTCTTTCATCTTTTAGAATAGGTTGGAGGTTTCGGTTCATCAATATGTAAATCCCAGAGCTTCTTTCCAATCACATTCTCAAGATAACTTAAGGTTTTATTAAAAAAAAAGTGACACCCCAGCTCAGACAATGCATTAAAGATCTGAGCTTAGAGGTCTGTATCCCAACTTTGAGCCAGACTGGTTCTATTTCCAAAGTAGGAATTAATAAAATGTTGCATGGATTGACAGCTTGCATTTACTACCTGCAGATTGTGCGCTTTTTGAACAAAATAGAATTTATCTGCAATTGCAATTCCTGCAAATGCAAATTCACCCCATAGACTTGTGTGTGTGATGGTTAGAGACAGAGAAAGTGTGTGTATCTGTGGGAGAGTGTGAGAGTGTGTGCATGTGAGTGTTTCTGTGTGTGCGTGCTTGTCGAATGTGTACATGAGTGTGACAGAGTATAAGCCTGTGAGAGGGTGTGTGTCTGAGAGAGAGTGTGTACGAGAGAGGGTCTGTGTGAGTGAGAGTATGTAGGAGTTTGTTTGTTTGTGTGTTTAGCATAGTGGGGTCACCTATAGTGTGACTTGAGACCATCCTCATGGGTACCGAACTTGGCTATCAGCCTCTGCTTGGCCACTCTGCGTTGTTGTGTATCCCAAAATCCACCTTGGAGGATGGTCACCCGAAGATCCGAGGCTGAATGTCGCTGACCACTGAAGTGTTCCCCGACTAGGAGGGAACATTCCAGTCTGGCAATTGTTGCACGGTGTCCACTCACCCATTGTTGTAGCGTCTGCTTGGTCTTACCAACATAACGTGCCTCAGGGCATCCTAGCTTGCAACGTATGAGATGGACAATGCTGGCTGAGTCACATGAGTACCTGTTGTGTACATGGTGGGTGGTGTCCCCATGTGTGATGGTAGTATCCATGTTGACACACTGACCACAACCCTATACAACCCTGTCATGGCAACCACTGCAAGATGTGTCAATGTTATCCTGAAGGCTGGGCAGTTTGCTGCACACTATGATCTGTTTAAGGTTTGGCGGTTTTTTAAAGGCGAGCAGTGGAGGCATAGGGAAGGTCTTGGTGAGGTGCTCATCCTCGTCGATAATGTGTTGCAGGCTGTGAAGAATATGACTTAGTTTCCCCACTTCTGGGAAGTATTGGACAACAAAGGGTAACCTTTCGGTTGCATCCCGTGTCTGTATCCTGAGAAGGTCATTATGCCATGTTCTTTGCAACCTGCAACACATTAATGTTGAGGATGAGCACCTCACCAAGACCTTCTCTATGCCTCCACTCCTCGCCTTTTAAAAAAAACGCCAAACCTTAAACAGACCATTGTTCGCAGCAAACTGCCCAGCCTTCAGGACAACATTGACCACAAAACCACACAACCTTGTCACAGCAACCACTGCAAGACATGTCAGAGTGTCGACATGGGTACTACCATTACACATGCAGACACCACCCACCATGCACACGGCAGGTACTCATGTGACTCAGCCAAAGATGCCCTGAGGCACGGAACATTGGCGAGACTAAGCAGACACTGCGACAACGGATGAATGGACACCGCGCAACAATTGCCAGACAGGGGTGTTCCCTCCCAGTCGGGGAACACTTCAGTGGTCAGGGATATTTGGCCTAAGGTGACCATCCTCCAAGGTGGACTTGGGGATAGACAACAATGCAGAGTGGCCAAGCAGAGGCTGATAGCCAAGTTCGGTACCCATGAGGATAGTCTCAAATGGGACTTAGTGTTCATGTCACACTACAGGTGACCACTCTACATTATGCATGCACGCACGCGTGCACAAACACACACTCCTGCATACACACTCACACAGACCCTCTTTCATACACACTGTCTCTCAGACACACACACACACCCTCTCAGAGGCTTATACTCCGTCAACCTCATGAACACACTTCCACATACACTCTCACCCACCTCTGGGGTGAATTTGCATTTGCAGGAATTGTAATTGCAGGTACATTCTATTTTGTTCAAAAAGCACACAATCTGCAGGTAGTAAATGCAAGCTGTCATTCCATGTAACATTTTATAAATTCCTACTTTGGAAATAGAATCGTACTGGCTCAAGTTTGGGATACAGACAGACTCTAACCTTATACCTTTAATGCATTGTCTGAGCTGAGATGGCACCTTTTTTTTTATGAAACCTTAAGTTTTCTTGAGATTGTGACTAGAAAGAAGCTCTGGGATTTCCATATTAATGAACCAAAACCTGCAACCTATTCTAAAAGATGGAAGATTTAACAGCAATCTAGGTTTGTTCAACCTACTAAAGAAGGTGCCAAATTTGACCTACTCTTGGGAAATAAGGCAGGGCAGGTGACAGAGGTGTCAGTGAGGGAGCAGTTTGGTGCCAGCGACCATAATTCTATCAGATTTAAAATAATGACGGAAAAATATAGACCAGATCTAAATGTTGAAGATCTAAATTGGAGGAAGGCCAATTTTGACAGTATCAGGCAAGAACTTTCAAAAGCTGATTGGGCGCAGATGTTCGCAGGGAAAAGGACAGCTGGAAAATGGGAAGCCTTCAGAAATGGGATAACGAGAGTCCAGAGAAAGTATATTCATGTCAGGGTGAAAGGAAAGGCTGGTAGGTATAGAGAATGCTGGATGACGAATGAAATTGAGGTTTTGGTTCAGAAAAAGAAGCATATGTCAGGTATAGACAGGACAGATTGAGTGAATCCTTAGAGTATAAAGGCAGTAGGAGTATACTTAAGAGAAAAATCAGGAGTGCAAAAATGGGACATGATTTAGCTTTGGCAAATAAATTAAGGAGAATCCAAAGGGTTTTTACAAATATATTAAGGACAAAAGGGTAACTAGAGAGAGAATAGTGCCCCTCAAAGATCATCTAGGCGGCCTTTGTGTGGAGCCGCTGGAGATGGGGCAGATACTAAACGAGTATTTTGCATCAGTATTTACTGTGGAAAAGGACATGGAAGATATAGAATGTAGGGAAATAGATGGTGCCATCTTGCAAAAATGTCCATAATACAGAGGAGGAAGTGCTAGATGTCTTGAAATGCATAAAAATGGATAAATTCCCAGGACCTGATCAGGTATACCCTAGAACTCTGTAGAAAGAAAGGGAAGTGATTGTTGGGCCTCTTACTGAGATATTTGTATCATCGATAGTCACAGGTGAGGTGTCGGAAGACTGGAGGTTGGCTAACATGGTGCCAGTGTTTAAGAAAGGTGGTAAGGACAAGCCAGGGGACTATAGACCGGTGAGCCTGACGTCGATGGTGGGCAAGTTGTTGGAGGGAATCCTGAGAGACAGGATGTACATGCAATTGGAAAGGCAAGGACTGGTTAGGGATAGTCAACATGGCTTTGTGCATGGAAAATCATGTCTCACAAACTTGATTGGGTTTTTTGGAGGCGTAACAAAGACGATTGAGGTCAGAATGGTGGACATGATCTTAATGAACTTCAGTAAGGCATTCGACAAGGTTCCCCATGGGAGACTGGTTAGCAAGGTTAGATCTCATGGAGTACAGGGAGAAAATTGGATTTGGATACAGAACTGGCTCAAAGGTGGGGGTTGTTTTTCAGACTGGAGGTCTGTGACCAGTGGAGTGCCACAAGGATCTGTGCTGGATCCACTACTTTTCATCATTTATGCTCGCATCCAAATCATTTACATAAGAGGTAGAGTTAGTATGTTTGCAGCTGACACCAAAATTGGAGGTGTAGTGGACAGCAAAGAAGGTTATCTCAGATTACAATGGGATCTTGATCAGATGGGCCAATGGGCTGAGAAGTGGCAGATGGGAGTTTAATTTAAGTAAGTATGAGGTACTGCATTTTGGGAAAGCAAAGCTTAGCAGGACTTATACACTTAATAGTAAGGTCCTCTGGAGTGTTGCTTTACAAAGAGACCTTGGAGTGCAGGTTCATAGCTCCTTGAAAGTGGAGTCGCAGGTAGATAGGATAGTGAAGAAGGCATATGGTATGCTTTCCTTTATTGGTCAGAGTATTGAATACAGGAGTTGGGAGGTCATGTTGCGGCTGTAGAAGGACATTGGTTAGGCCACTGTTGGAATATTGCATGCAATTCTGGTCTCCTTCTTATCGGAAAGATGTTGTGAAACTTGAAAGGGTTCAGAGAAGATTTACAAGGATTTTGCCAGGGTTGGAGGATTTGAGCTATAGGGAGAGGTTGAATAGGCTGGGGCTCTTTTGCCTAGAGCTTCGGAAGCTGAGGAGTGACCTTTATAGAGGTTTACAAAACTGAGGGGCATGGATAGGATAAATAGGCAAAGTCTTTTCCCTGGGGTGGGGGTGTCCAGAACTAGAGGGCATAGGTTTAGGGTGAGAGGGGAAAGCGATAAAAGAGACCTAAGGGGCAACTTTTTCATGCAGAGGGTGGTACGTGTAAGGAATAAACTGCCAGAGGATGTGGTGGAGTCTGGTACAGTTGCAAGATTTAAGAGGCATTTGGATGGGTATATGAATAGGAAGGGTTTGGAGGGATATGGGCTGGGTGCTGGCAGGTGGGACTACATTGGGTTGGGATATCTGGTCAGCATGGACGGGTTGGACCGAAGGGTCTGTTTCCATGCTGTATATCTGTGTTGTATCAGTTGCTCAACACTGAGACCTCTTGCTCTGAATTATGTTTCTTATGATCCTGCTCCACAGCTACCTGATGAAGGAGCAGCACTCTGAAATCAAGTAGTTCCAAATAAACCTGTTGAACTATAACCTGGTGTTGTGTGATTTTTAACTTGGAAAGAAAGAGGAATTGTGACCTTGGTAATAGCCTGTCTTATAGATTTTTGAGTCAGAAGGTTCAAAGTGCCACTCCATTTATTTTAGCTCTAATCCTAGTTGACACTACAGCACCGTACTGTGTGAGTGAGCACTGTATTGTCAGAAGTACCATCTTTCAAATGAGACATTAAACAGGGGCTCAGTCTGTCCTCTGATATTAATTTAAAAATTCCCATGGCCACAATTAGGTGGGCAGCATGGTGGCTCAATGGTTAGCACTGCTGCTTCACAGCGCCAGGGACACAGGTTCAATTCCCACCTTGGTGACAGTCTGTGTGGAGTTTGTGCATACTCCCCGTGTCTGCCTGTGTTTCCTCCGGGTGCTCCGGTTTCCTCCCACAATCCAAAGATATGCAGGTTAGGTGAATTGGCCGTGCTAAATTGCCCATAATGTTAGCTACATTAGTCAGGAGTAAAGGTAGATGAATGGGTCTGGGTGGGTTGCTCTTCGGAGGGTTGGTGTGGACTTGTTGGGCCGAAGGACCTGTTTCCATACTGTAGGGAATCTAATCTAATCTCAAAAAGACAAGAGAGTTTACCAAGCCAATGTTTTTCTTCAATCAACATCATAAAATCAGAATGTTTAATGATTTACCATAATGCTGCATTTCAGAGCTTTCTGTATGCAAAATAGTTGACGCATTTCCTACAGTACAATTGTGACTACCCTTCAAATTTACATCACTTGCTATAAAAAGCTTTGCAGCAATTGGTGTTGGGAAAGGTGCTTTATAAATGGAGGTGTTTCTTTCATTCTTGCGTCACTAAGTGGAGAGTGTTCTGGTGCTATTGGAGTAGAGTAGAAGAGTTCCCTCAGACAGCAAAATGTAGATTTGGCTCATTGAGTCTCTGTGATAATATAGGCTGCTGTGGTTTTCTGACACAATGGGCACTGGAGATGTGACAAGTGCTACATAAATGCACGTCCAGTATTTCTCACTAGAAGTGGTTAAATATTGAACAATATGTGCTGACATTGTACTGAACAAGCAACAACTTGTGCAAATACATTGTTCATCAAGCACAGATGTCACTCAGTCTACAGACACAAACCTTGAACTAAAGGGTCAGTCCTTTTGCTTACTTCTGAACTGATATTTGCAAGTTTCTGCCAGCCACAAACCTGGAGCCTGAGTGTTTGATAGCAGCTAGTCGTGCTTTTTCTGCTGTGAATTATGCGTGCCTCGTTTGTAATTACTGCTTCCGATTGTGAGCTATAATTATACCTCCTAATTGCACTCTGGGAGGGAGGATTCACTAAGCATTACACAATGTTTGTGTTTTCTTTCATCAAGAACTCTGAAGTTAGTTCTCTGATTTTTTTTAATATTCCCTCACTCTCCAGTTTTTGTTGGTTGAAATTCCTTTCTCTCCTTCTGTAGCCCTTGACTCCATTCACAGATTAATTCCTGCAATGGTTGTCCTGAAATGATTGGATCCTAATGTCGTTATGTGGGATATCCCATACTGTTTTCGAAAACAGCTTGCCTGAATTCCCAAATATAATTTAATACTTCATGCTGTTAAATAGAAACAGCACTAATCCATGGTCTTGTTCTATGTTGCAGGAACTTTATGGGCTATGATTAAGCACCCATTGTACTCAAAGTGGGCAGTGAGGAACTAGTGGAGATCATGGGGAAATGCAGTATAGGTCAGTACATGATAGGATCATGTGCCTAGGATTTTATTGGAATGCAGCATCTCATGGCAAATGAGACATTTTCCATGAGATGTCTCATTTTCAATGTCTCCAAATTGAGACTTTTTTGATCAGTCTTCAACTTAAATAATTATTTGTCCTTCATCTTGCTGGGAGAATTAGCTGATGGTGTGGCTGGAGAACTGGGACCTCACCAATCGTATATCTCCTTTGTCACTGACATTTAAGTATTGAGAGGGAGTCGCGTGATTTTGAATCAAATCTAATTCAGGAATGACAAGGAGGGAAAGCAAGACAGGAAAGACAATTAGGAAAATAATTAAACCTTTTAATCTTTTGCTCATCACTGACAACAATCTTCTACCTGTGGGAATAAAATCAGATAGCTTAGATGCTAAATTGTTTCCCTTCTGTAATAATTATTGTTATCAAAAATCTTCTTGCACAGTGGAGGGTCAGTTAGCTGAATTGGCTGGACAGCTGGTTTTCAATGCAGTGTAATGCTAACTGCATGGGTTCAATGCACCACCATGAAGAATTCTCTTCCATAACCTCTGTGGTGACCCTGTGGTTAAACAACCATCAGTCGTCTTTCTGTAATATGAGAGCAGCCATCTGGTCTGGGAAGACAATGGCAACTTTACCTTCCTTGCACTGCTAATTACCAGCTCTAACTTTCTTCAACATTTTAATTTAGATAAATTAAAGGTGCTGCATTTTGGGAAATCAAATCTTAGCAGGACTTATACAATTATCCTAGGAAGTGTTGCTGAACAAAGAAACCTTGGACTGCGGGTTCATAGCTCTTTGAAAGTGAGTCGCAGGTAGATAGGATAGTGAAGAAGGCGTTTGATATGCTTTCCTTTTATTGGTCAGAGCATTGAATACAGGAGTTGGGGGTTATGTTGAGGCTGTACAGGACATTAGTCAGGCCACTGTTGGAATATTGCGTGCAATTCAGATCTCCTTCCTATCGGAAAGATGTTGCGAAACTTGAAAGGGTTCAGAAAAGATTTACAAGGATGTTGCCAGGGTTGGAGGATTTGAGCTATGGGGAGAGGTTGAATAGGCTGAGGCTATTTTCTCTGGAGCGTCGAAGGCTGAGGGGTGATCTTATAGAGGTTTATAAAATTATGAGGGGCATGGATAGGATAAATAGGCAAAGTCTTTTCCCTGAGGTTGGGGAGTCCAGAACTAGAGAGCATAGGTTTAGGGTGAGAGGGGAAAGATACAAAAGAGACGTAAGGGGCAACTTTTTCACACAGACAGTAGTACGTATATGGAATGAGCTACCAGAGGATGTGGTGGAGGCTGGTACAATTGCAACATTTAAGAGGCATTTGGATGGGTATATGAATAGGAAGGGTTTGGAGAGACATGGGCCGGGTGCTGGCAGGTGGGACTAGATTGGGTTGGGATAACTGGTCGGCATGGACGGGTTGGACCGAAGGGTCTGGTTCCATCGTGTACATCTCTATGACTCTATTTAGTGAGAAATCGACATGCAAATTCAATCTTTTTGTTTAAATGAGGTGACCAAGGTTAAGAAGTAAACTGTGCGAAGGTCATGATGGAGCAGGCCAAAGCAGAAAGTGATGGAGAGTCTCAATGTGAAATGAACCTTTATTTGTCGAATTCACTGACCGATTTGCCCATAAACAATGGTGTGTGTAATGTCAGTTGCAAAGAGATTTGTCCAGCGTTGCTTTCTACTTTTGGCCTCATTTCTGTAATATTTTTATTCTGCCACAGTCTCTGGCCTTGGAATTCTCTGCAGCCAACCTGTCCCAGGATAGTAGCTGCAAGCTGTGAGGATTCAGATTGTCCAAGCCTCCTATTATCTCTCCAAATCTGAGATCCAATGAATTCAGCTTAGTGTCTCCTTGGGCCATTACTGCAGGGACCGAGGTTCAGGGAGGGGCTGTCCTATAATGGTTCTTCAATACATGCTGCAGTGACGACAGCTCTATTTTAGATGCTTTAAGGTTCCTTTGACTGCTGAGGCCATGTAAACATGCACGCTTTGCAAAGGTAAAACCATTTCTTTATTCCATTTCAGGATACAGGAGTTTCTGATAAGACCACCATTTATTACTCAGCCCGAGTTGCCTTGAGAAGGTGGCAGTGGCCTGCCTACTTTTAGCTATTGTCAACTGAGTTGCTATTTGAGAGGAGTTCATTGTTGGATTGGAGTCAGGGATCTCAGCCCAGACAGGGAGAGGACCACACGCTTTCTTCCCTAATGAAACCGAAGTGGCCCTGTTGGCTTTAATGCTAATCCAGTAGTTTAGTGACTTTTTTACTGAGGCCACCTTTTTAATTTCCAGGCTTGTGTAGAAATTAGTCTATAATTTTGAAACCACCACAGTTGGATTTGAACTTGTGTTCAAGTACAATGCCATAACCTGACAGCATACCCATACCTCCGATTCCTCACTCTTACTCCCTCTTTGGACAATGACCTGGCCCGATTGATTCTCTGATGAGGTGGAGTGTTATTTGCAGTTGTGTGAGCTTTGCTGTGATGGAAGTCCAAAATTGCAAAATCAGGCCACCGCCCCCCCTCCCCAAAACCCTCAGTCTCCGGTTTTAACTTAACACTGAACTCGCTTGATGGTGAATTAAATTTATCACGCTGAGTTCAGGATACAGAGGGAGCCAGAGTAGTGAGTAACACACCCATCCATACTCAGTTATGAAACTTGAGATGACTAACATGGTTCTGTGATCAATTACCTCAGCTAATAACAATGTGCCATATTCCAACTCAGGCTGCCTTTGGCCATTCACAGGGCAACACATGAAACGTTTCCCGAGCCTGGCTGCTTCATGACGTTTCACTCTGGGAGCTCTTTACAAAGAGGCAAGGGATGCTTACGTTATGCGAGTTGGCTGAAGAGAGTTTAATTGACAAGAAATAAAGGTAACATTAAGATCTGAAACCTTAGGGGAAAGGGAATGCTGAACTTTAGATTTTGAATTTTGTTCTTACAACGAGACGGTAAGTCCACAACTACTTTGAAGCAAATGAAGTGAGTGATTATGTGGCATAAGGGTTGTTGCAATCTGTTTCTCATTTTATTGGCTTGGTCCTGTATCTTAACAGCTGTGGTAGTTCATCAAGGAAGAGGCTTTTATGAAAACTGTAGTTAAACTTTCACTTATTGGTGGCGGATTGCGTTGTCAAAAAACATGAACTCACGCAGGCGACAGCTTGCCCGTGTGTGGTTTCTGGGCAGGTGTAGAAAGCCCAATACTTTGTGGTTTAAAAATATCACGGTGTTGAGAGAGCGGATGAGACTGTTCGAAAGCTTGTTGTTTTCAGAATGAGCTGTGCTTTAGTTCAGAGAAAAGTCTGAGGCGGTTTAGCAGGCGACTTTCCCAGCCCCCAGCACATTTTAACAAAGCTGTACATCATGTTCCAGCTTTAAAAGGAAGACTCACACTGCTACAAACCTTTGGCATGTCCCAAAACATTCTGTCAGTGATGTACCTTTAAAGCGTAGTCACTGTAGTAATCTCGGAAACATGGCAGTGGGTTTTTTTTTTGCAGAAACTCATCAGGCTCTCCCAGTCAGCAGTGTGACAGTGGCAAGATAATCTCTTTTACATTGTTGAGCGATACGTTATTGGTCCCAGGACTTCGGGGTGAGCTCTCTTGCGCTTTGTAATAGTTACCAGGTTAGTCTTTATATCTGTGCGAGCAGGCAAGATCTTGCCCTCGGAACAGTGGCGATTTGTGGAAAGATGTCTGAAATGTATAAACATATCCAGAAGTTCTTGATTCCAGAAGTATTAATTTTAAACAAATGATGACAGTTCAATAGTTGATTGGCGGCAAAGTATTTTGGGATCTTTCTGTGTCTGTGCTGAATCAACCTGAAATTCCCTTCTTTCTGATATACATTCCGAGGGGGAGAGAGTCCTGGGTATGGCTGTCGATAATTGTTTATGCAACTGCTTTAGATTGCTGGCTGACTTTCGTGAGTTTAAGGCACCTTTTTAACTCTGCCTAGCTAAAGAAGCAAGTTGAGGGAAGAGTTAATGAGCCAAAGGAAGTTACTTTGTCATGAGTTTCCTTTAGCTGAAGTATTGTAACAAGTTCTTCAGCTCAGGAGAGGCGGGGTGAACAGCAAGGACCTTTTCAAATGATTTCAAAGGAGTCCCGTCTATTTTCTTAATGGATTTGTGATGTCGGTATTCACCTGAATTGTTGGATTATTTGAGAAGACTGTTCAAGTAAAACGTAATAGTGTCGAAAGTTAACATCATGTCATGGACGGAGGTGCAAAGTTGGAGGTATAATACCTTAAAGTCAGTACTGAGAGAGCCCCGTGGGTCAGTGTTAAGGGAGAGTAGCACTGTCGTGGGGTCAGTACTGAGAGACCAGTGCACAGTTCTAGATAATGTGTTAAACTGCATCCCTTCAGAGAACTATAGCATCCTTGCAGTGTGGAAGAGAGTCCACTTGGCCCATCGAGTCTGTACCGTCCCTCCAAAGGGCATCTCACCCTCCCATCCTATCCACATTTCCCATGTGCTAATCTACCTAGTCTGCACATCTTTGAACTGTGGGAGGAAACCGGAGCACCCGGTGGAAACCCACACACACAGAGAGAATGTACGAACTCCACACTGTGTGTGTGAGAGGGTGGAATCAAACCCAGGTCCCTGCTAACAACTGAGCCACAGTGCCACTCAGCTCCAGGGGAATGTAAAGGATCCCATGATCGTTATAATGAAGAAGATCAAGCGAGTTGGTCCTGATCAATGTCCTTTAACATAATTATAATCGAATATCTTGCAATTTGTCTCATTGCTGTTTGTTGGATCTTGCTGTGCACCGCCGCCATGATTCCTACATTACAGAAGTATCTACACTTCAAGGCATACTTAGTTGGCGGTGAATTTCTTTGGGTGTCCTGAGGTTGTCAGCGGTGCTATAGAAATGCAAGTTCTTGATGCAGTGTGTTTTGACGCCAGCACACAGTGAAATGTCAGAGTAAAAGCAAGTAACACCTTGGGAAAACCCCCACCCCGGTAAATTTTAAGGCAGCATAAATCATCCAAGAGGATTCCTGGGCAAATCCCCGTGAAACTAAATTCCCTGTGTCTGCTCCTTGTGCGGAGACACACTTGTAAAGGAACTTTGCTCACCAAAATCACCGAGGTGCTTGAAAGTGGGGAAAAAAACTTCTGCGGATATTAAAATGCTCCAAGAAAATTTTGGAAGACGTGCAAAGTTAATTTGACTTGGTTACGTTGACTGAATAAGCGGATCTCCTCCTCTGTGAATAGTTTGTTTTAATATGTGATAAGATGTTTTCTCTCACAAAGGAAAACAATCTTCAGCATGCAAAAAGCCCTGATTTAACCACTTGTAAGATCACCTTACTCGAGTTACTTCTTGCTGGATTAATTGTGCCTTTGTTTTGGAAACTTTTCAGGTTCACAATGTCTGGAAATAAACGTTAATTCGTGCTGTCAGTACACAACTCCGACGCGCTTCTCTTGAGTGGGGACCACCATCAGACCATGGGTGAAAATGACAATGACAAAACCAGCCAAGCTGGACAGCTCTTTGAGAACTTTGTTCAAGCCCCGACATTTAAAGGCACACTGCAGGCATTCCACATCCTCTGCCGTTATCTGGACCTTGACCCTTTAGATCATCAGATGTTCTACTCCGTGCTGAAGTCAAAAGTCAACACATGGAAAGCGAAGGCGCTTTGGAGCAAGCTGGACAAACATGCCAACCACAAGGAATACAAGAAGGGCAAAGCCTGCACCAACACACAGGTGAGCGGAGTTTAACCTGAGCAACCTCCAATGACCCAATAAGGGTACCGAAAACAGGAGGTGGGATAGACCACTTGGCTCTTTGAGATGTAAATGGATCTCTCCTCAAGCACTGAGCCCCTCTGTTTCAAATCTACTTTTGTAACCACCCGCCTCAGGACAGAACCACCTTAAGTCCCCTATCTGCGCCATAGGCTGATGTCTCACCTTCCACAGCAACTCCACCTTCCCGCAGCATCCCCTAATTTCCGACGTAATGATAAATCTATCGACCTCTATCTTGTAGATTCACCAACTGCACACACGCCGCTCTGAGTTAGACTATTCGGCGTGAAGATATTTCCCCCCCCCCTCACCCCTGAACAGCTGACCAGCGATCCAGAGAGACTAATAGCCCCTGTTCTCATTTCTCCAGCCAATCTACTCTGTCAAGCCCCCTAAGAATTTTCCACGTTTCTATTGAGGGCGGCACGGTGGCTCAGTGGTTAGCACTGCTGCCTCACAGCACCAGTAACCTGCCTGGGACGACTGTCTGTGCAGAGTTTTTATGTTCTTCCCGTGTCTGCGTGGGTTTCCTCTGGGTGCTCCAGTTTTCTCCAATGATGTGCAGGTTAGGTGGATTGGCCATGGGAAATGCAGGGCTATAGGGATAGGGGAAGGGTTGAGTGTGGATGGGATACTCTTCAGTGAGTCCATGTGGACTTGTTGGGCTGAATGGGCTGTTTCCATACTGTAGGGATTCTATTCTATGATAGACCATCCCTCATTCTGCTAAATTCGAAGGAATGTAGGCCTAGTTCACTCAATCTGACCTCATACAGTCCACTCCCACCCCACTCCACCCCACCCAACCAATGTTGTATTCTCTCTAAGACAAGTACAGTTTGTCCTTTGCTGGATAAAGTCTACGGAACATGTTTCAGTGCTGCTACTAAACAATTCAGGACATAGTTGTCACCACAATGCAGTCTCATCACAACATTGGGCTTGTGACTGTGTATAAACAGAAAATTCTGAGTGGGTAAGGCAGTACCTGTGGAGAGAAACAGACTTAAACTTCAGGCTGATGGCCCTCAGGTCAGCAAAATGTTCGAGATACAGTGGGTTTTCAGCAAGTGCAAAGACAGGGGAAGGGACAGAACCAAAGGAGAGGTTTTTGTGAAAAAGCAGGTTGGATTAAATGGTAAAGGAGATGGTAGGATAAGGCAAAAGGTGATATTAAATGGGGCAAGTAAAGAAACAAAAATGGGGATCTAGGGGCAGTAAGAAATGTGGTAACAGTGAAATTATTACCACCATCTGCTGCTCAAGACAATAGAATCAGTTGTTAGGATCTGAAGATGTTGAAGTCACATTATCCGGAAGGTTATAATGTATTTAATAGAAAGACCTTTTTAAGTAATTTCAATGGACTGATCGAGTTTACAAAGGACTGAACATTGCTTCATTAATAACTCTACTGTGAGTGGGTTTAAACCCCTAACACTTCAGTACCAACTCAGAGGGACATTGGTGCATCATCTTTTGGAGGAGATGTCACACCAAGAGCCCATTCAGGTGGCTGTTAACGATTGAAGGTGGTAATAGATCTCCTCTTCTCTGGAGCAGTGTCAAATGTGCATGGTGGCACCATGGTCATAACTGCTGCCTCTCAGCACTAGGTACCTGGGCACGATTCCTGCCTCGAGTGATTGTTGGTGTGGAGGTTGCACATTCTCCCCATGTTTGTGTGGGTTTCTCCGGTGCATTAGTATCCTCCTACAGTCCAAAGATGTGTGGGTTACGTGGATTGGCCATGGTAAATTACCTGTAGTGTCCAGGGCTGTGAAGGCTAGGTGGATTAGCCATGGGAAATGCAGGGTTATGGGGATAGGGTGGGGGGATGGGGCTGGGTCTGGTTGGGATGCTGGTCATACGGTCAGTGTAGACTTTATAAGCCAGATGGCCTCTTTCTGCACTACAGGGATTCTGAGGTTCTAAATGCACTCCTGAAATCCAGGTAGAAAACATTTGCCATCTTATATGTATTCAGCAAATTTGTTGAAGTCGCAGATAAAACCCAATAACCTGCTCAATAACTTGATCCTTGGAGACCCTTCTCCAGTCAGACCCTGCCTTTCAACACCAATCCTTCAATGAAATCCCGTACCATGTCCCCATACAGAGGTTCACAAATCCATAGTTTACCTGTGTTTATATGAAAGGGGTGAGCCACGTTTCTACTAACGGGATGTTGTTTGATTTCAATGATCTCTGATGAGAGGCTACTCCACATGAACCCCTGCAGAGTTTTTTTATCTTCTTGGGAAGTGTTCTTGGGATGTGATAGGAATAAAACATTCCTGCACAGACTTTGTTGCCTCACTCCCCTGAGATTTGAGTGCCAGAAATAATCAATGCTCAGTTCACTCTTTCTTTCGTTGAACGTGATCCAGCCTTTTCTTTTCCAAGTTTGTGGTCAGTGGGAGAAACGTTTAACTGCTAGTTGCTTTTAACAGCATTGCTGCAATTCCTGGAATTAGAATAGCAGCCGAGAAGCAGTAATCCGGAGATGAATGCATTTCCTTGGAAATTTTACTTACTTCTTCGGACCCTCCTTAAAATCTACCTCTCTGTCCAAATGTTTGGGCCTCTCTTCATTTCTCCTCATTGATGGAATTTTTCCTGGATGTGTTTCCATGAAGTGTCTTGGGGACCTTGCATGCCTACGATAATGGTGCTATGTTAATGCAATTTATTGTGATTCCGAGGGGTGGTCTTGGAGTGCTTAAAAACTGATGGTAGCTTCCCATTTCTGCCCGTTTATAGTTTAACACAGATGCAATGTTTAGTGGAAGTGATCAAAATACTGACAGGGCAGAAGACAGCTAAAGGTTCTTCACTTGCATCATGATGGTGAGACTGGAGAGGATGCAAGTGAAGAACCTTTAGCTGTCTCCTTCCCTGTCAGTATTTTGATCACTTCCACTAAACATTGCATCTGTGTTAAACTATAAACAGGCAGAAATGGGAAGCTACCATCAGTTTTCATTATTTATGTTTTAGTACAGACCTGACCTAGCAATAGTAGATCCTTCTAAATATGGTAAACCATTATTTGTCACTGGCTAGGCCTCAGTTGGATTGTTGTGTTCAGCTGTGGACACCACACTGTAGAAAAGAGGTGAAGGTCTTGGAGACAGAGCAGTGGAGGTTGATTGGGGTGGTAAGGAATTCAGTAATGCAGGGAGACCGAAGCAGCCAGGATTATTCTCCTCAGAGCAGAGGAGGTTAAAAGCTATTCTGAAGAAGGTTCAAATTTTTAAAAAAATTCAATCTAATTTTCTAATCAACTTGTTCAGATTTGTTATTACACATCTCTGGACCAGGTGGGACTTGAACCCTGGCCTTTCAGTCCAGGGATAGGGACACTACCACTGTTCCACAAGAGGGCCTGAAGGCGACTTCATCCTGATCGGAAATGTTAACTTTGTTTTCTTCCACACATGTTGCCTGCCCTTTGGAGCATTGGCAGTACTTTCTGTTACCATGTAAAGTTTAACAGAGGTGCTCAAAATTCAGAATGATTTTCAAGGGAATAAATAATGCAAAACTGTTTCCAATGACAGGATGGTTAATAAGCAGAGGACAGAAGTGTAAGGGTAACTGACCAAAGAACCAGAGGAGAGATTAAACCAATTTTTTTTTAAACAGTAAGTTGAGATCTGGAATGTGCTGTATGAAAAGATGGTGGAAACTGATTCAACAGCAATGTTGAAAGGGGATTTGTTAAATACCTGAAAAGAGAAAAGTTGTAGGACAAACTGAAAGAGCAGGGAACACAGTCACGATGGACTGAATAACCACTTTCTGTGCCATGTGATGATAGAGGGAAATATTTAATGGAACACAAGTAGAGCAAGTAGACTAGAATTGTTATCTGTGTAATAGGGATGGCTCAAGTCAAAACTTTAGAATCAGAATAACCCTCTAGATTTATTCTAATGGACACAACAGAGACCAATTTCGACTCCGGTTCCTAAATCTTGCATTGGTCCTTAAAACAAGAACGAGTGCACAGGCTCTGTATGAAGAATGTAGAATTGATAGAAGCCAGATTTACTCATGGAAAGACAGAGCAGTGACCCTGCAAAGTGGTGTGATAACCTCTGCATTCTGGGGATATGGATTGGCACCTTAAATGGGCACAGTGGTAGAGTGGCAGTGGTGTAGAGTTAGGTCCTACCTTCATTCCTTGCATTCTTGCCTCTGTGTTATTTTGAGCTGATATGACTATATCAGGGGTTGAGTTCCGACAAACCTTGTACTGTGGGGATCCAGAAATGAGTGTCAGATGATGGTGCAGAGCTAGCAGCACCACAATCAGACATCTCCCTCTGGCTGCTAGTGAAGGCTGCTATTTATTTCCATTAGAAAAATTAAAGTCACCACTTGCCTTTCACAACCCTGTGACATTCCCGTGAAGTGCTTTAGATGCTAGTCATGATTTGGTGAATAGGAGTCTCGTCTCTGATTCAGGCAATTCAAATCCTACTCTAGGACCTAAGCACAGTAATCTAGGCTGGCAGCTCATAAGTGCTGTATGGAGGATGCGCTGCATAGTCAAAGATGCTGTCCTTCAGATATGACATTAAGCCAGGGCCCTTTCTGGGCTCTCAAGTGGTCAGAAAGTGTTCCATGGCTCCACTTCAAAGAAGTATAGGGGATATGTTCCTCTTAAGTGGATGATTCAATTAGATCATGGCTTCACTGTACATTAACTGTATCTACCTGCCTTGGTTCTGTATTCCTTAACACTCTTACCAATAAAAGTATATCTATCTTGGTTTTAAATTTTCAGATGACCCCCTTGCATTCTCTGTCCCCTTCCAACAACACCCTCCATACAGCACTTATGACACCATCCAGGACAATGCAACCTACTTGTTTGGCACCACATCTACAAACGTTCAATCCCTCCACCACCGGCATTCAGTAGCAGCAGTGTCTACTATCTACGAGATGCACTGCAGAAATTCATCAAAGATCCTTCCAAACCCACGACCACTTCCTCCGACAAGGATAAGGGCAGCAGATACTTGGGAATATCACCACCTATGAATTTCCCTCCAAGTCACTCACCACTCTGACTTGGAAATATACTGCCGTTCCTTCACAGTCGTTGGGTCAAAATCCTGGAATTACTTCTGTACTGGCATTGTGGGTCCACCCACAACAAGTGGACTGCAGCGATTCAAGAAGGGAGCTCACCACCACCTTCTCAAGGGCAAATAGGGATGGGCTATCAATGCTGGCCAGTCTCAGACGCCCAAGTCCCACAAATGAAAAAAAAGTTCGAATTGTGAGACTGAGTTCCAGATTTCCACTTTGCAGAAACAGGTGTTTCCTGACATCACCACCAAATGATGTAGCCCTTGTTCAAGGAAGCATTTTAACCAAGCTCACCTGGGATTCAAGCAGGTAGCAGTAGGACAGCTATGATGGCTTCCTCTGAATTCTTGATACATTGAACTAGCAGGTTGCTCCTGTAACATAAAAATATAGAAAAAAGATCAGAAACAGACCATTCAGCTGTTTGAGCCTGCTTTGCCATTCATTATAATCCCGGCTAATCACCCAATTCAATAACCTGTTTCCAACATGTCCTTTGATTCCCTTTAATGCCTAGTGCCATATTCAACTCCTTGAAATCATACAATAGTTTGGCCTGACTGCGCTCCACAGCCTCACAGTGCTGTGGGTGAAGAAATTTCTCCTCGACTCAGTCCTAAATGGTTTACCCTGTATTCCCCATTCCAAGAACATCCTTCCTCAGATAAGGAGACCAAAACTACATGCAGGTATGGCTTCACCAATGCCCTATATAATTGCAGCAAGAGATTCCTACTCCTGTACTCAAATCATCTTGCAATGTAGGCTAACATATCACCTGAATGTTTATCTTCGGTGACATGTCTGAGGACACCGAGGTCTCGTTTGATATTCCACTTTCCCCCCCCCCCACCCCATCCTTCAATTTACAGCCATTCAAATAATAATCCACCTTCATCTTTTGGCTCCAGAAATGGATAACCTCATACTTATCTATATTATACTTCACCTGCAATGTATTTGTCCACTCGCTCAGCTTTTCTAAATCACACTGAAGCATCTCTGCATCATCCTTACAGCTCACCCTCCCACCCAGCTTAGTGACAAATGCAAACTTGGAGATCTTGCACTTGGTTCCCTCATCTGAATCATTCATACAATTATGAAAGGCTGGGATCCTTGCACTGATTCCTGTGGTACCCCACTCATTACTACGTGCCATTTGTAAAAAGCCCTGTTTACCCTACTCTGTTTCCTGTCTGCCAGCCAATCTTGTATCAATGTCAGTACATTGCCCCTACTCCCATGGGTTTTAATTTTACATGCTAATTTCTTATTTGGAACATTGCCAAAAGTCTTCTGAAAGTCCAAATAAACCACATCCATTGAGTCCTCTAATCAACTCTGAGTTACATCCTCAAAGAGTTCCAGTAGATTTGCCAAGCCCAATTTTCCTTTTTGTAAATCCATGCTGATTCTATCCAACTCTGCCATGGTTTTCCAATTGCACAGCTATTAAATCTTTAATAATGGCCTCTAAAATTTTCCCTAGTACCAATGTCAGGCTGATTGGTCTATAATTCCTGTTTTTCTCTGTCTTTTTAAACAGTAGAGTTACATTAGTTACTCTCCAGTCTGTAGGAACTGATCCTCAGTCTATAGAATCTTGGAAGATGAACACCAATACCTCCACAGTTTCTGGAGCTACCTCTTTAAGTACTCTGGAATGAAGATAATCCTGGTATTCCCATAGGTCAGAAGGTCATTAGTTAGAGCACCCCATCCAGAGAAATAATCCAGTCCGACATCTGCAGTGCAGGACCAAACATTGCCATCTTTCGGTTGAGATGTTCATCAAGGCCCCATCTGTCCCATGTAAAATAACATAGAGTACATCTTGTAGAAGAACAAGGGAGTTCTTCCTAGGGCCAAGGCCAATATTTATCATTCATCCAACATCACTTTTAACACCAGATTAATTGATCATTATCTCACTTCTGCTTGTTGGAGCTTTCATAGTGCAATTGTCTGTCACACTTCCTGTTTTACAACAGTGACAATGTTTCAACAGTATTTTGTCAGCTGTAAAATGCACCAGGATGTTGATGTGAAAGATGCTGAATAAATACTTTTTTTCTCTCTCATTTAGAGTCAAACAGCATGAAAACAGACTCTTTGGTCCAACCATTACATACCAACCATAATCCCAAACTAAAGTAGTCCTACTGACTTCACTTGACCCATATCCTTCTAAACATTTCTTATTCATGTATTTGTATAAATGACTTTTAAATATTGTTACAGTACCCTCTTCCACCATTTCCTCTCAAAATTCATTCCACACACAAACCACTGTCTGTGTAAAACAAAAATTGCTCCTCATGTCCTATTTTTAAACTTTTCTCGTCTCACCTTAAAAATATGCACCTTAGTCTTGAATTCCCCCACCCTAGGGAAAATACACCTGCTATTCACCTTATCTATGCCCCACATAATTTTAAAAACACGGTTAGGCCACTGTTGGAATATTGCATGCAATTCTGGTCTCCTTCCTATTGGAAAGATGTTGTGAAACTTGAAAGGGTTCAGAAAAGATTTACAAGGATGTTGCCAGGGTTGGAGGATCTGAGCTACAGGGAGAGGCTGAACAGGCTGGGACTGTTTTCCCTGGAGTGTCGGAAGCTGAGGGGTGACCTTATAGAGGTTTACAAAATTGAGGGGCATGGATAGGATAAATAGACAAAGTCTTTTCCCTGGGGTGGGGGAGTCCAGAACTAGAGAGCATAGGTTTAGGTTGAGAGGGGAAAGATATAAAAGAGACCTAAGGGGCAACTTTTTCATGCCGAGGGTGGTACATGTATGGAATGAGCTGCCAGAGGAAGTGGTGGAGGCTGGTACAATTGCAACATTTAAGAGGCATTTGGATGGGTATATTAATAGGAAGGGTTTGGAGGGATATGGGTCGGGTGCTGGCAGGTGGGACTAGATTATGTTGGGATATCTGGTCGGCATGGACGGATTGGACTGAAGGGTCTGTTTCCATGCTGTACATCTCTATGACTCTATAAGGTCACCCCTCAACCTCCTATGCTCCAGTGAAAAAAGTTTTAGCCTCTCCTTATCTCAAACCTTTCATTTCTGGCAACATTATGGTAAATCTCTTCTGAATCCTCTGCAGTTTGATAATATCCTTCCTATAACAGGGCGATCAGAACTGGGCACAGTACTCCAGAAGTGGCCTCACCAGCATCCTGTACAATCAACATGACACCCTAACCCCTATTCTCAAAGGTCTAAGCAATGAAGGCAAATGTGCTAAATGCCTGCTTAACCTCCCTGTCTACATGTGATGCAAACTTCGAAGAATTATGTACCTGAACCCTTAGGTCTCTCTGTTCTATAACACTACACAAGGCCCTATGTTTAATTGTTTAAAATACAATACCTCGCATTATCCAAATTAAATTCCATTTGCTGCTACTCAGCCCATTGACTCAATTGATCAAGATCTCTTCGATAACCTTGAAGTTATCTAGAGAAGAGAGATAGGGCTGTATTTTCAATGGCATTCAGGCACTGGTTTTATAAAAGGGCTCTGACAGGTGCCCTGTACCACTGGGTTTCAGCTGTGATTACCCAGTCTCTGTAACTGTTGGACAACAAACAGTCCACTGCAGATTTTGTCGAAAAACACGTTTTCCTTTGCCTTCACAAACAGGGTGACCCTCAATGAAATAACCACAACGCACTGATGTGAAATGATTTGAGGACAGACCAGAGGAGAGATGGGAATTTAATTTTAGATGCAGTGAGTTCTTGTAATTTGCAATGAACTGTCTGCAAGGACGAAGGAAGCAGATTAAATTGCAACGTTTAAAAGGAAATCGGATATATTCTTGTGAGAAAAGTATGGGACTGAGATTTGTTGACAACTTGTGAACCCTTGCTTTCTCTCAATATACCCCGATTTTCATGAATTACCTTAATTATCCATTAAGCCAGCCACAAGAAGTTAAGACAAGTCATTAACAGAGTAAGAATCCTTCAAATGCAGTCTGATTTTTTTTTTAATGGTTGCCAATTAATCTCCCAGGCTTCAGCCTGAACAATTAAAATTGTGAAATCTCATTCCAATAGTTTAATTTTTTTTTGTTAGATTTACAAGAGGTTCACTTTCCCTTTTACTCTTTTCTTTTTCCCCTTGATCCAATCTTTCTTTCCCTCTTCCTGGCCTTCTTTCTGAATTAAACTCAACTGTAGTTAATCCAATTTCCTCTTCCATCATTCTGCTGTTGCTTTCTCAGTCTTTGAAACCCATTGATTAAGGAAATGGACTGTTAGTCACATCATTCACTCAGGTCCCAGATCTACCATTACAAATGTGCTGCACTGTTACCTGCTTCCACACCTCACAAGTTACAATATGAATCATACTGGAGCTGAGAGTGATCCACCCAGCTCATAACTGCAAATAATGGCCCAGTGTGTAGCATCTGCTGCTCTGGATTCCAGTGTAAAACTTTGTTTTACTAACAGATGGTAAATGTTTTGACTGTTTCCCTAGTACAGTGAACTATGTAAATGTGGAAAAACTTGCTGCACAGTTGAATGGCATTTGTTTTTAAAAAAACGGATTCCATTGGGTAATATGTGATATGTGGTTTGTTGGCTTTTGAAACAGGAAGAAACCCGTCTCTTGTTTTACGTCAAGCCTTCTACTAGCAAGTGACACTGCACCTTTTGAGTTCAGACCCAATTTAATCTTCAGCATATGAATAACCTTTACAACTGCAAATATCCCAAAGCTGCAAAGTTTAATCAGGAAGGGAATCGAGCGTTATGGGGAATTGGCAGGAAAGTGGAGTTGAGGATTAATGGATCAGCCACAATCTGATTGAATGGCAGAGCAGACTCGATGGGCTGAATGGCCTACATCTACTCCTATTTATTATGGTCTTAGTTATAAAACTGAGAAATCAGTCATTTTCAATTCTTCATTGTACAGACCTTTCTCCTATCTATCTATTTATTTATTGTGTCTGTGTGAGATTAGTGAAGCAGCCGGTTCCTCCAGCCTCCTGGCATTGAAATCCTATGTTTAAGATGTGTCTGAATTAAAGTCTTGTGTTGCCACCTTGTCTGTGAATAATTCTGTTTATCTCACTGACCGAGTTTGGCCTCCAAACTGGTACAGATTTACAATGCTGATTAGTCAGCTGCTGATGACTTAATTAGATTGTAGCTGGATCATGTAGCCATTCATTCCTACACTAAATGCCATTTGACCACAGACTGAAAGAAACCAGTCCATCTTGGTGTACATCTTCATAAGGATTCTTGTGTTGGGGAAGTTTACAAAACTGTTTCAGTTCAGTTTTTTTTTTCCAAAATGTAAGTTTCAGTCTTAATTCAGTGGACAGCACTCTCACTTCCAGGTCGGGAGATGTGGTTTCAAGTGCGGAGAAAGTGGAAAAATTAGTTTGACTCTGAGCCCTGGCCACAGCAGGGGAAGGTTAGCCAACTCCATGTCCTCGATTACTAAGCGGGGAGCTGCTGATGGAAGACATCATGTGACCAATGCCACTGAAGGCAGGATTAATTAATGTGTCTTAAGAAGGATCACTTGAATAAGACACTGTGGTCAAATTGATAGTATAAGAGGTGCTGCCACTGTATGAGCTTGCAGTGGGGCCCTACCCTGACTGCTTTCTCTTGGCTCAGGCACAACATAAGAATGGTCAGGACTCCGATCCCTCTTTGTTTGGTCGAACTCCGATTTCCTTATTCTTTCAAAACCCAGACTAAATTGGGAGAAACCAGAGATCAGTCCGAGATCATGCCCAAAACCAGATTATTCAGTCATTTATCTGACTGCTGCTTGTGAACTCTTGCTATGCACAAATTGACTGTCACACTTCACCCCAAACCAAAGTGACCACACTTCAAAATGTTACTTTGTGAATTCTAAAGCACTTGTGACATCTTCATGATATGAAAAGTGATGCTTAAAGTGTTGTAGATATAAGAAGGAGTGGCAATTCTTTTTTCATATTTCCTTACAATTAAAGCCTCTCTTCCATGGGATTAACTCCATGAATGAAGATGAGAATGGCATGGAATATTTTGATATGATGAGAATGTTGCTGTGGGCCTAGCCCATTACTCTGGCTGACCAGTATTCTCAGTAGGAGTATCAGAAGTGTTTGCAGACTGATGATCAACCTGTTTGGTTGTGTTATGTCATACCTTCCATAGCCATGGAGTCCTGAAGTGGGTCTTCAACCTGGAGCTTTAACCAAACACAGTGACACTTCCACTGTGCCACAAGCATCTGCTCAGACCATGTAGATTTTCCCTGCTCACTCCACCTTGATCTTCTTTGTGGCTGCAGTCACGTTCTCAGTAAAACAGCATGGCTAGTTATAACAGTTTGTTTACACAGCACTGGGAGGAGTAAGCAAAAGAATCCTCTGGAGATGTATCTTTATTGTTTGCAAACTGTGCTCCGGAACATTCAAAAGTTGATTGTTTAGTTTAGAGAAAAAATTCTCTAATGATTGGATGATTCTAATCATCTCACCCACAGCACTTTGTCAAATAAAACTGTAACAAAACATAGTTTCATACAACACAAAATAGGCCATTCAGTCTATCGCTCTGTGCTGGCTCGCCAAAAGCTGATCTATTAGCCCGATGTTTCTTTAGAGCCTTGTAAAACTGCTGTAAAAAGCTTTAGGTCACAGCTGATATATTGTGTGTAGTTCCGCACGACAGGAAGGATGTGACTACACTGGAGGGGGTGCAGAGGAAATTCACAAGGATGTTGCCTGGGATGGAGTTCTGAGGAGTGATTACATATACACAAAGAGGGATCAGAGACCCAACCATTCTCCATACCCTTATATTGCTCCCAAGCTAAGGTAAAGCAGTTTAGCCATGAAAAGAGGCTGGATAAGCTCAGCCTGCTTTCATTAGAGCAAAGAAGGTTGAGAGGGGACCTGATTGAGGTGTATAAGATTATAAGGGGCATGAACAAGGTGCATAGGAAGCAGCTGTTGCTGCTAGGTGAAAGGTCAACCACAAGGCATAGTTTAAGGGACGTTTAGAGGAAAAACATTCATACTAAGGATAGTGAGAATCTGGAGGGCACTACTGGGAGGGAAGTAGAGACAGGAAATCTCAACTTTTAAAAAGTAAGTGCATGAGCACTTGAAATGTCATAAAGGCTATAGGCCAAGTACAGGAAAGCGGGATTAGTGCAGAAACGTCAGCACAAACTCAATGGGCTGAATGACTCCTTTTGTGCTGCCTGACTTTTTTGACTGAACATTGTCTTTTGAAATATATATCCAATTCCTGTTTGAAAATTAATTCTGAAAGTAGATTCAATTCTGTTTCATGCAGCTCTTTCCAGATTATAACAACACATTGCATAACAAGTATCACCTCATCATCCACCTGGTTCTCCTGCCAATTACTTTAAATCAATCCCCTTAGGTTACTGACACTCCTGCAGACACCTTTTCTTTATTCATGATTTTGGACACCTGCTTTAAACTGCAACATAATCGTCTGTGGCCTGAGAGCAATCTCAGCCTGTTCTGAAATGCAGCAGAATTCCTTGAATTTGGCCTGCGGTCTAAATCACATTCTTCCTATAACATAAGGAGTAAAGGTGACTTGGTGCTGGACTTGCAAAATAGTGAATTATCAGGGAAGCATTGTTAACACTTTATCTGTAGAATTTCCTCCTGAAACCTGTCTCTCTTCCTCTCCTGTAAGAACTTTAAATCCTACTTCTGTGACCTTGTTGTACTGTTTTTGTTTTCAGTTTAGTTTCTGAAAAGTGTTCTATGAGTTGCTTTGGAGTATTTGACTCTCATAAAGATGCGATATAAAGTTATTCTTCAGCTATGTGCCTGCTTTTCAATGATTACACACATCTGAACTGCCCTGAAATATTTTACTACATTCAAGACGCAGGTACTTACTGCATGGTTGAGAGCTCTGGGAACTTTGAAATTCATAGTGTTTCTTTTATTGGTGAAAGGTGGATCAATTAAGATAATTCCTTATTTATATCCTCATAGCTCACTAGTCTGAGGGATTTCCTCAAGCTCATAATGGTTTTGGTTCTAGTCTCTGCATGATTTGAGATTTGAGCCTGGATTTTACAGGACCCTCGAGGCAGACTGACAATTGCAGGTTCTATTTCCCAGCCTGGCAGCATCTTGGAGCGAGAAACAGTGTTAACATTTCAGGTCTGATATGACTTCTCAGAACTGGAGAGCAGTCGTATTGGACTGAAAGCATTGAGTTGGATTCTCTCACCACAGATGACAGTAACAATCTGCTGAGTTTCTTCAGTGCTTACTGTTTGTATTTCACATTTCCAGCTTCCACAGTGTTTTGTTTTTAACTGACACCTACCACCTCACTGTGCCACAATTTTGCCAGCTGCAGCTGTGATGTTGTGTGGCCCTCTCACCTTTGAGCCGATAGAACCCCGAAAGGAAAAGCAAAATCTGCAGATCTAAAATAAACACACAACATACTGGAGGGCCTCAGCAGGTCTTGCACAATCTGTGTAGAGAGAAGCAAAGTTAATGTTTTGAGTGCATATGACTTTTTTTTTCCAAAGAAGAGTAGCACTGGAATCACTGTTAACTCTGTTTCTGTCTGCATGGACGCTGCATTTTCTGTGTTTCTTTTAGAAATGCCTTAAGTAGCCAATTTAAGACCACAATGACCTTCTTATGCCACCACTTGTATTTAATCTATGATGGGAGAGGGTGAAAGGTCAGCTAGAGACATGTATTGCCTCCTTTTGGGCCAATCTGCCATATCAAGTGATAATTGAGCACTTAGGTGGCCAGTGATAGCCTTCTGCAGAATTGCAGAGGCCCTTTGCGCTCTCTTACAGGCAGACCCAGCAGGAAATATGGTAGGATCAGCGAGGGATGTTAGGCCACAGGTCACTGAGGGTGGGAAGTGCTCACAAGTGGAGGAAAGTGGCTCTCAGCAGTCTCCTCCCCCTCTTTTCCCCCCCACAATGCCCATTCCTTCAATCAGGAACTCTGCCTTTGAATGAGTGCCTTCTCCTTCTGGTAACTCAATGGCAAACACAAAAAGATTTGCTTTGTAGACTTCCCATGTGGTGATTGCCAATGTTTCTGAGGGTTGAATACCAGTCGGAGCTATTAATTGCCCACTTAAGAGCCTCAACTGCCATCAAAGCTAGAAGGCTGAGTACAGACGAACATTGATTATCGGAAAGACGTAGGTGGGAAGTATTTCATTCGGTTAATCAAATGCCTGATATTTGAGTGTGGGATAACATAGGCAAACATCAAGACCTTGCAATCTTGTTCAGATAATTTGAAATTTGGATAATTGAATGCCGGAAAATCGAGGTTCCTCTGTATTACCCTATCTGCACTGGATTGAGTTAACCTAGGGGCCTGTTGGACTCCCCAGCCAGCACGCTCTCTCCCTTCCTATTAAATTACAAACCCACCTCACTGAAGGACATTATATTCCTCCCCAAGTCTTAAGTGCCAGCAGCTTTCACATCTTGGGCATGGCCTGGGCAATCAGTGGGTCTGTCTCTTTAATGTGCCCTATCTGCCCATCAGAAGGCCCCATTTGCTTTGCTTAATATTAGTAGCCCTCAAACCTCAATCGAGTCATTATTATATTGCTATTTGTGAGAGCTCACCGTGTACAAATTGACTGCCACATTTCCTGCACTAAATGGTGAAGAGACTTCAAAAAGTACTTCATTGATTGTAAAATACATCGGGGTGTCAGAAGGCAGTATAGAAATGCCAGTATTTTATTTTTCTTCTTTTAATCTCCATCCAGGCTCTGTAAGTCTCTTGTGAGAAATGCACAATACCAATGAGGGAAATACCCTGGGAAATTCCTTTCTGATACCTTAGGCAATTGGATATAATTTAGGAGATCATACTTGTTGAGTGTTTCCTGCAAATATCAAGCATGAAATAGAGCCTAGTGTCTATGTCTCTGCTTGCTGCAAGTAGGATCCTCCCCAGTTTAGTACCAACATTACATCCTATTAGTCTGAAGATCATTATAATTATCATGCAGTGTAACTAAGGAGATTTAATCATGAGCAGATCAAAGTCATAGAGTCATACCGCTTGGAAACTGACTCTCTGGTCTAACTCATCCATGCTAACAAAGTTTCCCAAACTAAACTGGTCCCACTTGCCTGTGTTTGACCCATATTCCTCCAAATGTTTCCTATTCATGTACCTGTCCAAATGTCTTTTACATGTTACAATCATACCTGCAATTACCACTTTCTCTGGCACTTCATTCCACATATGAACTACCCTCTTTGAAAATATTGCCACTCAGGTCTCTCTTAAATCTTTCTCCTCTGACCTTAAAGATATGCCTCTGAAATAACTCCACAGAGGCTGGTATTCTGTCACTGTGTCACCCTTTAATTACACATACATAGTACACTGCTACGGCTTCTATAGAGCCAGCTCTCTGAGTGAGCAGTAGCTCTGACACTCCTGTTTATATCTGTCAGACAGGGCTCCCTGATGGGTCCAGGTTAACAGCTCCAATCAGGGGACTTGTATTCTATGAGGTCCACCTGGCTGACCTCACTACAATCACTACATCCCTAGTCTTGAACTCCCCCACCCTAGGGACTAGACCTTTGCAATTTACCTTATGCATTTCCCTCATGATTTATAAATCTCTATAAGGTCACTCCTCAACCTCCTACACTCCAGTAAAAAAAATTCCCAGCCTATCCAGCCTCTCCCTATAATTCAAACCCTCCAGTCCTGGCAACATCCTGGTAAACCTTTTCTGAGCCCTTGCCAATTTAATAATATCCTTCCTTTAGCAGGGTAACCAGAACTGCACACAGGAGCCAAAAGGAGCCTTCTCAACATCCTGTATAACCTCAACATGACTTCCCAACTCCTATGCTCAATGGTCAGTGCAATCGCAGGCAAGTGTGCTAAACACCTTCTGAACCACCCTGTCTACCTGTGATGCAACTTGCAAACCATTATGTACTTGAACCCCTAGGTCTCTCTGTTCTACAACAATGCCCAGGGCCCTGCTATTAATTGTATACGTCCTGCTCTTGTTTGCTTTACCAAAATGCAATACCTCACATTTATCCAAATTAAACCTCATCTGCCTGCCACTCCCCAGCCCATTGACAAAATTGATCAAGATCCCTCTGTAATCTTAGGTAACCTTTTCCACCAATTTTGGTGCCATCCGTAAACATACTAACCATGCCTTCTATATTCTCATCCAAATCGTTTATATAAATGACGAACAACAGTGGAGCCAGCATCAATCCCTATCGAAAACCCTGGTCACAGGCCTAGAGTCTGAAAAACAACTCTCTGCCACCATTCTCTGTCTCCTACTATCAAGCCAGTTTTAAATGTGTCTGGACATTGAACAATAAAACCAAAGCACCAAAAATATCTGCCGCAGGAAAATTTGTTTCATATTCGTTTTTAAACAATCTATTTGTCATCTTAGCCATTTCAGAAGGTTGTGGGTTCATGTCTTAGTTTAGAAATTTGTGTATTGTGCTGTACTGAGGGGATGTGACATTGTTAGAAACCCAGCTTTTCAAATGGGATGCTAAACTAAGGCTCTGACAAACTCTGGCTGGTGATTTGGGCTGATATTTATCCTTGACAAACTTCTATAAATAGATCATCTGGTTATTAACACAATGCTGTTAGTTATGTGTAAATTGGTTAAGCTATTATATGCCATAATGTGACGATGCATCATGGAATCCTTACAGTGCAGATAGAGGTCATTTGGCCAATTGAATTTGCATGGCCTTCTGAAAAGCATCCCTGTAACCCTGCATTTCCCATGGCTAATCCACCTAGCCTGCACATCCTGGGAACTCCAGGACAATTTAGCACAGCCAGTTAAAAAACCTGCACAATGTTGGACTGTGGGAGGAAACTGGAACACATGGCAAAAACACATGCAGATATAGGGAAACATGGAAGCACCACATGTAATAAGAGTGAAAAAAGCAGCTAAGGAATAGACATTGAACCATGTTAGAGAAATTAAGGATAACAATGAAAGGCTCAATGCTAAAGTTGAACAGAGCTGATTGAACAAGTCAACAAAATACTTGACTATCTCAGCAACTACTGCATGGAATCCAGGCTGAAACTGCATCATGGCACAATTAGTCAAAGGTAGACATCTAGATTTGTGTTGAATGCCAAGCAAAGGAGAATCTCACAGCTGATCCAAAGATGAATTTGTCATTCTGTGCAATTGGTAGCAAGTTCCTTACAGACATTAAGATCGATGCTATCATATGACAAAGGGAGCTGTAGAGTGTCTTAGCAGTGTTTCTTTGCCCTCTCCGGAATGCTGGATAATGAAAAATTGAGTGAACAGGACCTAATTGGGGAGATTCCTTGCAGCCATCCCGACAGTGTCCAGTCCAGCAAAGTTGGTTTTACAGGTGTTTAGCCTGCATGTTGAGGAGTTGCCTTCAAGAAGAACACTAGTGTTTAATCATAGTATTCTTACATTGCAGATAGAGGCCATTTGGCCCATTGAGTCTGCACTGACCCTCTGAAGAGCATCCCATCATATCCCTTTAGTCCCACATTTACCATAGTTAATCCACCTAATCTGCACATCACTGAACACTATGGGGCAATTTTTTGCGGATCTTGAAGATCTTTGGACTCCAATTAAATGTGGGATGTGGCAGACATGCTGCTGTGTTCCAGTCCAGGTTTTGCTGCAGTACATGTGTGTGGTTTTGACAGCTGTTCTGTACATGAGACCTTTTGTTGAATTGTAGAGGTCTTTATTGTTTAACATTCCCTCCTGTAGTTTGGAGAAAGCACAGCTGATAGAGTTGATCTGGTGTTGGATTTCCTCATCCAAGGTGGTGTTTGGAAAATATGGCTACCAAAGTATGGGTTATCATATTCCAGTGCGTCTCTTTCAACATGTGTGGAAGGTGAAATATGTAACTAACTAAATTGTTGGAATACTTCTTCAGTCAAATTGCATTAACACCGAGAAATTGATTTTCTTCCTCTTTAACTTTGGACTTGTGATATCTTGGTGTTGCAATGTAAGATGAACAATTGAATCTGCCCAGCAGGCATCAGACCCCACATGGGTTGAGGATGAATAACGATATTGAGGCTCTGGTCAAGAAGAAGAAGGAACAGATGTTAGGTATAGACAATTGGAGGAGAAAGTGAGGTCTGCAGATGCTGGAGATCAAAGCTGAAACTTTATTGCTGGAACAGCACAGCAGGTCAGGCAGCATCTAGGGAACAGAAGATTCGACGTTTCGGGCACTGAAGGGCATGTGCCCGAAACGTCGAATCTTCTGTTCCCTAGATGCTGCCTGACCTGCTGTGCTGTTCCAGCAATAAAGTTTCAGCTGTAGACAATTGGAAACAAGTGAGACTCTTGAAGAGTATAAGGGCTGTAGGGACATTCTTAAGAGAAAAATCAGGAGGGCAAAAAGAGAATATGAGATAGTTCAGTATTACTATTAGCTTGGATCATAACAAAACCCTGTCCCTAATGAAGATATATTTCTCATAACTGTCTTCTTACAGATACTCCATTCCAGAGAAGTTTCACTCCTATCTGAATTCTTCAGATTTTTACTTAACTGACGTTTTCCAGTTTGTTTCATCTTGGACTGCATAGGTGGTTGTACTTTTCTTTCCCAGTCCACTGGCCTGAGCCTTTTACAGTTCTGATGGCCTAAGCTTTTTCAGTTCTAAGAAATGGACGCTTTGTATGCAAACCCTCCTGGCTTAGAAGCTCCATACATTGGAACATTTAAATTAGCATAATTAGTTCCCTTCAACTAAAAGCTTGATACTCCTACAAGGAGAAACTTGCCTCTCTTCTGAACTGAATTCAAAGCTGAAACATGATTCTTTCTGGTCTGTGGAGTAATTATACTGTCCACAGTATAATTACTCCATCTATTACCAGTACAGGTGTCCTGCCAGCCTCATGCTTTCTTAGAATTGATGCATTTTGGTCATTATCCCAAGTTTCTTTGGTTTAATTAAAAAAGACCTTTACTGAACTGACCCATATCCTTCTGTCAAGGTTAGAGTGGTGCTGGAAAAGCTCAGCAGGTCAGGCAGCATCCAAGGAGCAGGAAAATTGACTTTTCGGGCAAAAGCCCTTAATCAGGAATCCTGCTCCTCGGATGCTGCCTGACCTGCTGTGCTTTTCCAGCACCCCTCTAATCTTGACTCTAATCTCCAGCATCTGCAGTACCCACCTCCGCCACATCCTGTGTGTATTTTAACATCAAAGTGCCAAAATATATATAATTTACAAAACACCTTTTGTCACAATATAAGCACAGATGATGGTGACACATTTGGTGCAGCTGAGTTGTAGCTGAACTGCCAAGAGTCTTTCATTTCAACAACTGTGTGGGATAGGAAGGCACAGTCTCAATTCCATTCCCAGTGGCATAACTACCTTCATGGATAAAAGCGTCATTTTCCTTTCCTGTGGAAGGTGTATCCTCCTATTTGCTCCTTCACCTGGCCCTCCCCAGGAAGATGGGTCCCACCAAGGGTAGCAATATGCATTTGGAACCTTGTAGTTCACATGATGCGATTACAGTTTTTCTTTCCAGCCGGTCGTTCATGAGATGAACCGTGATTTCGTTCTTTTCATTTCACTTTCTATCTTTGATCCCAGAGGTGGTAATCCCACTGGGGAGGGGTGG
The DNA here is from genome assembly GCF_037043375.1 of Chiloscyllium plagiosum. Classification (NCBI taxonomy): domain Eukaryota; kingdom Metazoa; phylum Chordata; class Chondrichthyes; order Orectolobiformes; family Hemiscylliidae; genus Chiloscyllium; species Chiloscyllium plagiosum. The sequence goes on along the minus strand of NW_028270156.1, from coordinate 32,516,760 downwards.
GATGGTGTTGGGGGTCCCTAGCTGCCAAGAGAAAGCGGGGCAGTCTATTTTTGAGGCTTTTTGTTTTCTAGCTCATTTCCTTTCACTTTGGAGTGAACAGAGGGTATGGAGGAAGAGACTGTTCAGTCATGGATGCTGTTGCCCAGAGACAACTCCCATCCCACCACTAGGGTCCAACAACCTTCATGAATCTTTCACCTGTTTGCCAGGGTTTATTGTTATGAAGATTCTTAAGGCTCCCTGGGATCACAGCCCTGTCCCTCAAAAATTCTCAATCATCACAGGACCTGACAAATGATCCCTGATAGAAGCTTTCATGTGACTTTACTTAACATGAAGACCTTGGGGAATCATCAGTGGCCATACGATCTTGATGGTTTGGTCATCAGGTTTTGGTGACAGCCATGATGTGACTAGTCACCTTGCTGCGGTTGGGATTAATAGTTCGTCTTTGCCTGTTGAGGCCATTGAGGATATTCTGGACCACACTTTTGTCAGTTTCCTCCCTCTCTGACCAGCCACCATGGCTGACCCTACAAGGAGCAAAGAGTTCCTGACAGCATTGCTCCAGGGGTGGTTGGAGAGCACAGGCCCCTCAGTCATGTCATGTTGGCAGTCATGGAGAAAGTGCAGCCTTCATGAGGGCACATCTATGTGATTGGGAGCTCAATTTGTGATTTGATATTAAGTAAACTTTATGAACAGTCAGGTTCAGTAGGTAGGGGACAGAGGTTTGGTGGGAGTCAATTGCTTCTCTTTGTCTACTCCTGGATGTTGGACATGAACATGGGTTCTATCAGATTGGCATCCATAGATTGTTTATCCAAAGAATGATCTACTTGGAATACACACAAGATTGCACAATCAGGGTGAGACCTCTGGAATTATTAAGTTACAGTTTAGGTACTGCAAGGGAAAATAACATGTGGTGTGATGTTCTGGAGTGATCATTCTGCATTTTTATGGCAATCTTGTGATACTGCTATAAAAACAAACTGGGTGAATGGTTATTTCAAACTCATCAAGAGATGCCTGAAGGGTATTTAAACACAAGTAAACTTTTAAACTCTGCGAGAAACATGTTTTTAATTTTTTTGCATCTGCAATGAATGTTTCTATTTCTTGAAGTGTTTGAAGACTGAAGCTGCCCTACAGCACACCCCATGATGGGTCAGATGCAGTCCAATTGCTCACTATACCTTCAACTTGAAGGAAAACAACTTTGTTAAAGGGCACATACTTACATTGAGCAAAGAGAATGGAGAGGGCAGAGTTTGAAGGCGTGTCTGGAAGCAGAGTTTTCAGTAGATTTTAGAAAGTAGCAAAAGATCAAGTTAGGGGGAAAACAGAAGTTGCTGGAAAAACTCGGCATCTGTTGAGAGAAAGCAGAGTTAACGCTCTGGGTCCAGTGATCCTTCCTCAGAACTGATGGCAGCTAGGAAAATGTTGGTTTTTATGCAGAGGATAGGTGAGGGGAAGGGGTAAGGAGTGAACAATGGGTGGAGATAGAGCACAAGGAGAGAGAAAAACAGTTGGACAGCCAAAGGAGTGGATAATAATTAGGCTAGGAGAATGAAAAGCTCCTAATGGGGTCAATTAGTGGCTAACAATGGGTTGTGTGTAATAGCAGACCATGTAATAACAAGACTTGGTGTGTGGGGGTTGGGATAGGGACATGACAGAGGGTGCCTCGAAGCGTAAAGTTGTTGAACTCAATATTGAGTCCAGAAGGCTGCAGGGACTTCAAGTGGAAAATGAGGTGTGGTTCTTTCAGCTCGCGCTGAGCTTTGCTGGAGCACTGCAGCAAGCCTGAGAACACCGTCTGAGCTGATCTCCACAGATGCTGCCAGACCTGATGAGCTTTTCCAGCAATTTCTGTTTTGTTTCTGATTTCCAGCATCTGCAATTCTTTCAGCTTTTATAAAGTTAGAGGGAATTTGGAAAAGAATTGAATGGAGCAAAGACATATGGTTGAGTGTATGGTTCGGCAAAACCAGCATCTCCTCATTAGTAATGAGCATGGAGGTAACATTGAATTTGATAAAACTTCTGGTTCAGCTTTAGCCACACTTCTGGTGCCACACTTTAGGCAAGATGTGAGGGCTCTGGTGACAGTGCAGAAGAGTCTTATAAGAATGGCTTTTGGGATTAAGGAACTTCAATTATGATGATAGATTGGAAAAGTTAAGGCCTTTTTTTTTGGAGGAAACAAGGCTGAGCGGCAATCTGAAAGAGATATTCAAAATCATAAGGGGTTTGGGCAGACGGGAAATGGAGAAAATGTTCCCACGTCTGATGTGATGCCCTTATTCAAAAAAGGACGTAGTCAAAAATGGGCAACTATAGACAAGTTAATATGATCTCTGTAGTGAGGATGTTGCTGGAGGCAGTGTTAAAGAAGGAGATAATTGAGCATTTGGAACAACAAAGCTCAATTCACCAGTGCCAGTACAGTTTCATGAAAGGCAAGTCGTGCTTGGCAAACTTCCTGGAGTTCTTTGAGGATGTAAACAACAAGATGGATAATGGGGATCCAATGGATATGGTAGATCTAGACTTCCAGAAACCATTTGACACTTATTTAAGGCATTGGTGAGATCACACCTGGAATATTGTGTCCAGTTTTGCTCTCCTTACTTGAAAAATGTGTGGTGGCACTGGAGGCAGTTCAGAGGAGGTTCACCAGGGGTTGATTCCAGGGAGAAAAGGGCTGGCATATTAGGTGGAGTTGAATAGTTTGAGCTGATACTCGCTGGAGTTCAAAAGAATGTGGGGAGGTGGCATCTGATTGAGCTGTTTGAAGTGCTGAAGGAGATTGATAAGGTGGGAGTTGAACAAATATTCCTCCTTGTGGGACAGTTTCGAACTAGAGATCATAGATGTAGAGTGAGAGGAGATAGTTTCAAAGCTGAGATGTGGAGAAACTACTTCTCTCAGAGGGTTTAGAATCTGTGGAACTCTCTGCCCCAGAGTGCAGTGGAAGCAGAATCAATCAACTGATTCAAAAAAGAAATATTTGAGGAGAAAGTGAGGTCTGCAGATGCTGGAGATCAGAGCTGAAAATGTGTTGCTGGAAAAGCGCAACAGGTCTTCTGTAAAGACCACTCCCTCCGTGACTCCCTCGTCAGATCCACACCCCCCACCAACCCAACCTCCACTCCCGGCACCTTCCCCTGCAACCGCAGGAGATGCAAGACTTGCGCCCACACCTCCCCCCTCCCCCCTCACCTCCCTCCAAGGCCCCAAAGGACACTTCCATATCCGCCACAGATTCACCTGCACCTCCACACACATCATCTATTGCATCCTCTGCACCCGATGTGGCCTCCTCTATATTGGGGAGACAGGCCGCCTACTTGTGGAGCGTTTTAGAGAAGACCTCTGGGACACCCGGACCAACCAACCCAACCACCCTGTGGCTCAACACTTCAACTCCCCCTCCCACTCCACCAAGGATATGCAGGTCTTTGGACTGCTCCATCACCAGACCACAACAACCCGACGGTTGGAGGAAGACCGCCTCATCTTCCGCCTAGGAACCCTCTAACCACAAGGGATGAACTCGGATTTCACCAGTTTCCTCATTTCCCCTCCCCCCACCTTGTCTCAGTCAAATCCATCGAATTCAGCACCACCTTCCTAACCTGCAATCTTCTTCCTGATCACTCCGCCCCCACCCCAGTCTGACCTATCACCCTCACCTTGACCTCTTTCCACCTATCACGTTTCCGACGCCCCTCCCCCAAGTCCCTCCTCCCTACCTTTTATCTTAGCCTGCTGGACAAACTTTCCTCATTCCTGAAGAAGGGCTTATGCCCGAAACGTCGATTCTCCTGTTCCCTGGATGCTGCCTGACCTGCTGCGCTTTTCCAGCAACACATTTTCAGCTCAAAAAAGAAATAGACATGTTTCTGATGAAAAGTAGGTTAAAGGGCTATGGGGAGCAGACAGGAAAGTGGAGCTGAGATCAGGGTAAAATCAGCCATGGTTATGTTAGATGACGGAGCGGGCTGAATTGCCTACTCCTGTTCCTAATTCTTCTGTTCCAATATGAAAGGATCAAGAATGAGCAGACATGGATTGAAAGTAATTGGGAAAAGAATCAAAAGTGATGTGAGAGAAAAGAAACATATTCATGCAGCAAGTTGTTAAGGTTTGGAATGATGTCTGAACGTGTGATGGAAGTTGGTACAATTAGAGTATTCAAAAGGAAATTAGACCGTTATTTGAAAAAGAAGAATGTGTAGGCTTACAGGGAGAATATGTGGAATGGCATTAAGTGAAATGCTTGTTTGGAGAGCAGATATAGATAAAGGGGCTGAATGTCATCGTCCATGCTTTGATAATTCTGCAATTCTGTGTTTTTATTAGCAGCATTTCAGAGAAAACACCTCCTCCTTCAGTTATGAAAAACAAAATGTTGGAGAAACTCAGCAGGTCTGGCAGCATCTGTGAAGAGGAAACAATTAATGTTTCCAATCAAATATGACTCTTCAGTTCTGAAGAAGAATCATCAGACTTAAAACAGTAACACTGCTTCTCTCTTCACAGATACTTTCAGACCTGTTGAGTTTCTCCAGCATGTTCTGTTTTTATTTCAGATTAAGCATCTGCAGTACTTTCCTTTTATCCAACTTTAATTATATGGAGTGATGAGAAAAGCCATTCTTCTTAGAACAGTGAAGGATAAGAGGAGATTCAATTGAAGTGTTTGAAGTAGTGGAGGATTTCACTGCAGTGTGTAAGAAGAAACTGTTTCTGCTGGCTGGTGGGTTGGTGTCTAGAGGATAGTATAAAGATAATTAACAGAAACCAGATTAGGAGATGAGGACACATTTTTTTACACAATGATGTGGAATGCTCTGCCTGAAGGAATTGTAAAAGAAAATTCAGTTTTCACTTTTCAAAGGGCTAAGTGGTCTTCATCGGTGTTGTAAAATTCTATCATTCTATACCATTCCATTTTTCCATTTCCATAACAGTTATTCTTGGATGTGTGTTTTTTAAATTTGAGTGAATTGGTCAGTTTTGGACTGTGAGCCAGTCCATTTTGAATTGGAGTGTATTATGAAAGATCTTTCTCCACCTAAGAGTGAGAAACCTTGAAGCCTGTCTGACTAGGCCGAATTTGCATGAGAAATGAAAAAAGATCTGTGTCTTTTCCCCAGCCTCTGATAATTTTCTTTAAAAAAACATTCACTCCATCCTTACCAGACAATAAGAGATTTGAATGAGGTTTGTAGGAAATATATTTGGCGCAGCAGGAGGTAGTATTGAGTTTCACTATTTCTGAATCAAACAGGAAGTCTACCTCTGAACGCAAGCTGATTTAGTTTGGGGACCACTTGTCAAACATCAGTTTTGAAGAGGAGGGCATCAATAGCCAGAGTGATATTGATTGTCCATTCCTTGTGGATGTGAAGGGATGATGGAATGGCTTCTTATTGAGCACTCACACTGTGTTTCAGCTTTGATTCAACTGTGGGGCTTGCTCAGGGATGTTCCATACCAAAGCTGTTTGACTCTTAATTACCATTCAACTTTCACCAACCTAAATTTGTGATCACTTTTATTAATCAAAATGTTTCAGAGTCATAGTGTCATACAGATGTACAGCATGGAAACAGACCCTTTGGTCCACCTCGTCCATGCCGACCAGATATCCCTACCCAATCTTGTCCCACCTGCCAGCATCTGGGTCATATCCTTCCAAACCCTTCCTCGTCATATACCCATCTAAATGCCTTTTAAATGTTGCAGTTGTACTAGCCTCCACCACTTCCTCTGGCAGGCAAAAGTGAGGACTGCAGATGCTGGAAACCAGAGTTTATATCAGAGTGGTGCTGGAAAAGCACAGCAGATCAGGCAGCATCCGAGGAGCAGGAGAAAAAACATTTCGGGCAAAAGCCCTTCATCAGGAATAGACAGGAAGCCTCCAGGATGGAGAGATAAATGGCGGGGGGGTGGGGGTGGGGGTGGGGGAGGGGGTGGGGCTGGGGAGAAGGTGGGGATAGGGAGAAGGTAGTACAATAGGTGAATGGGGGTGGGGATGGAGGTGATAGGTAGCTGCCAATCTCCCGTCCCACCTATCCGCTCCACTCTCCTCTCTGACCTATCACCTCCATCCCCACCCCCATTCAACTATCGTACTCTTTGCTACCTTCTCCCCAGCCCCTCTCCTCCTCCCCCGCCCCCCACCCCCCCCCTGCATTTATCTCTCCACCCTGGAGGCTTCCTGCCTCTATTCCTGATGAAGGGCTTTTGACTGAAACATCGATTTTCCTGCTCCTCGGATGCTGCCTGACCTGCTGTGCTTTTGCAGCACAACTCTGATGTAAACCACACTTCTTCTGGCAGCCCATTCCACACATGTACCACACTCTGCATGGAAAAGTTGCCCCTTACGTCCCTTTTCTATCTTTCCCCTCTCACTGTAAACCTATGCCCTCTAGTTCTGGACTCCCCCACCCCAGGGAAAAGACTTTGTCTATATACCCTATCCATGCCCCTCATGATTTTATAAATCTCAATAAGATCACCCCTCAGCCTCCGATGCTCCAGGGAAAACAGCGCCAGCCTATTCAGCCTCTCCCTATAGCTCAAACCCTCCAACCCTGGCAACATCCTTGTAAATCCTTTCTGAACCCTTTCAAGTTTAACAACATCCTTCCAATAGGAAGGAGACCAGAATTGGACACAATATTCCAAAAGTGGCCTAACCAACGTCCTATACAGCCGCAACATGACCTCCCAACTCCTGTGCTCAATACTCTGACCAATGTAGGAAAGCATACCAAACACCTTCTTCACTATCCTATCTACCTGCGACTCCACTTTCAAAGAGCTATGCACCTGCACTCCAAGGTCTCTTTGTTCAGCAACACTCCGTAGGACGTTACCATTAAGTGTATAAGTCCTGCTAAGATTTGCTTTCCCAAAATGCAGCACCTCACATTTATCTAAATTAATCTCCATCTGCCACTCCATTGGCTCATCGGATCAAGATCCCGTTGTAATCCGAGTAACCTTCTTCGCTGTCCACTATGCCTCCAATCTTGGTGTCATCTGCAAACTAACTAACTGAACTTCTTAAGCTCACATCCAAATCATTTAGATAATGACAAAAAGTAGAGGACCCAGCACCGATTCTTGTGGCACTCCACTGGTCACAGGCCTCCAGTCTGAAAAACAACCCAACACCACCACCCTCTGTCTTCTACCATTGAGCCAGTTCTGTATCCAAATGGCTCATTCTCCCTGTATTCCATGAGATCTAACCTTGTTAACCAGTCTCCTGTGGGGAACTGTTTTATGTCCAGATTTTTAATCTGACTTCAAATTCTGAGATTGCCAGAGTGGAACTTGTTCAGTGGATTCAAAGACGAGGTTGCGGTCCAGCAGTTACATCAAGGATACTTCAGAGCACTTGCAATGGGGCACTGCAATGCCAGCTGGAGGTGGCAGCAAATTTTGCTCTTCTTGCAACGTCTAACCACCATTGTTTGTTTTAAGCTAAAGGTCCAGTACTGTTGCAGGATGAAAGCACTGTTTCTCAAAGGACAGAAACCTTAACAAGAGCAGAAGGTCTTTCAGTCAGTGTGAAGAAGAATGAGTTACATGTGGACGTCTAAAACATTTCAGGGTGTAGCCAGGAACCATGTTACAAAACTAATGGAAACTATTTGCTGTGGGCACTGGGAAATCTCCCAAGCAAAACCAACGATTGCTAAATTTGTTAAGGATTGCAAAGATTTATGAGCTTTGTTCCAGCATTTTCATTTTTTGTAGCAATTGTTCATTTGAGCACATTCTTGTCTGACCCATGAATAACTCTGCAGCTACATGGCACTGACAAATTTTTTAAGAGATTCATTCATCATTCTAATTTAAGAAATCAAACCTATAAATTGGGATTAGTTGTAATTAGTCGACGCTGATCAGGGAACCTGACAGTGAGGAGAAAGTGAGGATTGCAGTTGCTGGAGATCAGAGTTGAAAAGTGTGGCGATGGAAAAGCACAGCAGGTCAGGCAGCATCCGAGTAGGAGAGTCGATGTTTCGGGCACAAGCCCTTCATCAGGAATTTTGAGGGTGGAGGGCTGAGAGGTAAATAGAAGGGGTGGGGGAAGGTAGCTTGGAAGGCAGGTGGGGGGTTATTGTCATAGGTTGGTTGGGAGAGTGGAGTGGATAGGTGGGAAGGAAGATGGACAGGTAGGACAGTTCAAGAGGATGGTGCTGAGTTGGAGGGTTAGATCTGGGATGAAGTAGAGATGAGGAAACTGGTGAAATTGACATTGATGCCATGTCGTTGGAGGGTATCAAGGCTGAATATGAGGTGTTCTTCCCCCAGGTGTCGGGTGAGTTGGATTTGGCGGTGGAGGAGGCCCAGGACTTGCATGTTCTTGGTGGAGTGGGAAGGGGAGTTGAAGTGGTCAGCCACATGGTGGTGGAGTTGCTTTCTGAAAAGTTCGGCAAGTTGGTGTCCTGTCTCCCCAGTGTAGAGGAGACCACATCGAGAGCAATGCAATTGGTTGATGAGGTGCTTGGATGTGCAGGAAATGTTTTGCCAGATGTGGAAGGATCGTTTGGGGTCTTCGATGGAGGTGAGGGAGGTGGGGGGTAGGTGTAGGTGCAGGTTTTACACCTCTTGCAGTGGCAAGGGAAGGTGCTGGGAGGGGAGGATGGTTTGGTGGGAGACATGGACTTATCAAGGGAGTTGCAAAGGGAATGATCTCTGTGGAATGCTAATGGGATGGGGAGGGACATATATCTCTGGTAGTAGGGTCTGACTGTAGGTGGCAGAGATGGTGGTGGATGATGCATTGGGTTTGGAGATTAGTGGCGTGGAAGGTGAGGACCAGGGGGTTCTATCCTTGCAGTGGGTAGGGGAGTGTGGGGTTCAAGTGCAGAGGTGCGGGAAATAGAGGAAATGCGCTGGAGGGCATTGTTTGTGGGAAATGGTGGAGATGCACTGGAGGGCATTGTTTTATCTTTCTAAGTGTTGCCTTCCTTATAGTAATAATATTAATGCTGAATTATTTGAATCCTTTGTAAATCCACTAACTGCATAGCTCACATAATGCTCCATGCTTTTTCCAGCGCAGAAGCAGACCATTCAGCAAAACTGCTGTGTGTTCCATGCAACCTCCCAACATCAGTCTTCATTTTACCTTATCAACATCTCTGTTGTGTTTATCCAGTTTTCCCTTCAATGTATCTGTGGTTTTCACTTCAACCTTCCATGCAATATTGATTTCCATATTCCAACCTCTTTCTGTGTAAAGAAGATTCTTCTGAATTCTCTATTGAGTTTATTTGGGAATATTTTAAATTGTTGGTTGCCACAAATTGAATCACATGGAACAGTATGGGAGTGGTTCATTTTTTACCCCAATGGACAGCATTTGGTGGTTGCTGTATGTTTTCTGATTCTAACGAACGTTGACAGGATGTGAAATTAATGCACTGCACAGTGCAACTCAGTTTTGAATAAGTGCAAAATATTGTGGATGTTAAATCTGAACCAAATACAGAAAATGCTGGAAAAACTTAACAGGTCTGACCTCTTCTGTGGGGTGAGAAACCGAGTTACCATTTTAAATCTGATCTGACTTCTTCAAAGCGTAGAATGGTATCAGAGTTGAAACTCGAATTCTGTTTCCACAGATGCTGTCAGACCTGAGGGCTTCCTCCAGCATTTTCTGTTTATATTTCCGAGTTTTGATGTGGATTTTGTCCTGCAACAGTAACCCTAATCTTGCGTGGCACTGACATTGCAGTGATAACGTGACTCATTCTGGAGTCTGAAGCATAGTTGAAATATTGAATGACTAACCTGCCTTGTTCCTTTTAAGGTTAAAAACGAGTTATCTATTCGAAGCAAGTTATCTAAATATGTCCAGAGGTTATTTAGAGACTAATTACTGTTCCTACTAAAAGTTTCTTTAAAGAGCCATATAGCACGGAAACAGCCCCTTCAGTCCTACTCGTCCACTCCATTACCTTAACTGCTATTTTTTCTCTCCTGCTTGGAAGGGGTCCAAATTAGCTTGAGTTCACAAAAAAAAGTTCACCAAGATAACGACTAGATTTCATTCCCCATTTTTGTCAACAATGTTTCTCTCAAGAAATATTATTCCATGGTTGTTTTGTTGGTGTTTCAGAATACTCTCTGAGGAGTGTCTATTATAACTTTCATACAAATATTATCAGGAGCCAAACTTTGCAAAGGATGCCAAGACTTTGGACAGACTGACTTGAATGGTTCCAGAGGTGTGGAACTTCACCTGTAAGGAGAGACTGGAGACTCTGGGATCAGATAATGCTGAGAGAAGATTTACTGGACGCATTTAAACTCAGGAACTATTCTGATTGGGATAGTAAAGAGAAAGATCAGGCAGTATTCGAGGGGTAGGAGAGCTGATATTTCATGCATAAGCCCTTCATCATGAATTCCTGATGAAGGGCTTATGCTCAAAACATTGACTGTCCTGCTCCTTGGAATGCTGACTGACCTGCTGTGCTTTTCAGCTCTGGCTCTGCAACATCTGCAGTCCTCACTTTCTCATAGTAAAGAGAAACCCTTTACACTAACTGAGGGATTAGTGGCCCAAGAACATCGGTTTAAAATAATTGCCAATAGCACCATCAGGATGAAGAGAAGCTGTTTTATGAAGAAAGTTATGATCGAGATTGCAGTATCTGCAGGGGCAGTGGAAACGTTCAGAAGTAACGGGCAAAAGAAATTGGCTAAATGCAGGGGGAATTGGGCAAGTCATATCTGTTTCTTTCAAAAAGGTAAAACAACCAGGATGGCCTGGCAACCTCCTCTGCTGTTTCACTTTGTGAAGGCCATTCAAGGGGAGGTGATGACCTAGTGGAATTATTCCTGGAGAGTTAATCCAAAGACCCAGGGAATGTTCTGGCCAACTGGGTTTGAATCCCACCATGGCAGATGATGGAATTTGAATTTTAAAAAATCTGGAATTAAGAGTCTAATGATGACTGTGAATCCATTGTCAATTTTTGGGAAGACCCATCAGTTCACTGATGTTCTTTATGGGAGGAATCTGCCATCCTTACCTGGTTGAGCCTACATATGACTCTTGACCCGCAGCAATGTTGTTGACGTTTACCTGCCTTCTGGACAAATTGGGATGGTCAATAAATGCTGACTTGGCCAGTGATGCCTACATCCCATGAACAAATTAAAACAAAACTCATTTCCACATTAGTTCATTTAATCCACATCTGCAGAAATGATGGGAATCTGAGCAATGCTCTGAGTTGGGTTAATTTCACCATTTCAGTCAGCAAAGCAGCAACCTTTGTGTCACTGTGCACTCTGAGAAATTGTTGGCTGGTGTTGTGAATGTGGATAAATAAAGCCAGCCTCTTCAGGGTTACAAGGAATTGAATGGAATACACAACACAAACATTAGCCATTCGGTCCATCTGCTCCTTGCAGTGATTGTGCTCCATGGGAAATCCCTTTTACTTGCTCCGTCTCTCCATGTCACCATATCTTTTCCATGTTTGTCCCCTAGGGAATAATATATCTTCTCCTTAATGCAGGATAAGTGGAAAGCACTCCATATTAGAATCTCCTATTATCCATTTCTCAGTTAACAGTGCCAATTTATAGAAATAACACCCTATTTAATCTTCTTGTGAATCCACCCTTTGCTTCACATTACTCTGTTATTTAAGAAACAGTATGAAAAGACAGAAACAACAAATAGTTTCATTTGGAGATGAGTGATGTCTATCCACGAATGGTAGGCGTCAGCTAAGCAAAACGAAAATTTGATCTCAACTGGAGAAAGTATTGGATTGAAGAGAGCACCAAGAAATAGTTGCTGCAAGTTTCATTAAAAAGTTGATTTACAGGATAAGGAAGGTTCTTCCTTTGGGAGTTCCTTCTCTTTAGAATGTAACAGCAAGCAAATAATAATTTTCAGTGCAAAATATTTCAGCATGCTGTGGCCAGCACTGATTAGTTTTCCTGCTACCTAAAGCTGGGAACCAGGAACGGGCCAATAAAAACAGGATGATGGATTACTCACTCCCTATGGAGTTTGTTGTAAAGATGACATCACTAAGTTACAAGCAAACTCTCTCATTTTAAAACCTGCTCCACAGACACATGAATATTTACAGTCGCTCCATATGAGTAGATACTTGAAGTTCTGCAGTACTAGCACTTGTTGGTTCCTAATCTGTAACCTGCTCCCTGAATATTGCCATCTCTGCCTTCTCCAGGCAAATTACAGATGGGTAATAAATGCAGGCCCTGTCCACTTCCTGAGAATGGATTTTTCATAAAGTTATCCCCCAGCATTAATCTAATGTGGACAGCTGTGCCTTGGTGGTTTAGAATCCAGTGATGCCAAGTATGTTCGCATCTCCATGACTAGTGTTAGGTACCATCAGAACTGCAGAACATTCTAAAATCATTTGAAGCAATGTGATGGCATGAGCTATCCGTAAGAGTGTCGGAAAAAGAAGAACTTCTGTCAAATTACTCAAAAGAACTCAATGAAACAAGACAGTTTGAAGACCATTATTTGTTGTTTCTCTCTAATTGTCCTTGAGAAGTTGATGGTGAAGAAGAAGAAGATTAACCTCACTGAATTTGCATCTGAGTGTGGCATTGATTCAGCTCAGTAGGGAGCAATCTAGCCTATGGGTCAGTAGGTCCTCGGTTCAAACATCACTCCCAAGACATGAGCAGATAATCTAAATTAATGCTCTTGACTGTCGAGGTTCTACAGTGTTTGCAGCTTCTGTGATGAGATGTTAAACCAAAGCCTAGCTGCCCTTTGAGCTTTCCATGACTGATTCCTGACACAATTTTAACAAAGAACAGGGAAATCTCTCTGGTTCATAGGTCAATATTTACCCCTCAACTAACCTCTTAAAACTGCTCGGCTCTTTATCTCAGTATTGTTTATGGGAACTCGCTGCCACTTTCCCCACGTGACAGCAGTGACTTCACTTCAAACGTATCGTGAGGTGATGAAAGACACTATGGAAATCAAAATTTTATTCTTTTTAAAGTTGTTGTGGTTCTGTTCGCCGAGCTGGGAATTTGTGTTGGAGACGTTTCGTCCCCTGTCTAGGTGACATCCTCAGTGCTTGGGAGCCTCCTGTGAAGCGCTTCTGTGTTGTTTCCTCCGGCATTTATAGTGATTTATATCTGCCGCTTCCGGTTGTCAGTTCCAGCTGTCCGCTGCAGTGGCCAGTATATTGGGTCCAGGTCGATGTGCTTATTGTTTGAATCTTTGAATCTTTTTAAAGTGAATGCTATTTACCTGACATTTAACCGAAAATTATCTGAAGACTTCAGTGGGGTCATAATTCCCCTTGCATAACACTTGGCGGGGCAGGGGGCTGGATTCGGCTTCAGAAAACAAACTTAAAATATATCAAAAATTTACAGTGCACAAACCTCAACACTTTTTTTTAAGTAAACTGTAGAACAAACCAAATCAAATGTATGGCATTAATCACGTTGAGTTCACTGACAAACAGTTTTCAATTTAGTCTTGGTGTGAGCATCACTGGCAAAGTGAATATTTATTGCCTAATCCTAATTGCCTTTCTCAAAGTGGTGCTGGGGGTTTCTAATTGAAATTGGGAATTGGAATGGAGGAAACATCACAGAAGCGCTTCACAGGAGGCCCCCAAGCACTGAGGATGTCACCTAGACAGGGGACGAAACGTCTGCAACACAAATTCCCAATAAGCAACTCACCAGGTGAAATGGGAAGGCAATTCAAGACTTTTTGAGTCATCATTTGGAGTTTTGGTAACGGTAGAAAGGCGATTGGATGTCATTCGTTCCAACCACACTTTTTTTTAGATTAGATTACTTACAGTGTGGAAACAGGCCTTTCGGCCCAACAAGCCCACACCGACCCGCCAAAGCGCAACCCACCCAGACCCATTCCCCTACATTTACCCCTTCACCTAACACTATGGGCAATTTAGATTACTAGATTAGATTACATTACAGTGTGGAAACAGGCCCTTCGGCCCAACAAGTCTACACCGACCCGCCGAAGCGCAACCCACCCATACCCCTACATTTACCCCTTACCTAACACTACGGACAATTTAGCTTGGCCAATTCACCTGACCTGCACATCTTTGGACTGTGGGAGGAAACCAGGGCACCCGGAGGAAACCCACGCAGACACGGGGAGAACGTGCAAACTCCACACAGTGGGTCGCCTGAGGCGGGAATTGAACCCGGGTCTCTGGCGCTGTGAGGCAGCAGTGCTAACCACTGTGCCACCGTGCCGCCCACACGGAGTCACTCCTTTCTGCAAGGAGTGAAGAGCTGTGGATAAATTCACTCTGTTTTTCCTGCAGACTCTGTGGTAACAAGTGGTAATGGTTTTGGGTTATGATAGGGCACAGGGAAGAAAGGAGTTGGGAAATAATCTCACATACTATAACTAAGAGTGTCACGGTAACTAAAGGTTCTTAAGTGAATGGATTTGAAGCCAGCAAAGCTCTTGGGGGTGAGGTGAGCCATTGATTAAATAAAGATTGAAGACTGCACTTAGTTACAGCCAGTGAAATTAGACCATGTCGTAGTTACCTCTCTAAAACTTTCAGTTTGCCCTCTTTATAATCAACAATGGTGTTACTGCAGAGAGAATGAGGCTGATTACAGCGAGTGAGAGACTGGGAGTAACAGACAGAGTGAGTGAGTCAAAATAAGAGAGTGACAGACAGCAGGTTAAAAGCCAGCAGCAAGAATGAGATTGAGAGACAGAGCGAGCAGCCAATTTCAGTTGATTTCACTTGATTTTGAGAGGGATGACAATTTCAGCTCATTCAGTAGCAGGCACTCAATGGCAGGGTCACCACCTGCAGACTGAGGCCTAGGTGTAATCTACCCACCTTTACCCCTCCGCCACCTCCCATTCCCCGACCCTGACCCCAACCTCTGTACCTCTTTTGGACCGTGAACCTGACATTGAAGTTGTGAAGTGAACCCTTCCGGAGCTGAGAGAATAGCATGGCCAGACAGTTAAAGAAGACGAGGCAAAAGTGAGGACTGCAGATCAGAGTCAAGATTAGAGTGGTGCTGGAAAAGCTCAGCAGGCCAGGCAACATCCGAGGAGCAGGAAAATCGACACTTTGGGCAGGAGCCCTTCATCAGGAATGAGTTAAAGATGAGTTCCAAAGAAGAGTCGTATTGAAACATTAACTTGGCTACTCAGTCTAAAGATGCCGTCTAGCCTGCTGAGTTTCTTCAGCATTTTCTGTTTATATTTCATGTCTTCAGCATCCTGCAGTACTTTTGCTCTTATTTTAGTTAAAGATGTCAGTTAGTTTTGGAAAAAAAATTTAAAATGCAAACGGTGTGTGTGTGTGTGTTGGGAGACATTTATATCACGAGATGCTTTGATAACGTGCCTGAAATCCTGCTTGATTAAGTCATTTTCTGCTAAATTTAATAATTCACCAAAAAAGGCAATACACCCCCCTCCTGTTCACAAGCTGGACATTTGACAATTTCGTGTGGTTCTTGATGAATCAGTAACACAGGAATTACACAGTCCATCAATCCTGCAGTCATGGACCGGCATACTTTCAAATCACTTCATCCTGCTACAGGAAGAGGAAGAAAATGATGTTTAGGAATAAGGATGAGGAGACATTTCTTCAGTGAAAATGTTGTGGATTTTTAGAATTCCAAAGCACTGCAGATGCTCAACTGTCGACTATATTCAAAACAGAGATTCATAGATTTTTGTGAGCAATGGCAATTATGGAATATGGGGATAGTTCAGGAAAATGGAATTGAGATAGAAGAGCAGTCACAATCTTATTGAATTGCAGAGTTGGCTCAAAGGTTTAGATAGTCTATTCCTTCTAACAGGAGGAAAGCAGGAAAGAGCATTTGGCTCTCCATTGCTTGCCTGGCGGAGGTGGAGGTATTTTGAAGAAGAAGGGCAATGAAATCAGGATGAATCCCGAGCACATTCTCACCTCGGGGAGCCTTTCCCAGGGAAGCTGGGAAGAGTCATCTGCTCACTACGCTGTTGTAGATGGCCAGTAGCATAATTCAGGTCCCACTTGAGAGTTATCTCTTGCAAACAGTGATGGTGCAATGTCAGAATGGACTCTCAACCTGTGCAGGGGCTACCAGTTAAGTTGATGTGGCCTCCGAGTAGGCCAGGGACCCTGTCAGATCTGGAAAGTCTGTGCCCAGTAACAGGCCCAGGAGCGAGAAAGGATGCAACCTCCTCCATCATTAGTCCTGCGAAGGGTTTCCCTTCCACGCCCCCTTGACCTACCAGTGTCATGCCTCTTCATTTGCTGACAAATATGCCTCCTATTTCTGCACCCTGACACTCTCCCACCCAACTCGGCAGCATCCGTCCCTCTCGAGGGGCTTGGACCTCACCATAAGGCTTCTCCTTGGGCATCTCATAGAAACATAGAAACATAGAAACATAGAAGAATACAGCGCAGTACAGGCCCTTTGGCCCTCGATGTTGCGCCGATCCAAGCCCACCTAACCTATCCTCCATATACCTATCCAATGCCCGCTTAAATGCCCATAAAGAGGGAGAGTCCACCTCTGCTACTGGCAGGGCATTCCATGAACTTACGACTCGCTGAGTGAAGAACCTACCCCTAACTTCAGTCCTATATCTACCCCCCCTTAATTTAAAGCTATGCCCCCTTGTAATACCCGACTCCATACGCGGGAAAAGGTTCACACTGTCAACCCTATCTAACCCCCTAATCATCTCATTCCCCTTAATTGGATGAGGCTCCTGAAGGATCTTTCTGAGAGGTTTGCAGTGGATCATCTAACGACAGCCACGTCCGGGTTCCTGATCCAGAATGTTGGGATCACAACCTAATCTAGTAAATCCAGTCCTTTGATTCGCAGGCATATTAGACCAAGTCCCCACCTCCCTCCAGATTTCAACCTTCCCAACAGCTCTGGGGACCATCAGCTCCCAGCGTTAGCAGAAGGAAAGAACTTGCATTCACGTGACACCTATGAGGCCATTACAAAGCAGTTTGGTCAATAAAGTACTTTCAAAGTGGAATCAATGTAGTTGTGTAGAAAGCATAGCAGCAAATGTAGTCATAGCACTTCCTACAATCAGCAAATGATAATATCATGTTGATTGTGGCAGAGATTTTGGCCAAGGCCCTGGGGAGGAGTCCTTGCTCTGTCAGAGGGTCAACTCTGATGTGAATTGCAAACTGCCGAATGAGCCTTTAAAACAGGTCTCATCTACCGTCTCCTGAAGGCAAAGGACCCTATAATATCATGGTGGGGAAGAGCAGGGGAATTCTTCCCAATATCCTAACCTGTAGTTAACCCCAGCCACTGTCCCTAAATAAAAAAGACCTCACTGCTTTTTGTGGGATCTCCTGACATACAATCTGATTCATCTCCTACCTTCTCACAAGGCTGTATACAGTGTAAGGGATTAAATAAATGCATGTTTGTCATTTTCTTTTGTTCTTCCGATCTGCTCTTTCCTTTCCTTTTTCCCACTTAAACATCCTCCTCCTTTCCTCTGCCTTTATCTCTCTCACCTTTTTTCAATCAATCTCTTTCTCAGTCTCTTTTTGTCACTCCCTCTCTCTCTGTTTATTTTCCACTGTGCTTTTCTCACATCATTTTCTCTCCCCTTTAACCTAGGCCCATCTGCTTTGCTGTTTTTACTGATGGCTCTGTTTCTGTTTTTAGTGTTTGATAATCGGAGCAGGTCCTTGTGGTCTACGCACCAGCATTGAACTGGCTTTCCTGGGCTGCAAAGTGGTGGTGATAGAGAAGAGGGAGACCTTTGCCAGAAATAATGTCTTGCACTTGTGGCCATACACCATTCATGACCTGCGTTCTCTGGCTGCGAAGAAATTTTATGGCAAGTTCTGTGCAGGAGCAATAGATCACATTAGTAAGTACCTTCCAGAACTCTCACTTGATAACTAACCTCTAGCTCCCATCTTAAAGCATTGGAAATGACTTAAAGAGAAGTCACTGGATGACACAACACCCATCACGCAGAATCGTTAGTGTGGAAATAGGCCATTCGGCCCATTGAGTCCGCACCAACCCTCTGAAGGGCATGCCACCAAGAACCACCCCTCTATTGTAACCTTGCATTTCCCATAGCTAATCCAACTAGCCTGCAAATCCCTGCACTCTGTGTGCAATTTAACATGGTCAGTATACCCAACCTGCACACCTTTGGATTGTGGGAGGAAACCAGAACACCTGGAGAATGTGCAAACTCTGCACAGACTGTCGTGTGAGGCTGGAATCGAACCCAGGTCCCTGACACTGTGTTGCAGCAATGCTAACCACTGAGCTACCGGGCTGTCCAGATATCTCTTGCAAAGAGTTTTTCGCATAATTCTATCCAGCCTGCTCGATTCCCAGAGCCCTCTAACGTTGTTCCTGTTTCACTGTTGTGTTGTTAGGTATTCGGCAGCTACAGCTCATACTGGTTAAAGTAGCATTATTACTCGGTGTGGAGATCCAAGTGAACGTGGAGTTTGTGCAGTTACTGGAGCCCTCCGAGGATCAGGAAAGCCCAAGTAAGTTTGTAATTTCTTTCTTTCTTTCTTTCTCTTTCTTTCTTTCTCTCTCTCTCTCTCTCTCTCTCTCTCTCTCTCTCTCTCTCTCTCTCTCTCTCTCTCTCTCTCTCTCTCTCTCTCTCTCTCACTCTTTCTCTCGCTCACTCTGCTTCACCTCTTTCTCCATCTCCCCAACGCTCCCACCCCTCGCAACACGAACCAGCTCCCTTTCAGCTCGCCAAGTGACAACTAATATCATAATCCTAGGTCCTTGCATAATAAGCATGCTGCCCAGACTATGCAAGCAAATTAACCATGGCAGGCTTTTCCAGCAACTTCTGCTTCAGGGTTTCCACAAGACCCTTGTCCTGGTGGCATAGTCAGGCTGCACACACAGACTGTGGGACTGTTTTCCATAGTCTACGATGCACTGAGGCTAGCTACTACTCCCCTATGGTCAACCCAATCGAATTGCAGTGTCAGCTGTAGCTCAGTTGGTAGCCCATTTGCCTCTGAATCATTAGATTCTGGATTCAAGACCTACTCCAGATCTTGAGTACTGAAATTAAAGCTGACACTGCAGTGAGATCCTGAGAGAGCACTGCTCTGTTGGTGATCTGGTTTTCAGAGCCATCATCTGCCTGCTTGAGTAGATATAAAAAAATTCCATGGCATTATTTCAAAGAAGTTATCCCTGGCCCATACAGCCCAGTCCATCACCAAAATAGCCTCCCATCTATTGACTTCATCTGTACTTCACTCTGCATTGGGAAAGCAGCCAACACAATCAAAGACCCCTCCCACCCTGGTTATTCTCTCTTCCATCACGCAGAAGATATAAAAGAATCACATACAAACTGATTCAAGAACGTTCTTCCCCACTGCTATCAGGCTTTTGAATGGACCTCTCTTATGTTAATGTTGATCTCTCTCTGCACATAAGACAGCATTTTTCACTGTACCTCAGTACACATGACAATAATAAATCAAATCAAATTGAAAGACCTAATTCAGAAGCAAAAGCAGAAGTTGCTGGAAAAGCTCTGTAGGTCTGGCACCAGCTGTGAAGACAAATCAGAGTTAACGTTTCTGGTCCGGTGACCCAACCTGAAATGTTAACTCTGATTTCTCTTCACAGATGCTGCCAGACCTGCTGAGCTTTTCCAGCAATTTCTGCTTTTATTTCGGATTTACAGAATACACAGTTCTTCCAGTTTTTATGAAAGACCCAATTACCTGGTCATTATCTCATTACTGTTGTTACTACTGTGTGCGAGTTGGCATGTTTCCTACATTACATCATTGGCTATGCATCAGATGTTAACCTTGAGATATCATAGTTTAGAAATGTGATTACTTTTTGATTACCTTGCAAATCCAGAGATCAAAGGTTGGTATCAAAGTATGGGAGAATTAATGGCCTTTACTTTGTATCTAAAAATTGCAGTTTTAACGTGCTACGCTCCAATAGTAAAAAATCACACAACACCAGGTTATAGTCCAACAGGTTTAATTGGAAGCACACTAACTTTCGGAGCGTCGCTCCTTCATCAGGTGGTTGTCACCTGATGAAGGAGCGTCGCTCCGAAGGGTAGTGTGCTTCCAATTAAACCTGTTGGACTATAACCTGGTGTTGTGTGATTTTTAACTTTGTACACCCCAGTCCAACACCGGCATCTCCAAATCATGACACGCCAATATGTGAACTTAGCATGATAGAATCTTAAAGTGCAAGAGGAGGCCATTTGGCCCATCATGTCTGCATAAGTTCTTTGAAATAGCTACAAAATTAGAGCAATTACTGTATTTCCTTTTTGAATATTTATCCAGTTCCTGTTTGAAAGTCATTATCAAATCAGTTTCCATTGCACTTTCCGAAAATGCATTCCACCTATTAACAACCAGCAGCATTAATGAATATATTTCATCCCCTCCCAGTTCTTTTGCCAGTTGAAAAGTTTTCTTCAGTTTGGACTTCAGGTCATTCAGTAGAGTCATGTAGTCATAGAGCTGTACAGCACAGAAACAGGCCCATGATGGAAAATTCTATTGGACCCAATGGTGTTGCCAACATAATGTGAGGACCATGAAATAATCCTGTGAGATGCTCTACATCCTGCCAAGGTCAAATTGTTAATATTGCCATACTTACCGTCCTAAAATATGTGAAGAATGAGAAGTAATAAGGTTAACTTGACTTCCCCACAAAACTAGTACTAAATATAGGGGACTTTGCTTGATCATATAATTGAAAAGTGAACATCAACAGGATTGATTGGTCAAGTGGTCTCTGGTTTCAGGATTATGCCAAGCAAGACTGCTGCCTTAACAGTGACTGATATACCCAACTTCTGTTTTCATCACACCAGGTCCCGGAGTCTTTAATGGCGTTTAATAACAACAGCTATTGTGTTTCCAATATAAATAAATGATCCAATGTGCTAAATAAACTGATGCTAAAATATCAAGACAGAGGAAGAATTATAGGACAGCAAACCTGTGTTTTGTTAAAATGATTCTCAAAACATGGGCCTAACTGACAAGGCCAACATTTATAGTCTTCCAGCGAGAATGAGCTATCATCCTGAACTGCTGATCAAGGATTTAATACACAGGGAAGTTTAATATCTTTATATACATACTTAATCACTGAAGCAGTTCAGTTCCATACAGTGGCATATGAAGAAACAAACAAACATTGGAGTTTGACTCTATCCAACAAAGAGGCCAAAGGCATTTCTTACTTGCACAAGATACTATTTACGTATATTTCAGGCACTTTGTTGGGGGTGGGGGGGCTCCAATAACTGAATGGAACCATGTTTAACTTCAGCAGAAAGATCTAAGATGGTGGTCTTTCCCCACTGCGCCTTGGCAGCAGCTGCCCCAAGCTTCAGCGTGTTCCTCAGCATTTAGTCCTGGACCTTGGAATGTGCCAGTCTGAATACTTGGTCAGGGTCAACTCCTTGTTGAGCAGACCAAAGAGCGCCTTTCACTGAATTGATGGTCCTCCAGGCACAGTTGATGTTTGTCTGGGTGTGCGTCTTGGGGAACACCCCGTAGAGCACAGAGTCCTGTGACATAAAATTGCTTGGGACAAACCTCAACAAAAACCATTGCATCTTTCTCCAGACTTCCTTTGCAAAGGCACATTTCAGAAGGATACGTGTGACAGTCTCTACCCCTGCAGTCAATTCGGGGTAGTGCACAGTGGTGCAGACAGACTGGGTGTTCATGAAGGATCTCGCAGGTAGTGCCCTTCTCACCACCAGCCAAGTAATGTCTTGCTGTTTGTTGGAAAGATCTGGCGATGAGGCATTCTGCCAAACAATCTGCTCAGGGAACAACCATCAGGTCCCACCCTCTCTTTTTCCCTCAGGGTTTTGAGGATGCCAAGTGCAGACCACTTCCTAATGGACTTGTGGTCAAAGGTGTTTCTCTTTGCAAGTTTTTCCACAAAGGACAGGTGATACAGAGTGGTCCAACTACTTGGAGCGTTGTGCGGCAGTGAGGCCAGGCCCATCCTTCACAACTGCAGGGACAAGGGACCTCAGTACATAGTGACACTTGATGTTTGTCTACACACAGCGTGATGCAGCCGTACACAAAGCTGGCCGTCAATATGAGGATGGCGTTGGGTATGTTTCTCGCCCATTTATTCAGAGCTTTGTAAAAGGTGTCCCTGCGGACACGGTTCATCTTAGATATCCAGATGTAGTTGAAGATGGTTCGGGTGACGGCAATGGCTCAGGCTCTGGAAATGGTTGAGACCTGCCACATATACAATGAGAGAGTGCCCCACACCTGATGACCAAGTTTTTCCCTGCGATGGAAAGGGATGGAGCTCCCAAAAGCCCAGTTACTGCCCCACCTTGACCTTGGTAATGTACTCCTCCTGGCACTTTGCGCATGCCCTGGCCCCCTGAACCCTATTCCCATCATCTTCAGATAATCTGACCTGAGGGTAAAGGGGATAAAGGATCAGTCAGCCCAATTCCCAAGGAACATAGTCTTGCTTTTACCTTGGCTCCTGAGGCACAGATGCTCATGAGTCTGCACACAGGCATGGATTTGAGCAGAAAATGACAATGTCATCCATGTCCAGGGAGGCTTTGACCTGCTGGCCTCTGCTGCCTGGAATAGTCCCCCCTCTCAGACTCATATCCTTCCTGATGGATTCGGCAAAGGACTCTACAACACACAAATAAGGGGTGTGATGTAAGGATGACTGGTTTCCTTCTCTAAAAGGCCATGAACAAATCATTTGGCTTTTGACAGCTTCACAGTCATGTTTACTGAAACCAGTTTTGTCTTTTCAGATTTTTTAGGACATGAGATTTTCATATTTCCGAAAACAAAGACACGTTTTGCCAAATATTTACATCTTGCACTCCTTAGGACAATTCTCAAGAAATGTCAATAAAAAGGAAAACATAATTTATACTGTATGAGAGAAAAAGTGATGATTGATTGGCAAGTGGAGAATTCGCTAGTTTGATAATCACTGGCAGATAAAGGACATGATCATGTGTACCCTAGAACTCTATGGGAAGCTAGAGAAGTGATTGCTGGGCCTCTTGCTGAGATATTTGTATCATCGATAGTCACAGGTGAGGTGCTGGAAGACTGGAGGTTGGCTAACATGGTGCCACTGTTTAAGAAGGGTGGTAAGGACAAGCCAGGGAATTATAGACCAGTGAGCCTGACGTCGGTGGTGGGCAAGTTGTTGGAGGGAATCCTGAGGGACAGGATGTACATGTATTTGGAAAGGCAAGGACTGATTAGGGATAGTCAACATGGCTTTGTGCATGGGAAATCATGTCTCACAAACTTGATTGAGTTTTTTGAGGAAGTAACAAAGAGGATTGATGAGGGCAGAATGGTAGATGTGATCTATATGGACTTCAGTAAGGCGTTCGACAAGGTTCCCCACGGGAGACTGATTAGCAAGGTTAGATCTCATGGAATACAGGGAGAACTAGCCATTTGGATAAAGAACTGGCTCAAAGGTAGAAGAGAGAGGGTGGTGGTGGAGGGTTGTTTTTCAGACTGGAGGCCTGTGACCAGTGGAGTGCCACAAGGATACGTGCTGGGCCCTCTACGTTTTGTCATTTACATAAATGATTTGGATGCGAGCATAAGAGGTACAGTTAGTAAGTTTGTAGATTACACCAAAATTGGAGGTGTAGTGGACAGCGAAGAGGGTTACCTCAGATTACAACAGAGTCTTAACCAGATGGGCCAACGGACTGAGAAGTGGCAGATGGAGTTTAATTCAGATAAATGTGAGGTGCTGCATTTTGGGAAAGCAAATCTTAGCTGGGCTTATGCACTTAATGGTAAGGTCCTAGGGAGTGTTGCTGAACAAAGAGAACTTGGAGTGCAGGTTCAAAGCTTCTTGAAAGTGGAGTCGCAGGTAGATAGGATAGTGAAAAAGGCATTTGGCATGCATTCCTTTATTGGTCAGAGTATTGAGTACAAGGGTTGGGAGGTCATATTGTGGCTGTACAGGACATTGGTTAGGCCACTATTGGAATATTGCGTGCAATTCTGGTCTCCTTCCTATTGGAAACATGTTGTGAAACTTGAAAGGGTTCAGAAAAGAATTACGAGAATGTTGCCAGGGTTGGAGGATTTGACCTATGGGCAGAGACTGAACAGGCTGGGGCTGTTTTCCCTGGAGCGTCGTAGGCTGCGGGGTGACCTTATAGAGGTTTACAAAATTATGAGGGGCATCGATAAGGTAAATAAGCAAAGTCTTTTCCCTGGGGTCGAGGAGTCCAGAACTAGAGGGCATTGGTTTAGGGTGTGAGGGGAAAGATATAAAAGAGACCTAAGGGACAACTTTTTCACGCAGAGGGTGGTATGTGTATGGAATGAGCTGCCAGAGAAAGTGGTGGAGGCTGGTACAATTGCAACATTTAAGAGGCATTTGGATGGGTGTATGAATAGGAAGGGTTTGGAGGGATATGGGCCCGGTGGGACTAGATTGTGTTGGAATATCTGGTCGGCATGGATGGGTTGGACTGAAGGGCCTGTTTCCATGCTGTACATCTCTATGACTCCGACTCTATAACTGCCAATTTGTTTAAATTTTAAGACAGGCAGGTTGACTCTTTTGATCAAGGTTCTACTCTGAGAAATTAACCAAAGAATGTTGGTCACCTGTTTTGTTGAGTTGAAACAGGCAGAACTTCTGTACATGTGCTTTCTGTTTGCAAAGAATATGCCTCTGGATATTACTGTATGCAGCGTTCGTTCTGTACATTGTATCACATTGTGAGCCTGACTGACCATCCTAGAATAGTTGTCAGTATAATTCTTTGCACAGTGAGGATTATTCAGCAATTATTGTCTCGTTTCAGAATCATCACATATTGAGCATAGTGTTTTGAGTTTTGTGTGTACATGATCATGGTTGGGCATGCTCAGTA
This sequence comes from Chiloscyllium plagiosum, assembly GCF_037043375.1. NCBI lineage: Eukaryota > Metazoa > Chordata > Chondrichthyes > Orectolobiformes > Hemiscylliidae > Chiloscyllium > Chiloscyllium plagiosum. The sequence goes on along the minus strand of NW_028270156.1, from coordinate 32,491,760 downwards.
CCTCTCTGTTGTGAACAGAGCAAGGGATATGCTCTTTGATATAATCTTTGTTCTTTGCAGACAGAAAGAACCGGTACAGACACTGTGATCCCCCCCCCACCCCATTCTAGTTTCCTTATTTATGGTTGCTCTTTATCAATTCTGCTGAATCCATTATAATGTTGAACGCCTGAATTTAATCACTCCCATCTCACAATCTTCTAACCTCAAGGGAATACAAGCCCGATCTATATATTGAAGCATAGAATTCCAACTTGTGCCTTGAGCTGTTTTTAAAAAAATCCTTGTTACTGTCTCTCCATGGGCACTCATTGCCTTCTGTAAAGAAATTGTGACGCACGTCAGGGTATCTGTTTCATCGTCTGTGCTGCTAGTGTCATCTAAAACCCTCCATTTGTTACATTGAATCACAACAACATGATGTACTTATGATCAAGTATACATTAACCTTATCCATACACGTTAATTATGCTCAAAAACACAGTGTTCAAAGTATCTTGATAAACTCATCAAGCATTCTTCACTTATACTATTATGTTTTAGTGCTGCATGTTTCTCAGTCCACAGTAAGGCATTTCCCTTACTGACTCGCCTCTGTACAAAAGTCTGGAGAGAGACGTCAGGACAAACCCAGACAGTTCCCTTCTACAGCTCACCTACTGAACCTTCCATTCCTGCAGCAATCTTCGTTCTTTATACAAATTCACCAGAGCTATCATTTTCTGTGCCATCCACGATCCCCAAAATAAGGCAGAACTTGCAATTTTGTACTTCCTTTCATGACTCCACGATATCTCAAAGTATTTTATAGCCAATTAAGCACATTTTTTTGAAGTTGAGTCCCTGGAAGTATGGCGGCCAATTTGTACACATCATGATTCCACAAACAGCATTCTGGTAATGGTCAGATAACCTGATATTACTGATTGAAACCTAAATGTTGGCTCAAAGCCCTACAGAGCATTCACCTACTGTCTTAATAGTTCCCCTAGATATTCCACATCCATTTTGAATGTGCAGATTGTTCAATGTTTCCTCCTTTGACAATACAACACACCTTTAATGTGGCACTGGGAACATCAGCCAAGATTCTGTGCTTGAATCTCGGGATTAGGATTTTAACTACCCCTTCTGGCTCAGCAGAGAGTGGAAAAAGTCAGGTTGAGAAAATTGGATAAATATTGAAAAGGGAGAAATTTATAGGCAATTGGGACAGAACAAAGCAGAATGGCACCAAATGAATAGTTCTTCCCAAGAGCTGACTTGGCCATGATGGGTCAAATGCAGCCTTTTGTGCTGAATACTCCTCTGACCCTGGTACTGTCTGTGCTGTGGTCACGTTGCACCTGCAGTGCAATGTCTAGATTTGTTCGCTCAAATGTAAGGAAAATATTCAAGCCCTGGAGATTCAACAAAGATGAGCCATGAGCCTAATTTGAGTAGTGAGGAAATATTAGAGAAACCAATCTTTAAAAGGAGAAGGGATTAACTGTATAAATTACTTAGAAGCTTCTCTACAGCTTCCTCAGCACTCTCACAGTTTTGTGTCATCAACAAACTTGAGAAATATTGTCATAAATAATTTTGTGAATTGGATTAGCTTTAAGACAAACTGATAGCTTCATGGTTACTTTCACTTAGCCAGGTTACAAATACGATCATGGAATTAATGACCCACTGACTATTTGCTGCATTTTCAGGTTTTTATGTTGGATTACTAGCATACACAGTATTTTCAAGTATTGAAGGTAGCTTGGGTTGAACTCTTGACTTCTGGTGCTTTAGAGAGACAGGTTAAATGGAGTCAGAGGTCTTAGTGGCCTCAAGTTGGAAACTTTTGTTTACAAACTTTATTGAGTACATGGTGCTCAGTTAAAATCTTTTTTTAAAAATCTGTATATATTTCCCTGAAAGTAATCTCCCTACCGTTGAATAAACATTTGGCAGTTGCCTCGCCTGTGGCACACAGATGTTCCTAAGTATCTCACTCCAGGATTTTCCCATCCAAAGAAATGATGGGGAGAATGGCAGGAAGGGCAGGCAATGAGGTGGGGAGGTGCTACTCTGTTCCTGCTCCGTCAGAAATTAAATTCTGGGTGGGAAGGTTGGGCCCCCCGACTCACTGCCAATTAAGGCCTCTAAGTGTTCAATAAAATGAGCAGTTAAGGGCCTTTTCCCATCACTGCTGCAACAAGCTCCTGTGATGTAGCTGTAGTGTCCCTACCTCTGAACCAGGAGACCTGAGTTCAAGTCTCGCCTCCACCTTTAGACAGGTTAATTTGGAAAGTCTCTCCACCACCCTAATTAACTTTGTTCCTGGCAGGCCAGAAACATGGAAGTTGCTTCTTCTGAAGAAGGAGCTGATTCATACTGGACTTGAAGCATTAACCTGGTTTCTTTCTCCACAATTGCTGACAGACCTGCTGAGTTTTGCCAACACTCTCTGTGTTTATATTTCAGATTTCCAGCAGTTGCAGTATTTATTTTGAATTTCTGAAGCATGAATCCAGGCCTCTGGATTACTTGTCCAGTGACATGACAACTACAGCGTCATCTCTCTCTCCCAATTAAACACTTAGAAAATCAACAGTGTATAAAGGGAATGGGCTGCTTTAGTTCAAATTCTTTTACATATTCGAAATCTAGTACTTTTAGAAAAGGGTTCTTAGGATGTGAATGGTGCTTTTATACATCCCTAATTCCAAAGGTGTTGGCGAGCCGATTTGTTGAACTGCTGCAGTCCCTATGGTGTAGGTACATCTAGAATGTTACTAAGAAGGCAGTTCCAGGAATATTAGCCCAGGAGCAATGAAGGAACAGTGACCTAGTTCCAATTATGAGTAACACTTGTGATTGAGTGGAGGTGGTGTTCCCCTACCTCTCTCCTTGAGGCATTTCAAGATGCTGCCCAAAGAGCTTTGCTGAGTTTGGTACTTGTTCCACAGTAACTGTTTCAGTGTGTGACAGTGGGACTTGCAGGAAATTCACCTGCACTGCATGTCTCAATTTTTTCAGTATGTTCATCTCCGACTGGATAAGTATAGTGCATCGCAAATGTGCAAATAGGAACCGGGCTTGTCTCCTGCTCAGTCCAAAGTGGTCGACTGTGCCCTGATTATAACTTTCTCAAAGATAATAATAGTCACCGCCTGGAAAGTATTTCTGGCACTCCAAGAATGTCAGCTAACGGCCCATCCAAACTGCCTTGATGTTCTGAGTGGCCACTTCAAGTTTGTCAGAGTTTCTAGCACACACTTCAAAATCAAGTCTGACACTGTGTGTCCACAAATCATCAGTGCAATAACTGCCCAGGAGTCCATTCCACATAATTTAAACAAAGTAATGAATATAAACACTGCTTTGTTGATTAGTTAACCTCTTACACCTCCTTTACTCAGTTTGCATTAGAATGTGGACTTCATTAGAAAGGAGGAAAGATTTAACTGTTCACTAAACAAAGGAGAAAATTCTAGATTTTCATTTGCTGTGAAAAATGTTAATTAGAGACCACACAGTGAATTTTGTCAATTTTATAAGCATAATTCTCTGATGTGCCTGTTGCAAGCGAAGGTGATGTTTATTGCACTCTGCTCAATGACCTGAGAGCTGAAGGGAGCTATCTTCTTAAACTTCTGACGGCAGATTTGATGCTGCTGGGTATGTTGTTAGGTCACTTCAAAAGGGGCAGTTAAGAATTATTCCTTTTAACATAGGGCTGGAACCACTTTAGATACAGACTGGGTAAGGACAGCACCTCTTTCCCTAAACAGACTCGAATGAATTAGTTCAGGTTTTACAATGATCCACAGCTCATAGTCACTTTTACTAATACCCAGTTTGTTATTCAAGATTTTATCCATCGAATTCTCAAAATGCAAGATGGTGTTTAAACTCAAGTTTTCTGCATGAATAGTCCAGTAACATAGCTTGCTACATTATTATAGAGTTAATTATTACATTTATGGATCAATATGAAGGATTTGAGAAAATGTCTGCTAGGGTCTAATCTTTCTCTTGTAAGTATACTGAGAATCTACATTAATAGCAATTTTATATAATTATGGGATGTAACAAGAACAGATTTTATTGCACCTGACTATTTGTACTTGAGAAGGTGGTGGTGGACTGTTCAGTCCAGCTGGTATAGGTCCATTCACAGTGCTGTTAGGGATAGACCTTAGGATTCTGACCCAGCAACAATGAAGGGATATTGTTTCAAGCCAGTGTGTTATGATATGAATTTCCATGAATGCATTTTTAAAAAAATGTCCTGGATGATTTAAAGTTTCTTGAGGGTTATCAGAGCTGTGCTCATCCAGTCAAATCAACAGAGTTCCATCACACTCCTGACTTGTCCCTTGTAGGGGGTGGACAGGCTCTGGGGAGTCAGAAGATGTTATTCAGCAGAGAATTTCCAGCTTCTCACCTTTGTTTGTTGCTGCTATATTTACAAGATTAATCCAGTCAAGTGTTTTGTCATTGGTGACTCTGAGTTGCTCTTTCCTTACAAAGCTAAATTACTTTGGTACATCCAGATTTTTTTTTATTGTTTTATCAACTAGTCATATTAGCAAAAATATTTTAAAAGTCCATTGAACATTTTAATCTTCAAGCCTTTGAATGTGTCAACACAATGAAGAGGACCACTGAATGTTGATGGGGACTATTTAAAAGTTACAAATCATATTAAAGTGTATAGTTCTATAACAATGGAATACTGCATTTGCCAATTTAACTAATTATCCCACACTTGAATGTAGGACCAGGATGGCGAGCAGAGGTGCGGCCCAGTGATCACCCCGTCTCAGACTTTACCTTCGATGTTATTGTTGGTGCAGATGGGCGAAGGAGCAGTTTACAAGGTGACAAATCTTTAACAAAGATTGCTCGCTATCACCTTTCTCTTCATTTTCACTTTCCCTTTATCTCTCTTCTGATCACTTTCTGTTTATCTATCTGTTTCTCTATCTCTCTCTTCTTATCTCCTTCCTTCTCTATCTCTATGTCTCTTTCTCTCTTTCGTTTTTGCCTGGTCTCTCCTCCTGTCTCCCTTTTTCTGTCTTTTTAAATACCCCTTCTTGGTCCCTTCCAATGGTATCAGTGGAATGAAGGAGGAGAATAAAATTGATGCTCAGTGTTGTATTCAGCAATGAATATAGAACACAAAACTGTACAGCACAGGAACCGACCCTTCCGCCCATGATGTTGTGCCAAACATGATGCCAAATTAAACAAATTCCTTCTTCCTGCCCTTTGTCTAAATCCCTCCATTTCTTTCATATTTGTGTGCTTATCTAAAAGTCTCTTAAACGCTCCTATCGTATCTGCCTCTACCATCACCCTGGCAGCATGTTCCATACTCCTACCACACTCTGCGTAAAAAAACTTGCCTCTCACATCTCCTTTTAATTTTCCTCCTCTCACCTTAAATGAGTGCCTTCTAGTTTTAGACATTCCAACTCTGGGGGAAAAATATTCTGACTGCCAACCCTGTCTGTGCAACTCATAACTTTATAGACTTGTATCGAGTCTCCCCTCGGCCTCCACCGCTCAAGAGAAAAACAACCCGAGTTTTTCTAGCCTCTCCTTATAGCTCATACTCTCTAATATCGGCTGCACCATGGTAAACCTCTTCTGCACCCTCCACATCCTTCCTGTAATGTGGTGACCAGAATTGGTGACTCTTAAGTGTGGCCTAACCAAAGTCTTTTAAAGCTGCAACATGACATCCTGACTCTTGTACTCAGTTCCCTGACCAATAAAGCCAAGTATACCATACACCTTCTTTATCACCCTATCGACTTCCATGGCCACATTCAGGGAGCTATGGACTTGACCCCCAAGATCCCTCTGTACATTAATGCTGTTCAGGGTCCTGCTATTAACTGTATACTTTTCCTTAACATTTCATCTCCCAAAGTGCACCTCACACTTACCCGGATTAAACTCCATCTGCCATTTCTCCGTCCATATCTGCAACTGATCTATATCCCTCTGAATCCTTTGACAACCTTCTATACTGGTCTTTGTTACTTCTGTAAACTTACTAACCTAACCATCTACATTTTCATCTGAGTCATTTATATAATTACAAAACAGTAGAGGTCTCGGTACAGATTCCTGCGGAACACCACTAGTCATGGACCTCCAGCCTGAAAGGCAACCTTGCACGATGATGTTCCATAGGGTCCACCCTATTATAAAGAAGACCTCTTATTGACAGCAAATTTCCTTTGTTTAAAATGACTGAAGGATTTGATAGTGTAGTAAGAGAAAATATTTCCATTGGGAAATCTGGAATTAAATTATAACAAAATGTCCCAAGATACTCCATAGTTGTGCTGTCAAACAATTTTGACACTGGATCACATAAGGGGACATTACATCAGCGGCTTGGCCAAAAAAGTAAGTTGAAGGAGCCCCTTAAAGGAGAAAAGTGAGCAGAAAGGTCTGAGGAGGCAATTCCAGAGCTCAGGCCTCAGGCAGCTACAGGTTGGGGAGGGTGATGTGGCTATAGGAGGTTACATAAATAGAGCTGAGGGAGGCCATGGAAGCATAAAAAAAAAACAAGGAATAGAGCCAGTGCAGGTCAGCAAGTACACGGGCGATGTGTGAATAGGATTTGGTGTGGGTTAAGACATAGGCAGGAGTGTTTTAGGTGAATTCAAATTTATGGAAAATAGAAGATGGGAAATCAGCCAAGAAAGTACTGGAATAGTCACGTCTAGCTGTAACAAAGGCACAGATGAGAATTTCAGCTGTGGATTGAATAAGGATGGGGTGGAGTTGGACAATGCTACAGGAATAGAGGCAGGATGATGGAAAGCATATGAAGTTGGAAGTTCATCTGATGGTCAAACTATATGCCAGAATTATGAGCATTTGTTGCTTTAACATTAAAGTTTGGCAGTTTGAGTAAAATTAGGGAGCACTTCTTCAAATGAAATGTCAATAAAAATCTGGAACCATCTCCTAAATTTCATTGAGAACAATTACAATATTTAAAAGGTAACTGGGTGGGTAAATGATTAAGAAGGGCTTGGAGGAATCCAGGTCAAATGCTGGCAAATAGGTTTAGGTCAGATTGGGATGTCTGGTTGGCGCAGGGTAAGTTGGACCGAATGTTCTGTTTCTGTGCTGAATGAATCTATAAGAGATATTCAGAGAGGTCAAGTTTTATTTCCCTTCCCATTTTCATTCTTTATTTCATGATCAATTTCATGCCAAGTATAAACTCTTTAAAAGAAATGTTTTGTCAACTTGAAGCAAAAGACGTTTGCACTGAAAAGAAAAGAATTAAACAGTTTTGTTCATTTTGTGTCTGGGAGATGTGTTGATTAGATGTGGAAGGACAACCAAGGATTCATCTTGAAGGGCTGCCAAGGTTGGATGAACACAGGCATAGCTGTGCTGTAGACTGTTCAGTTCCCTCGCTGTTTCAGCAAGTTCTGTAGCTAACCAGTCCAATGACAGCCCCTGACTTGATGTTTAAACCCACTCCTGACCCAAATATGAAGGATAAAAGCAAAACACTGGCAATGCAAGAATTCAATAAAAAGAGCAACAGAAAATGCTGGAGAAACTCAGCAGAGGGAGAGGGAAACAGAGTTAGCATTTCGTATACAAAGATATCGGAACTGAATGCAGTTGGAAAAGATGGTCTTTATGTTGTCAAAGGCGGAGAGGAACTTGTGAAACAGATGGTAAGGAAGTCCACAGCAAAAGACAAAGGGAGTGCTAATGGTGGTGAAGGAGTGATTCAGCTATCAAATAGGTGTGAGCGATAGGCATGAACGGAGAAAATAGCTCCGTTCTGCTGAGAGCAAAGTAAACAAGACACAAACAAGATGCAGGGGTTGGGAGAGGCAGGGGGTATGATAATCAAAATGGAGGATGGTGTTCAGCAAGTTGTTGAACTCAATGTTGTGTCCTGAAGGCAGTGAAGTGCCTGAATGGAATATGAGGTGCTGTTCCTTCAGCTTGTGTTGAGCTTCCCTGTAACAGACCTATGACAGAAATGTTGGGGTGGTAATAAGGTGGTTCATTGAAATGGCGAGTCATTCTTATAGAGAGCAATGAGGTGTTCCACTTAAGAACAAAGCCTATTGGGGACAGAATGATCTAGGTTTTCATTACGAGAAAGCTGCAATTGATTCAATGTTCCAGGACACAGACTGATAATAATTTGCAACAAAGTGCAATCCTTTTTGAGTTTTTCATCATTCACTGTCTCTATTTGGGTTTCTATTTGTCTCTTAGTCATGAGTTGCCGCATTTTTTTCTCTCTCGTTTTTTTTTCTGTGATTTTCTCTCACTCATGTTTTCAAACTCTCATACTCACACATGCACACAAACAAATTATGCAGCAGGAACTTAGCAGTAAATCTGAAATTGAGTTTCAGACAGCACTGAGCAACCTGTAGCTCTATCTTTAATGCAGTCTGATCTGGAGATGCTAACACCAGGTGCCAGGAACGTGTTCTGCTTCCAAGTGTCACACGGACAATTACAGATTTGTCAAAATGAAGCAAATCAAGCTGCTGTCCAGATTTGATTTTGAATTATCTGCTGTCGCAAATAGTGTCAAATACTAATGAAAGTAGTCTATCCTAACACATTAAACGTGTTTAAGAGAGCAATAAAATAAAAGCATCTGTAAAAGTTATGGGATAGGGCTTGTTTCTGTTGAAACAGCTGTGATAATATATTTCAGGCTTTAGAAGAAAAGAGTTCCGTGGGAAACTGGCCATCGCCATCACTGCCAACTTCATCAACCGAAACACAACAGCCGAGGCAAAAGTCGAGGAAATTAGCGGCGTCGCTTTCATCTTCAATCAGAAATTCTTCCAGGATTTGAAGGAGGAAACAGGTGGGTGTTGACCTACCTCACAAGGCACTCCAAACTAAACAGTCTTGTGACAAAAACATGAGACGATACTTCGGGTGGAGTGAAAGTGAAAGTTTCAGTTCTCTGGCTGTGCTACCCTCCTGATAACCACAGCAGTCTAACTTTCTATACTGGTCAACAGCTTCAAATTCCACCGTCTTTTACACAGCGAAATCCACCTCTCATCCCTGCAGCAGGATGACGGGGTCTGTGGAAGGCATTCAAACATATGAACAAGGAGCAAGAATAGGCCATTCAGCCCCTTGAGTCTGCTGTCCCATTCAATATGATCATGGCTGTCTTAAAAATATTCAAGGAATCTGCCTCCTTTCTGGAAGAGGGTTCCAAAGAATCTGAATAAAGGCCGAAAGAACTGCAGATGCTGTCAATCAAAAACAAAACCAGAAATTGCTGGAAAAGCTCAGCATATCCAGCATCATCAGTGGAGAGAAATCAGAGTTAATGATTCGGTTCCAATGACCCTTCTTCAGAATGGTTCTGATTTCTCTGCACAGATGCTGCCAGATCCGCTGAGCTTTTCTGGCAATTTTTGTTCTTGCTTCCAAAGTTCCTGAATCTTTTTTGAGATAAACAAAATTGCCCAGTTTCTGTTGTAAATGACCAACACCTGAATTTTAAAGAGTGAATCCAAGTTCTAGATATCCCTGTAAGAGGAAACATCCTCTCCACATCTCTCTTGTCAAGACCCCTCGCTGCCCTGAACACCCTCCCCATGATCTTGTATGTTTCAATTAGTCATCTCTTAATCTTCTGAGCGCCAACGGTAGAAGCCTAGTCTGTAGAGTATGGAGCAAAGGTGACAGATCAACTATTGTCAAACAAAACAAATTTGAGGGATTGAATCATTTTGAGTTAAGGAATTAAACCAGGTAAGTGGAATTAAGATAAGGAGTCAGTCAAGTTGAATGTGGCAACATGCCTAAGGGCTGAATGGCGCCCTCCTGTTTCTGTGTGAACAGTTTCCGTGGTGAAATTGATCTTGAGAGTGACTTGACTTTTGAAAAGTCCTACACAGTTCTAATGTTGAATTTTCTGCTTTTTTTTCAGGAATTGATCTGGAGAATATTGTTTATTATAAGGATAATACCCATTACTTTGTAATGACAGCAAAAAAACAGAGCTTGCTGGACAAAGGAGTGATTGTCAATGTAGGTGTAACTCTCCCTTGGGGGTTGTTGGGTTCTGTGTGAAGAATGTAATGGTGACCCTATCTTCCAGCACGAACTGGGGCTCACAGTCCAAAATTATCAAAGGTTTCACTTATCCTCCTGTCTGATCCCATTCCTGATGAAGGGCTTATACCCAAAACATCGATTCTCCTGCTCCTCGGATGCTGCCTGACCCGCTGTGCTTTTCAAGCACCACACTTTTTGACTCTGATCCCACAATTGTGCCAAGTCCACAACATGATCCAATCTTGACAGTGGAAACACAGGCTCAGGGAAAGCTTTCTTGATCCCAGTGCATTAACACAAAATCAGCTGTATTCAGAAAGCCCACCTCACCCTGCCCCACAGTGAAATTACTATTTACAATCACATAGGAGTGCTACTTTGCACTCTCATTGGCTTGCACATTGTTTCTGTCCCTCTTGCACAGGCTTCACACAATATTGCTTTCACTTTTTTCCTTGCTACTGGGCACATGTGAATTCTTTCTTATTCTCACTCCTTTCTTTTTGTTTCCATTTTCCTTGTCTGCCTCCCCTCTCTGACTGCCCCGGCCGCACCTCACTCCCCACCATCTCCCCAATACATCTCCCCCTCATCCCCATGCGTGTCTCACTCTCCCCACATCTCCCTCTCCCTCTCCTAACTCCCCGTGCCTCCCCCTCCCCACATCTTCCTCTCCCTTTCCCACCTCCCCGCATCTACCCCTCCCCACATCTCCTTCTCTCATCTTCCCACGTCTCCACCCCCATGCCTCCCTCTCCCACTTCCCTGTGTCTCCCCCTCCCCACATCTCCATCTCCCTCTCCCACCTCTCCGTGTCTCCCCCACCCCCACGTCTCCCTCTCCCACCTCCCCGTGTCTTCCCCTCTCCACGTCTCCTTCTCCCTCTCCCAACTTCCCATGTCTCTCCCTCTCCATGTCTCCCTCTCCCACCTCTCTGTGTCTCCCCCTCCCCACGACTCACTCTCCCTCTCCCACCTCCTCGTGTGTCTCCTTCTCCATGTCTCCCTCTCCCACCTTCCCACGTCTTCCCCTCCCCACATCTCCCTTTCTCTCTCCCACCTCTCATTTCCCTCTAATCCTGCTCTCCTTCCTCTGTCCTCTCCACCATCACCCCTCCTGTCCCACCCCAGCTGATGGCTATCCTGTCTCAATCTAAGAATTTGGTGTTTGTTTTGAAGCTTTCAAGTAACTCTACCTTCCACAGCACTTTGATAGAGTCATAGAGATGTACAACATGGAAACAGACCCTTGGGTCCCACTCATCCATGCCGACCAGATATCCCAACCCAATGTAGTCCCACCTGCCAGCACCTGGCCCATATCCCTCCAAACCCTTCCTATTCATATACCCATCCAAATGCCTTTTAAATGTTGGATTTGTACTTGCCTCCACCACTTTCTCTGGCAGCTCATTCCATACACATACCTCCCTCTGTGAAAAAGTTGCCCCTTAGGTCTCTTTTATATCATTCCCCTCTCACCCTAAACCTATGCCAACTAGTTCTGGACTCCCCGACCCCAGGGAAAAGACTTTGCCTACTTATCCTATCCATGATTTTTAAACCTCTATAATGTCACCCCTCAGCTTCCGAAGCTCCAGAGAAAACAGCCCTAGCCTATTCAACCTCTCCCTATAGCTCAAATCCTCCAACCCTGACAACATCCTTGTAAATCTTTTCTGAACCCTTTCAAGTTTCACAACATCCTTCCGATTGTAAGGAGACCAGAATTGCATGCAATATTCCAAAAGTGGCCTAGCCAATGTCTTGTACAGCCACAACATGACCTCCCAACACCGTACTCAATACTCTGACCAATTAAGGAAAGCATACCAAACGCCGCCTTCACTATTCTGTCTACCTGCGACTCTATTTTCAAGGAACTATGAACCTGCACTCCAAGATCTCTTTGTTCAGCAACACTCCCCAGGACCTTATCATTAAGTGTATAAGTCCTGCTAAGATTTGCTTTCCCAAAATGCAGCACCTCGCATTGATCTAAATTAAACTCCGTCCGCCACCTCTCAGCCCATTGGCCCATCTGATCAAGATTCCGTTGTATTCTGAGGGGACCTTCTTCGCTGTCCATTACACCTCCAATTTTGGTGTTATCTGCGAGTTCCAGATATCAACCACCACCACCAGATGTCAACCTCCCCCAACCACCACCACGCCCCCATTGGGTGAAGAAGTCTCTCTGAATTTTAAAGAGAGGACAGCTTCTCTAATGTCATTGACTCTTATGTGTCCTTCCTGCAGGATTATGTAGATACAGAAATGCTTCTGTGTAGTGAGAACGTCAACCAGGAGGCCCTCTTGTCCTATGCCAGAGAGGCGGCTGACTTTGCCACCAATTACCAGCTCCCTGCTTTGGACTTTGCAATGAACCATAATGACCAGCCCGATGTGGCCATGTTTGACTTTACCTGCATGTATGCTTCGGAGAATGCTGCATTAATCCGAGAGAGATGTGGGTATCGGCTGTTGGTAGCTCTCGTTGGAGACAGTCTGTTAGAGGCAAGTGCTTTGTAAACTGCTTTCTGCTTTTTTGACGAGATGATATGCTTTTCAAGGACCTACACTCGCAATACCAGGCTTTCAAAATCAGGAGTGCATGGGTTGGAAATTCGCCGGGGGGGGGGGGGGTTAGTTCCCTGGATATCTGGGATTATAGAGCAAGATAAAAATTAATGGAGCACAGCTATGGGAGGTCACATTCAGTTGCCTGAACTGATTACCTCCTTCAAATAGCTAATGGCTGATCTGTATCTCAACTCCATTTATCTTAATAACCATTGACAAGAAAATAAAGTCAAAAATATGGACAGCCAGCAGGGTAGATGAGCTGATGGTCATGCCATTCTTTTAATGCAGTCTCTCAAGATTGCCCCACCCAGAGCTCCAACCTTCCAAGGCCATATGCACAAGACAAAACAAATAGCATCCCGATGCCAACCAAGCCAAGCAAAGCAACAGGAGTTGACGAGGTTTACCCTGAATTCCTGAAGAATATTAGATCATGTGGATGAAATGACTAGCAAAGCTGTTTGCCAGCATTCACACCACAGGCAACATGCCAAACATCTGACGCCAGTGACCAATTATGTCCATTGCTAAGTGAGGGAAACATGTTGGGTGCAGTAACATAGCACTTAAAGTGATGGGCTATCAAACCAAGCATCATAAGTTCAACTGGAAAGTAGGCTAGATTGAACTTGGCCTTTTCAGGTGTAACTTGAAGGTTGATACCAAGAATGTTGATGATGAATTTATCGTTTTAGTGTCTGTAAGGGAAAGAGAATCTCCTGGCTCTGCCTACGCTGACCTGCAGATGACTCCTGACCCTGACTAATGGTTTGGTCTGAAGTGACCAAGTAAAGTTCTTAGCAGAAGAAACAATTGCTTTTCAAGAAGAAGACACAATGAGATGAGGAGGAATGAACAATTGGGTCTGACCAACAATCTCCACCTCACTTGAATGAATTATAAAGTTGTGGTGGAGAAATAGATTTAAAATGAACATCTGGTCATGATATTCCATGCTAAATAAGAAACCTATTCAGGCTAAAAAAAGCCAGCTTATTCCTACTTTAATCAAAAAAAGCAAAATAAGTCTTGCATATAACTTCTTTCACAACTCATGATCTACCTACAGCCTTTTCCAGCCAGTTAAGCCCTTCTGAAGTGTGGTCATTGCTGTTTTGTAGAAGATTTGTAGCCAATTATGTGCAACAATTCCACGAGCACTCCTTCAGCCCTGGATCATGTGCTCTAGTCACTTCAAACCATAACCTTCTGATTTGAGGGTGAGGATGTTACCCACTGAGCCAGAGCTGTCACATTATGAATCAATTAGTGACACTGCTTGTTATTGCAGTTCCAATGCTTAACTGGTCCATCATTTAAGTTTGTTGATGCTGATTGGTAAGTAGCAGAGTCCACTCTTTGTTGCTAGTGGATTTTGCATTCCCATGGACCATAAGAAGCCATGTGGACATTCTGACTGAAAGAGAATACTTTACCTGCTTGTGTGTTGTGTGTTTGACAGCCACTGATGATGTGGACCTTGCTGCTTACATGCCTATCTGTGTTCTTGAATCATTTGTAGCCATTCTGGCCAATGGGAACTGGTTGTGCCCGTGGATTCCTGGCAGCTTTAGACACAGCATGGATGGTGAAGAGGTGGGCAGAGAACATACCATCTCTGGAGATCTTGGTAGAAAGGTGAGAGAAAGGGGTGTGTACTGTCTACAAAGTAGTTTGTCCGATTCGAGCGGAAACATCCAATTTTTTTCATACAGCAGCTATGTGAAGGGAAGGAAAAAATTGGGGAATGACCCGATAGAGACCTTTCTGAATATGGAGGACTTCAGTTTTTTGTGGAGGACTATAAATTTAAGAGAGTCGTGAATAAATTTCAGAGGGAATTTAGAAGAAAATTCTTTATCCAGAAAGTGTAGTGTGTGTGAAACTCAACTGCCAAAGGGATGGTTGGGGTTAATGAAAGCTGCATTTAAGAGGAAACTAGATGAACATATCATGAGGGAGAACGGAATATAGGATATTCTATAGGGTGAGCTGAAGTATGATAAAAGAAAGTTTGTGAGGAAAAATTGGGCTGAATGGTCTCTTTCTGTTAAACATGCAGTTTGATGTTTATTTGGGGTCTGACTCCATTACAGAGTGAACCGTTACTAGGTGACAATGGAATGTTTAGAATAATAATCAGTGCATGGGGCTTTGCAGTGTTATTGTAAGCATTGCCAACTGGGAAAACAAACCAAGAAGAATTATTACAAACCAACACCAAACATAGACTGGAATTTCTTTTGCTAATCTGTACTGTCACAGTGATGAAGTTAGATAAATTCTTAATATCCAGACTGTGGGTATGAACTAACTCCTGGGGTTTTGGCATGCCAGTTTTCTGAAGGGAGCAGAGCTCTTTCACAATGACCTGTTTAAGGTTTTCTTTGCTGTTGTTGTTGTGTTCTGGGGAATTGAAGGGTCTAGTATTTTGGTGGGCATTAGGTGTCAACTATGTGAAGTGGGACCATAGAAAGGTGACAGGTTCTTTTCCATTGACAACATTTGTGCATCATTTGGATTTTTAAGGGATGAGATGTAAGTATATGAGGGAGAAAGGAATAGAAGATAATAGTGCTGATACAGTGAGATGAAGAGGTTGGGGAAGAGGCCTAAATTGTTAGGCCGAACGGCTCATTTTGTGCTGCAGATTCTATGTAATCTATGAAAGTTCAGTTATTTTGCTTTCTTGTGTAATCTGAATCCAGTTACAAATTATGTTTTACTGAATTCATCTTCACAGTTTTCTCAGGTGTGGCATGAATTTCGAACATCATAGACACTGCATTATTATATCAAGTTCATTTCACAAAGACCAGAATTTGTTGTTGGCACCACCAACGCTTAATGTAACTGAAACTAATACCTTAACTCACTCCTGTCAGCCTTTAGCCCCATTTTCAAGCAGAGCTATTAAGCCATTCTAATTAAACTGACCAACAAAGGGCTCAGTACAGGCGAGGCACATCATCCAAATAATACTGTAGCATGTTGTAGAAGAGACTCTATTTCCTCCATGTGTGAGTACTTAGAAAAAGAAAAAATAGTGACTCACATTTGTATAGTATGTTTCACAACCTTGTGGAAGCTTAAAATGCTTTACAATATGTTAGTTTAGAAGCATAGCCATTGTCATAATGAAGGAAAAAACAGCAACCATTTGTTCACAGCAAGATCCCATAGATAGCAGCATTGTATTGACCAGATGATCTGCTGTAGTGGTGCTGGTTGAGTGATAAATATTTGTGAAGTTATTGGGAATAATTCCCCTGTTGTGCTTTGAGATAATGTCACCTGATGTCCATCTGAGAGAGCAGATGGTGTTAAGATTTAATGTCTCATCCAGTGGCCAGCACCTGTATTGTGCAGCATTCCCACAGTGCTGCACTGGATAATTGGTCTAGATTTTGCACTCAAGTCACTGGACTATGAATTGAGTCCACAACATTCTGATTCAAAGGCAGAATCTGGGCTATAACTGGAGTAATTTGTCTTCATCCAGAAAATGATAGAAATCCAGATCCCTTTCCCCCAAGAGCCCTTTAAGCTCATCGAATCTATGTCAAAATCAGTAGATTTATTTTGGATAAGGAGATTGAGGGATGTGGTGGCTAGATGAATTTGAGGAACAGCTCAGGATCTAACCGAATGGTGGAAAAGGCTGGGGGTCAGTGAGTGGGGAGGCCTCCTCGAGTTCATAACAGTATTATGGTATTTGATTACTATCAATGCTGGTAGTATCCCAATGAAACCGCCTTGTTGTCCTAATTTCCGATGTGAACCCTGAGCTAAGAATACAAGGAATGATGCTGTACCCAAGGATTCTTTAGGCTGGGGTGGAACCATCAGGCCAGGAGGGAGTTCAATATGACTCTGACCCTCAACCAGGCAGAACACAGGAAAACACTGTTGTGAAAGCTCAATTGTGTTCTTTGGACAGTTGCCAGGAATGAGCTTGTGATCTGTAGACTACATTATTTGGATGGATTTTAGTCAGATTCCAGATATGGCAAGAATTTTATTCTTAGCAGAAGTTGTGATAGATTTTGAAGTGAAACCTCTGTTATCTCCATTCATCTCCCATTCCAATTATCTGCGAAGATTTTCAAAGCCTCGAGCAAAAAGTTAAGTCTACATAATGTTTTTATTGGCATCTCCCAACTGATCTACGGCCTCACAACAAGGGACTGATGCTCAACAACAAGCTTAAACATTACAGAGAGGGAAGGGGAAAGAAAGAGAAGCCGAGGGAGAGATGAAGGGGTGAGGGAGAAGGGGAGAGGGGAGAGTTCTTTCATACAATTAGTTCTTGCTCTAAATATAACAGTGCATTAACAACATGCACTGACATTAATGCATAAATCAGTCAACTGGTTAAGGGAATGACGTGATATTCCCTGGATTATGAATCTCTGGAACTTGCTGGTGGTTTATACTGTTCCACAGTTACCTATCTACATACTGAGAACATCTTGCCCTTAGCTGCCCTGCTAAGATGTTGTTGGATTTGCACACACAACCATTAAGGTGGCTGGAGAAAGTTAGGGCTTGTTTTTTTTTCAATCAGCCTGTTTAGACATATTACGACACACCTCCATGGCCATCACACCCTGACAGTGTACTGGACCTTCTGGTCTGGAGGTAGGGATTCTACCCTACACCACAGGATCTTCAACTGGGGCTGTTATTAGCAGTTCAGGTGACATGATCATTGTTAATGCAATGACAATCAGTTGCTAGAATATTAAACAGTACAGCACAGGAACAGGCCCTCCGCCCACCCAAGTCTGTGCTGATCATGATGCCATTCTAAACTGATCCCATCTGCTTGCACATAGTCCATAACCCTTTATTTCCTACCTGTCTATGTGTCTTTCTAAATGCCTCTTAAACATTGATACCTTATCTACTTCTACCAGTTCCTCTGGCAGTTCATTCCAGGCACCGATCACTCTCTGTGTAAAAAAAAAAACTTGCCGTACACATCTCATAGAGTCATACTGTATAGAAACAGACCCTTTGGTCCAACCATTCCATGCCAAACTAAACAAGTCCCAATTGACTACTCCTAGTCCATATACCTCCAAACCTTTCCTATTCATATACTTATCCAAATGTCTTTCAAATGTTGTAATTGTATGTACATCCACCACTTCCTCAGGAGCCACCCTCTGTGAAAACAAAAATCGTCCCTCATGTCTTTTTTAAATCTTTAAACCCACAGTTTTAAAATTCCCCATCCTAGGGAAAAGACCACAATCATTAACCCTATCTGTACCCCTCTTTGTTTTTATAAACTTCTGTAAGGTCACCTCTCAACCTTGTATGCTCCAATGAAAAATGTCCCAGCCTTTCTTTATAACTTCCATTCCTGGCTGTCACTTTAAACCTACACCCGCTGGTATTTGACATTTCACCCAAGGATAACGACTCTGACCACCCACCCTATTCATCCCTATCAAGAGTTTATATATTTCTATCTGGTCACCACTCCAGCCTTTGACACTCTAGTGAAAACAATCCAAATTTGTCCATCCTCTCCTTATAACTCCAATCTGGGCAACATTCCTGGTAAACCTCTTTTGCACCCTCTCCAAAGCCTCAACCCCCTTCCTCTATGCACCCTACTCCAAAAATGGCAATTGAACTTGAGGAATGCCAGTGGTCATAGACCTCCGGTTAGAAAACAGCTATACTATGTCTTGTATGACCAAGCCAACTTTGTAGGAGGAAGTGAGGACTGCAGATGCTGGAGATCAGAGTCGAGAGTGTGTTGCTGGCAAAGCACAGCAGGTCAGGCAGCATCTGAGGAGCAGGGGAATCGACATTTTGGGCATAAGCCACACCAACCAACCCCATCGCCCCATGGCTGAACACTTCAACTCCCCCTCCCACTCCTGGGCCTCCTGCATCAGCAAGCCCTAACCACCCAACACCTGGAGGAAGAACGCCTCATCTTCCACCTTGAGACCCTGCAACTACACAGGATTAATGTGGACTCAACCAATTTCGTCATTTCCCCTCCCCCCCCACATTTTCCCAGTCCGAAGCCTCCAACTCTGTACTGCCCTCTTGACCTGTCCATCATCTTTCCCATCTATCCACTCCACCCTCCTCTCCAACCTATCAAATTCTCCACCACCTTTCTCTACCTATCGAGTTATCAGCTACCTTAGCCCCCCAGCCCCATTTATCTCTCAGCACCCCAGCCCACAAGCCTCATTCCTGATAAAGGTCCTATCCCCGAAATGTCAATTCTCCTACTCCATGGATGCTGCCTGACTGGCTGTGCTTTTCCAGCATCACACTCTCGAAGCTACTTTTCTACCCAACTTACCAACTCACCGTGGAGCCCGTGTGACTAAATCTTCTGGATCAGCCTACCATGAAGGACCTTGTCAAATACTTTAGTAAAGTCCATGTAGACAACATCCACTGCCCGACCCTAATCAATCATCTTCATCACTTCTTCAAAAAAAATCAATCAAATTTGTGAGACCTGACCTCTCCTATATAAAGCCATGCTGACTATCCCAAACAGGTCTATTCTTTTCAAAGTATGAGTAAATCCTGTCCCTAAGAATCTTCTCCAATAATTTCCCCATCACTGACAAAAGGTTCACCAGCCTATAATTTCCTAGATTGTCCCTGCTGGCATAAGGCCCAGGTTCAATTCCAGCCAGGGGGCGACTGTTTGTGTGGAGCTGTGGAGTTTGTACATTCTCCCCATGTCTGCCTGAGTTTCCTTTAGTGCTCCAGTTTCTTTCCACTGTCCAAAAATGGGCTGATTAGATAGATCGGCCATGTTAAATTGTCCATTGTCTCCAAGGATGTGGAGGCTAGATGGATTAGCCATAGGAAATTCAGGGTTGTAGCGATAGGGTAGGTCGATCTTTGGAGGGTTGGTGTGGACTTGATGGGCTGAATAGCCTGCTTCTGCACTTAAGGAATCTATGATTCTATGATCCCTGTTGCTCTTCTTGAACAAGAGAACAACATTGGCTATTCTCCACTCTTCTGGGACCTTGCCTTTGGCTAGAAAGGATAAAGATCTCTGTGAAGGCCTTAACATCTTCTCCTTCTTGCTGAGATAGAGCCTATGAGGCTCTGGGAGGGCTTGTCTCCATCCGGAAATGATTAAATGAGATCCCACAGCACTACTACCAAGGAAAGGAGGGAACATCTCACGAGTGTCCTCGTCAATGCTGATCCCTCATCCAACATCACTAAAAACTGATTTAACTGGTGGTTCTCTCGAGCTGCTTGTGGGATCTTGCTGTGTGCAAGTTGGCTGCTACATTTCCTACATCATAACAATGACTACATTAGAAAAATACTTCACTAGCTGTTAGTTGCTTTGTGACATCCTGCAGGCACTGAAGGTGTAACAGGAATGCAGATTCTTTGCATCTATCTTTGCTGGGAAGAGTAGGATTATAAAATGTGATTGAATATTCTGTGCCTGCCTTTCCAGAGAAAGCATTTATCGACTGCTACCTCAAACCACACCAGAAAACATCAACAAGAACTTTGACCAGTACACGATTGATCCAGGGACACGATACCCCAACCTCAACTCAAGCTGTGTCCAATCTCACCAGGTAAAACTACTGCGATATGGACAGACTGGGTAAAGCCTTGAATTCACAGAATGTTACACTGTATAAGGACAGCCTTCAGCACATTGTGCCTGTGCTGACTTTCCAGTAGTGTTAGCCCCACAGTCCTGTTCTTTGTCCATAACCTGTCAGTGTTTCCCTCTTTGAAGGTTATTATGGAACTGATTTCCATTGGCCTGTTAGCCAGTACATTACGGATCTCTGTGTTAAAAAAGAACCATGTTGCCTCTGCGTCTTATGCTGCTCACCTTAAATCTGGGTCCTCTCGTTACTGACCTGTCAGTCACTGGAGGCACTTTCACTTTATTTACTCTATTAGAACCTTTCATGATTTTGAAGCTGTCTATTAAATCTCCCTTTAATCTTCTCCTCTCCAAAGACAACAATTCCAGTTTCTCCAATTTATCTGCATAACTGAAATCCCTCATCCGAGGCCCCGTTCTCATGAGTCTTCTCTGCAGCCACTACTTGCTCATGCTTGGCATGTGAACATCAAGGTGAAGGCCAGCGTTTATTGCCTTTCCCTAATTGTCCTTGAGAAGGTGTTGCTGAGATACCACATTGGACCACTGCAGTCTGTGTGGCATGGGGATACCCATAAATAGAAGATCCAGCATTTAACCCAGCAACAATGGAGCATCCACAATATTATTCCAAGTCAGGATGAAGTTTGACATGTAGGGTTGGCGGAGGAGAGCATATAAATGGTACTGTTCTAAAGAGGATAAACAAAACTTTTATTTCTTTAACTTCCTTCAGGTTCGTGAGCTGTACATCACAACTGATCTGAAGAACTGTCCACTAGAAAGAGTAAACTCCATGCGAAAATCTATCAAAGTGTCACGTCGAGGTGAGTTACTAAACTCTGTTGATCCCCTCTACTCTGTCAGTGAAAATGACCCCGAGCTTTCAGTTGCTTATCTCAGGGTACAACGGGACCTTGATGAGATGGGCCAAGGAGTGGAGTTTAAGTTAGATAAATATGAGGGTTTGCATTTTGGGAAGGCAAATGAGGGCAGAACCTATACAGTTAATGGTAGAGCCCTGGGGAGTGCTGCCAAACAGGAGACCTAGGGGGTGCAAGTGTACAGTTCCTTTAAAATGGAGTCGCAGGTAGACAAGGTGATGAAGAAGGCATTTGGCATGCCTGGCTTCATTGGTCAGTGCATTGAGTATAGGAGTTGGGAGGTCACTGCACAGGACATTGATTAGGCCACTTTAAGAATACTGCATTCAATTCTGGCCTCCCTGCTATAGCAAAGTTGTTGTGAAAATTGAAACGGTTCAGAAAAGATTTACAAAGCTTTGCTGCGATTGGAGAGTTTGAGCTATAGGAAGAGTCTGCATAGGCTGGGGCTTTTTTCCCTAGGGTGTCAGAGGCTGAGGGGTGATCTTGTAGAGTTTTATAAAATCACGAGGGGCATGGATAGAGTGAATAGCAAAGGTTTTGTTCCCCAGGGTAATTAATGTCCAAAAGTTGAGGTCTCAGGTTTAAGGTGAGAGGGGAAAGATTTAAAAAGGACCTAAGGGGCAACACTTTCATGCAGAGGTTGGAGCGTGTACAGAATGAACTGGCAAAGGAAATGGTGGAGGGTGGTACAATTACAACACTTGAAAGGCATCTGGAAGGGTCAATGAATAGGAATGGTTTAGAGGAATATCGGCCAAATGCTGGTAAGTGGGACTAGATCATTTTAGGATATCTGGTCAGTATGGACGAGTTGGACCGAATGGTCTGTTTCCATGCTGTACAACTCAAGAATGATTCACTAAAGTAGAATTGTTGAAGGCTGGAACAAGCTAATGTTCTTGTGTCAGCAGTTTTACTTACGTTATTGTACCTGAATCCACTAAAACATCGCAGGATTACAGAATTGTTGTGACACATTTAGTCCATTGTGACTATGTCATGTCTCCAAATGAACAACGTAAACAGTGTCATTCCATTGTCTTCACCTGAAATCCTGTATATTCTTCCTTTTCAGATTATAACCAGTCCCCTTTTGAATACTTTGATCAAATCTGCCTCTCCCATGCTTTCAGGCAGTGCACACCAGATCTTAATCACTTGCTGCATGAACCTTTTTCTCCTCAAGTCTCCTTTGCCTCATTTGACAATTATCTTAAATCTGTGTCCTTGCATTCTGAGTCTGTCCTTGGCCAGAGTTTCTTCCTGTCTACTGTAAGCAGATCCCTTTTAATTTGGAATAGCTCTTTTAGTTCTCCTCCCAACCTTCTCTGCCCAGTGGAGAATGGTCCCAAATTTTCCAATCTTCTCGAAAATCATTTTCCAATCTATCGCTGTAACTGAAGCATCTCATCTCTGGAACCATTCTTGTGAATGCAATTTAGTGAGGTACCCACCTACAGTTAATAATGCTTAAAGAAAAGCCTAACTCTGATGAGAATGCTGATCCCACACATTCAACTTCTGATTCTGGAAAATCAAACCGAAGGAAGTCTTGTGAATTTCTTGGCCTTGGCACCAGCTCTTTGCAGGTTACCTTTTACAAAAGGGGGTCATGAGGCCAGGTTGGCAGTGCCCTGCCTCTAAGCCAGAAACTCTGGTTTCATGTTCCACTCAAAGACTTGTTGGCAATGGAAGAAACATTTATGACATAGCTCAACATGGTTGATTTAAAAACCGGTTAATCTTTGCAACTTTTCCCCACTGCTCTCCAAAGGGGATAACAGAAGTGTTTTGAGACATGAAATAGAAACATATATTACAAAGTGTTCAGAGAGTAAAACAGGCCTTCCAACCAGGTAGGTATTTACACAAGCTTCCTCTCACCCTATCGATCTGTGATATAGGTCACCTTTAGTCTAGGGATTTTCAGGTTGTTTCATAGACTCTACCTCCACTGTAACCTTGGTTTCTGCATGACAAGATGGCACTGGAGAAAAGATTCACAATCATGTAAAGCAGAATTAGTTGTTTGTAACTTTCTGGGTAGGCTGGAACTCACTACTCTGGGGAAGAGGTGACTTGATAGAGATCTTAAAAATTATGAAAGTTTTCTGTAAGTGAATCCAGACAAAGGAGCACAAGTATGAGATGGTCATTAACATTGATAAGTTCAGAAAGAATTTCTTCAGAAGGAGTGGAGAGAATGAAGTGGTAAGCAAATAGCATTGCTGCTGTTAAGGAAGGCTTGATGTATATATAGAGTCATACAGAATGGAAACCAACCCTTTGGTCCAAACAGTCCATGTTGACCATGTTCCCAAACTAAATGAGTACTCCCTGCTTGCACTTAGCCCTTATCCCTCCAAACTGAAGAAGAAAGGAATCCAGAGACAGAATGGGAGGAGAGAATTAGAATTAGCTTTTATTATCATGTGTACTCAAGTATAAGAATACCGAATACAGTGAAAAGTTTATAAAGCCACCATTCTCCTGTGCCATCTTGGGTACAACACTTGGTTATAAAACCAAAATTTTAAAAAACAGCAGAAGTAATGGAAACAAAACTGAAAGGAATGAGTAACATCCAGATATTAAAGTCGTCTTTAAGCCTTATCTCCACGCAGGGCCCGGACCAAGCCACGGCCTGGATTCTCAGGAGGAGCTGAGTGCTTGCTGATGCTGATGTTACCACAGGAGGCTTGTGTGCAGTGTAAACATCAGTAGGGCTGGATGGTTTGGTTCCTGTAAATGTGTGATCTGGAAATGTTGAGTGCACCTTTGACCAACCTGCTTATCCACTGTCTTGTCTTCTCTGTCAATTCCAGAGTCGGAGGTGCGTCCCAATAGGCTTTTAACCTGGTGCCAGAAGCAAACCGAGAATTACCAGAATGTGGCAGTCACTGACTTGACCAGCTCCTGGAAGAATGGCCTAGCTTTGTGTGCAATCATACATCACTTCTGTCCGCAACTAATGTAAGATTTACTTTTTGCATCATCTGTAAGAATAGGTTGATGCTAGGGAATTGAACTTTTGGGATCCAGCCAAAGTCTTTCAAACTTTGTTTGGCTCCTGTATAACTAGGAGTCAGTTGGAGAGGACTGTTGTAAATAAAGGGCATAAAAATGTCTGTTTGCTTTAGATAATGAATGCATGAGTTCTTACTCTGCAAATTATAGACTGAGACAGCATTCAGCCCAACATGTCCAGTCCAACTACTTCAAACAATGAGCTCTGTGCTTTACCCATAGTTCCGATTCTGGTCTCTTGTCCATCTCGAACTCCCTTTATTCCATCACTGGTAGTGATGCTTTAAACCGTCTGGCTCCTCTGATCTCCAACTCCTTCCCTGATGCCTCTGCCTCTCCATCTTTCTTTGTTCCTTGAAAAAACTCCTTAAAACCAGCCTCTCTGACCAAGGTTAAGGTTACCTGGCCCAATATCTGCTTATATGGCTCAGAGTTAAGCTTTCTTTTCTGATCATGTCCCCGTGAAACATCATGCATGTTTTATTATATACGAAGTGCCACATAAATGTAACTTGTACTTTTTGTAGGCTTGGGCATGTTCTATGTCCATGGTGCAAACCTTTTGACTACGTTGGTGAACATTTAATGTTATTGCAGTCTGTGAATTGGTACACAGGAAGTCTACTTTCAGCTCCTACCCCACACCCACCCCATCCTCGACACCCACTCCAGCCCCCATCCTTTCCCACACACACTTCCACACTGACACCAGCCCCCAGTCCACCTTCCACTCCCCTAAACTGATGACATAATTATTCTTTATTTGTCTCCAGTGATTTTGATGCACTGAATGAAGAGGATGCTGCCAAAAACAACCAGCTGGCCTTTGATGTAGCAGAACGTGAATTTGGGATCTCTCCAGTCACCACAGGGAAGGAGATGGCTTCGGTCAGTGAGCCCGACAAGCTCAGCATGGTCATGTATCTCTCCAAGTTCTATGAGTACTTCCGAGGAAAACCACGCTCGACTTCCTGTGAGTGATTCACTGTGTGTTGGTAATCATTTGATAAGCCCCAGTATCGATTATAATGTCAGCCAGGGCCCAGTGGCTCAGACCATTGTGGGTTCAAAAACCACGACAGAGACTTAAACACAACCAGGCAAACTCTCCCTGTGCTGTACTGAGGGAGTGCAATACTGTCGCAGGGTCAGTACTGAGGGAGTGCAACACTGTCGCAGAGTCACCGCTGAGGGAGTGCTGCACTGTCGGAGGGTCAGTGCTGTGGGAGCATTGCACTGTCAGAGGGTCAGAACTGAGGGAGTGCTGCACTGTCAAAGTGTTCCTGATCATAACAATCTGGATCAGTGGTGCTGGAAGAGCACAGCAATTCAGGCAGCATCCGAGGACAGGCAAAATCCTCGGATGAAGGGCTTTTGCCCGAAACGTCGATTTTGCCTGTCCTCGGATGCTGCCTGAATTGCTGTGCTCTTCCAGCACCACTGATCCAGATCTGGTTTCCAGCATCTGCAGTCATTGTTTTTACCTCGTTGATTTTAACCCTACTGCGAATCCTCTTGCAAGGATGCCTGCCTTGAAGAAGTTTTCCTCCTCTCTCTACAAGAATCTCAGGGAGTCTCTCTCTCATTGCAACTCCCAGGTCATTTCCTCAGCCCTGAAGCTCTTACTCTATGCCACTCTCTCCCACCCCCACCCTCCTCTAGCTTATCTCTCCATGCTTCAGGCTCTCTGCCTTTATTCCTGATGAAGGGCTTTTGCCCGAAACGTCGATTTTGCCTGTCCTCGGATGCTGCCTGAATTGCTGTGCTCTTCCAGCACCACTGATCCAGATCTGGTTTCCAGCATCTGCAGTCATTGTTTTTACCTCGTTGATTTTAACCCTACTGCGAATCCTCTTGCAAGGATGCCTGCCTTGAAGAAGTTTTCCTCCTCTCTCTACAAGAATCTCAGGGAGTCTCTCTCTCATTGCAACTCCCAGGTCATTTCCTCAGCCCTGAAGCTCTTACTCTATGCCACTCTCTCCCACCCCCACCCTCCTCTAGCTTATCTCTCCATGCTTCAGGCTCTCTGCCTTTATTCCTGATGAAGGGCTTTTGCCCGAAACGTCGATTTTGCCTGTCCTCGGATGCTGCCTGAATTGCTGTGCTCTTCCAGCACCACTGATCCAGATCTGGTTTCCAGCATCTGCAGTCATTGTTTTTACCTCGTTGATTTTAACCCTACTGCGAATCCTCTTGCAAGGATGCCTGCCTTGAAGAAGTTTTCCTCCTCTCTCTACAAGAATCTCAGGGAGTCTCTCTCTCATTGCAACTCCCAGGTCATTTCCTCAGCCCTGAAGCTCTTACTCTATGCCACTCTCTCCCACCCCCACCCTCCTCTAGCTTATCTCTCCATGCTTCAGGCTCTCTGCCTTTATTCCTGATGAAGGGCTTTTGCCCGAAACGTCGATTTTGCCTGTCCTCGGATGCTGCCTGAATTGCTGTGCTCTTCCAGCACCACTGATCCAGATCTGGTTTCCAGCATCTGCAGTCATTGTTTTTACCTGATCATAACAATGCCCGTTTAAAATATCTCCTTTAACTGTTCAGTAAATGGAAAGAGTTTAAAATGATATTGACAACTTGAGTTTGTCTTTTTTGTCTTTTTCCAGCAACGTTATTCAGGCAGGATAGCAACAAAATGCCTGCACCTCCAGCCAGGCAGCCAAATTCAATCTTCAACGGTGTCAACTTGTTGCAAAGGAAACGGACACCAAAGGTAAAGAGATCATAACAAGTTCTGGAATTTGTGGAATTTGACATATGACAAAGTTTGCATGAAATTTGATAGGATAGACAGGGAGCAGATGTTTTCACTTGTGAATCAGACTAGAACTTGGAGCCATGAATACAAGATAGGTGCTAATGTATTCAATGGGGAATTTAGAAGAATCCTCATGACCTGTCCTACCTGCCAATCTTCCTTCCCACCTATCCGCTCTATCCTCCTCTCTGACCTATCATCTTCATCCCCACCCCCATCCACCTATTGTACTCTTTGCTACCTTCCCCCACCCTCCCCTCTGACCTACCACCTCCATCCCCACCCCCATTCACCTATTGTACTCTTTGCTACCTTCTCCCCAGCCCCACTCCCTTCCATTTATCTCTCCACCCTGGAGGCTCCCTGCCTTCAGTCCTAATGAAGGGCTTTTGCTCGAAACGTTGGTTTTCCTGCTCCTTGGATGCTGCCTGACCTGCTGTGCTTTTCCAGCACCACTCTAATCTAGACTCTGACTTCCAGCATCTGCAGTCCTCACTTTTGCCGAATTTAGAAGAAACGTCTTTCGCCAGAAAATTAGAAGGTAGAATTCACAACCAGGGTAAGTGAGTTAAAAATCACACAACACCAGGTTATAGTCCAACGGGTTTAATTGGAAGCACACTAGCTTTCGGAGCGTTTTGGTTTTGCTCAAAGTGATGGGCTGAATGGCCTCTTTTTTGGACTGTAGGCAGCTGAGAAGCAGATGTTGATTTAAAAAGTTGCTGACTTACAATGAAAGTATAAGAATATCCACATTCCTTCTGTGTTTCAATGCGTGTTCAATATTTATCTCCCTTTTCAGCACGAAAAGAAAAGTGAAGACAGTGATGCCACTAGTAAGAGGAGAAAAAAGACTGACATGCTGTCACAAGAGGTTCGTGAGATAATGGATAAGTGGGATGTTGCATGGTAAAAATAAACCGGAGTAGGGCTTTAAACGCATAAGATATGATTATTTCCTTCCTGACCAAGTCAAGTCAATGATGTAGAAGACTGGCCCTTTCTGTGATCACTGCTTCTGTTAATCTTCAAGAGATGAGAGGCAAGAGCCCATTTGTGTGGAGTCATTTCTGGCTTCATTAGCACTTGAGTGCCTGTGTGCACTCAGATATGCAGAAATGGTGGCTATCCTGTCCTCACACAGGCCAATGGGATATCAAGGTATCTGCAGGTCCTGATGATGGATGTGTTGTGCATTAAAGAGAAAAGAGGCATGAACCAGCAAGACAGGCCCTGTATGAGTGTAATTTTATAACCAAGTCGGTTAGATTAAATATATGTAACTGCAGACATGTTCGAAAGTACTGTAGAATGGTTTTGGAGGTGCCTTAATATATTTGCCATAAATCTTTGCTACATGCCCATGATGGAGAAGTAAGTGACTCATGCATACAACCAGCTTTTGGGGCAGCTGTGATGGTGCTTCTGTCTGTAGCACAACAGAAGCAGAAGCTGTAGGGAAAAGCAAGTTCTTGTGCCACTCCCTCCACTAACTCGGAGGCAGACTCATCCTTGCTCCTTGACAGCAGTAGTAGGCTGTCAGGCAGGACAGCAAAATCATATGCAGCAACTTACTATATGTGTCAATTCATCTGAATCCCATGTGTTATCCTGCGGAGGCTCTCATCTGAATCCTGGGCAGCATTTCTTGTCTGCCATGTGGTCCTCCAATGAGTTTGCAAACAAACCATCTGTACACCTGGCACAGCTGCCTGGTGACTTAACATCTCCTAATCCCAACTCTATATCAACCTCCAATATACACACAGTTTCAGTATCTTGAGCTGGTGGCAGTGAGAGACTGTTCAAATCAGGGGCTCCTGCATTAGTGCAGATACTCCCTTTGTGTTCTCCTGGCACCAAGTGTCTAGGCAGGTGGCAGTTCTTGAGTGTTTGAAAGCAAGTCAGGGAGGGGAGGACTAGAATGAAGAAATTGAGGAACTGCTTGTTCAGATAGGAGGATGAATGTAGGCTGAGAGTTCAAAAGGGCCTTAACAGTGGTGTAGAACTGAAAATTGGATCTGTTTCATTTTCATCCATCCATAGTCTGACCTTTCCACATTTTTCTGACATTGCTGTCTGTTGGTGACTTTTCCCGTTTGTGTTCATTAGGGTGTCTTGGAGGACTTGGCTTTGATTATTTTCAACACAGGTCTGATCTTTCTGAGCAGGAGGCGAATCCCAAAATGGACGGGAACGAAACAAGACGTGCTGGGAACCAAAACAAAGTGAAGTCAATGGCCACGCAGTTGTTAGCAAAGTTTGAGGAGAATGCTCCAAGCTCCTCACTCCGGAGGCAGGTGAGGAATTCTGGTGGTGGGCCCTCAGTTTGGAGCGCTCTATGGGTGTGGGTGGGATTCCATTGGCCAAATAGTGGATTCTGCCTAGACGTGAGTGCAACTCCGTTGGCTGATCAGGAGATGAGTTATCACAGTGAGCGTGATTCCATTGGCCAATTGGTGGAGTCTGAACAGGTGTGAGTGTGATTCAATTAGCTGATCATCAGATCCTATGCTGTAGCGAGTGGGATTCCATTATGGATTCTAGATTCTGATCAAGTATGAATGAGTTTCCACTGTCCAAACACTGGATCCTGTGCAGATGTGCATGCACTTCCATTGGCTGGTCACTGATTTATGGGTGAAGTGGGATTCCATTGCCCAGTGCAGGTGAGAGCAATTCCATCGGCCAATCACAAGATCCTGTGCCGATAAATGGGATTCCATCGGCCAATCCCTGGATCCTGAACAGGTGTGAATGGAATCCCATCTTATTTCATCTGCAATAAAATTTAATAAGTGCAATTCTTAGTTTCTGGTGTACATGCAACAAATAGTGAACTGGCATAAATTGTTCCTATGTTATGACAATAACTTATTATTAAGGAATGTATTTAATGCTGTTAAATAGTAGGAGCTATTAACTATGTTTTGTTGTTAGTCTGGGTGTTAAATTGGAAAAAAATTAAAGAAACCACAGTATCAGTCTTCTACAAATGCAGTATGTACTGAAACATTTTAGAATCAATGATATTATGTTAAAGTGTAGATACCATGGTAATCAAGGAAGCATTGCTGTCAGTCTGTGAACAGCATTATCCTAGAAACATCAATATGAAAATGAACAGCTAGCCTAACTGAGTGACGTCCATTGAGAATGTATTTTGGATCAGACATTGAGAGGATCTTCTCTACTCTTCTCCAAAATGCTGCCATGTTATCTTTTATAGCCACCTAAGAGAGCTTATGAGACAATTGTTTAATATCCCACTCACAGCACAGCATCTTTGACAGTGCAGTTCTCCCTCAGCAATGCAATGGAAGTGTCAAACTAGATTTTGCACTTATGTATCAGGGGTGAGACTTGAAACCCAAAACACTCTTATCTGGAACTAAGAATGCCAGCCAACATTGAGGCACAGCTGACATTTAAGATCAATGTACAATATACCAAAGAGGGAAGAACAGAAGGGGTGACCAAAAGCATGGTCAAAAAGGTGGATACTTAACAAAAGACTTAAAGACACGGGACATAATGAAGTTTAGGGAAGGAATTGCATACCATGGAGCCTAGGTGGGTCAGGGAGTCAATGTGGCTGAAAGTAGTGCTGAAATCCAAGGAACACAGTGTTTCACAGACAGAGCTGGTGGAGATGAGAGATATGGAAGGTTGTCATTCATGAGCATGTGGGCATTGTTGACTGGACCGGCATCAATTGCTCCAAGGAAGGTAGAGGATGGAAGTCAGCGAGGTCACAGAAGTGATTGTGCCTGGAGGTGGCCATTGGGTTTAAGTAGATGGACTGGAGTTGAAGTAAAGTTTAGCCTCCAGACACTTTCAGTTGGTTTGATGTTTGAATTTCCTGGACCAGGAAGTTTGGTTCCTACCTTTCCTTATTGCTGGATAAGCCATCAACCAAAACACTAGAGTCTGTTAACATCTGCAGGTGTGAGGTAGATTGGATTTAATGGTAACTAAACAATAAGCTGCATTGATTAAGCACCCTTAATGAAGTAGAACATTTCCAAATATGGTGCAGTTGTATTTATTCAACAACATTTTCGACGAAGCCACATAAGGAGGTTTTAGAGCTACTGATTTATATGCCTGATCAAAAGTTGTCAGTTTTAAGATGCATCTTTAATGGTAAGTGAAAGTTAAAGAATTCAGAATTAGAGGAACATGGAGATCTCAGAGGGTTGTCAAGATGGGAGGGATTTATAGCTAGAGGGAGAGGCCCTGAAGAGATTTGAGAACAGAGTGAGACTCTCAAATTAAAGGAATTGCTCAATGGGGAATCGGTAAAGGTCAGTGGACATTTGGGTGAAATTGGCAAATATCAGAAACAGCCAACAAAGTTTTGGATGAGCTCAAGTTCTGAAAGGTGGAAAGTTGACCAGGAGGACATTGAAGTAGTTGAAACCAAAGGCAGCGAGTGGCATGGATGAGGTGGAAAAGTGCAGATTTGCATATTGAACTTCAGCTATCTCTCCAAAGATCATATCTGTTAAACTAATAGAGATACCAAGCTTGAACATATTGACACCTAAGACCAGCAGTGAGTCACTGTGTATCAACTTTTTTCCTTCAATGCTTTGTATGCTCACAATTGTAACAATCACGAATTCTCTCTTGTTTCCTCTCCTTTCCTCTCCTTTCACAATGTTTCATTATTTCTCCTGTCTATTACCTGGCGAGTAGATGTCTGTGCCTTCCTGTGCCACAAAACCACCACTGCCCGTGCCTCCCAATGGTCACACAAACCCTCGCTTTCTTAAACCCGAGGACCAAGGCAGGGCTGTTCTCTGTTCACGGAAAACGAAGGTATGAAGATTTGTGATGTGTCATTAGTCAAGAGAAAGAAATGAGTACGTCATTCTAGATGTTTCAATATGATTGTTGTCAATTCAATGCAAGTTTTAAAATACATCTCCATGGGAACAGCTTTTGTTAATGACTGGACCTGTAAGAAACTTAAAACAGTGATGGGGAGAAGATTATAGAAAATACCTTTAAAAGTGCGACAGTGTATTGTAA
Organism: Chiloscyllium plagiosum; assembly: GCF_037043375.1. Taxonomy (NCBI): domain Eukaryota; kingdom Metazoa; phylum Chordata; class Chondrichthyes; order Orectolobiformes; family Hemiscylliidae; genus Chiloscyllium; species Chiloscyllium plagiosum. The sequence goes on along the minus strand of NW_028270156.1, from coordinate 32,459,738 downwards.
TCCACATGGAAAATTGGGACAGTTACTCTGCCCTCATTGGTGAAAGTGCTACCAAAGGCAGGAGTGTGTATGTACAGCACATGTCCACCAATGTAATTTAGAGTCATAGAGATGTACAGTATGGAAACAGACCCTTCGGTCCAACCTTGTAAATGTGGATATAGGAATCTGTAAAAGAAATATAAATACTAGACAGAATATACAGATTTTTAAAATGGAAGCTAAATTAGTTCTGCACATGCAGTCCAGTTAACTCTGTGTGGTTCTACCCTGTTTCACCCTAGATACTAGCAGACCTGTGTGCAATGCCACAGGGAACGTAATCCTCCACACTGAGGATGTATTAAATTTTCCAGTGAATTTACTGGCACAGGGTGTAAAAGATCAGGTGACCACAAATGTGAGTGTATCACACAGTAATTGTGCTACATTTGACTTTCCTTACACTTTTACACCCGTCTTCATGGTCCCTGCCCCAGCTCCTTATAACCACTTGGTCAAGTGACAGAGTGCAGTTCTGACCTGTCCTCTTCCTTCTCATTTCTGTGATGTCCACATTTCTTGCAATTCTGCTGATTCAAAACGGCATACAATTAAACCCAGGATTTAGGGCAACAGGAATCAACTATATTTGAGGTTTTGCTGCAAGTTTTTAAGCAGTTTTATTATTTTTTTCTCACTGAGACCTGTTCTATATTCCAGATTCAATCAAATCCAGCTTTATGGTACACCATATAGGTCACATTAAAAATGGAAAAGTTTCCCCGGTTACAGATTATTAAATGTGCAGTACCTTGTGTGCATGGATAGTGATTAATTAGCTTAAATCTATTAAGGTAGGCAAGCAGGAGGTTGGAAAAGCACAGCAAGCCAGGCAGCATCAGAAGGTGGAGAAGTCAACATTTCGGGTGTAACCATCAGTAACCTGGGGTATATAGCAAGTTCCACACATGCTTCAGCCCTGATCACTTACACTGATGGTTATGCCCCCTCATTAGTGAATGAGATTGGCAATAAAGTTTGAAGCAAGTTGACAGTGGGAAAATTGTAGTACAATTTTAGCATTGGTGGAGCAGGCTCGAAAGGCTGGATGGCCTACTCCTACTCCTGAGTCTTATGTTCTTAATTGCAACATAAAATTCCAACACTTTATATCTGCACAAAATGTTCCTATTCAAAATTTCTATGTCCACATTTATCATAGGAACTATCTATGTCAACCAATCACTTTTTCCTGCACTTTCTTGCCAGCTGAAGCATTGTAGCATCACAGTGGTGGAAGCTTGGAAGAAGCCATGTCCCCTAGTTGCATTATATATGGAAACTTAGGAAATTTATTATAAACATGTTGAAAATACATAATAAGTATCTATGACTTAAAAATGACAAATGAAATATGTTGATATGTTCTGGCCCAGTTGTCTACTGCCCATTTAGTCAGCTTCACCTGAAGACTCACATTTGGTCTTGATCCCTCTGTGTGCATGTGGCAGGGGACACACAATGTACACTCATTCTCTGCAGTGGTCTTATTTTTCCCATGTTAATCCTATTGTGTTTTCTTTTGTAGTCTGACCTGGTGGTCAATGCTGAGCAAGTAATCAAAGAAGCAAAATATATTAAGAAAGTTGAGAGTCAGGCAGGGGCTTCTAAACGTCTGACTGTATCTCCTCACTCTGCTTTCGCCCTTTCTGGTGTTCTCCAACGTCTTCAACGTTTGGAAGAAAAACTCGACCAGGTGACAAGCTGCTGTCTTCTCTCTCTTCCCTCATCTCTCCCTTTCATCTCCTCTCCCTTTCCTCTCTTCACCCTTTCCTCTCCTCTCCTCCTCCTCTCTTTCCTCTCCATCTCCTCCCTTTCAGCTCCTCTTCCATTTTCTCACTTCTTCCCTCCTCTCCTATACCTCCCTCCTCATTTTCCTCCCTCCTCCTTTTCTCCCTCTTCTTTTCCTCCCTCCCTTCTTTTCCTCTCCTCTACTCTCACTCTCCTCTCACTCTCCTCTCCTTTGCCTTTCCTCTCCTTTCTCTTTGCTTCTCCTCTCTTCTCCTTCTCTCCTCTGAGCCCTTCCTGCTGTAATAATCATTTTGCATGGTGTGAAAAAAAAGCTTCCATTTTAAACAAAAAGACAGCTGCACATAATGTGGTCATTCAACCCAATGTGCTGAGTCAGAGAGCTATCCCATTAGTACCACTTGCCTGTTCTCCTGTTAGGCAAGAAAACATTTCCTTTCCAAATACTCATCCAATTTCTTTTTCCAGGTTACTTAAGATTCCTTTATCCTTTCAGGGAACATTCCAGATCATAACAATTCAGTCACTCTTTACTTCCCCTCTGAATGTTTTACCAATTACTTTAAATCTGTGTCTTCTAATGACATTCCTGTCACTGGAAACAGTTTCTCCTTATTTAGCCCCTCCAAGCTTTCATGATTTCAAACAACCCAATTGAACCTCTTCTGAATCCTCCCACTTTAAGGAGAACAATATCTTGTTACTCCGGTCTCTCCATATAACCGAATTATTGGAGCAGCTGCTTTCTGTTATGTGACTGCAGGAATGAGTGCATCGAATGCACAGTTTCAGAAGGCATCCTTTAGTTTATAGGAGACTGCAACTGTTGCATTTTTAATTCTGCTGCTACTACTCTTGAAGGATTAACATGGGTAATCCCAGTCGCTGAGTTTAGAGTTCCTTGTTGAAGAGAATGTGAAGCAATCTGTGACGTCTGTGAGTCTGATGTTTCTGTTGAATGAGAGACTAATCTGCACACAGATGTGTCAGAATGTTATGTTCTCCCAGAAGCCACACCATGTAGTTACTTCAGAATAAAACAAACTGTAACCATTTAATTATTAATTCCCTGGATGTGGGCATTGAAGACATGGCTAGCTTTATTGCTTGTCCTCAAATTGCCCTTGTGAAGGTGATGATAAGTTGTGTCTATGAATTCCTGCAATCCACAGTGCTGTTGGGGTGGGAGTTGCAGGACTTTGACCCCAGACACAGTGATGTATTTCCAAGTCAGAAGATGTGTAACTTGAATGGAAACAGGTGGTGGTGTCTGTTATCCTTGACCTTTTAGGTGTTGAAGTTTAGTTGTAGAAGATCTGTTGAAGATCGAGATGGGGAGGTGCGTGGGGTCTGATTGTGGCAGGATGATGATTCAACAATGTGCTTTTCTTGCATGATTTTGATAATGCGAGCAGGGGTGCACTGATGGGTATATTTTAATCTTCAGTGCCTGGACAGGAAACTGGCAAAGCAATCTGTGACTGTTACAAACCTTCCTGCCACTGAAATGAATTTGATGTATTCTTCCAAAATATTCATTATTTTGAAATGTTCAAGTCTCCTAACCTCTTCTGTTTTAAGGAGAATAATCCCAATCTCTCCACATACTTGAAGTATTTGCTTTCTATCCTGACTGGGTATTCTATTGGCATTCTATTGAAATCAAAGGGATGAAAATAAGCTGTATTATAGTACAAACCACTCAGTACTGGAGACAGCACCTTAAGAAAGATAGAGCGATTTTGGTGGGAGTGTAGTACAAAATGATATAGGGACTCAGAGGCTTATGTTGTGAGGATTTGATGTGTAGAATACGACTAGACTATATATGTTTAAGAAGTTGAAAAGTTAAGATGATTAAGGGATTCAATAAAGTAGGTTAAGAGAAATGATTTCCTCTGGTGTAGAGAATGAATATAATTTTAAAATGGTTTTGAGCTACAAATCAGTCATTAAATTTCAATTGAACAGAATTTATTTGTGAAAAGTGATTATGTTAAGCTTGTATAAGCCATTGTTTATTTCATATCTGGTGGACTGCCTACATCTCTGCTCCCTGTTTTATGTATGGAGGCACTGGAGATGGTGTAAAAATAATGTACAAGGATGATAGAAGCAGTACAGGAGATGTACCCATCGGGAGAGCAGACAGACTGGGTGTAGTGGTGATGATCTAATGGAGATCTTTATTAGTTATGAGAACTTCTGACAGAACAGACATGGAAGGCTTTCACTTCTGGGGAAGAGCTAAACAAGGTGCCGTTAGAGAAACGATAGGAAATCCAATTGGAAATTCTAAAGAGACTTCTTCACCCAGAGAGTGGTGAGCATGGGAACCTATTACCGCAAGGAATGTTGATGTTTTGAGGGGCAACTAGATATTTGAGAATGGAAAGAAAGGATTAAGCTGACAGGGTGGGATAAAGAATAGAAGGAGAAGGGTTGGGTAGAGTATAAATGGTTTTGCATGGACTGGTTGGACTGAATGGCCAGTTTCTGTACTAAATATTCTGTGTAATTATATGTATGTGAACAGGGTTAAGACATTGAGTGGCCTTTTGTTCCTATGAGTTCTATAATGAACAGGCAATTGCTCTGCCAAATGACCATCCAGCCTGGAGGATTAAGATTTACATTTATTGAGTTTGGCCTTTTACCTCTGCCAATGGTTTGCCAACCTGCAGGTCCTACATTGCTAGCAGCACCATTGAGTCTCCTCGGTTTACCCTCAGTACTGCAGCTGTCCATGTCTGACCCACTCTATCACCTTCTTCTTTTCTGATTTGTTTCTCTCTTCTGTGTTTTAAACATCTCTTGTCTCCTGTACACCAGAAGAAAACTCTGTCTCTCGCACAAGGTGACGTCCCCTTTAGCAGGAAGAGTATAAAGGAGCGAGGAGCACATCTGACTGCCCTGTTTGGGGGCAGGACTCTCAAGCAACAGGTGTGTGCTCTCTTGGCTAGTCTTTACTCATTCGAAATGATTACACTGACTGAAGCATTCCCTTCAAAGCCACAAGATATTGAAACCTCTGCATTACAAAGTGGAAACTGGAGGTTACACGTAGTGAAACACCAGGGTATTAAGTGCTATAGAATCAATAGAATGAAAGAAAGTCCCTGAAGTATACAGAACTGGGATACAAGCAAGGGCTAAGTCCCAAGGGCCCAAAACCCAGATAAATGTGGGGATCTTAGGGTGGGGATGTCTAGAGATGGTGTGCTTATAGGGTGGGCAGAAACACCCAAAGAAGAAAGGAAGCTGTTGACGTTGCTGCTGTAACCTTCTTCCTTCCCAGTAATTGTCACTCTCCTGCTCCTGAACACCACCTGCCAGCCTGAAAATTAAGGCCATGTGGGAAGTGTACCATTAAGTGGACATTAATTAGTTACTGAAAGTCTCAGTTGGGGAAAGGATGGGTGGAACATCCTCAGCCTTGCTCATCCCACAGTAAAGTAGCAAAGAGGTTGGTGTTTGCTGGGAAGTTGGTGAGAAGGCCAATTAGAGAACATTAGAGGCCCCAAAACCACCTGGAGGAGAAAATAAAATTCTGCCCCATGGAGCCATAGAAATATCATAGCATAGAGAGAGACCATTCAGCCCACTGTATTTATATTGGTCGAAAAGGAAACAAACTCGCTGCCAATTCTAACCTGGTCCATAGCCTTGCAGATTGCAGTACTTCAGGCGTATAGCCAAGTACCTTTTAAATGAATTAGGTGCTTCTGCCAAACCAGTAAATTCCAGCTACCCACCACTCTGAGTGAAAAGATTTTTCTTATGATTCATCTATTCCTTCCACCAATCACCTTAAATCCAGGCCCCCCTGGTGAATGACTTCTTCAAGAGTGGAAACAGGTCATTCTTGTATAGTCTGTCCAGACAGGTCATCATTTTGTATACCTCAATTAATTTATCCCTCAGCTCTTCTGTTCAAAGCAAAACAATTTTTTAAACTGTACAATATTATTGTAAACCTTCTGTGTACTCTCTCCACAGCAATTATGTCCTTTCTGTAATGTGATGACCAGAACTAAATACAAAGATCTGTGTACCTGTGGCCTCACCAGCATTGTATACACTTTTGGCAGCACATCCCTGTATTTTATTACAGTACCTCATCCAATAAAGCGAAATATTCCATATGCTTTCTTCACAGTTTTTGTTGACTGGCTTGCCAAGGCCTCTACCTTCCTCTATCCCTCTCAGTATCCTCAGATTTGTTGTGTATTCCCTTGTTTTGTTTGCGGTTCCCCCAATACAGAGTCTCACACCTCTCTGAACTGAGTTTGATTTGCCATCTTACCGCCTTGCCAGCCAATCAATTGAAATTATCCTGCAGTTGTCAATCATCCTCTACTGTAGCAACTGCTTGCAAATGTTGTGAATTTTCTAATCATGCTTCTCACATTTAAGTCTAAATCATTAATGTGTGCAACACGCAGACATCGCTGGAACACTGCTTTCCATTTACAATACATCCATTAACAATACCTTTTGTTTCCTGTCACTGGGCCAATTTTGGATCAACTCGCCACATTCCCCTGCATTCCTGGGCTTTCACTTTTCTGATCAGTGAGCCACTTGGGATCTTGTCAAATGTATTTTGAATTGACACCTGTCCATTGGAAGGGCAGGTCAGCTTGATACTGTTCCCAGTTGCAGTGTCATGGCCAGAGTAGAGCACTATCTAATTCTGGCATACTGTCTACAGAGGGATGCATTGACTCTCCAACTGGTTTGTAGCCCGTGATGACAGGACTGAGGGCAGCAATACATGTCGACTCCCCCTTGCCTTCCCTCCACTCCCCCACTGACACACCCCACCCCCAAACTAAGCACACATGACCGCCCCTTCTATTCCCCCACTGTGACTTCCTCCTGTTTCCCCCTCCTGTGACTGTAGACCCATGGTAATGTGTATTGCCCTTTGAAGTGGTGAAGCAAGCCAATTAATTCATGGATAATTGCCAATGGGCAACAGATGCTGGTCTTGCCAGTGACACCCATGTCTTGTGCTGAATGTGTAGGATAGATCGAGGTAACTGGTCAGCCACCGCCAGTTATTAAATAATTTTCTTAATAATTTGCTTTAGAAGGAGAATTAGCAGTGAAATCCTGAATTAAACCCATGTTTGATTTCAAGTACAGCTCCCATCAGGTATTGCAGTGTTCTAAATAATTCTCTGTTGCTTTTTGCATCATTCTGTTAACACAATGCTTATTCAGCTTTGCTCTTGTTTTGTTTCTTCTGGGCTGTTTCTTCCATATTTCCATCATGTGTTTCAACGCTGGCCCTAAACAGGTGCCTCTGTCCGATGCAAGCTCATCTCATTGTCTCTCCAACACCTCTCGCTCCACCCATGACTCTGCTTCTCCTTCGTTGTCTACCATGGCTCACCCAGCCGATCCTCCAACACAGGTATTGCCTAACTGGATCTGTGTGCTGCCGATGCGGAGCAACATTTGTGCAACTCTTAAGCTGTCCGTTTGGCATCTCCAAAATAGAAAGGGTATATGCGCCAAAACTGAAGCATTTTGAAATTGGTTGTTAATGTTAATCAATGTCTGTTGACACTTCCTAAAATAGCGATGGAAAATTACAGAATCATGAAGCATGGGGAAGGTACTCTGCCCATCATACCTGTGCTCGCTCTTAGAAACAGCTCTTCAATTAATCTCCTCTTCTGTAATTTACTTTTAAATTATTACTGAAGTTATCTAACCCTGTCTTGAAACTTGCTATCAAATCTGTTTCCACTGTCATTTTAAGGCAGAATATTTTAGATCACAGTAATCTGCCATGTGGAAAAAAAAGCCTCATTTTTCGCTTAATTTTAGTTCTGTACATTTTCAGGGTTGCCTGTAGAAAGTTAAGCAGATTTTAAAATCTTCTCCCTGCTAATATTATTAACACTAAACCTTGTTCTTTACCATACTTTTGCTCTTCAGATTGTTACTATACATTTCTCTAATTGTTTTGGCCTTTTTTCTCTGGTCTTTCTCCTTTTCTTTCTTTCGATCCTGCTTCTATTCTGCTGTCTGTGATCTTTGTGCTCTGACATCAGATACGTAGTGTGAAGGCAGCAGCCATTAACTTGGAAAAGATGTTTTTAAGCAGTAAGGACCAATCCAGTAGCCAGATCAAGACTGAAGCAGAGGTGAGTAGTCCACCATATGTTGGCCTTTATGCTCATGCAATAACATCAAAGAGAAGTTCAAGAATAAGATAAGTTGACTTAAGTAAGCGCTGAAAAAGGAACAGCCCTTTCACTCCATATTTTATTTGCAAAACAAAGGAATTTGGACAGCTCAGTTGATACCAGCATGCTATTCTATTCCTTCCACCTTCCTGTTTATCCAACTTAGCCACTCCCTACTGAATTTATTAGTGACTATCTCACAATTCAGGTCCTAAGTTCTTGCCCATAAATGAGGGTATTTTCATGGAAATCTACTTTACTAGCATTTTTTTGACTGATGACTTGTCAGGTCATCCCCCATTTTTTCTTATATAAAGATAAGAATTACAGTCTGTTGAACTTGACCTCCTATTAGTTTTACACACCTATTTCTGGTGTCATCCTTGTACCTTCTCTGGTGCCTCGATATCCTCTTTGTCCTTTCAAACACCGTATCGTGAAAACATTTTGATTTTAAATTTTTAAAACGTGTGGTGTCCTAAAGAGATAATAATTATAAATCTCTGTTGATTAAGTGGACGGAGACTGTTGTTTCATAGTCAGAAGACCATTGATTCAAGGTACTGCTCCAGACCCTTCAGTCCACAGTCCAAGCTGGCATTTTACTGCATTGGCCTGGATTGCCATCTTTGAGATGGGTAATGAGAGTGAAAAATTCACGCATTGTCCTGCCAGCGTCAAGGTAATGTGCCCACAAGGACAGGACTTTCATTCTAGCTGGAGGGAACTGGGACGTTGGTGGCAAGAACAGGTTGCAGTTGGGCCAACACATCCCGGAAAATGTTTGGAAACAGCCACTGGTGCTACTGGGTACTGATGTCTGTTATTCAAATGGCCTGACTTGATGCTGTAGAGAGTCACCCGGATTCTAATAGTTACGGCCATCACCCATTTAAAGCCCCCTGCCCCCCCATCCCACACCCACTCCCACGACCCAACCATACCACCCTGTGCTCCCACCTAGCCCCAATGCCACTCATCCAATGCCAGGCTCTAACTGTACCCACCCTGTATGCCAGCCTATGACATTTTGATCCCCTTTTATCTCCAATATACTGTAGAAACAATATGCAATTTTGACAGTACCATGTTATTTTTATTAAGATTGACAACTTTACATTTTCTTGAAAAAAGTCCATTTTGTTACAGGGCAATACAAATGTCAGTCATCCAGACCCTTTTATTTGTAGTTGAAACTGCATGCATTTGAAACATTTTAATCTACATAAATTGTGAAGTCAAATTTAATTCTTCAGGTGACAGTGAAATGTCAAGGAGAGTAATAAATGCCCATAAGGAAAAGGAGCATGTTGTCCCTATAGGATCTAATCCACTCTTTATTGTTGGCTGGTATCCTGCTGGAGTGGTCTACATTACAGTCATTCACTGCATGATGATTCAAGATAAAGACCTCACCTGTTCAAAACATGGCCAACAAAATACTGACTTTGCCAGTGTCAGCCATTTCTCTAAGCAAATTTATTTTAAAAAGCATTGTCACTTAGAGAGCCAATATTAATAAATCTAATGTGTAATTATGCAGATCTAAGGATGGGGTGTCAAAGATTATAAAGTCACAAGATGCACAAAGAGGCTCTTCAGTACCTTGTGGCTATACTACTCTCTGTAAGAGCTATCCAATTGGTTGCACATTCTCCTTCCCCATAGCTGTGCAATTATATCCTTTTCATGAATTTATTCCCTTTATTAATGATTCTATTAAAACTGCTTCCCCCACCTCCTCGGGCAGAGCTCTCCAGATCACAACAGCTCCGGAAAAAACATTTTTACATCTCTCGCCTAGTTTTTAATGCCAATTATAGTGAATCTCTATCAACCAGTTACTAGCCCATCTGTCAGTGAAAATAGTTTCACCTGATATACGCTGTCCAAACACTTAATAATTTTAAGTGCTTCTATTAAGTGTTTTCTTGATCTTCTATTGCATAAGGAGAATAATTCTAACTTCTCTGCATTCTCCAAGAAACTGAATTTCCCCTAAGTGTCAAACAAGCTTTTAACTTGAATGATGACACTGGAAACAAAATAAGGCATGCGAACTGTGTCAAATAATGGGGTCCAAAAATGCTCCTATTTCTGAAGCCATGAGTGCTGTTATTCTGTCCTGTCTTAGGTATCTACACATGATGAGTCTCGTGTTGTAGTCTGCCATTCAAGTGAAAGCAAATCCTCTCAATCTTCAAACTCCAGTCAGCACTATCCCACTCAGGTAGATCAAACGTGAGGCACAGGTCTTCTGGTATGGTCAAGCATGTCCACCTCTCGCCTGCTGATGGACGCATGACGAGCTTCAAAATAAAAATATCTGCAGCACGTCCAAGAGACTTTAGTATCAGTGAGAGCATGTCAGTGTTCGGTGCCTGCTTTGTTTCAAAGAACGAGGTTTGCTTTGACCAGCATGCCAATGTTGCGAACTATTCCATAAAACAACAACAGCTTGTATTTGTGTGGCATTATTCAGCTCGTAAAGTGACCCAAGGCACTTCATGGAGGATAGGACAACCTATTAGGACAGGGATCAAGAGCTTAAACAGAGAAGGGGGTTTTCAAGAGCATTTTTGAAAAAGAGAGAAGGTAGAAAGGTGGAAACACACGGTGAGGGAATTTTGAGACTCCGGGATCTAGTTACAAGGTCATGTTGCCTGACCTGTTTGATTACAAGAAACTCTTTGGATCTGAAATTTAATATTTCTTATTTTTGTAATGAATGTGAAAGCAGCTGGTTGAAAATTTTTCATTTATTTGCATCTGCAAAAGAGGAAGGGAAAGTGAATTAGACTACAGAGGGTTGGATAGGACAGGAAAGGAGAGAGAGCGAGACGAGAGACATTAGAGCGGTAGATCAACCAGGTTAGAGATGGAGGGTTAGAAGGATATACAAAGAGGTTAACAGAAAGAGAGAGAGAGACAGATAGAAGAAGATGTAAAGCAGTCAACATAGAGAGACTCAAAAGAAATTGGAGAGATAGCAACAGAGGGAGAAACTCAACAGCATGATGAGCAGAATAGCAGTGAACCTAATTAAGGTAAATCCTGAAGGATGAGACCACCATATAGACATGGAGGGGAGGATTGGATGGAAATTCCTCCAGGTTTACTAGATGTGTAAACCAAGCTGTTTGCTCGTATTAAACATTTTTATAAATAAGGTGTTTTGTGAAGAAGGAAAGAACCTAGTTGGATCCATAGATCATGTTTTGAGTTTTTAAGTTCCCACAGTGAAGCATCAACCATTACCCCTCACTCAGCAAATTGTACACTACCCTGCAATGGATGCTTTCTGTGTTGCTCTATCATCATTTGGCCAATTGAAATAAATAACTTGCATTCCTGCAGCACCTTTTGGAACCTTTGATCATCCATTGCAGCCAATGGAAGTACTTTCTGAGGTGTTGTCACTCTTGCAATGTGGCAAGTGCGGCAGGTAAGTTGAATGCTGCACGATCCCACAAACACAAATAACCTGATTGTAGTTCTGGTGATGTTGATTGTGTATCTTGGCATTCCCTAACAACGGGCAGTCTAAAAGCATTGTTGTCACCAGAACCCAAAGATTTAAAAGGCGTTTCGCCATCACTGCCTTTTCAAGGGCTGCAGTGGACAGAAAACAGATGTCAGCCTTGCCACATCATTCACATCCTGAGGAACAAACAATCAAAGGCCCCTATCTTCTGCTGAAATGGTCAGTCAGCATCATGGGCAATCTGATGGCACAAGGGGATCTTGTCATTCTATGGCAGGACCAATATCGATTTACTGAACTTGTTGAAGCTGGTGACACTGAAGTGACAATAACATGGTATAAAGTACCTCCTAGCTCTGAGAGTTCTATGTGAATAAAACAAACCAGGTTTATTGGTGCCAGCATCAGGAGCCAGTTCGTGGAATGCTAGCCTTCCAGAGTTGCCACCCATTATATATTAGTCACCTATCAGCTTCTGAAGTAGAGGGGCTAGTTTCTGAATGGCCTATCTGGAATTGCTCAGAACTGCAGAGACTGAAAATCTATGTTCAGTTTTGAATAGAAGTCCATTCGTTTCTTAACTAATGTAAGTTGTACTTTTCAATACATTGTCAGCAGTAACAAACTCATTGTCAGGACTCCATGAAGTCTACCCATCCCATTCCCAATTGACCCCATACCCAACTCCTCCTTCAACAATTCCTGTCTGAACATTCTTGATCGTCTAGATAAAGTCATAGAGGTTTACAGCACAGAAACTTGCCCTTCAGCCCAACCTTCCCAGTTTTCACAACTTAAATTAGTCCCATTTGCCTGCGTTTGGTCCATATCCCTGCATACCTCTCCCATCCACGTACCTGTCTAAATGACAAAACTATACTCACGTCCACCCCTACCTCTGGCAACCCATTCCAGACACTCATGAAGTTGATGCAAATAACATTTCTAACCAACTATAAAAGACTAAAGTTGCTGCATTCCTTTTATTATATTTTATCATTCTTTTCAGTCACCATAGCTTTTCAACCTCAACCTGCAATTTTTCTTATCTCTCTGAGCGACCTTGGCACCCTGGCCATTAGTGCCAAAGTCTTGCTGCTTACTCCAAGGTAATGGCTCAGTGCATTATTTAAGGGAATGCTGCTCCTCCATTATGTTCTATACTCCATCTATCTGTTCATTTAAAAAAAAATGTTTTAAAAAAATTCACACAGCAGTCTTCAGGGAAGAGCAGTGAATACTGCTAGTGTCAGAGCCAAGGTTCCTCGTCTAACCAAAAACACCAAGACCAAACGTGGTCTGGTCATTCCATTGGTGCCTGTGGGACCTTACAGAGCACAATTGGGGGTCACCTTTGCATAGCTATAGGTGAGTTCACTGAGGGATTGACCGACAAATGTTTGAGACGCTTCTCACTGACGCACCTCCGAGACCTGTGCTGCTGTATATTACTAATTCTTAATATGTGAATGCCTTCGTAAAGAATTTGCTGCTTTGAATTCTGTCCAGCTATGTAAAATTGAGCTTCTGGTAAACAAGTTTTAAGTTAAATGAACAATGCCATCAGATCTTGCTGCAGAATCAGAAGATCTCAAGTTTGAATCCTAATTTTTAAAATGGAGCCAATAAAGACCAGAGCTTTGTCTCTGAATTCCTGGTTCATACCCAATGGATCTTCACTGTAGTGGTGTTTTGTGGGTGAACCGCCTTTCTCATTATACAGAATATAGGAGTTTATAAAACCTCTCTCTGCAACATAGGACTAAACTGTCCAGTTTACCCAGTGGTGAAGCAATGGTTCAGGCAGTGGTTAGAATGTTGACATTGCAGTCTGTCAAGCCAGATTTCAGTGCTCTTATGCAAACAGTTTTTATATCTTCACCCTGTTACGACAGGGCGCTGCTGTTTGACTTGCATTACTGGTGACTAACAAATGCCAGTAACCATTGAGTGCAAACAATAACAGATGAGTGAGATGAGGTATCCTGGTTAATTGAAGCAGTTTCTAAACAATCACACAACTGCTAAACTGCAAGAATTGGTTTGGAAGTGGGCAAAATTTATTTTTCTTTGCTCCTCCCTCCCAAAGCCTAATCAAAAGATAATAGCTTCAGGAGCGACTAAACAAAATGCAAGCAGAAAATAATTGTACACTTAACAAACTGAAGTTCCTCACTGATATAGAAACTGCTGCAATTATTCAGCAGGCCAGGCAATATCAGTAGATATGGAAAGCAAACAGTTGAGCTCATGCATATGCAATATTGTATTTATTCCAACATTTCAAATTGACAAATCACAGTTACTTAGCTCAAAAATGCCTAGTTTCTCAATCTCCATGAATCCTGTTCCAGGTGTGGTGCAATTTGCATCTTTTTATTGCACCAATGCAGCTTTCCACTGAGGTTGCCTTGACTGAGCGAGGAAAACAGGAAACTAGAATAATGTCAAGGTGATGGTTTCATTAGTGACATGAGAATGATGGAAATAATCTTGAGTCTATTTCCCATTTCCTCTCTGATATATTCCTCTAGCTTGGCAGATAAATTTTACAGATGTGGAAATGTGTTGCTGGAAAAGCGCAGCAGGTCAGGCAGCATCTAGGGAACAGGAGAATCGACGTTTCGGGCATTAGCCCTTCTTCAGGAATGAAGAAGGGCTAATGCCCGAAACGTCGATTCTCCTGTTCCCTAGATGCTGCCTGACCTGCTGCGCTTTTCCAGCAACACATTTCCATCTCTGATCTCCAGCATCTGCAGACCTCACTTTCTCCTCAAAGATAAATTTTACAGCAAACTTTTGAGATGCTTGTGTGTAATTTTGTGTTGTTGGTGGTTTAAGCTCTTGACATTTGCTGCTGAGATGAATATCTCAGAATACCTACCTAATCTTAGCCTGAGATCTCTGCCAAGACAGTAACAGGGATGCTTTTGCTTTGAAACTGTGGGAATGGGATGGGCAATGGATCAGAGCTCCTGTTCTTGTTATTCTCTGTACATGAGTCAGAATTTGATTTCTATATAGAGTGCCCAACCCGCCCAATGATATATGCTGTGTAAATGCACTAGCATTTGGAAGAGTTCAAAGGAAGGGCCATTAAATTGCTACTTAGTTCAGAAGCCTCAATTGTTAGTACAGTCTTGGAAAACTAAGGACAGATGCTGGAAATAATCAGCTCTTCATATGTAACCTTCTGTGACAGGCAGAGGATCCACAGAAAATCCGAGACACAGTAAGGAAAACAAACTCTGGCAAATTCTTCTCCAAACTCTTAAAGGTGATTGAAATCTTCAGGGAGTCTCATGAACCGAGCATTAGTTGCAAAGGTGCTCATTTGTTTTTCATTGAATTCCATTCCATCTTATAAAGGGCCTACTGCAGCTGTAATTAGGACTGTTGTCACCAGTTGAGATCCTGTGTCTCGTGAAGGAGTTGATGTCTTCAGGTGATGAGTGGATAGGAACTAATGGGAATTTTGAAGAATGGAAAGTTTTCCAATTGTTTCCCTTGTATGCCCAACTGCGGACCTTGCCTTTTGCTAAGTTGTATTGTTCTGTTGTGCTCTCTCTCTCTCTCACTCTGTCTCTCTCTCAGCCTTGTTGACTGTTGTGAAGCCATGCAGACCACAATCTGGTGTAGCGTGTGGTCTTGATTAGTAGTCCCTGACTTGATCATCGGATAAGCTAAACTCTCTCTTATTTTCCTTTAACTGATCTTTGTCACTTCTCTCTCTTTCTCTTTCTCTGTCTGTCTATCTCTCTATTTGATTCTTTGGTGGTTAGATGACAGTGGGGAAGGTATCGTCTGTAATTGGTGCAATGGCAGAAATTTTGGTCACACTTTACCAGACTGATCACAGGCCAAAAGGAGCAGTAACCTCGCTTGACTTGGTAAGCTTCAAAGTAGATGTAGTCAAATAGTTGAATATGACTCTCGTTCAGAACTGAAGGAAGGTAAAACTGTGATGGGGTTCATGTGTTGAAAGGGGGAGTGGGAGAAAGAAAAAATGCAAGGTCATAGAAAATGGGAGAGATTGAATGATAAAGTCTCCCTGAGACAAAGGCAAAAATGGTATAGCAAGAAAAAAACAAATCATTTGGCTGGAGTGTGCGTGAATGGCAGAAAAATTCTGACCAAAAGGAAAAAAAAACATGAAAAGCAAGATGAGCTCTGACACAGGGCACAACATTAATATCAATATTGGGGACAGAGTTTATGGTCTGAAACTGTTCAACTCACTATTGAGTCTATAACAGCCGTAAGTGCCTAATTGGATTATGAGGTGATGTTCTTTGCATTTGTATTGTGAGCTGCTCAGGAACTTTGCAGCAGGCTGACAGAAACTTGAGCATCAGAGTGAGGTGAGGAGTAAAAATAACAAGTGACTGGAACTCATGGTCATGCCAACGGCTACATGGAGATACACTGCAAAGCAGGCATCCAGTCTGCTGAGCTTGCATTTAATTCCCTGCCTTGCTCTCATGCTCCTATTTCTGGTCCACAATTGGCCACCTAACAGCTTCAGGTGGCAGTCGGACTAGAAGGTTGACCATGGGACTTCTGATCCAGAATAAGACTCTGGTGGAGGCAGGAAGGGGGCAGATTCAGGTAGAACACCATCCCCACCCCCACCTCTCCACCCCACCCCCATTAAGTAGTCTCTCCACTTTCACATGCACCATCAGTGAGCACCAAAGTTTCTGCTCACGTTGCGTAATCGCTTGAAACTTTCAATGTTTTTGATGGTTCAGGATAGGATTATGCAACATTAATGCTGAAGAGAGCTTGTTTCACTGTGAAAGTTTTTTTTTAACGAGACTGCTGATTTTTATCTAGCAGTACAAATTACTCTGATATTAATCTGATGATATAAATTACTTGTAACTATGTTATTGTTTAAATGTTTGCCAAATTTGTTTCAACAGACATTAGATTCTTTAAATAACAATTCCTGTAAGCTTGGGCTGAGGGCAACTTATAAACAGTGAATTAGAGTTTCAGTAACAGCTTCAGGAGTATTTTCTACCCAAATATTGTTAAACAGTGTCAGACTTACTCAGAGGATTGTACTTTCATCCCTAAGTCCTGTTCAGAGCTGGTTTCAAGTCCCATTCCAGAGACTTCAGGCTGCAGCCCAGGCTGACACTCCCAGTTTCAAGTGAGTGCTACACTGTTAACAATGCTGACTTTTAGTTGAAATATTAAACAGATCCCATCTACCTAGCTAACCTCTTATGGATGACAAAACTGCCATGATAGAGGTTGGAAGAGATTTTTGGGACCTTCGTAGAATTGTATCTGATTGTGAGTGAAACTGGTCAGGCGGACCTCATATTCACGCAATAGTTTTTATTTCAATCTCCGTAACATTACACCTGCCTCAGCTCATCTGAGATTGAGACCCTCATTCATGCCTTTATCTCTCAGCTTGACTATTCCATAGTGCTCCTGGTTGGTCTGCTATGTTCTGTACTGTATGGAAATGAAGCCATTCAAACCTCTAGCCCATATTTTACCTAGTAGCAAGCACCATTCTTCTATCTGCCCTTTTGCTCTCAGACCTATTGGATCCCTGTCGAGCAATTGATTGTAAAATTCTGTTCTCAAGTCCCTCCATGGCCTCACCATTCCCTATCTCTGTGATATCCGCCTGCCACACAGCCTCTGAGATACTGCATTCATCTACTTCTGTCTCCAGGAACATCCCTGATTTAAACTGCCCTATTGTTAGTGATGATTTGGAGATGCCGGTGTTGGACTGGGGTGTACAAGGTTAAAAATCACACTACACCAGGTTGTAGTCCAACAGGTTTAATTGGAAGCACACTAGCTTTGGGAGCGATGCTCCTTCATCAGGTGATAGTGGAGGGCTCGATCATAGCCTTTCATCTTTTAACAGACAATCAATTTTTCAATGTATAATTTCAGTTACATCACACTGCGAATCTTTGCTATAAATTCTGAGTTATGATCGAGCCCTCCACTATCACCTGCTGAAGGAGCGTCGCTCCGAAAGCTAGTGTGCTTCCAATTAAACCTGTTGGACTACAACCTGGTGTTGTGTGATTTTTAACTACCATTAGTGGTTACACTTTCATTTTCCTAGGCCCCACTCACTCCCTACACCTCTCTGCCTCTCGACCTTTCTTTCCTCCAATAATTCACTCCTTAAGACTTATCTCTTCTGCCCTGATATCCCCTGATATGACTCAGTGTAAAACCACATTCGATGGTGCTCCTGTGAAGTCCTTGGGATATGTAATATGTTAAATTTGCTATCTGCGCAGAAAAGATCCTGTGGTATTTTTCAAAGAACAGCAAGAAACTCCCCAGGCAGCCTGACTAAAATTCCACTCTCAACCAGAATCATCAATCACAATGTGGGTTTACTGGTCATCTATCTTACAGCTGCTCCGAGATTGTTGCTGTGCTAGGTTTGGCTGCACAGTTTGCTATTGGGTGGACACCGTTAACATGGTGAATCTCAGATTTGACACAGCTTCAGTGAAATATTCCTAGTGATAACTCATGTGAAACCAAGGGGTTTGATAGAATTTGTCATTGAGAGACAATAAGTCAAGATTACAATGACACCGTGGCCACACACTGGAGCTGAGGGCAAGAGGGAGGTGAAAACTCATCATGGCTGGGAAAGGAGGTTTTGGTGGATAGACAAGAATGGATTAAATGCTAGTGCATTTTTGTTTTAACTCGCTTGGATTTTTTTTTATCTTGCAGGGGTCCCTGCGGAAAGAATTCCCCCAGAATCTTGGAGGCAGTGACATCTGCTACTTCTGCAAAAAGCGCGTTTATGTCATGGAGCGACTGAGTGCAGATGGTAAATTCTTCCACCGAGAATGCTTCAAGTGTGACTTCTGCTCGATCACACTGCGGCTCGGAGCCTATGCTTTCAGTGTGGAGGAAGGTAATTGCAGCCCATACCCCACAACTCTTCAATCCCAACCACTAGCCAATTGGATGCTGAACAGTGTTACAAGGACTGCTTGCTTAGCCTAGGCTGACGTTTGTTGCAAGTATTGAAGATTAAGGGGATATACAATTGGAATTGTTAGATTGTATATATAGAAAGGAAAAGTATCTCCTTTGGTGGTAAAGTCCGAAACAAAGTAACAAATCTTAAAATTAGTGGCAGGCAGTTCAGGTATAATGTCAGGAAGCGATTCTTCACACAAAGGTTAATGGAAATCTGGAACTCTCAAACCCTGTGTGTACCCCAAGAAAACAGCTGAAGGTAGGGGTCAACTGGAAATTTAACATGGAGACTGATAGATCTTTTTGGTGGGTGACAGAATAAAGTTTACAGAAGCACTACGAGTAAGTAAAGGTCAGATATTTGATTTGATTTATTATTATCGCACGTACCTAGGTTTTGCTTTGCAGTACAGGCAGATCATACCATACCGAGTGCATAAGGGTAATAGAACTGAGCGAGGAATACAATGTTACAGCTGCAGAGAAGGTACACAAAGAGTGAGATCAACATTAAATTTAACATGGAATGATATTGACTTGCTGGCGATTGTGGAATCAACTTGAGGGTGTGAAGATCTTCTCGTGTTGCTGTGTTCCTTGTCCCCCATGAAACTCCTTGTATCTCTCCTTGAGGGAGAGCTGGTCTTGTTTCTGGTTCCATTGAGTATTATTCCAAAGAACGTGTAAGTCGGTACTTGGAAAATAAATCTGGTACAAAGGAGTAATTTAAGTTGTCTTGAAGGATCAGAGAGAACATTTTCCTTTTGGCAATTGGACTAAGAAGACCACTTTGCAAAATTATGGGGAAAATATTGAAAAAGAAGTCTAATTAGATGGCTCTTCCAGAGAAATGGGCTGAGTGGCCTCCTTTATACTGTAGGATTCTGTGATTCCTTTTTTTTAATGCTAAGGCTGTCAGAAATGCAAGGATCTTTTTATTAAGAGTCTTCTTAACGGATCCTGTCACTTCAAAGATTTATATTCATATACTCCATGACATTCCTCCCCCCCCCCCTTTAAAATTGGACTAATCTGTTTGCAATATTGCCTCAGCTCACTCTCCCTCTGAAAGTACATCATTTCACACTTTTGTCAAAGTTCAAAATTGCCCCTTTCACCAGTCTCGGGGTCTTCCTGAAGTCTGTCACTATTCTCCAAACCTTTACTACATTTCCGAGTGTGATTTCATACGAAAACCTTGAAGTTTTGTGTTGTGTTCCCACGTCCATATCGTTAACAGAAATCTTGTACATCTCTTCACCATGTATTGCTTTGTGCATTCAACATTTGGATGGGAGGATTTCTTTTTAACTCGCTGAGTGGGATAAAGGGCTTTGGAGCAAAGGCAGAAATTTAAATTGTGGAACAGACTCAGAGGACTGAATAGACACAAGATTCACTTGAGAAGTTTCTCCTTCCAACCTGGAAAAAGCTTTACTCTTTAGACCAATCTATTCATTTTGGCTGACAGCTTTTTTGAGCCTTTGGAGTGTAGTGCTGTGATTTCTTCTCGAGGCTTCTGCCATTCTGCACTACAATCTGTGACACTTGGTTTATTGTTTTAATATAACCTAATCTGATCTTTTGTTCACTCAGGAAAGTTTTACTGCAAACCTCACTTTACTTACTGTAAACTGAATAACAAGGCAAGGAAGAGGCGGAATCATACAACAATGTCAACACACAGAAAGGTAGGAACCCGCTCAGCAGACCCCTGCTGTTATAAGAATCTCATGAACAGAGGATGTTATGCTACTGAGTGCACTTTTGACTGTGTGCTCTTCTTTCAAAGTTCAAATAAACATTGTCTCAAATTTGGCAGTGTGGAAACCCTTGCAAATATTTATCCTATCATGGGGGACTCCTGCACTAATGATTTCCAGAACCCCCACGCTGGATTGAGAAATATATTGGGAGCAACTATTTCCACAGTTGCAAGATTCTAGGACTAGAGGACATGGTTTGAAAATTAGAATCAGGTTATTTTATTTACTCGTGTACTGTGAACATCGCTGGCAAGGGCAGAATTCATTAGCCATGTTGAATAACCCTTGAGAAGCAGGTAAATAACCCTCCTCCAGATCCTCTGCAGTGAATGTGGCTCAGTACTGTTAGGGTGTGAAATCTAGGACATTAACTCAACAACAGTGATATAGTTCAGGTTGGTTGGAGGGGAATTTGCAGATAGTGGCACAACCATGGGCTGAATCTTGCATTTTGTTTTTTGGCCAAGTCCAAGTTGCCTGGAGTTTTTTTTTTGGAAGTTTGATTTCAGTGTGACCTGGTGAATTTTCTTGCCATATCTAACCAACCTCGCTCGATTAATTACTTACCTCCTCCCCCATGGGATCTCTCGTTTTCCACTTTTTGCCCCATTTAAACATGCACCATTCCTGGAATAACCCACCACTCTCTGAGGATATGCCAGAATTCACCAGTCAGCCTCCATGGGCTCCCTTTCAAAGGTCATTATGCTACTGGCCATTCACTGTCAGTCTTGAGCTGCCCTACACGGTTGCTGCCATTTGACCCACATGGGGGGGTAATCATGCCCCAATTTGAGGGCAGGGTCCTTCATTTCCAGATAGATAGGGCAACATACAGACAGGACTTTCTCTCCCTCTGGAACCAGCAGTGGAGGCCACAACATGTAATCATTGCCAACCTGGTCAGATGTTGCCTGGCTTAAAGACATCTCAGTTGTCTGGAGGTATGCCCAATCAATGACCTTCACCACTCTGTCAGCATAGATGCCACCATCTTTTCTCTGATATCTCACACTGTATGTCCACTATTGCACCCATCTTCCACCAAGGCTGAGACTCTACTACTTTCACAATAGCCTGCAACAGCATCCTTCACACATCCTTATCCAACCCTGACACCACTAATCCTGCATGCCCTCTGCACTGCCTTCTCACTCTCTTGACACAACTCCCACCTGCACCATGAGTGATAGCTGTGCCACCCACTTTTGTCTTTGTAATACCTGATGTTTAATAAGCATTAATCACTGTCAATCAGCATCTCACCACTCCACTTGTGAAGAGCACAAAAGATGGAACAAGAAGCTTTCTAAGTTGAGGTGGACACTTGTTGCCTGATTCTGCCACACATTTCACAATAGGCCATTTCACTCAAAGCCTTCTACGATTCCATCTCATGTGCCTGCTGCATTATCGTTTTGGTAGAGGATGCTCTGGGTTTGCAAGGTGCTAGTGAAGGAGTCTTGGCACGTTGCCGCAGTGCAATGTGTATGTGCTGTTACAATGAGATGAGGTGTTGAAAGTCGTCTTCCTCTTCTGCTCCTCATTTGACTGCAACAGGATTTTGTTTTAAATTTTATGTGCTTGCCAATTCAGTGAGTGTTTAACTGTTTTTACTTGCTATGATTATAAAAGACACAGATAGGTTTCCTTGATACGTTTTCAAAGGAACAGGATAGCGTTTATCGTACTTAACCCAGTCAAACAAAATGATAAAGTATTTGAACTTCCACAAACCTACTTGAAGTTCTCACACACACAATAGATTACAGAGTGGAAAAATAGTTTAAGTAATTTCAAGTCCAGTGAAGTAAGATGACATATGACTCTTGAAGGTTAGTCACTTGGCTGGCTTCAGACTGAACTTGATGGTCCTTTGAAAGTTGATATTGACTCATTTTAAAGATGTAGATAGAAGATTTATCTCATCTTTTGAAACTGACAGCTATTGGTTTGAGATGTTTTGAAAGATTTCTGTCTGCAGCACATGGAACGTTAACAAATAGGCGATAGAGTCTGAAACAAGCTAGTTATCTGGACAGAGAGAACAATTCGCACTTCAACAGCATCTTATGTACTTTGTCAACCTGCAGAGATGACATATACTTGCACACACAAAGGGTTTGTAACAAGACTCACTCTCTTCACCTGCTCAGTTACACTAAATCACTTGCTGATATAGTGATGGTATAGTGGATTGCTGGTCCCTGGTTTGTATGATTGGATTCCATTTGGGCCTATTCCATTCAGGGCCAGCATCACATTGTCTGAATGATTATTTTAGTGGTTTGTCACCACCCAATTGAGTAACCAGGTGATAGCCTGAATGTTTTGCTAATGGAGTAGGATATGGCCCCCACTCACACTCCTTCAAGATAAATATTCCTGGTGAGGCTTTGCAGATAGACAATGGCCTTGAAGTACAGAAGTTACAGTTATGCAAGTACGGGCCCATCTTTGACAGTGATTTCAACTGGAAATCGACTCTTGTCCTTCTCAGAATTCAGCTAGTGCTTTCCATCCAGTACATTTGTAAAGTCATCTTTTATGAAGAATTATTTCACAACATTACACACAACTGCTGCTGTGTATTGATGGTGATGGTGATAGAGAAGAGAAAGATTGAAACATGGGTAAACCATGCAGCCTGTTGGGTCCACTCTGCCATTTAGGATAACAATAGCTGATCCTGTCATTATTCCAACCTATCCCTATATCCCTGCATTCCCTCAAAGACCAAAACAAAACTGACTCACTTTTAAATATATTTAATGGTAGAGCATCCATAATCTTCTGAGGTAAAGAATTCCAAAGCTTTGAAATTCTCTGAGCGAATAGATTTCTCCCGTCACAGTACTAGATTGTCGGTCCTTTAACTTGAGCTGGTGGAAACAACCTCTGTGTCTACCCTGTCAAACTCCTTCAGAATCTCATACTTTCCAATGAGTACATCTCTCATTCTCCTGTACTCCTGAGAATTTAGACTCCGGCTCTCACTGCAGGACAACTCTCTTGTCTCAGGGATCAATTTATTAAGCTCGTCCTGCCTGCAATGCATTCATGTAACACAATGATATTCATATAAGGTGATTAAAAAGGCATTTAGCACATTTGCCTTCATTGCTCAGACCTTTGAGTACAAGAGTTGGGACGTCATGTTGAGGTAGTACAGATGTTGGTAAGGCCTTTTCTGGGATACAGTGTCCAATTCTGGATTCCCTTTGATGGGAAGTAGATTATTAAGCTGGAGAGGGTTCAGAAGAGACTTATCAGGATGTTGCCAGGAATGGAGGGTTTGAGTTATGAGGAGAAGGTGGATAAGCTGGGATGTTTTGCACTGGAGCGAAGGAGGTTGGGGGGTGACCTTATACATGTTTATAAAATAATGAGGGGTATAGATAAGTGAATGGCAGGTGTCTTTTTCCTAGCGTGGGGGATTCCAAGACTTTCGGGGCATATTTCTAAGGCAAGAGGATAAACATATAACAAAGACATGAACGGTAAGTTTTTTACACAGAGGGTCATTTTCATATAGAATGAACTTCCAGAGAAGTGGTGGCTATGGGTACAGTTACAACATTTAAAAGGAATGTAGATAAGTATGTGAATTAGAAATGTTTGGAGGGATATGGACCAGGTGCAGGCAGATGGGACTAGTTTAGTTTGGGATTATGGACTAGTTGGACTGAAGGGTCTGTTTCCATGCTGTATGACTGTATGTCTCTATATTGATTGTAAATAGCTGAGGGTCCAGCATTGGTCCACGTGGCAATCCTGACCTGGATGATGAAAGTGAGTGTGCTGTCGCCAGTTTTGCAGATGACAGAAAAATAGCTGGAGAGGCAAGTCATGAGGAAGACATGGCATCTGCAGAGGGATATAGATAAGAAAAGTAAATGGGCAAAAACTTGGCAGATAGAATGTAATGCGGGAAAATGTGCTCCTTGGCAGGAAGAAAAGTGGACCTGACTATTACTTAAATGGAGAAAGACTACAGCGTAGAGAGATTTAAGTGTCCTCATATATCAATCGCAAAAAGCTAGCATCCAAATTCAGCAGGTAATACAGAAAGCAAGTGGAATATTGGCCTTTGTTTCAAAGGGAATAGTGTACTTGCTAAAACTGTACAAAGAAATAGTCAGACCACAACCGGAATGTTGTGATCAGATTTGGGTCCCTTAGATGAGTAAAGATAGTGGTATTGGAGGCAGCCCAGAGAAGGTTCACAAGGCTGATACCAGGTATGGAGGGGTTGTCTCATCCAGTAACAGTTGAGTAGGAGGGGCTGGTGCTCATTGGAGTTCAGAAGAATGAGGGGGAAACCTTAGTGATGCTTCTTAGGAGACTCAACAGGGTAGATGTTTCCACTTGTGAGAGAGTCTAGGGCCAGAGGGCATAATCTCAGAATAAGGGGTCACCCATTTAGGACAGCATTGAGGAGGAATTTCTTAGCTGACCATTATGAATCTGCAGCATTCTTTGTTACAGGCTCAGTCATTACATATATTCAAGGCTGAGATAGACAGAGCCTTAATCAGTAAGGGAATCAAGGGTTATGGGAAGAAAAGCAGGGAAATGGCGTCAAGGATTATCAGATCAGCCATGATCTCTGTGAATGGTGAAACAGACTCGACAAGCTGAATAGCCTAATTTTGCTCCTACATCCTATGGTCTGATCGCAGCCTGTAAACTTTAATATTTTACTTACTTTTTGCTTCCTGCCCATCTAACAATGCTCTATCCACGCCGATATATTTCCTGTCGCTCAATGAACTTTGCCCATTAACTGTTTACATGATACTTTACTGACTAGATATTAGAAAGCTCAAGTAAAGATCTACTGCTGTCCCTTTATCTATCCTACTATTTATAACCTCAAAAAGCTAAACGTAATTTCCCTTTCATAAAATCACATTGACATCATACTGTTGTTTGACCAGACCAAACCTCCTCAAAACGTGTTAAGGAGACAGCCTCAACCCTAACTTTAAAGACAAGTGCCAGGTGTTGCATTGGATGCAATTCAGTTGGTGAAACTATTAGGCTTGAAGCAAAACATATTGTATTCATATACTATACTTAAAATACAGACCAAATAAAAAGAAAAGAAAAGAATTGTAACTCTATCAAAATACTTAACAAACTGGTCATTAACTGTTCCAATATAGTAGCATCCCATAAACACACCCTTGGCAAAGGCAAATTCAGTAAGTTAGATTGTCTCGTGTTTAATTGTAGCAGCAGGAAGAGAACCCCAGCTTTTAGCTGAAACAGAGAGAGGGAGAAGAGCTTCCTCATCGAGCTTCAAGACCCCAGCAAATGCAGAAAGCTAAAACTAAAAAATCCTGGTGTTGTGGTAGCTTGGACTTACTTGTTCAGGCTACTCCTATTGTTCCAACTTTTCTTTTAGAAACCCATGGCCTAACAAGCTGTTTACATTTTTGGCTTTGATCAGACTGCTAGCCAGTTCTGTCTCAACCTCCTTTCATAAAAAAAATGCCAGGACAACATACACCTCTTAAAGGGGTATTGTCCCATTTAGGACAGCATTGAGGAGGAATTTCTTAGCTGACCATTATGAACCTGCAGCATTCTTTGTTACAGGCTCAGTCATTACATATATTCAAGGCTGAGATAGACAGAGCACTATGATTTTCCAAAGTGCATTGTTAAGATGTACCCAGCAATAGACTCCAGCACTATCCCAATGATTGATGTCAGGTTAATTTACCAGTCATTCCCTGATTTCTTTCTACATCCTTTTTTCAGTACGTTAAAAGCAGAGAGTTTATGTTACAGCTGTACAAGGTGTTGATGAGGCTACATCTGGAGTACTGTGTGCAGTTTTGGACTCCTTACTTGAGAAAGGATGGACTGGCACTGGAGGGGGTGCAGAGGAAGTTCACTAGGTTGATTCTGGAGTTGAGGGGCTTGGCTTATGAGGAGACACTGAGTAGACTGGGATTGTATTCACTGGACTTTAGAAGATTGAGCGGCATTCTTACAGAAACATATAAAATTATGAAGGGCATAGATAAGATAGAAATAGAGGATGCTTCCACTGACAGGAAAAACTTGGACAAGAGAACATAGCCTCAAGATTAGAGGGAGCAGATTTAGGACTGAATTGAGACGGAACTTCTTCACCCAGAGGTTTGTAAATTTATGGAATTCCCTGCTCAGTGAAGTAGTTGATAGTACTTCAATAAACATTGTTAGAGCTAAACTAGATTTTCTTTTGAACAGTAAAGGAATTAAGGGATACAGTTAGAGGGCGGGTAAGTGGAGCTGAGTCCATGAAAAGATCAGTCATGATTTTATTGAATGGCGGAGCAAGCTCAAATGGCCAGATGGCCTACTCCTGCTTCTCGTTCGTATGTTGTTATGTTCTTATAGCAATATTACTTTTACTAACTTCCAGTCTGCTAGGATTGTTCCAGAATCTCGGAATAAATGCTTATTGTAAGAAAAGACAGTGCCTAGAAAATGGGCTGCTTTGTCCTGGATGGCGTTGAGATTTTTGTGGAAATTATTTCGTGGGATGTGGGTGTTGCTGCAAGGCAACTATTGCCCTTCCCGCGTTGCCGTGGAATGGAATGGTTTGCTGGGTCATTTCAGAAGGCAGTTAGAAGCCAGCTAAATTGCTGTGGGTCTGAAATCACATGTAGGTTAGACCAGCAGATGCTGAGAGTGTGTTGCTGGAAAAGCACAGCAGCTCAGGCAGCGCCCGGGGAGCAGGAAAATCGATGTTTCAGGTCAAAGCCTTTCATCAGGAGTCTGGAATCTGGCCCGAAACGTCAATTTTCCTGCTCCTCAGATGCTGCCTGACCTGCTGTGCTTTTCCAGCAACACTCTGAACTCTGAGCTCCAGCATCTGCAGACCTCACTGTCTCCTAAATAAGGATGCTATTCTCCCTTCCCTAAAGGGGATTCATGAACCAGATGAAGTTTTTATGACAATAGACAATGGTTCCATTGTCAATTTTATTGACACTAGCTTTATATTCCAGACTTATTGCAGTGAATTCAAATTCCACCAGCTGCTGTATTGTCACTTGAACGCACATCCCCGGAGTTATCCTGGATTACAGGATCTATCACTGTCAATAAAGCTGCATTCCTCCAGGTCTCCTTGTTACTTGCTGATGGTAAAGAGGTTTCATGGAGTCAGGAGCTGAGTTAATTGCTAAAGAGCTCTCAAACTCTTGTAGCAACAGTTTTTATGTGGCTGGTCCTGTTATTTTTCTGGTCAGACATGACTCTCCCAAAATGTTATATGACCATAAGAAATAGGATCAGGAGTAAGCCATTTGGTCCCTTGAACCTGCTCCACCATTGAATTGATGGCTGATCCAACATTCCTTACATCCACGTTCCTGCAATTTTTTCCCCAAAACCCTTGACATTGATGGTGTAGGGACTTATTTCCACACTCTGAAGTAAGCACAAAGATGCTGCTTTAAACCAACTTTGCAAAATGTTTTAAAAATCACGTTTCCTGGAGCACATTGTCAGCCACTTTTACAATGTTGTTTTCCTTGGAACAATGATCAAAAGCAGATATACATAGAGGTTTTGGGTACTGAGCTAGGGGGCAATGTTTTGAGAAACATGTTTGGATTAGAATGACCAAAACTTATGTGAGGCCAGTGCAGCAGAGAAAAGCCAGGCCTGTGAAGAGAAAATATCAAACAAATCCCTTTTTCTGTCTCTCTCTGTCTCATGTGATGTGATCCCAGAAAGTCTCCAGTAACAACTAGCTGTCTTCCAGTCTCTGGAAATCCTGTTAAAGGCAGAATAAAACACCTTCTCAGACAGTGAAAAGACAAATTCTCAAACAGTGAGTGAAAGAGAGCATCGATGTATAAACAACTTTCTGTCAACAGTAAACAACTAAAAGGAATTGGAAGAAACCAAAAAAAGCAACTCATTGATTCCTGTGGTCCAGTTATGTGCTATTGAACTGTTTCCCTGCTTTGATTTCCTTTGCCATCCGTTAATATTCACGTCTTTGTCTTTCTGTGCCTGTTTGTGAAGTGGGGAAGGGGAATGAATTTCAAACAGATAAGTTAACATTTCATATTTTCTAATTGCCATTGATTAAAGTCGAATTGTTTATAATAAGCAGCCATTTTCTTCTTAAGAACAGAAACCTGTGAGTGTTTTATTTTGATGGTTGGGTAAATTGGGAATTTTGGACAATATGACTAAATCTTTTCATGTTTATGATGGTTCTGGAAATAGTGGGGCTTGATTTTACATGATAGTAGTGGAAGATTCAGAGATGGTCATGACTTCTCTTTTATTGGAGATGGTCATGCCTGGGAATTCTGGAGTGCAAATGTTAGTTTCCACTTGTCCAGCTTTTTCTGCTTGTGGGACCATATGAACTCAATGTCTGAGAAGTTATGAGGAGTTCTAAGTGCAGTGTGATTGTCAGTGAATATCCCTACTTCTAACCTTAAGGTGAAGGGAAGGTAATTCATGTGCAGGTGAAGATAGTTGTAGATAGGACGTTATCCTGAACGACACCTGCAACACTATCCTGGGGCTGTGGGCTCTTCTGGCATAATAGTAGTGTCCCTGCCTCTGAGCTAGGAGGCCTGGGTTCAATTCCCACCCACTCCAGAGGTGTGTCACAAAATCTCTGAATGGGTTGATCAGGAAACTATATCCTGGGGCTGTGACTGGCCTTAAACAACCAAGGTCATTTTCCTTTGAGCTAGGTATGACTCCAATCAATGGAGAGTCTACCACCAATTCCTTTTGACTTTAGTTCTGCTCCTTGAATCCACACTCATTCAAATACTATCCCAATGTCAAAAGCAGTCACTCTCACCTTATCGCTGGAGTTTAACTCTCTTGCCCATGTTTGGACAAAGGCTGTAGTAAACTCTAGAGTTGAGTGGCCTTGATGGAATTTAAACTGACCATTGGTGTGCAGGGTGCTGTTTTGTAAGTGTAATTTAACAGTGCTGTCAGCTGCATCTTCCATTGTTTCGTGATGATTGAGAGTGATGGCTGGAATTGATTTTGTCTCATGCTTTTTGTGGACCTTTCAAGGGTGAAATTTGGAAACACGTGCTCGCACAAAGGGTGATGGAAGTTCAAAACTCTCTTCTGCAAATAGTGAGTGATGCTTCATCAGTTGTTAATTGTAAATTGGAGGTTGAAAGAGTTTTGTAAACTTGAGGGACATGATAGCCTCTCCCAGGTCCTATTTTCCTAGTATCACAGTCGCAGAGCTTCCTTCTATGATTATTGGTCCTCAAGCCGGCAACAGTGGTGTAATTTCTCTAGATCCATTAAATACAGCATCAGTTGCTTCATTTTATTTTTCAGAGTGAGACGGTGCTTCTGAATAAATTGGATGGTGAGGCTTTGATGAGTGCCGAAAACTCTTGCAACGTTAGCTCTTCGCCTGACAAGCCCCCAGGTACCTTGACTTCATTGCCTCGGAGAATCCTAAGCTGGCCTCTGCAGGCCACCAGGGTGCTGCTTGACGTCCCCAGGCGCCTGTCTAACTGGATGCATGGTGTTCTGCATGCCACTAGCTGCCACTTGAGGGACAATGCGTACAACTATAGCTACCTGTATGAGTTACTAAGTTTGAGCGTGCCTCTGCTGTATGTGCAATATGAAGTCCTTCTACACATGTGCCAAGAAGCAGACTCCTCAACAGACCACCTGATCGAATGGGTGCACAATACCCTCAGGGGGTTCAAAATGAATTGAAGTGCCGTTTACTTAGCCTGACCCCGCTTGATGTTCGTGTATGATTGTGCAGGTTTGATTTTAATATAAGGTGACAAAACACAATCGTACTGAAAGTTATTTATTTAAAATTGAAACCAACAAATCACTGTATTTTGCAGCATTGGACAATCAAACACTGTATCAGGTACACAAAGGATTTTTGCAATACTGATTTACAATTTCAGCAATAATGTTTGCAATAATCATGTTCCCAAAATTCCCACAGTTTTTACAAGATTCAAATTGATATTGTTCTTTAAATTGTTTACATTTTTACATTAGACTCATTTGTATGGAAGGGTGTAAAGATTTTTTAAATTCCATGACAGAAATGTAAAATCAGAAAAAAGAATCCAATGACTATAAATTTCCTCATTGTTTACTATCCTAACCAGTAAGAGAAGTGAAAGTACCTCTAATGAACAATGTCAGTTTACTTATTTAGGCAGTTATCATCATTAAAATTAGTACAAGGTCCAGTGTAATTAGATAAAGGTTTTAGAATTGGCAAGTTGTCCAGCTGGCCCTTTATACAAACACTTGACATTTTGATGATGTCTGATATTAGCTACAGATTACCAAGATTTATCAATGTATGTTTACATTGCAAGCATACTGTTGGTGTGAAGCAATTTTCACCCACACTCATGCAAAACTGGTGGAAAGGCAACCTGGGGTCAGAGCTTGGCTGAGTTAGAGTCAGACTCCTTTTCCATCCCGCTAGACTGTCTGAAGGGTCATTCCTGACCCTGGATTTTAGTTTAATTTATGTTATAGCTGCAGCTTTAGCTGCAACGTGAATCCACTTTTGTCAAGTGTAATTGCAGCAAATGACTTCTGTTTTGTTGGTAAACAATGTGACACTTGTGAATGATTTTAATATTGCTGTGTAGCTTTATTTGAAGCAACTGTTATGACATGTTCCTTGTGCCTGATGCTGTGGTTGCCTTTTTAACTGACCAAAACCTCGAGGTCTGTGCAATCATTTTAAATTGTTGTTACAAGTTGTTTTTGCAGAGTCTGCCAGTAGAACACTTGATCAGTATTTGATTGCTGGAGTGTTGTGTAAAAGGACTACTCAGCCAACAGACAAAACAAACCAAAATCTAACAGTCGTGAACTTGATCCGTTCGAAGTGTGGGGGTTGAGCTGCCTGGAATCCCTCTTGTTGCTATAGGGTAGGCAATGAGAGGTTGGGATTCCATGGTGGGAATCAGAATAGGATCAACTTATATCTGGAATTTTTGGTAACAGATTGCAATCAGAATTTGCACTGGCTAGATCTGTAGTAGATGTGTTTTTAAAGACTGTATGATCATGAGAGACATCTATTATCAGTGCCCTCCTGTTTACCGAGACTAATTCAGATTGTACTGTGTTTTACAATCTTGTTCTCTTTCTTTCTTTGCCTGCCTTCTCCTGTTGCTTGCAATTTGCTGCATCCCTCATTATGCTGCAAGGTTCTGAGTAGATTTACTTCTATGTTTATGGACTTTTCATCAAACCTGCACAACTCATTGTACTCTGTGCCAGCAGACAATGCACGAGTCTGATGGTCTTTTTCATTACTCTCTAACCTCTTGGCATTCAGTAATTGCAGCCTTAACCAAAAACAAAATGAATAACTTCCACGCCTTTTGAAGTTTTGAAAATAAAAAGAAGACTTTAGGAATAATTGGCCAAATTACAACTTACTGGTGGATGCAAAAGCCAATTACAAATTCCTGTTACCACCCTGTTAATAAAATTTAATAAGTCTTTTCAATATACTTTAACTTTGTTTTAAAATCAAGGGAAGTCAACCATCTTCTTTCAGAAGCATGCAAAGCACTAATTGGATGCAAGACTTAACTTGTATATCTTTTAATAGTAACCATGCTTCACTGCAATGTTCTTTTAAACTCACTATATTATGATAGAAATGCAGGATTTAAACAAGCTCTATGTTCTAAATCAGAAGAAAAATTGTAAAAAAAAGAATGATCTTCTAAATTTGAAGAAAAATTGAGAAGAAAGAATACTTTACCTAAGATTTGCATTCTGAATTTGAAGAAAATAAAATAAAATGGGGAAAAAAAGTTAGATTTTTTTTCCTCCTAAATGTACTTTGTTTCTGGGCAGCCCTTTAAGTTTAATAAAACTTCCAAACTCCACTATGTGATAATTAACCGTACATGCATTAGGTGAAACTCCTTGTTTTAAGTGCAAATAAAGTTGGTTAGCTCCCTCCATTGATTACTGGATTAAGGAATTTCAGTTGTCCATACTGGGCACACTCATGCTAAACATCTTTGACTCATGTTCCTCTAGACAGCTGAATTTCAGTGATCTGGGGCTCTTCCTAAGTTAACTACAGTCAATCCTGTGATATCTTCCTCAGTGACATGAATATACCAAAGCGCCATCTGTATGTGGAAAGAGATCCTGTTTGATTTTAATGGACTGACTAGGAACATTTTAACAGCAGAAGCACTGTGTGTACTAACTGACTAAATGTGCTCGCATTATCCCATTGCATCCTTTTTAATAAAATAACTCAACCCTTTTATTGCATGATCTGCAAAATGCTCATCTTGATTTACAATTAAACTTATTTCCACTTTCAAGCCAGTGCACTATATATTTTCCGATATCTTCTGTTAC
The DNA here is from genome assembly GCF_037043375.1 of Chiloscyllium plagiosum. Lineage (NCBI taxonomy): Eukaryota > Metazoa > Chordata > Chondrichthyes > Orectolobiformes > Hemiscylliidae > Chiloscyllium > Chiloscyllium plagiosum. Next base: position 32,427,102 of record NW_028270156.1, on the reverse strand, counting down.
AGACTCCACATACCTTTAAAGGATGAGAATCAAAGGCTATTTAATCCCAATTCATCTGAAAAAGGTTTAACAGAAGGGTTCCTATTTCATAACAGAATGCAAATAAGGCAAATGTTTGTGAATACGTTTTTTAAGAAAACTGTTTTTTTTTTAAGTTTCACAATCAGTCCTGTATTTTGCACATGATGGAATGTGTCAAGATTTATTTATGAAACCCAAGCCTGTAAGCGTATAATAAATTAAAATAGATGCTTTGTAAAGTATGCTCTGTCTCTTTCTCTTCTTTCCTGATAAATTTGTTCTGCTGTAAGTTACTCTCCACACCTCGCTCCTAAAGTCATGGGTGAGCTCTTAATTTCAAACCATCGATAACCGCGAAACGTTTTTGTATCAGGCTTCACCCAAAGTGTCACAAAACTGTGTAATGTTAGCCTGAGATTCAGTCATAACTTGGTATTTGTTCAGTTAACAAAACATGTAATGTCACTGTTAAAATTGTAAATGGGTTAAATTTGGCCAATGGTAATTTGGTGCAGCCAAAGTCCGATATTTAACATGAATTGCACTCCAGTATCTATAACACTCTTTGAACCCTTCCGACCCATTCCCACACATTGAGGAAGATTCCTTGTTACTGTCACCCAACTCGAATCGATCAATTCAGACTTGACATTTTCAGTTATTTGATTGCTTTACTGAGGATAGAGTGCCACATCTTCACTGCCCTATGATTTCAGTATGTAAGGACAGATGCTTCAATTTATTCGTATCATCCCAATCCCATTAGTCACCAAATGCCCTCATGTGTCTATCCTTAGCATGAATCAGTCTTTCTGTTTACAGCTGAATCATGAACCAGTGAACTCTTATTTCACAAATTGTTGCTAGCTGACTGTTGATCTCCTAAGAAGAAACAGAATTGAAATTGAACAAAAGAATGGCCTGCATTTCTATGGCACCATTCATGCCCCCCAGGACATCCCAAAGTGCTTTAGAGTCAGTGATATAATTTTGAGTTGTAGTATTGGTCACTGTTGCTGTGTTGGAAACACAGCAACAAGTTTGCATAGGGGAAGATCCACAAGCAGAAATGAGATAAATGACCAATCTGCTTTTGCAGATATACTCTGTCAAAACCAGCTGAAAAAGATCAGCCATTTTTTAAATGTGCATCAACTTTTAAAAACATTTTACAGAATTAACATTAAGTCCCCCCAGACCATTTGGCTAGGCACAACATGATATTGGTCTTGTCTGTTCCAGTACTTGAGAGAGTGTTCCCATATATTGACATTGATTGAGTGATAACTATTGGCAAGAATGCGAGTGCAAATTCTTCTACCCTCCTTTCAATTGGTGGCTGTGATAGCTGCTAAATCCACCCAAAGGGCAGAGAGGATCTTGATTTTATATTTCATTTGTTAAATATAAACAACAATAGCTCAGATTTTCTCAGCACTGTTCCACCAATAGTGCAGTGCTCCCTCAGTACTGACCCTCTGACAGTGCAGCACTCCGTCAGTACTGACCCTCTGACAGTGCAGTGCTCCCTCAGTACTGACCCTCTGACAATGCAGCACTCCGTCAGTACAGACACTCTGACAGTGCAGCGCTCCCTCATTACTGACATTCTGACAGTGCAACACTACCTCACTACGGACCCTCTGACAGCGCAGCACTCTCTCAGTACAGACCCTCCAACAGTGCAGCACTCCCTCAGTACTGCCCCTCCTACATTGCAGCACTCACTCAGCATTTCCCCTCTCACAGTGCAGCTTTTTTCAGTACAGTTAACACTCCTGTAGTGCTCCAGTGATAGTGCAATTCTCCATCAATACAACACAACATTTGTCTTCTGAAAGTACAATATTCCATCAGTACTGCCCTGCAATTGTATAATTTTCATTCATTGTTTCACCACCAACAGGGCAGTGTTTCCGCAGTACTGTTCCTCCAATGTGCAGTGTTTCTCCCATAACAATGCAGTATTCCTTCAGTGTCGCATCTTTGAGAGTGCCATCCCTTGAGTGCAATGCTCCCTCAATGCTGCTTCTCAGTATTGCCATGATAGTGCCTTCTGACAGTGCAGCACTGCCTCAATGTTTCCACCCAGCAGTGAGGTGTTCCATTAGCAGGACACTGGCTGTATTGGCCTGTACTTTGTGCTTAAGTCTTGGAGTGGAATCTGATCAGGTTTCATTTTGATCCATCAGCCACTGACAGTTTTAAATTTTGTATGTTTATAACATTAAGCCTTAATGGCTGCTCACCTCAGTATTGACTCTCCGACAGTGCAGCACTCCCTTACTACTGACCATTGTAAAAATGTGCGAATCCAGGATTTTTAAAAATGCCTTATAGTCTTAACACTTTGGCCTACAATTGATCTAACTTGACGAGACAGAACAGCTGAACAATGCCTTAAAGATACTGGCCAATCTTGTAGCTATTCCAGTGACAAAATGATGAAAAAGGATAGACCAAATAAAATTATCAAATGTTTTGAGCAAAATTCTTCCAAATTTGTCACATGTTGAATAGGAGTCATGACTGAATCTGAGGCTCCCCTTGGCCCGTCACTCTTGTGACTGTATCAGAACTAATTTGTGCTCACTCACGTCTTCTAACAACAGTGGTCAAGAGTCCTCTGTTGTTATTAATCTACATTGCTTTCCTCCTGATGCAGGTGACCTTGGTGGGGTGTGCTGCATGAGTTGCCTCCAAGCAGCTCGGTATGATGTTTTTACTGATGCAGCTCTATTCAATTCTTGCTTTTGGTTTGGGGATTTTTCTTCATGAACTTCCTCTGCTGTGTTGAGAGAGCCACGAGGAATCTTCTACAAGTAGCTCTTTGGAATGTAGGTTTACCCTTGTGACAGTGAGTGTTTACGCAGGATGTAAATCATAGGATTGTGTCTGTGTCAGCTCTTTGAATGAGCTATCCAATTAGTTCCATTTTCCTTCTTCCTACAGCTCTACAAACCGCAAATATTTAATCCAAATTATTGTTGAATGTGCTTCCAACTTGATTAACTCATATCGCCGATTCTTGCAACATGCTGAGTATAAAGGTTTAACCTTCTTTCCCTCCTATATATTGTGTCCATAATCCTCACTCTTAAGTCCTTATGTTTTCACCATCTTGTCACTGGAAACAGTGCCTCCTTATTAACTCTATCAGGCAGTTTGTAGCCCCATTGGCTCGATGGGTTGGTATGCAATGCAGCGTGATGCCAACAGTGAGCATCAATTCTTATACCAGCTGAGTCTCCTTCTCAACCTCTCCCTTCACCTGAGACCTGGTGATCTTCAGGGTTAAACCTCCACCAGTCCTCTCTCTCTCTCTCTCTCTCTCTTTCGGATGAGAGAGTAGTCCCTTTGGTCTAGTAAGAAAACTTTACTTACTCTATCACAATATTGAACAGATCTGTTAAATCTCTCCTCCTTCCAATGGAGGTGAACAATGCCAGCTTCTTCAGTCTCTCCATATAGCTGAAGTTCAATGAAACCATTACAATGAATCTCCTCTCTAAGACCTGAGGCTCGTTTCTAGTTTGAGATGACCCGAACTCGATGCAATTACCCACGCACGATGGTTCCTTGATTATGATGTTGACCACAGGAGGTCGTGAAGGCTTGTGGGTCTAGAGGAGACACACCCCGAAGACTCAGGGCCATTCAGAGTGAAGAATAACTGTTGGCCTTAGCAGTACTGTCCACATCCTGACAGAATATGAACAAAGCCGCCACTTGATTGCAATGAATAGATTTATTTCTGAACTTAAGGAAAATAGTAAAAGACCAATAAATTCCAGAGGATGGAGATTCAAAGTCCGAAAGAAGTGCAAGTAGTTCACAGGAGTAGAAGACTTCAATATTTTAATGTTAGTTTTCTGGGAATGTCAGTTAATGATAACACACTCACGCAATAAGGTTTGTGTAGAGTTTTATTATATAACTTGTGAATTATGCAATTTTGATTAAACCCGTGGAGTCTGCAGTCAATTGAAACATGTATGAGACTCAAACAAGCCAAAACATTAGAAAGCCACTCCTGGTGAATCCTTCTTCCTTTATTTCCAAAATAATTGGTAAAAGGATTCGAAGGGAATTTGAGGTGATTTTTTTAATCGCCTGAAGGATGACATGAGTCTGCCTGAATTGTGATCTAAAGTAGAAACCTACATCACATTGGAATAATTAGATTAGATTTAGATTAGATTACATTACAGTGTGGAAATAGGCCCTTCGGCCCAACAAGTCCACACCGACCCGCTGAAGCGAACCCACCCATACCCCTACATTTACCCCTTACCTAACACTACGGGCAATTTAGTACGGCCAATTCACCTGACCCTGCACATCTTTGGACTGTGGGAGGAAACCGGAGCACCCGGAGGAAACCCACGCAGACACGGGGAGAACGTGCAAACTCCACACAGTCAGTCGCCTGAGGCGGGAAGTGAACCCGGGTCTCTGGCGCTGTGAGGCAACAGTGCTAACCACTGTGCCACCGTGCCGCCCACAATATTTGGAAATATATTTGAAGTGCAGAGCTGGAAAGCAGGAATAGGCTGTAAAGCCTTTTTTTTCTCAGATAGCACAAAAATGATGTGTCAAATGGCCTTTTGCATTGAAAAGAAGTAATCAAAGAAATTCTGTGTTTGCCATTGGCACAGCTGTAAGAGTTGGAATAAGAGATTGATACAGCACAGAATGAAGTCATTCCCTTGAAATGCCTTAGCCAGCTCCATAACAGGGCTTTCGAATTAATCGCACTCTCCTGCAAATTTCCTTTTTTAAGAATTAATCTGGTTTAGTTTTGAAAGTTACTGTTGAATTTGTTTCCAAACACCGGGCAACTCCTTCTGAGCTCCCTTCAGCAGATCTAACTCGAACATTTCTTACAACTGTTCTACACTTAAATTCTAAACTGCACCTGTATGCTTTACTGTGTCTGAGGTTTTTTTCACTCTATGATCTACTATACTGCTCACAAGCAAAACTTTTCACTATATTTCAGTACACATTATAATAAATCAAATCAAGAAGATTTTATTCCTCATCTTCAGAGATTTGGTGCGTAGTCAATGGGCTGAATGGCCTGCTTCCGGACTTTAGGTATTCTATGATCTCCCGAAGGTACTTTTGCCACTGACCTTTAATCTGTATCCTCTGACTATTGGTGCCCCAACTAGTGGGAATAGTTTCTCTTGTGTTTTTTTCTAGTCTACAACCTACTGAGCTTGGCTTTAACAAAACAAATTCCACTGAAAAACTAAATTTTAACAGGAAAGATTGCTTACTAAGGAGGTGAAGGGTAGTTTAAGGGTTAAATAAGAAGTTTTTAATGTTACAACAAATAGTAATAGGTCTGAGGATAGGGAGTGTTTCTGAAATCAACAAGAAAACTAAAAGGTTAATTTGGGAAAAAAATCCAAGCATACACCAGTTAAAAATATAAAAATAGATTGAGATTTATACAGATATAATAAAATGAAGAGAGTAGCTAAACAAAACATTGATTCATTAGAATCAGAGACAATAGAAATGACAAAAAAAAGGTGTATGAACAAATATTTTATGTCATTGTGGAAGTCACATATTCCATGTCAACCAGCTGGCAATGTGAGGTGCACACAAGGGAAGAAATTAAGGGAATCAACATCAAAGAAAAATATTGGAGAAATGAAAGGGACTAATGTCTGACAAATTGTCAAAGCCTGATAGCCTCAACTGTCAGGCTTTAAAAGAAAGGCTGCAGAGATAGTGGAAACTCTGGCAATAACTTTCAAAAATTCCTTAGAATCATGAAGGGTCCCAGCAGCTTATAGGTTAACAAATATATCTCAACTATTTAAGAAAGGAGGAAGAGAGAAAACAGACCAACATTTGACAGAAAAGCGATGAAGTCTGTTGTTAAGGAAGTTATAACAATGTATTTAGAAAATCATAGTGTGGTACAATAAGACCTAATTACATGGTTTTATAAAAGGGAAATCATATGTTTGACAAAACACATTGGTGTTTTTCAAGGATGGAACGACTAGGAACCAGTGATGTAGTGTGTTTGGGTTTCCAAGTGTGAACACCAAAGGGTAATACACAAGTTAAGGAATCATGGAGCTGGAGTGATATATTGGCATGGATAGTGATTGGTTAATGGACAAGAAGCAGAGAATTTGTAAATCATGATGTGAAATATCATAAGGATCAGTACTGGGAGTTGACTATTATAATCTGTATGAATGACTAGGACAAAGAGACAAGAGTGGTGTACCTAGGTATGCTGATGATATAAAACTAAGTTGGATTGCAAGCTGGATATAAAGAGGCTATAAAGAGATATAGAGTGGTTAAGTCCAGGGGAACATGACACAGATAGTATGGGATTTTTCATTTTGGTCAGAAGGATAGAAGGGCAAAATATTTTTTAAACGGCATGAAACTTGCAAATATTGTTGTTCAGAGGGACTTGGATGTACTTGTGCGAGCAACGCAAAATTGGCATTCAAGACCGGAAATCTGGAATGAGACTAGGACCTGAGGGCACAGCCTGAGAGTAAAGGGAAGACCTTTTAGAACAGAGATTAGGAGAAACTTCTTCAGAGAGTGATGAACCTATGGAATTCATTGCCACAGAAGATTGTGGAGGCCAGGTTGTTGAGTATATTTAAGATGGAGATAGATAGGTTCCTAATTGTAAGGGTTACGGGAAGAAAGCGGGAGATTGGGCTCGAGAACTTTATCAGCCTTATTAGATTAGATTAGATTAGATTACATTACAGTGTAGAAACAGGCCCTTCGGCCAACAAGTCCACACCGACCCGCCGAAGCGAAACCCACCCATACCCCTACATTTACCCCTTACCTAACACTACGGGCAATTTAGCATGGCCAATTCACCTGACCCTGCACATCTTTTGGACTGTGGGAGGAAACCGGAGCACCCGGAGGAAACCCACGCAGACACGGGGAGAACGTGCAAACTCCACACAGTCAGTCGCCTGAGGCGGGAATTGAACCCGGGTCTCAGGCGCTGTGAGGCAGCAGTGCTAACCACTGTGCCACCGTGCCGCCCACCTTATCAGGCTCAATGGGCTGAATGGCCTAATTTTTGCTCCCATGTCTTATGGTCTTTTCTATTTGGAAATGAAGTAGCATGTTGGCTTTATTGCAAATATTGCACTACAAGAGTAAATGACAAGATTACAACATTTGGCATGATTGTATAGGGCTTTGGTGAGATCACATCTGGGATGCTGTGCAATTTTGGCCTCCATATTTAAAGAAGGATATATTTGCGTTAGAGGGAAAATGTTCTAGATTTATCTGTGAGAAGAGAATGGTGAGAGGTTGAGAGTAAATTGGGCCTATACAATCTGGAGTTTAGAAGAATGAGAGGTAAACTCCTTGAAATATGCAAAATTCTGAAGCAGTTTGACATGGTAAACATTAAGAGGTTGCATCTGTTGTCTGGGGAATCTAAAACATAGTGGGTTGGGTTTACAGTCTCAGTATAAAGAGCCTTTCATTTAGAACAGATTTGAGGAGAAATTCTTTGCTCAAAAATCTGAGAGTTTTTGGCATCCTAGAAGATTATGGATGTTCCACCATTGAATATATTTAAGGTTGAGACAAACAGATTATTTTTCTGTCAGGGAATGAAGAGATAAGAGATGCAAATGGAAATTGAATCTAAAGATCAGACATGACTGTATCGGATGCAGAGCAAGCTTGATGTATCATTTGGTCTCCTCAATTCTCATTACTTATATTCCTTTATCTTTTATGTTGTTAATCACAGTTCCTTTAATAAGCACCTGGAAGCTCTTGGACAAGATGTTCTAGAGTTCAGAACCTTGACATCAGGGTCAGTTATGCATCAGAAATCCACACTGTGATGAAAACCTGTGAAGAGTTGATAAGGAGAGGCCAGTGGATATGATTACTTTGACTTTCAATAAGGTTGAAGAGAAGAGATTATCATGTGAAGTTAAAGCACATGGGATTTGGTGTAGCATACTGACATGGATAGAGAGCTGATTGGCAGACAGGAAACAGAGAGTAGGCGTAAATGGGTCATTTTCCAAGTGGCAGCCAGTGATTAATGAGGAGTTGCAGGGATCAGTGCTTGGACCCCAGCTTTTCATAAAATGTACTAATGATTCGGATGAGAAAACTATTTGGAATGTTTCCAGATTTTCATACCGGCTGGGAGGGTGAAATGTGAGGAGGATGCAGAGATGCTTCTGCGCTTTGGACAGGTTGGGTGAGTGAGAAAATGCATGGTAGATGAAGTATAATGTGGAAAAATATGAGGTTATTCATTTTGACAGCAAAAGCAGGAAGGCAGAGTATCACCTGAATTAGATTGGGAAAAGGTGGCGGGGGGGTTGCAATGAGACCTGAGAATCCGTGTACATCAGTCACTGAAAGTAAGCACAGATTTGAAGCAGTTCCTTATTCCTGCTTTTTCCCCCAGATTCTATAATCACTTTATCCCTGAGGAATAGACTTACTCCTTCTTGAAAACGTTGTGTTTTGGCCTCTACCACATTTTCTGCAGATAATCGACAGGGTCACCATGAAGATGTTTCTCCTCATCTCAGTCCTAAATGGCTTACCTCTTTATCCCTAGACTGTGATCCCTGGTTCTGGACTCCCCACTCATTGGAAACATCCTTCTTGCATTTACCCAGTTTAGTCCTGTTAGAAGTTTATACGTTTCTATGAGATCCCCACAGCACCATTCTTCTTACCTCCAATGAACACCATCCCAAGAGAACTGGTCAGTACCCCCACCCCAGGAATCAGTCTGGCAAACCTTTGTTGCACTCCTAGATTAAAGTGTTGCTGGAAAAGCGCAGCAGGTCAGGCAGCATCTGAGGAGCAGGAAAATTGATTTTTTGGGCAAAAGCCCTTCATCAGGAATGAAGATTGTTCCTGATGAAGGGCTTTTGCCTGAAACGTCGATTTTCCTGCTCCTCAGATGCTGCCTTACCTGCTGTGCTTTTCCAGCACCACTCTAATCTAGACTCTGATCTCCAGCATCTGCAGTCCTCACTTTTACCTTTATTGCACTCCCTCTATTGACAGAACGTCCTTCCTCAGTTAAGGAGACCAAAGCTACATATAATTTTGGACGTCATACAATCATCGCCATTTTTCCACTTCAATTCCACCTGCCAACACTGTCCTGATATCCATTCATTCTCAGCAACCTATTGAACTTTGTCTTAAAGTTAACAAATAGGTGGAATCTTATAGAGGTGACTATGGTCTTAGCTGCAGTTGGAGGAGCTGCTGAGACCCCATGCTGCCTCTTTATAACAGGTCCATACCCCAGGATCAGGAATCATGAATCCCCACTACCAGCCAATCAGAGGCTGGAAAATCCTCTGCAGCATTGATAGGGTGGCAGATGTAGATTCACAGGACCAATAGAATAGAAAAAGATACTTCGGCCTATCAAATCCACACCAGTCAAAACCAACCCCACCAACTATTTTAAACTAATTTTCCAACACTTAGAGTCATAGAGATGTACAGCATGGAAACAGACCCTTCAGTCCAACTCGTCCATGCCGACCAGATATCCCAATCCAATCTAGTCCCACCTGCCAGCACCTGGACCCCATATCCCTCCAAACCCTTCCTATTCATATACCCATCCAGATGCCTTTTAAATGTTGCAGTTGTACCGGCCTCCACCACTTCCTTGGCAGCTCATTCCATATTGATCTACTGAATTGTATGCCTTAGCATTGCAAATGCAATACTAAATTGATCTTAAATTTTATGAAGAATTCTACCTCTACTATCCACACAGACAGTAAGTTCCAGATATTCAGAGTGAAAATCACGCCCTGAGCAAAAATAATTTTCCTCACATTCCCAATAAACCTCCTACCCCTTACCTGAAGGTCAGTCCAAGTAGCGACAACAACAGTGCAAAGGGGAGCGAACCTCGGGTCAACAGCAGTAGCAGAATAAATACCTGAGGAGTGGGGTCAGAGTGAATCTGGGGTGAACAGCAGGATAAATACCTGATGAGTGGGGTCAGAGTGAATCTGGGGTGAACAGCAGGATAAATACCTGAGGAGCGGGGTCAGAGTGAACCTAGGGGTGAACAGCAGGATAAATACCTGAGGAGCAGAGTCAGAGTGAATCTAGGGGTGAACAGCAGGATATATACCTGAAGAGTGGGGTCAGAGTGAACCTAGGGGTGAACAGCAGGATAAATACCAGAGGAGTGGGGTCAGAGTGAACCTAGGGGTGAACAGCAGGATAAGTACCTGAGGAGCGGGGTCAGATTGAATCTGGGGTGAACAGCAGGATAAATACCTGAGGAGTGGGGTCAGAGTGAATCTAGGGGTGAACAGCAGGATAAGTACCTGAGGAGTGGGGTCAGAGTGAACCTCGGGGTGAACAGCAGGATAAATACCTGAGGAGTGGGGTCAGAGTGAATCTAGGGGTGAACAGCAGGATAAATACCTGAGGAGCGGGGTCAGAGTGAATCTAGGGGTGAACTGCAGGATAAATACCTGAGGAGTGGGGTCAGAGTGAATTTAGGGGTGAACAGCAGGATAAATACCTGAGGAGTGGGGTCAGAGTGAATCTAGGGGTGAACAGCAGGATAAGTACCTGAGGAGTGGGGTCAGAGTGAACCTAGGGGTGAACAGCAGGATAAATACCTGAGGAGTCGGGTCAGAGTGAATCTAGGGGTGAACAGCAGGATAAGTACCTGAGGAGTGGGGTCAGAGTGAACCTCGGGGTGAACAGCAGGATAAATACCTGAGGAGTGGGGTCAGAGTGAATCTAGGGGTGAACAGCAGGATAAGTACCTGAGGAGTGGGGTCAGAGTGAATCTAGGGGTGAACAGCAGGATAAATACTTGAGGAGAGGGGTCAGCGTGAACATAGGGGTGAACAGCAGGATAAATACCTGAGGAGTGGGGTCAGAGTGAATCTAGGGGTGAACAGCAGGATAAGTACCTGAGGAGTGGGGTCAGAGTGAACCTAGGGGTGAACAGCAGGATAAATACCTGAGGAGTGGGGTCAGAGTGAACCTCGGGGTGAACAGCAGGAAAAATACCTGAGGAGTGGGGTCAGAGTGAATCTAGGGGTGAACAGCAGGATAAATACCTGAGGAGCGGGGTCAGAGTGAATGTAGGGGTGAACAGCAGGATAAATACCTGAGGAGTGGGGTCAGAGTGAACCTAGGGGTGAACAGCAGGATAAATACCTGAGGAGTGGGGTCAGAGTGAACCTCGGGGTGAACAGCAGGAAAAATACCTGAGGAGTCGGGTCAGAGTGAATCTAGGGGTGAACAGCAGGATAAATACCTGAGGAGTGGGGTCAGAGTGAACCTCGGGGTGAACAGCAGGATAAATACCTGAGGAGTCGGGTCAGAGTGAATCTAGGGGTGAACAGCAGGATAAGTACCTGAGGAGTGGGGTCAGAGTGAACCTCGGGGTGAACAGCAGGATAAATACCTGAGGAGTGGGGTCAGAGTGAATCTAGGGGTGAACAGCAGGATAAATACCTGAGGAGTGGGGTCAGAGTGAACCTAGGGGTGAACAGCAGGATAAATACCTGAGGAGTGGGGTCAGAGTGAACCTAGGGGTGAACAGCAGGATAAATACCTGAGGAGTGGGGTCAGAGTGAACCTCGGGGTGAACAGCAGGATAAATACCTGAGGAGTGGGGTCAGAGTGAATCTAGGGGTGAACAGCAGGATAAGTACCTGAGGAGTGGGGTCAGAGTGAACCTCGGGGTGAACAGCAGGATAAATACCTGAGGAGTGGGGTCAGAGTGAATCTAGGGGTGAACAGCAGGATAAATACCTGAGGAGTGGGGTCAGAGTGAACCTAGGGGTGAACAGCAGGATAAATACCTGAGGAGTGGGGTCAGAGTGAACCTAGGGGTGAACAGCAGGATAAATACCTGAGGAGCCGGGTCAGAGTGAACCTAGGGGTGAACAGCAGGAAAAATACCCGAGGAGTGGGGTCAGAGTGAATGTAGGGGTGAACAGCAGGATAAATACCTGAGGAGTGGGGTCAATCAGAGTGAACCTAGGGGTGAACAGCAGGTTAAATACCTGAGGAGTGGGGTCAGAGTGAACCTCGGGGTGAACAGCAGGATAAATACCTGAGGAGTGGAGTCAGAGTGAACCTCGGGGTGAACAGCAGGATAAATACCTGAGGAGTGGGGTCAGAGTGAACCTAGGGGTGAACAGCAGGATAAATACCTGAGGAGTGGGGTCAGAGTGAACCTAGGGGTGAACAGCAGGATAAATACCTGAGGAGTGGGGTCAGAGTGAACCTAGGGGTGAACAGCAGGATAAATACCTGAGGATTGGGGTCAGAGTGAATCTAGGGGTGAACTGCAGGATAAATACCTGAGGAGTGGGGTCAGAGTGAACCTAGGGGTGAACAGCAGGATAAATACCTGAGGAGTGGGGTCAATCAGAGTGAACCTAGGGGTGAACAGCCGGATAAATACCTGAGGAGTGGGGTCAGAGTGAACCTAGGGGTGAACAGCAGGATAAACACCTGAGGAGCGAGCTTGATTTCATTGAATGAGTTATAGAGTATATAAATTGGAATGTCATTTTGCCCCTGTGTAGAACTTTAGTTAGGCCATATTTGGAATATTGTGCACAGTTCCTGTCACGACACTGCAAGAAGGATGTGGAGGATTTGAAGAGGGTACTGAAATGGTTTACCAGGATGTTGGCTGGTTTGGATGGTATTAGTTATGAGGAGAGATTAGAAAAATTTGGTTTGTTTTCACTTGAATGTTGAAGGCTGAGGGATGAACTGATAAAAGTTTGATAAATTGAGAGGCGTGGATAGAATAAACAGTCTGAGTCTCTTCCTCAGTATAGAAAAGTTCAATTATTAGGGAACATAGGCTTAATGGAAAAGGGGGTAAGTTTCAAGGAGATGTGAGAGGCAGGTTTTTAAACAGAGCAGGTAAGTGCCTGGAGTGCACTGCCAAAGGAGACTCTGGAAGTCGATATAATAGCAATGATTAAGAGGCATCTTGACAGACACATGAATGGGCAGAGAATAGAGGGATACGGACTGCAGAGAGACAAAAGGTATCATGTGTCGGTGAAGTCTTTGTGGACTGAAGTATCTGTTCCTGTGCTGTACTATTCTTTGTTCATTAATGCCTCCATCAAGGGTAAAACTTTCTTCCTATGTCTATGCTCCTGGTAATTTTATACAGATCAGTCATGTCCCCCTGAGTCTCACGTTGGCTGCTGCCAGTACTACACCCACCCGAGGCCTGAGATTGAGGCCCAGTGATGACGGGGTGGGTATTTTGTGGCACGAGGATTGGTGGGGGGAGGGGGGAGAGGCGTTCAGAGCAAGAACAGGAGCCGGCTTTCAGTTTCCCCATTCCAGTCCACAATGCCAGGCACTGAGTAAACAAGATACCACACTTTGTACAAGCAAACATGCAGTTTATTTATTATTCACCCCCGACACACACACACACACACACATACACACACTGCATTCATATCTGCCATGGTAGAATGAAACCCTTCAGCAGCTATTCACTTCCCACTTAAGAGATGGTGGGGTGGGGTGGCCAACTTTTTTGCCTGATTAAGTGCCCCCTGCCACAAAGCTTGCATGGACTAGTGAACAAGATTCTGTCTAATGGCTGAGCACAGTACAGAATTTCTCAACGATTCACAATCCAACAGGGTATCTCTTTCTCATCTCAATCCTAAATGGCCCTGTCCTTTTACAATCTACTCCTTTATTCTAAATTTCCCAGCACATGGAAAAAATATTTCAGTACTTATGCTGTTGAGTCTCTCAAAAGCACAACAAGTTCAAAGTAGATCACCTCTCATACTGGAAAGCTACATGTTGGTCTAGGACACTTCTCCTATACCTCATTGAATGGTGCCATTGTTTATTACCTCATCTGAGAGATAGCACCTTCAACAGTGCTACATTCCTTGAGTATTGTATCAGGAGTGCCCGTCAATTTTGATAAGAGTGCATCTTGAGCCTTGCGACCTAGTTGTATAAGTACCAAGCACTGATCGGAGTCTGACACAGTTCTTAACAACTGAAGTTACGTGGTATGAGGAAGGTTGATCATGTTTCTACAATGAATGTGGCATAAAGAGAAGCTCCAAGTTTGAAAGTTGAAATCCCATCATCAGTGGGAAATCTGGAAATTTATGGAGTGGTACAAAATTATTGCATGAATTGTGCGGGTGCAGGAGAGGGGAGTCTGCCCACTACCATTCTGACCTATCTATAACATCATACACAGGGCTGACTTTTAACACCATCAAGGGCTGTCACTCAGAACAACCAAAGATGAAGATTTCCCTCCCGTTATGAATGTAAAAGCTTACACCTGCATTCTAGATCCACTGGTTTTCAAACAGTTAAGCAACCCAAGGCACTTCACAAAAAAGCTGCCACCAAACCATATTAACAGATATAGAAGTTCCAAAAGGTTGGTATTTTAAAAAGAAGCAGGAGGGAGACAGAGATGTAGAGACACAGAGAGGTTTAAGAAGGGATTTCCAGGGCTTAGGGACTTAATGGATGAAGTTAAAAATCACACACCACCAGGTTATAGTTTGAACAGCTTTATTTGGAAGCACTAGCTTTCAGAGTGCTGCTCCTTCATCAGGTGGTTGTGGAGAATAAGCTTATTCTCCACAACCACCTGATGAAGGAGCAGCGCTCTGAAAGCTAGTGCTTACAAATAAACCTGTTGGACTATAACCTGGTGTTGTGTGATTTTTAACTTTTGTACAGCCCAGTCCAACACCAGCGTCTCCAAATCTTGACAGATGAAGGCACAGACACCAGTGGTGGAACTATGAAAATTGGGAAAATTGAGGGGCCTTGAGTTGTTGAATCACTGTTCTTGAAAGGATGGAGGAAGTCATGAAGATACAGAAGGATGAGGACGTGGACATTTTTTAACACGAGGATGATCATTTGAAAATGGAGCCAGTGTGAGTCAGCAATCCTGGGGATGATGGGACTTGGTGTAATTAGGAGTCATCAGTCCCTGTCACTTCAGAAACAGTGTCAGCTGCATGGAAACCCAAAGCAACTTGTTCTGAACAACCATTCGTGGTTTTAATGATGTCCGCTGCTGTGTGATATCAGGCGTTATGCTGACACTCCACAGAAGCAAGCTTTGTTTTTAATGTGGGTGCAGCAGCCAGGTGTATAAACCCATCAAGTTGGTTTAAAGAGGCAGGGGGCTGAATTATCTCCACTCCAGTCTTGAATACTGTGGAGGGCCAATGATGTCAGTAAACAGTGCATTAGGATATCTCCCTGGCACATTCCCACCTTCAGTGGCAGGTGAGAAAGAAAGTCAGTGCTCCAATATGATGATGGAGGAAAACCTTTACACTTTTAAGAGCTGAATTAAGGGCCAATTTCCAATGGAGATGATATCTGCCTGGCTTTGGAGCAGCCCCCCACCACCCACTCACCTCACTGATGGACTAGAACATAGAAAAATACAGCGCAGTACAGGCCCTTTGGCCCTCGATGTTGCGCCGATCCAAGCCCACCTAACCTACACTAGCCCACTATCCTCCATATGCCTATCCAATGCCCGTTTAAATGCCCATAAAGAGGGAGAGTCCACCACTGCTACTGGCAGGGCATTCCATGAACACTCAACTCGCTGAGTAAAGAATCTACCCCTAACATCTGTCCTATACCTACCACCCCTTAATTTAAAGCAATGCCCCCTCGTAATTGCTGACTCCATACGTGGAAAAAGGTTCTCATGGTCAACCCTATCTAAACCCCTAATCATCTTGTACACCTCTATCAAGTCACCCCTAAACCTTCTTTTCTCCAATGAAAACAGCCCCAAGTGCCTCAGCCTTTCCTCATACGATCTTCCTACCATACCAGGCAACATCCTGGTAAACCTCCTCTGCACCCGTTCCAGTGCCTCCACATCCTTCCTGTAGTATGGCAACCAAAACTGCACACAATACTCCAGATGCGGCTGCACCAGAGTCTTATACAACTGCAACATGACCTCAGGGCTCCGGAACTCAATTCCTCTACCAATAAAAGCCAGTACACCATATGCCTTCATTACCGCACTATTTACCTGGGTGGCAACTTTCAGAGATCTGTGTACATGGACACCAAGATCCCTCTGCTCATCCATACTACCAAGTATCCGACCATTAGCCCAGTACCTCATCTTTTTGTTACTCTTACCAAAGTGAATCACCTCACACTTACCTACATTAAACTCCATTTGCCACCTTTCTGCCCAGCTCTGCAACTTATCTATATCCCGCTGTAACCTGACACATCCTTCCTCACTGTCAACAACTCCACCGACTTTCATATCATCCGCAAACTTGCTCACCCAACCTTCTAGCCTCTCCTCCAGGTCATTTATAAAAATGACAAACAGCAATGATCCCAAAACAGATCCTTGCGGAACACCGCTAGTAACTGCACTCTAAGATGAACCTTTACCATCACCGTGGGCGACACGGTGGCACAGTGGTTAGCACTGCTGCCTCACAGCGCCAGAGACCCGGGTTCATTCCCGCCTCAGGCGACTGACTGTGTGGAGTTTGCACGTTCTCCCCGTGTCTGCGTGGGTTTCCTCCGGGTGCTCCGGTTTCCTCCCACAGTCCAAAGATGTGCAGGGTCAGGTGAATTGGCCATACTAAATTGCCCGTAGTGTTAGGTAAGGGGTAAATGTAGGGGTATGGGTGGGTTTCGCTTCGGCGGGTCGGTGTGGACTTGTTGGGCCGAAGGGCCTGTTTCCACACTGTAATCTAATCTAATCTAATCTACTACCCTCTGTCTTCTTCCAGCCAGCCAATTCCTAATCCAAATCTCCAACTCACCCTTAATGCCATATCTCCGTATTTTTTGCAGTAGCCTACCATGGGGAACCTTATCAAACGCCTTACTAAAATCCATATACACCACATCTACCGCTTTACCCTCGTCTACCTCCTTCGTCACCTTCTCGAAGAATTCAATAAGGTTTGTGAGGCACGACCTGCCCTTCACAAAACCATGCTGACTATCCTTGATCACATTATTCCTATCCAGATGTTCATAAATCCTATCCCTTACAATTCTCTTTAAGACTTTGCCCACAACAGAAGTGAGACTCACCGGCCTATAGTTACTAGGGTTATCCCTACTCCCCTTCTTGAACAAGGGAACCACATTTGCTATCCTCCAGTCTTCTGGCACTATTCCTGTAGACAACGAGGACATAAAAATCAAGGCCAATGGCTCTGCAATCTCCTCCCTTGCTTCCAAGAGAATCCTAGGATAAATGCTATCAGGCCCAGGGGACTTATCTATTTTCACCCTTTCCAGAATTTCCAACACCTCTTCCCTACATACCTCAAAGCCGTCCATTCTAATTAATTGTGACTCAATATTCACATCGGCAACAATGTCCTGTTCCTGAGTGAATACTGACGAAAAATATTCATTCAGTGTCTCCCCAATCTCTTCAGCCTCCACATGCAACTTCCCACTACTATCCTTGACAGGACCTATTCCTACCCTAGTCATTCTTTTATTCCTGACATACCTATAGAAAGCCTTAGGGTTTTCCCTAATCCTACCAACTAAGGACTTTTCATGTCCCCTCCTTGCTGCTCTTAGTTCTCTCTTCAGATCCTTCCTGGCTACCTTACAACTCTCAATCGCCCCAATTGAACCTTCACGCCTCATCTTTACATAGCCCACCCTCTTCCATTTAACAAGGGATTCCAATTCCTTATTAAACCACGGCTCCCTCTCACGACCCTTTCCTCCCTGCCTGACAGGTACATACTTATCAATCACACTCTATAGTTGCTCCTTGAACAAGCTCCACATATCAATTGTGCCCATGCCTTGAAGCCTACTTTTCCAAGCCACGCATCCCAAGTCGTGCCTCACCGCATCATAATTTCCCTGCCCCCAGCTATAACTCTTGCCCTGCAGTGCACACTTATCCCTCTCCATCACTAGAGTAAAAGTCACAGAATTGTGGTCACTGTCCACAAAGTGCTCACCTACCTCCAATTCTAACACCTGGCCTGGTTCGTTACCCAGAACCAAATCCAGTATGGCCTCACCTCTTGTTGGCCAGTCTAGATATTGTGTCAGGAAACCCTCCTGCACACATTGGACAAACACCGACCCATCTAACGAACTCGAGCTATAGCTTTCCCAGTCAATATCTGGAAAGTTAAAGTCCCCCATAACAACCACTCTATTACTTTCACTCTTCTCCTGAATAATCCTCGCAATCCTTCCTTCTACATTTCTAGGACTATTAGGAGGCCTGTAGAAAACTCCTAACAGGGTGACCTCACCTTTCCTATTCCTAACCTCAGCCCAAACTACCTCAGATGTCGAGTCTTCATCCATCGTCCTTTCCACCGCAGTAATACTATCTTTGACAAGCAATGCCACACCTCCCCTTCTTTTATCCCTACCTCTGACCCTACTAAAACAATTAAACCCTGGAAACTGCAACAGCCAATCCTGTCCCTGTTCTACTCATGTCTCCGTAATAGCCACAACATCGAAATCCCAGGTACCAACCCACGCTGCAAGTTCACCTACCTTATTTCGTATACTTCTTGCATTGAAGTATACACACTTCAAGACACTTTCCTGTTTACAGGCATCCTCCTTTGAGATTGATGCCATATTCCTAACCTCCCTACACTCCAGGTCCTGCACTCTAAAGCTACAGTCTAGGTTCCCATGCCCCTGCAGAGTTAGTTTAAATCCCCCCCCAAGAGCACTAGCAAACCTCCCCCCAAGGATACTGGTGCCCCTCAGGTTCAGGTGTAGACCATTCTGTTTATAGAGGTCCCACCTTCCCCAGAAAGAGCCCCAGTTATCCAGATACCGGAATCCCTCCCTCCTGCACCATCCCTGTAGCCACGCATTTAACTGTTCTCTCTCCCTATTCCTCGACTCTCTATCACGTGGCACGGGTAACAAACCAGAGACAACAACTCTGTTTGTTCTAACTCTGAGCTTCCAGCCTAGCTCCCTGAAAGCCTGCCTAACATCCTCAGCCCTCCTCCTACCTATGTCGTTGGTGCCAATGTGGACTCTGCAGAAACAGCATCCCATCTCTGAGGCAGACAAATAAGTTGTATAAAGGCCATGCCTCAACACAACCAGGAATGGAGATTTCCCTTCCATAGTGAGTGGAGCTTGTAGAGACTGTATCTCAGGGACAGGACAAGGAACTATCCGAGGCCATTCACCGGTCAAGGTAACAGCAAGACAAAGGCCACCTCCAGGTTCAAAGCTGATCCTTTAGAGAAGCTGCCCAGCTCCAGTGGGCGTCCTCAATCTGACATCTCTGGAAGACATCATACAGCATGCCCATGTTGAGGTGCCCTTACACTCGGGTTGTCTCCCAAAGCAGCATCCACCTCTCTCACTGGAGCTGCCAGCCAGACATCACTGTGGGCTCCACCCGGATTTCTCATTTTCCTGGTCTATCTGCCACCCCTAATCAGATCAAGCTGGCTTCCAGAGACTCAGTGCACTGCTTCAGCCATTTCCTGGTTCATGACTCCGAATCGAGACTGATTTCAGGATTGTAACTTGACCCAGAAAATCTGACTCCGGGGCTATGTTTTCTATCGAGTGGAGGTGACTTTCATCAGGGAAAACAAAACCTGATCTAAACGACTGTTTTAATTGCGTTACCAAACAATGAGTCATACAGAAATTCACCATTCAAGATAAACGTGTGAAATGCAAACATTTTAAAAAATGTATTTTCAGTCACACAATGCGTGAATGTCCTTGTCTTGTTTAACAAGTCGATACGTTTGATGGGGCAGTCAGTGCTCAGCGGACGATTCAGAATTAGAAAGTAATCAGTTTAGACAGGAGCACAGCATCGAGGTTAACACCCCGACGGCAAGGTGGAGGGAGGGGGCTGTCCGAGATGCTCCCATTCTGGAGAAATGTTAAACTGATCCCCCATCTTCTCATAGAAACCAAAACATCTATTCGAAGAAGAGCAGAGAAATTTCCTGTGCTTTCCTGGCCGATATTTATCCCTCAACTCACAGTAAAACCTGATTAATCATGCTGCTATTTTTGAGAGTTTACTGAGCACTGCTTCACTTACCATGGTTCAAAATGACTTCATTCACTGTGAAAGTACTTTGTAATGCCCTCAGACCATGACAGGTGTTCCAAAGATGTAAGTCTTTCTTTTAGACAAGAAACAAGTTTTTTTTTTAAATCTCTCCTTTCAATCACTGCTGTCCTAACTCCTGCTGATGTACAGTTCCACAAATGTTAATCAGCTGCTGCTGTCTTACTCAGTCGGCCAATCTTCACAGTCATACTCAGATAGCGAGTGTTAGCTTTCCAGCGAAGTCTCCTTCTGTGAGTGCTGTCTCTGACTTGTATCTAATCAGTCACCCCTAGAGATGTTATTGTGGTGCTTTGATCGTGTCCCTATCTCTGTGCCAAAAATTCTATATCTGAGCCCAATGCCAGGACGTGCTGGCCATGGAAGATGGATTCGCCGTGTGGCCAAATGAGTGTGATTATCAGCCTGTACATTTTTCTAGTTCACCTGAGGTAGGTGGTAGATGAGGTCGAGTCTCCTGGTCAACCATTCTCCAGAAGGCAAAGACAGACCACCGCAGTATTTGTAATGGCCATCCAATGGACATATGTAGCCTGGCCCTCCGCAACAATGATGAGCGAGAAGAGCCATATTGTCTAGAGGAAAGGAGAGCTCTTTACAAATTACTTGCTGTTTCACAGATTTGGAGTTGATTTTATTTGATTTGAAGAAGTATCTGCCTTTCCAATTATGGACAAATTTCTAAAATTAATTAGTATATGATCTCACAAACCATTGGCATGGAATTTACAACTGAAGAAACCAAGAGGTTAAATGTGTTCATGGTTATTAAGACACAGAATATTTTGTGATGAGGATGCGATTCTCTGTGAGTAGCAAATGTTATTGAATGATTTGCACTTATCTACATGTGACTCCAGACCCACAGCAATATGGTTAACTCTTAAGTGTTTTCTGAAATGACTGGGCAAACCACTTAATTCAACAATAATTAAAAATGGACAATAAATATTGACCTTGCCAGTAACATTGTCATCCCATTAAAACTTTTTTTTAAAATTCGTCAAATATTTGAGCCAATTCTTCATTCTTGCTGGTAGTACATTATTCTGAGAGATTTGTAAATTATTTCAAAGTATCTATTTATCTTACTTAATGGAATTTTTCTTTCCTTGTCATTATTTCTCTTTCTGAGCCTGCCTTACTTTAATCCATACAATTTCCTTCTTCATCACTTCTGGTTTTTCTCAAACATTAAGTCTCTTTGGTTAAGAATATATATCAGAAGAGCTGGAGAGTTGATGTTTTGAGCAGGACCCTTCATCAGGACTTCATCAGCATCTGCAATCCTCACTATCTCTAAGAATATACATGTTGCTCCCCATCTTCTATTGACCAGGTGTCCTATTGCCCTGACTGTGTCCATTATCAGTTTCCACACCCAGCAAATTACAGAACATTAAAAGTTCATCTTGAAGGGTAAGAGGGAGAAGAACAAATTCCAGAGAACACAGCAAGATTGCCCCACTCAAGCAAGATCTGGGCCAATGTTTGCTTTAGAGAAAGGGAAACACACATTAAAAGTTAGTAAGGAAAAATCTGTAATAAAGATCAAACTGTGGCCAAATTTGCTCTTTACTCTCTTCTGTTTGAGGATATATGTTTCCGTTTTAAGTTAATTTTCCCTCTTGGGACAATTTTTCACAAGCTGTAACATGCAAAAGTGTAATTATTATTGATAACTGTTGTCTAAGGGTAGAATTGTACTGAAATGTTTGCAGAACAACATGTTCTTGTATAACAAGGCCTTGAGATGAAAAATCTCCCAGTGTCATAACTTTATTTATGTGTGGGATGGGAGACAGGGAGAAAAAGCTTTTGTTTCTCGCCATGAGTTGGCTGAATTGCAGAACTTATCACTGGTTGTCATCTCTCATTCATTCTATCTTTTCTAGGACAAACATTCTTCAAATTCTAATCATTCTGGAATGCTGATCAGATTTTTGGCAGTTTAAACTCCTCTTGCATTTCTTACTGTAGTGTTACTGATCCTTCCATTTTAATTTAATTTATTGTTAACTCCATTTAGGTTTAGGCTGGTGCTTGCAGGTTGTGTTCTGAGGTGACTTCTCTCAAGGAGGACTTTAAACAGATTCTCCATTTGTGTCTCGTGTGGAGGTAAAAGGACCATTCTGAGGTACAGGGGAGTTTCCCAGTGCTCTGGGCAAAATTTATTTCCCACCTAACTCAAACTCTGCTCACGTTTTTTATCACTGTTTGTGGGGTCTAGCTGGGACCAAATTGGCTGCCTACAGCAAAGTGACAACTGTCCAGAAGTAATTCTGAATCATTTTGGGAGACTGAAGTGCAGTAGAATTGTTTTTGTAAAATTTCAGAGATCAAAGTATTTGCCACGGCCTTTCCCCTTTAACGTGTTTACCTTTGATCTTTAAATCATTCTGACATGGCTTCTATCTCTTCCAATAACTCCTTGTGGCTTTGTTAGCTTTGGCAAAAGAACAGACATTCCAGAGTGACGGACTCAATCGCTTTATCTCTCAGAGAACACATTCGTGGTTATCCAGCCAGTCCATCAGCAGTATATTGCAATGATATGGCCAGACAATTTGAAAATCCTTTGGCCTGGCTTGATGTGCTGGTCCACAACAGATAGTGCAGTTGTTATTTTTCTGAACTCGCATTCAGAGGCTGAAACAACGATCCAGAGAGTCAATTTCAAAACTGAGGGTTTAATTTCAGTTTAAATATGAAATCTGCATATAAAAGGCTGGTCTCAGTATAAATGATTGAGGAGCTGTCAGATTACTGCTCCAAAAAATCTAATTGTTTCACCTATACCCTTTTAGGGAATGAAATCTATTGTCCTTATGCAGTCTGAATCTTGAACAAAAACTTCAGGATGCCATCAATGTGATTAGAGTTTTAAATGTCCTGCAAGTGACCCAGAGAGATACTGAACATTAACAAATCAGGACAAGTCACAATGGGCTAGTCTTATTAGTGATAAGCACATGCCAAGAATGAATAAAAATTCAACCAGTTGGAGTCAATAATGTTGACTCTTTTGGATGTATTATCACTGTCTTGCAATTACTAGTTCATGTTCACGTATCATTAAATCACAATCAGAGAATCATAGGGATCAAAAGGCAGTAACTTGGCCCATTTTGTCTCTGCTGGCTTTTTGAAAGTGCCATGTGATTAGTCCGCCTCCTCTGCTTTCTCCCAATAGCCATTTAAAAATGCTCTTTTCTAGCAGTTTCATGGAATCCTACAGTGCAGAAAGAGACCATTCAGTCCAGCGAGTCTGCACCAACTCTCCAAAGAACACCTCACCCAGACCCAGACCCACCCTTTCCCCACAACCACACATTAACCATGGTTAATCCACTTAGCCTGCACATCCCTGCACACTATGGGTTATTTAACATGACCAATCCACCTAACCTGCACATCTTTAGACTTTGGGAAGAAACCAGAGCATCCAGGAAACCCACACAGATACATGGAAAATGTATAAACTCCACACACGGTGCGCAAAGCTGGAATCAAACCCCGGTCCCCGATGCTGTGAGGTAGTAGTGCTAACCACTGAGCCACCATGCTGCCCTTGTTTATCCAGTTTTCTTCAGAAAGTCATTATCGAATCTGCTGTCTCAGCCCTTCCAGACTGAAACTGCAATGAGATAATGTGCTTACAGATCTGCTGTCATTCAACAGATCTGTATTGGCTCAAATCACTGCAAAAAGAGGATATGAGATAGCCTTGGCAAATAAGGGTAAGGATAGTCCAAAGAGATTCTACAAGCACATAAAGAGTAAGACAGCAACTAGAAGGAGAGTAACACCCCTTAAAGATCAAACAGGTCATCTCTGTGTTGAACCTCAGGAGATGGAAGACATATTTTCAGGAGATGGGAGAGATATGTAATGAATATTTTGCATCAGTTTTTACTGTGGAGAAAGAAATGAGTTGAGATAACTCAAGGAAATGAATATAGATAATTTGAAAACAGTTCGCATTACAGAAGAGGAAGTGCTGAAGGTCTTGGAAAATATAAAGGTGGATGAATCTCTAGGACCTTATCTAGGACTTTGTGGGAGGTTAGGGAGGAAATTGCAGGGCCCCTTGCAGGCATATTTGTATCTCCTATGAATATAGGTAAGGTGCCAAATGATTGGAAAATGGTGAATGATGTGCCTTTTTTTAAGAAGGGATGTAGAGAGAAGCCTGGAACTATAGACCTGTGAGTCTTAATTCAGTAGTGGGTAAGCTGTTGAAAGTGATTCCGAGAGATAGGATTTATATGCATTTAGAGAGGTGAGGAATAATTAGGGCTATTCCTCCTGGTTTTATGCGAGGTAAATTGTGTCTCACAAACTTGATTGAGGTTTTTGAGGAAGTAACCAAGAAGATTGATGCAGACAGAGTGGAAGACATTGTTTACTTGGACTTTAGTAGAGTCTTTGACAACGTTCCACATGTTAGACTAACTAGCAAAGTTAGATCATATGGGATTCAGAGAAAGCCTGGCAATTAGACACAAAATTGACTTAACAGCAGGAAGACAGAGTAGTGATGGAGGGTTGTTTCTCAGACTGAAGACCTGTGACTAGTGGTGTTCCACAAGGCTTAGTCCTGGGTCCACTTTTGTTTGTCGTTTATATAAATGACTTAGATGAGAATATAGCAAGCATGGTTGGTAAATTTGCAGATGATGCCAAGATTGGTCATATAATGGACAGTGAAGAAGGTTATCTAAGATTACAAAGACATCTTGATCTATTGGGTCAATGGGCTGAAGAGTGGCAGGTGGAGTTTAATAAATGCAAGGTGCTTCATTTTGGTAAAAGAAAACAAAGGCAGTACTTGTACAATTAATGGTAGGGCCTTGGGTGCTGTTGTAGAACAGATGGTTATAGGGGTTCAGTCACATAATTCTTTGAAGTGTACACCACATATAGATAAGGTGGTTAAGAGGGCATTTAGCAAGCTTGCCTTCATTGCTCAGACCTTTGACTTTCGGAGTTGGGACGTTATTTTGAGGTTGTACAGGATGACGATGAGGCCTCTTCTGGAGTACTGTGTCCAGTTTTGGTCTCCCTGTTATAGGAAGGATGTGATTAAGCTGGAGAGGGTTCAGAACAGATTTACCAGGATGTTTAAGGGAATGGAGAGTTTAAGTTATAAGGACAAGTTGGACAGGCTGGGATGTTTTTTTCACCGGAGGTTGAAAGTGACCTTCTACAGATTTATAAAATAATGAGGAGTATAGATAAGTTGAATGGCAAATGTTTTTTACCATAGGGTGGTGGATTTCAAGACTAGGGGCATATTTTTAAGTGGAAAGGAGAGAGATTTAAAAAAGACATAAGGGGTAACTTTTACAAAGAAAGTGGTTCATGTGTGGAATGAACTGCCAGAGGAAATGATGGATGTGAGTACAGTTACAAGATTTGAAAGACATTTAGATAAGTACATGAATAAGAAATGCTTAGCGGGAACTGGGCCAAGCACAGGCAGGTGGAACTAGTTTAGCTTGGAATTACGGTTGGCATGGACTGGTTGGACCAAAGAGTCTGTTTCTGTGTCACATGACTCTATGAGTCTGTAATCAGTCATTCGCTGCCTGAAAGGACTGTGACAGCAGATCTCCCACAGTCCAAAGATGTACAGGTTAGATGAACTGGCTATGCTAAATTGCCCATACTGTTCAGGGATGTGTAGGTTACGTGCATTAGTCATGGGTAAATGTAGAATAATAGGGTAAGGGAATGGGTCTGAGTGGGATATGCTTCGCAGGGTCAGTGTGGACTTGTTAGGCCGAAGGGCCTGTTTCCACACTGTAGGGATTCTGTGATTCTATGACTCCACGACTGTTTCTTTATTAGTTTCATCGGCTGTTTATCATCCACATGAAAGAGCAGACAAGGCCTTGATATAATGTCTCATTTAAAAGACAATGCAGTCCTCTCCCTCTGATAAGTCCAGATCACACTCCTATAATAGCTTCCTTGCTGTTGACTGGTCTGCCCATCCGTACTTACCTGGCAACTGACTATGAGTCGAAAAGTGTGGTGCTGGAAAACACAGCAGATCAGGCAGCATCCGGGTAGCAGGAGAGTCAACATTTCAGACATAAGACCTCCATAGGAATGTCCCTGTATCAGTGCAGGTTTCTTCTGGTGCTCTGGTTTTCTTCTACAGTCCAAAGATTAGCGGGTTAGGTGAATTGACCATGCTGAATTGCCCATTGTGTTCAGGTTAGTTGGATTAGCCATGGGAAATGCAGGGTTAAAGGATGAGTCTGGGTGAGATGTTGTTTGGAGGGTTGGTGTGAACTTGATGGGCTGAATGGCCAGCTTCCACATTGTTTTCATTGTATTCTAAGTCCAGTTGGATGACTCACAATGACTTTAATCTCCTGAAACTTGTTTCCATCGCTTTTGGAGTTGGGGAGGATTTTCCCCAATTGTTCCCCAGAGGCCTTATTTCTAGATGTTTTAACCTCGAGTATATTATGTGATGGTAAATGGGCTTATTGTTGTAGGAACAATAATTGTAGGGATGGAGATGTAGTTTTGGTGGAACATGATATTATGGAACGTAACCAATGAACCAACTGCTTTTTCTGTCTGTCATTTTCATATTTCCATAGGTGCAGTCTAGCATGAAAAGAATATAGAGACGCAGGAGAAAGTGTAAAAAAGGTTTTCAAGGATTAAGCTACAACTGAGGAGTAACACTTAGCAAGCAAGGTGGAACAGGCTGAGGTGTTCCTCTCCAGGAAAGAGAAAGCTGAGGGATAACCTGAAGGATGTAGGGGAGGTACTTTAACTTATGAATTAGATCAAATATGGGGTGTGAATATAAGATAAACATTAATACATCCAATGGAAGCAGGAGGAACTTCTATAGGCAGACAAGGATGAGAATGTGTAACTTACTGCCACATGGAGTGATTGAAGGGAATACTGGATGGGCAATAAATGCTGGCCTATCCAGCGACAATCTCACCCCATATATGCTTCAGAAAAGGTACAGATACATCAACAGTTAATTGTCAAGCTTTGTTTAATATTTTAACAGGTCAGAATAACTCTGATTATTCAAGGTATTGCTTTCAGACATCATCAAGAGAATGGCTGTCAGCTGTTTAGATGTATTGAAACAGGTACAGTCTGTGTACATAGTCTTTATGTCTGTAATGAATAGGGCCCTGTTTATTAATTTATGTAGCTTCCACCAGTCCACACAAGTGCACCACAAGTGAAGCCTAAATTGGTATTCATCCTTATTCTTCACACCCTCAGGATTATGTAGTTAATGTTGTCCAATTGTGGAATCACATTAAATGATGGAAATCATGTTGTGAACTTTGAATGTGGGCTCAGTAGCCTCCTTCACCTCCTATATCTTATGGGTGATGTGTTTCAACAATGTAGGAAAGTTCTTTTGTCCATAGGGAAGAACAATATTGAAATTTGAGAATAACAATGCCAATATAAGGAATCTCCAATCCATTAATGGCAGTGAGTTTGTCATGTGTAGGCTTCACCATGTTGTGTCATTTGCCTGTATATTGATTATGTTGGATGTGTAATGGAATAAGGTGAGCATTCATATTTATATTGACTTTGGTTCGTAGTTCCTGCTGTCCATTTTTCCTCAGAGGCACGATCTGATCATAGTAGATGCTTTAGCTCCTTTCAAGTTGACAATATGTCAGGTCAATCATTTATACTGTTTGATTCAAGTCTGGAAGTTGTTATGTTACAGGTACTTCCTGAACTTCATCCACATGTTTGTGTTTTAAGGGTATAACCTTGGGAAAAGTTTATGCGTTGGACTTTGGCTGAACCTTTTCAATGTTTCTGTGTTAAGCTTTATGTTGCATCTTTGGCTTTTCCTGAGGATTAGAGTTTCTGAACATTTTTTGCCATTGCCCCTTTGTAGCACACAGTTTACATGAGTCCTGCAATTAGGGGCATTACTTCAGTAAATGAGGTAAACTGCATTTCATGCATGATTTTGTTTATTGACTTTGTTTCCTGTTGTTGTGGAGTCAAGCACTTTGAGGTGTTGCTGTCTTATAACAATGGCTTCAAATGTTTATTCATCTTCCATCCATTGTGCATCAATAATGTATCCTTTATCTCAAGAATTCTCTTTGAATGACTTTATTGTAGAAACGATCAACAATTCCATGAGTCTTCTCTGTTGAAGTCACACTCCACTCCTTTGCACTGACATCTGCCAATAACCGGTCACTTGATTGCAGCCCATAGGACATAGATTCAATTCTAAAGTTGCAAAGGTTGAATTCTAAAGTTTACCTTATTCCTGAACTGGTGAAATTAAAGATCTTTTCAGGGTTTTTCTGGGCATTGTCAGATAAACCTGAAGAAGTAACTCCTTTCAAACTTCCAATTTCTCGATCAATGAAGAGTTTGACAGCTTTCTTTTCTAGGTCAGCTTTTTTTTAAGATTAGATTAGATTACTTACAGTGTGAAATAGGCCCTTCGGCTCAACAAGTCCACACCGACCCGTCGAAGCACAACCCACCCATACCCCTACATTTACCCCTTTTACCTAACACTACGGGCAATTTAGCATGGCCAATTCACCTGACCTGCATATCTTTGGACTATGGGAGGAAACCGGAGCACCCGGAGGGAACCCACGCAGACACGGGGAGAATGTGCAAACTCCACACAGTCAGTTACCTGAGTCGGGAATTGAACCCAGGTCTCCGGCGCTGTGAGGCAGCAGTGCTAACCACTGTGCCACCGTGCCACCCACATATTTGTTAGTCATTAAAATGAAGTACATCCTTTGTTTGAATAATTGGAACTCTGCTATGAGATCAGTAACTGGTCACTGTGAACTTTGTTTCTGTTATGTGCTGTATATTATAATGCTTGCTGCTTCTTTACTGTGTTCAAAGAGGTTTCCGTGGAACTGATTCCGAACCGACATTTGCTGACCTGAACTTCACTGCTTTACATGGCAGCTGCTGTTTCTTTTCACTGTGCAGAAAAAGAGAGATGATTGCAAATGGATATATTACAGCAAATCAGTGATTGCTGCTATCTGCTGATTGCAATCTCATTGACTTCAATTCAACTTAAGATGGCCAACATTTTCACCAACATGAGAAAATTAATGGAGTTTTGCGTGTCTTTGATCACATTTCATGCTTCTTTCCAACAGTCAAAATAGCGGAATTGAGTGATGATTCAATGGAAAGAAGTCTTGAAAAGCAGGAAAAATACTCCTTGTTTGTGCTGCAGCTGAAGATCACTACTGCAGTAGAATTAGACTGCACGTTCATATAAACCATTGTTTTTCTCCTGTTGGTTCTGAATCAATACCACTTTGCTTGTTTTTCTAAGTAGTGGGTCAGTCTACTGAAGTTCCACATTAACTGAGAAGTTAGTCAAATGCCCCCACATCAGAGAGGATGTCCTCAGAAACCCTCCTCCTAGTGAGGACCCTGTTATGCTGTAAAGTGAGTAAAAACACGCTAAATTTACTTTTTCTCACTTGCAGACTTCTGTATTGGGCTCAATGGTGTACTACCATGAGGATATTGAGTTAACCCAGGGAGTTAACTACTCAGTGTTTTCTAAAAACAATGTTCCAACGCTGCACATAACCTGCCATCACAATTTACTGAAAATGTGTTGCTGGAAAAGCGCAGCAGGTCAGGCAGCATCCAAGGAACAGGAGAATCGACGTTTCGGGCATAAGCCCTTCTTCAGGAATTACGTTTCCTGAAGAAGGGCTTATGCCCGAAACGTCGATTCTCCTGTTCCTTGGATGCTGCCTGACCTGCTGCGCTTTTCCAGCAACACATTTTCAGCTCTGATCTCCAGCATCTGCAGCCCTCACTTTTTCATCACAATTTACTCTTTGGGTTTTACTATTCTGTTGGCTTTTGTAACAAGACTACTGAGACTGGTTTCATAATGAGAAGAAGTCGCTAAAGATTTATTTACAGAGCAACTAAATGCACTATCACTCTATCACAGATGTTAGTATACTCTAG
Source organism: Chiloscyllium plagiosum (assembly GCF_037043375.1). Classification (NCBI taxonomy): domain Eukaryota; kingdom Metazoa; phylum Chordata; class Chondrichthyes; order Orectolobiformes; family Hemiscylliidae; genus Chiloscyllium; species Chiloscyllium plagiosum. The sequence continues at coordinate 32,396,888 of NW_028270156.1, read as the reverse complement.
GCTGTGTCACTCAACAAACTGATAGACTCATTGACTTCCCTGATGGATTATAAACTACAGCAACAATAGCAGCAGCTATTTAAGATGGGGGTTGATACCTTTATGCAAGATTATCAAATGGCATGATGTAACACATCATCTCTGACCTCTCTTAATGGTTTGTACTTGCCTGGTCATAGATACATGCAACAGCACGGCACTCTCTCCGGATGTGCTCTACTAGTGATTCCTGCTCTCTTGTCAAACTCTTCTGTAGTGCTCTGGAGCTCATGCTAATGCATATAAATTGCTCACAATGTGACTCTCTAAATTCCTTCTTGAACCCAGATGGACCTTCACTGATCAGAGATAATATGCTAGGCATTATCTTTTTAATTGACTTGCACATTTCTTCCTATGGTGTGTCACTTCCAGATGTTGAACTGTTAAGCCTCCAGCACATCTATCTCCGCCCGTTAAAGTTCATGACTTTTCTCAGTGAAATCTGACTCACACCCACCACTGTCTGAACAGGTATGCAAACACAAAAGAAAACTTGAATTTTTTAAAATCATTCACACGTGGGGGGCATGGTGGCTCAGTGGTTAGCACTGCTGCCTCACAGCGGTAGGGATCTGGGTTTGATCCCAGCCTCAGACAACTGACTGTGTGGAGTTACTTCTTGTCTCTGTGTGGATTTCCACTGGGTGCTCTGATTCCCTCACACGGTCCAAAGATGTGCAGGTTAAGTGGATTAGCCATGGGAAATTGCCCATAGTGTCCATGGATGTGTAGGCTAGCTGCATTAGCCATGGCAAAAGCAGGATAGGGTAGAGGGGTAGGTCAGCGTGGGATGCTCTTCAGAGGGATGCATTTGGACTTGAAGGGCCGAATGGCCTGTTACTATACTGTCAGGATTCTATGATTCTATGATAAGCTGAAGATATTAGACAGAGCAACACTGTGGACTGTAGAGCTGAAGGTTGCTGCTCTGCAAATAGTCACTGCTCTAGCCAAGTTGTTCCAGTAGAGTTGCTGCACTGGCATTTACCCAACCATATGGGAAATTGCCCAAGTACGTCCTGTCCATGAGAAACAGGACAAATCCCATCTGGCCACTTGCCATCCTTTCAATCATCAGCAAAATAATGGAAGGCGTCATTGACAGTTGTATTAAGTAGCACTTGTTCAGCAACAACCTGTATCCAATGCTCAATTTGGGTTTCACCAAGGTGATTCAGCTCCAGACCACCTTATAATCCTTGTCTTAACATGTACAAAAGAGTTGAATTCTAGAGATGAGATGATGGTACTCTTGACACCAAAGCAACATTCGAGTGAGTAGAGTATCAAGGAGACATAACAAAATGCAACCAATGGTAATCAGGATGAAACATCTCACTGGTCTGAATCACACCTAGCACACAGGAAGGTGGTTGTGATTGTTAGAAGCTAATCATCTCAGCCCTAAGACATTGCAATAGGTCTTCCATAGTATAGTGTCCTAGGCCCAGGTCCATTCTCTAGAAACAGAATTATCATTTCGAGTCCAAAAACATTTCTTTGCACATTAACTTTGTTTTTCTCTCTCCATTGATGTATTTTGCTTTTATTTGAGTGTGATGGAACACTGTCCGCTTGCCGTGATGAGTGCAAATCCAGCGACTCGCAAGACAATCGACACTGTGCAGGATGAAGCACCTCATTTGAAGGGCACCCTATCCACAATCGTAAACATGCATTCCCTCCACTGCCAGTGCACAGTGTCAGGATTGTATTTCATTGTCAACAGTGTGTCTCAAACCTTTTCCCACTGTCACACCATTTCAAGACTTGGAAACACTCAATGAATAATGAGAGGAGAAGGGAAGACCTATTAAGGCAAAGAAATGGGGGCCAGCTGTTTCTGACTTGCAGCCCATGTCTCCAAGATTTCAGTTTGTGGCTACACTTAACCTCCCCCCCCACTTCCCAACCTCCAACCCCCACCAACCTCTTCTACCTTGGAAATCTTGTTGTACAAATGTGTGTCAAAAAGTGTGGTACTGGAAAAGCACAGCCGGTCAGGCAGCATCCGGGGAGCAGGAGAGTCAACGTTTTGAGCATAAGCTCTTCATCAGGAGAGGCTTATACTCAAAACATCAACTTTCCTGCTCCTCGGATGCTGCCTGACTGGCTGTGCTTTTCCAGCACCACACATTTTGATTCTGATCTCCAGCTTCTGCAGTCCTCACTTTCTACAAGTGTTGTCTGGCAACTTGTCAGGGTTCCTTTAACAGCACCTTCCAAACCCATGATCTCTGCATCCTAGAAGGACAAACGCAACAGATGCATGGCACACCACCACCTGCAAGTTTCACTCCAAGTCACACACCATCCTGACTTGGAACAATACGTCCATTTCTTCACTGAGACCGGATAAAAATCTTCTCTCTTTAATAGCACTGTTGGTGCACCTACACCACCTGCATGGTTACAGTTCAGAACAGGAGCTCTCCACCATTTTTTCAAAGCAAACTATAGATAAGCTATAAATTCTGCTCTTACCAAAGAAATTGGCAAAATGTTTGCAATAATTAAAGGCTGTGAGTTACACCCTGTTCTATTTCAGGAATAACAAGATCTTTATCTGCTGGAGAAACCTGATTTCTTCCGTTGAGACCCCTGCTCAGGTGGATGGGGTCATTTCAGGCTGGGACAAAGTCCTGATTTATCTCGAGATAACTTCAGTAAAGAACTCACTCAGCTGACATCTGAGGAATTGGCTTCCTTTCCAATCTGCGATGTGTATCAGGAACACTGCAGCAACTGTGGTTTGGGTTCATCCCTCGACTTGGCAAATGGATGGGAATTACTCAACCATCCCCAGGATAACATCAGAGTACAGTTTGACCGGGTGGCCTTCTGGCCACATGCAGTTCTCTGACCTGAGTGAAAAAGGCAGTTACAAACAGAGCCATTCAGGATCTGATTAATAAGAGAATGATGCTACACCTGGATGGCAAGGAGCAGTACTGCCTGCTCCAGAAGTGATCTCAGCTGGAAGCTGGAAGGAAGCAGACATCAAAGGGTGTTCAGAGGAGAACTCCTGAACTTCCTGTCCACCAGGGCACATTAGAACAGTGATTGAAATTTCCTTTCTGCTTCTCTTCTTGATTATGCAGAATAGGTGTGTATTCCCCAGGTTGAGATTAGGAGGGTAAAGTATATGAAATCCTGAAGAAGTTTGAGAGAAGTATTGAGAAATGTTTCCCAGGCTTGGTAATTTAGAACACAGGGTCAGAGTGACCATTTTGGGTGTTTACAGAGGAAGGTTGTGAATCTTTGACACCCTCTTCCCCAGACAGGCCTGGATACTTAGTCACTGAGTAGAGTCAAGGTGAAGGACAATCAGTGTTTTGAATATTAAAGGCATAAATGGGCTACAGGGTTATTGTGGGAAATTAAGGTAAAGATCAATCATCATCTTATTGAATGCTGGGTGAGACATGGAGGGCCATTAGCATATCCAGCTCTGTTTCTTATGCTCTCCCCCCCTCATTTCTCCATTTTGGATCTTCAGTTAACATAGCAGCTCAGGCCTAGGAGACATCAAATATGGCTGTGTGTGTGTGTCAAAGAGAATGTGTCTGTGTGTGCATGTCAGAGTGTGTGTGACAAAGAGTGTGTATGTGTGAGAGAGAAAGATTGTGAGAGAGTGTGTGCGTGCCCTCATATGTTTGAGTGCATGCATGCACTTGTGTGTTTGTGTATGTGTGCATGTGTTTGTGTGTGCACCTTTGTGCTTGTATGTGAGTGTATATGTATGTGTTTCTGTGTGTCCATGTGTGTACCTGTGTGTTTGTGTGTTTCTCTGTGTGTGTGTGTACATGTGTATGTGTGTGTATGTGTGTCTGTGTGATTGTTAGTGCTCAATCGCATGTGTGCATGCACATGCGTGTGAGTGTGTGTATTGGTGTCTGTATGTGGGTGACTGTTAGTGTGTGTCTGTATGTGTGCATGTGGGTGTTTGTATGTGTGTCTGTACATGTGCATGTCTGTGTGGGTTTGTGAGTGTGTGTGTGTTGTGTGTGTGTGTGTAATTTCTCCTCCCGGAAGGTGCTAAGAGAGGAGGTGAGAATGGGAAAGCATTGGGTAAGTTGGTCCTGGAGATACCTTCCAGCTCCAGTCCAATCTCTGACCCTGAGCTCATGAACCCTGCCACCACCTCAGTAACTAAAAGCTGGCAAGCAAGTTCATGAATGATAGTTTTGACTCACAAGCAGTTAAAGCCCTTGAGTAGTCAAATAGCAGCCACTTAAGGCCCTTAACTCATCATATGCCCTTTCCTTTGTGTCTAACCTGCCAGACCCCATCTCCTTCCAACTCTAACTCTGCAACAAAAAGATAAATGGATTTACCTTCTCACTGTCAGAGGACCTGAGAATTAGGCCTTGATGGTTTACTGTGATGGTTGATACAGTGAGGTATCTTGCTGGTGTGAGCTCCTTTGTTTGTCACCACCTAACAAGCTCACTCCAACTTAGAATGAAAAGAGGGGAAAATTGCCCCCAGTGCGTGAGAGGGAGAGTGTGCATGTGGGTGGGTGTGCGTATGTGAGTGTGTATCTGTGCATGACAGTGTGTGCAGCCAGTATTTAGAGCAGATGACCGAGTCCTCACCCACCAAGACGGGAGCCTGGTGTGGCACCCTGTCCAGAAGGACCATTAGGTGCCAATGAGGCAGATCAATAACAGGCTTCCCAGGGTCTAGCACCCCCTGCTGTTGGAGACCTGAAGCTGAGTACTGTAGAGCACACCAGTGGCACTGGTGACTGCTGTGGATAACTCACCAGCTGGAGATCCAGGCTTGCTGAGACCTAGTGTTGGCTGGAGAATCAAAGGGTAGACATTGTGAGAGCAGTTGGCAGCCTGAGCAGTGAATTGAAATGCATCTTTGTTTTTAATACGTTCTTCGTGGGGAGTCCCTTGCCCACAACAGCAGGGTGAAACCCTCAGGTTAGCATTCATATCCAACTTTGGAATCTCAACGGGCAGCAGGGTGAGAAGGCCACTTGTGGGTTCCCTACCACAGACATAGTTGAGGAAGAGGCAGGAAGGTGATTGGGTCCCCACCCAACATTTACCCACTTAATTAAATGCCCCCACCCACAAGCCTAGTCTCAGGGGAGAGTGTTAAATACCCACCCTATGTGTGGGTGGGTGAGTGTTTGTACATATAGCCTGTTGAGAAATTATACACGTCCCCCTAAAAAATACTGAGTGTAAAGATTGATAATCTGGGAGTTATTGTGAGTCTGATTTCAGGAATGAGCTGCATTATCATTGAATATGAACCTCAGAGAATTACTGATGACTGTATTTCCTTGTCATTTCTCCAGCAGTTCATCTGCTCCAAACTGGATCTGTTGAGTGTAAAAGAACTAAATGTGCAACTGGAGACTTCGACCTGCGTGAAACACTGTCTACTACAGAGAGACACTCACCTCAAAAATCACCAGATAACCTCCTGGCAATCCGAGTCACTGTGAATAGTGACAGCAGCAGGTAATAGTGATGTTAACCCCCCCCCCCCATTGTACTGAAGGTTCCTTCCCTCAATGATCTGCTCTGCGCTAGAAGCCAGTTATATTGCATGTTTCACATTGAGACGAAGGAATCTTGGCTACGCCTGAATCTGTCCTGAATCTAAATAGAGGAACCTCTGATGGTATGAGGTATGAGCTGGCTATGATAACTTGGGGAGCGTTACGTGAAGGATGACTGTAGATAGGCAATGGCAAACATTGAAAGAGTGCATGAAGAAAGTGCAACAATTGTTCAGCCAAGTCTGGTACATAAACCGAATAAGAAAGGTGGCTCCACTGAGGGAGGTTAAGGACAGTGTTAGATCCAAAGTAAGGTCATTAATTTGGCCAAAAAGAGCAGCAGACCTGAGGATTAGGAACAGCTTTAATTTCCACAAAGGATGGCAAAGATTAAGAGAGGAAAATAGAGTGCGGGAATAAGCTTGTGAGAATACATACACTGATTGTAAAGGATTCCAAAGGGTACGTGAAGAGAACAAGACAATTTTAGGTCTCTTACAATCAGAAACATGGAAAGTTATAATGCAAACAAAGAGATAGTTGTCCAATTAAAATCATACTTTGGTTCTATCTTCACAAAGAAGGACACAAAAACCCCCCGCAAATGCTGGCAAACACACAGCCAAGTGAGAGAGACGAACTGAAGGCAAACAGTAGTTTTAGAGAAATGGTTTTGAGGAAACTGATGGATCGAAGGCTGACATATCCCCAGGGCCCCGATAATCTACATCCCAAGATACTTAAAGAAGTGGACCTGGAAATATTGGATGCATTGGTGGTCATCATCCAAGATTCTATAGACTCAGGAACAGATTGTAAGGATTGGAGGGTACCTACGGTAACCCCACTATTTAAAAAATGGTGCAGAGAAAAGTGAATTACAGACACGTTGTCCTGACATCAATAATAACGAAAATGCTGGAGTCCATTTCAGAGCAGACTATTTGGAAGACAGTGCCAGGAGGGGACAGAAAGTGAAATCATGCTCACCAAATCAATTGGATTTTCTGAGGATGTAACCAATGGCGTTGGTAAGGGAGGGGGGGGGGGGGGAAACTAGTGGATAAGGTTGACTTGGACTTTCAGAAAACATTCAATAAGGTCTCCTGTAAGAGATTACCCAAAAAGTTAAAGCACGTGGGATTGTGGTTGGTGTACTGACGTGACTAGCAACACGAAACAAAGTGTAAGAGTAAATGGGTCATTTTGTGAGTGGCAGCCAATGACCAGTGGGATACTGCAGGGGTCAGTGCTTGGACCCTTGCTATTCACAATAATGATTTAGATAAGGGAACTAAATGTAATATCTCCAAGTTTCCATACACTAAAGCTGGAGGGTAGAGTATACTGTGAGAAAGATGCAGAGATGCTCTAGTATGATGTGGAAAAGTTGAACGAGTGAGAAAATTTCTTCATTCATTCCTGGGATGAGGACATTGCTGGCTAGGCAGCATTTATTGCCCATCCCTAACTGTCCAGAAAGCAGCTCAGTGTCAATCATGTTGCTGTGGGTCTGGAGTCACATGTAGGCCAGACCAGGTAAGGATGGCAGTTTCCTTCCCTAAAGGACATGAGTGAACCAGATGGGTTTTTCCAAAAAACGACAATGGATTCAGGGTCATCGTTAGATTCTTAACTCCAGGTGTTTTAACATTGAATTCAATTCCAGCATCTGTCATGGCAAGATTCAAATCCAAGTCTCTAGCACATTATCTGAGACTCTGGATTAATAGATTAGATTAGATTACATTACAGTGTGGAAACAGGCCCTTCGGTCCAACAAGTCCACACCGGCCCGCCGAAGCGCAACCCACCCATATCCCTACATTTACCCCTTACCTAACACTACGGGCAATTTAGCATGGCCAATTCACCTGACCTGCACATCTTTGGACTGTGGGAGGAAACCGGAGCACCCGGAGGAAAACCACGCAGACACGGGGAGAATGTGCAAACTCCACACAGTCAGTCGCCTGAGTCGGGAATTGAACCCGGGTCTCTGGCGCTGTGAGGCAGCAGTGCTAACCACTGTGCCACCGTGCCGCCCAATAGTCCGGCGTTACTGCCACTGGGCCATTGCCTCCCATTCAATGCATTGCAGACGCAGTATAATGTGAAAACATGTGAGGTTATCCACTTTGGTGGCAAAAACAGGAAGGTGGACTGTTATCTGAATGACGATAGATCAGGAAACCAGTCACTGAGGGTGAGCATGCAGGTGCAGCAGTCACTGAAGGTGAGCATGCAGATACAGCAGTCACTAAAAGTGAGGATGCAGGTACACCAGTCACTGAAGGAGAGGATGCAGGTACAGCAGTCACTGAACGTGAGGATGCAGGTACAGCAATCACTGAACGTGAGGATGCAGGTACAGCAGTAACTGAAGGTGAGCATGCAGGTACAGCAGTAACTGAAGGTGAGGATGCAGGTACAGCAGTCACTGAACGTGAGGATGCAGGTACAGCAATCACTGAACGTGAGGATGCAGGTACAGCAGTAACTGAAGGAGAGGATGCAGGTACAGCAGTAACTGAAGGTGAGGATGCAGGTACAGCAGTCACTGAACGTGAGGATGCAGGTACAGCAGTAACTGAAGGGGAGGATGCAGGTACAGCAGTCACTGAAGGTGAGCATGCAGGTACAGCAGTAACTGAACGTGAGGATGCAGGTACAGCAGTAACTGAAGGTGAGCATGCTTGTACAGCAGTCACTGAAGGAGAGGATGCAGGTTCAGCAGTCACTGAAGGTGAGGATGCAGGTACATCAGGCAGTAAAGGTGAGGATGCAGGTACAGCTGGCAGTGAAGGTGAGGATGCAGGTACAGCAGGCAGTGAAGGTGAGGATGCAGGTACATCAGGCAGTGAAGGTGAGCATGCAGGTACAGCAGTCACTGAATGTGAGGATGCAGGTTCAGCAGTCACTGAAGGTGAGGATGCAGGTACAGCAGTCATTGAAGGTGAGGATGCAGGTACAGCAGTAACTGAAGATGAGCATGCAGGTACAGCAGTCACTGAATGTGAGGACGCAGGTACAGCAGTAACTGAATGTGAGGACGCAGGTACAGCAGTAACTGAAGGTGAGGATGCAGGTACAGCAGGCAGTGAAGGTGAGCATGCAGGTACACCAGCCACTGAAGGTGAGGATGCAGGTACAGCAGGCAGTGAAGGTGAGCATGCAGGTACAGCAGGCAGTAAAGGTGAGCATGCAGGTACACCAGCCACTGAAGGTGAGGATGCAGGTACACCAGTCATTGAAGGTGAGCATGCAGGTACAGCAGGCAGTGAAGGTGAGTATGCAGGTACAGCAGGCAGTGAAGGTGAGCATGCAGGTACAGCAGGCAGTGAAGGTGAGGATGCAGGTACAGCAGTCACTAAACGTGAGGATGCAGGTACAGCAGTCACTGAAGATGAGTATGCAGGTACAGCAGGCAGTGAAGGTGAGCATGCAGGTACACCAGTCACTGAAGGTGAGTATGCAGGTACAGCAGGCAGTGAAGGTGAGCATGCAGGTACAGCAGTCACTAAACGTGAGGATGCAGGTACAGCAGTCACTGAAGGTGAGGATGCAGGTACAGCAGGCAGTGAAGGTGAGGATGCAGGTACAGCAGGCAGTGAAGATGAGCATGCAGGTACAGCAGTCACTGAACGTGAGGATGCAGGTACAGCAGGCAGTGAAGGTGAGCATGCAGGTACAGCAATCACTGAACGTGAGGACGCAGGTACACCAGTCACTGAAGGTGAGTATGCAGGTACAGCAGGCAGTGAAGGTGAGCATGCAGGTACAGCAATCACTGAACGTGAGGACGCAGGTACAGCAGGCAGTGAAGGTGAGGATGCAGGTACAGCAGGCAGTGAAGGTGAGCATGCAGGTACAGCAGTCACTGAAGGAGAGGATGCAGGTACAGCAGGCAGTGAAGGTGAGGATGCAGGTACAGCAGTCATTGAAGGTGAGCATGCAGGTACACCAGTCACTGAAGGTGAGCATGCAGGTACAGCAGGCAGTGAAGGTGAGGATGCAGGTACAGCAGGCAGTGAAGGTGAGGACGCAGGTACACCAGTCACTGAAGGTGAGCATGCAGGTACAGCAGGCAGTGAAGGTGAGGATGCAGGTACAGCAGGCAGTGAAGGTGAGGATGCAGGTACAGCAGTCATTGAAGGTGAGGATGCAGGTACAGCAGGCAGTGAAGGTGAGCATGCAGGTACAGCAGTCACTGAAGGAGAGGATGCAGGTACAGCAGGCAGTGAAGGTGAGGATGCAGGTACAGCAGTCATTGAAGGTGAGGACGCAGGTACACCAGTCACTGAAGGTGAGCATGCAGGTACAGCAGGCAGTGAAGGTGAGCATGCAGGTACAGCAGTCATTGAAGGTGAGCATGCAGGTACAGCAGGCAGTGATGGTGAGTATGCAGGTACAGCAGGCAGTGAATAAGGCAAATGGCATGTTGGCGTTCATAGTGAGAGGACTGGAGTACAGGAGCAGGGATGTCCTGCTGCAATATCATAGGACCTTCATGAGACCATACCTGGAGTATTGTGTGCAGTTTAATCCTCTATCTGATGAAGGATGTCGTGGTGCTGGAGGGAGTGCAACGAAGGTTTACTGGACTGATTGCTATCATTGGCAGGACTGACATATGAAGAGAAACTGACTCAGTTCGAGTCGTAGAGTCATTGAGATGTACAGCATGGAAACAGACACTTTGGTCCAACTCGTCCATGCCAACCAGATATCCATTTTCCAGGACAAATACTCCAACCTTGGCAACATCCTTGTAAATCTTTAATGAAACCTTTCAAGTTTCACAACATCCTTCCGATAGGAAGCAGACCAGAATTGCATGCAATATTCCAAAAGTGGCCTAACCAACGTTGTGTACATCCACAACATGACCTCCCAACTCCTGTACTCAATACTCTGACCAATAAAGGAAAACATACCAAATGCCTTCTTCAGTATCCTATCGAGCCAGACTCCACTTTCAAGGAACTATGAACCTGCGCTCCAAAGTCTCCTTGTTCAGCAACTCCCTAGGACTTTACCATTAAGTGTCTAAGTCCTGCTAAGATTTGCTTTTAGGACAACATTCACTGGATTTCAGAAGAATGAGTGGGGACCTATAAAATTCCATCAAGTCTGGACAGGGTAAATGCATGTAGGTTGTTCTCAATGGCTGGAGTGTCCAGAACCAACAGTCGTTCTCTTTCCCCATAGTCCCGTGATTATAAATATTAGCATTTCGGCAAACTAAGAACATAATATCAGAAGGACTCTGATGAAGGTGTGGGAATAGAGGAACACGTGGAGATCACACAGCTTCTCGAGCCATCTGCTGCATCCTTCAATGGGATCATGGCTCATTTAACACCATCCACCACCTTGGTTCTCTAACCCGGAATCTCCTGATCCAACAAAACACTGGTGGTGTCAGCCCTGAGCTCTCCCATCTCTATCAGCTTCTCGGGAGAGAAACCTTCAGATACATCTCGGAGTGACTGAGCTCTAACTTTAAAGCATTTCCTGCTTGTTCTGGATCCCCCACCAGAGGAAACTGGTGTTTGGTAAATTTCCCTTTATTGATCAGTGCATTGAATCTAGGATTTGGGAGGTCACATTGTGGCTGTACAGGACATTATTCAGGCCACTATAGGAATACTGTATACAATTCAAGTCTCCCTGCTATAGGGAGGATGTTGTGAAACTTCAAAAGGTTCAGAAAAGATTTACAAGGATGTTGCCAGGGTTAGACGGTTTAAGCTACAGGGAGAGGCTGAACAGGCTGGGGCTGCTTTTCCTGGAGGCTGAGGGGTGACCTTAAAGAGGTTTATAAAATCATGAGGGACATGGATAGGATAAATAGACAAGGTTATTTCCCCAGGGTCGGGGAGTTCAGAACTAGAGGGCTTAGGTTTAGGGTGAGAGGGGGAAGATATAAAAGGGACCTAAGGGGGCAACCTTTTCATGCAGAGGCTGGTGCATGTATGAAATGAGTTGCCAGAATAAGTGGTGGAGGCATTTAAAAGGCATCTGGATGGGTATATGAAGGGTTTAGAGGGATATGGGCCAAATTCTGGCGAATGGAACTGGATTTATATAGGATATCGGGTCGGCATGGACAAGTTGGACCAAAGGATCTGTTTCTGTGGTGTATTTCTCTATGGCTCTCTGTCTACTCTATTAATTCCTTTAACCTTAGACACCTCAACCAGAATACTCCTTCACCTTAACCTACTCTTCTTCTCTTAGTTGCTGCTTCTCCATTTTCCTGACCTTGCCTTCCCCACAGATCTGAAAGTACATTGAATCCCATACTGAATCAGGAGGCAGGCTCTACTCTCTAGCAAGATGTGAAATCAAAGACCAGCAACTCCTTTATGCTGATGGTACTGTTAACCACCCAGAAGGAACCACCTACTCAAAGACTCATGGCCAGCCTTTCCCTTGCCTGTGACTACAAACATCGGACAAAGTTTTGCATCTCCACCCTGGTCACACTGAATAATGATCGGCTGGGGGTCGATAGTAAATGCAATGATTCCCGATCCACAATGACGGCACCTTGATGCAGAGTTCAATACTCACATAAGGAAAGGAATGTAGCCGACATGTAAAGCACACAACACCAAGCCTCAGGGCTGACTGGGTGGTTTATCAGGCCTGTCCTTTCAGCACCTTGATGTAGGGATATGAAGTGTGCCAAGAAAAGAAGCTCAGTAATTTCCACCTTTACTGGCTGCTGCACGCTTTGAGTATATCTCAGCAGGACAACATTCTGAGTGTAGCAGTCCTCCTGAAGGCATAGAATTCCTACAATATGGAAACAAGCCCTTCAGCCCAACAAGACCACACTGACCCTCTGAAGAGTAACCCATCCAGACTCATTTACCCCTGACATATGCACCTAACCTACACAGCCCTGAACACTTTGGGCAATTTAGCATGGCCAATTCACCCAATCTGCACATTTTTGGATTATGAGAGGAAACCTGAGCACCCAAAGGAAACCCACGCAAGACACCTATAGTGGTCCCTGGTGCTGTGAGGCAGCAGTGCTAACCACTGAGCCACCGTGCCACTCCTATGTGTTGGCACCAGTGATTTGCAGAATGGAAGATAGTTATACACACCACATTCTGTAGGTGAAGTAGGTGGAGCCAGATTAGGGGCTGTGTCAGTGTGACATGACCATCAGCTATCACCGCTGGGAAGCACCAGCAGCTGGAGGGGGGGAGATGGTGACACTTCCTGTGGCTGGTGTCCAAACACCATGAAGACCAGAGACTACAGCGGTTTGGCAACAGTTCTATTGCTCAATTAAAAAATTCACTTGTCAGTTTCATGAGTTGTGCTTGTAGCAAAAATTGCCTCTTGTGGGTTCTTCTTCCCAGCTACAAATGAACCAGATAAACAGGCCCCATCTCAAAAGCCTATTTTATCTGGCTCCATCATTTCTCACAGATTGAAGGATGCCAATACGTAGTCTGCTACTACTGGACTGGTGTTACTCCATTTCCATGGGGTCTCTGAGTTACTGAGCAACATGTTTGCCTCAGCAGATACGGCAGGGCCTGTCCCTGCATGTTATTTTGCATCAATTTCACCAAAATGTAGCTGCTAATTGACAGAGCAATGCAAAGAAAGAAAAAGTTTGTATGTTTACACATCTTTAACATCACTTCAATACTCAAGCAATCTTGACCATCAGTGACTGGTTTTGACTGGGCTGTCCCTGTTTTATTTGTAAGCAAATGCAGCATCAAATGCAACACCTGAGTACTGATTAACTAAATAACCAACTAATCTATTTTTCAGTGGTGTTCATTGAGGGGTAAATGTTGATCAGGACACAGTCAAGAATTCACTTGCCTCTTCTTCGAAATAGTGTGATTTCCATCAACAAGTTAAAGTGCAAGACTTTTAGTTTGGGTGAATGGATACCAGTAGGTGGCATGGTGGCTCAGTGGTTAGCATTACTGCCTCACAGCACCAGGGACCTGGGTTCGATTCCAGCCTCAAGTGACTGTGTGAAGTTTGCATGTTCTCCCTGTAGTCTGTGTGGATTTCCACTGAGTGCTCTAGTTTCCTCCCACAGTCCAAAGATGTATAGGTTAAGTGGATTGGTTCTGTTAAATTGCCTCATAATGTCCAGACATCTGTAACCTAGGTGGATTAGCCATGGTAAATGTGGGGTTTTGGGGATAGGGTGGGGAGATCAGTCAGGGTGAGTTCTCTTCGGTGGGTTGGTGCAGACTCGATGGGCCGTATGGCTTTTTTCAGTACTACAGAGATTCTATGATTCTTCAAACATGGCTTGCCTCATTGACAGAGACAGAGAGCAAGAAAGTTCTCCAAAATTATTGAAACTACTAGTTAGGCCTGAGCAGAGTGTTATGCCTAATTCTGGGAAAGATGTCAAGGTCTTGGAGAGGTCATAGAGGATGGTTGTAGGAATGAGAGACTTTAGCCCCTCAAAACCTGGGAATGTTAACCTTCAAACAGAGAGACTTAATGGAGAGGTTCAAAATTGTGAAAGGTTTTGATAGAGTAAATAGTAATAGGGTAGTGCCCAGGGAAACCAACCTCAAAGTAACTTGCAGAAGAATCAGAATGATTTTAAATATGGCGTTGTTATGACTTAGAATGCAAAGTCTGAAAGTGCATTAGAAGTAAAGTGCATGGTAATGTTCACAGGTAAAGTTAAAATGGAAGTATTTGTAGCACAATGAAAGGGAAATGAGATGGAAGAACTGATATAGTTGTGATGGGTCAAATGCCTGCTCCCATGCTGTAAAATTGAATATTCTAGCAGCCTGCTGTCAATTGCCAAAGCCATCCTGATACCAGATCACAAGTCCATCAAATGTGGAAGGTCTTAAGTACAGGGTACACAGAGCAATCAGCCTCACTATAGATTTTTCTTCTGCTCAGGCCTCTGAGCTCTGGGTTTGAATCCCACTTTTGGATTTGTTGGCTACGCAAGTACCCTACCCCAGGAGCAGGCAGATTTGATGTGTTTTGGAGCTGGTCCTCAGCCGAGATAAACGAGGAGTGTTCGTGTCAGGCAGGAGAGGGAGCTGAAAGACATGGAGAGTAATCAGTCTCTCAGTCGTTTGCAATCATGTTGAAACTTGTGGTAGCTGAGCTAAGCACAGATTTTTCTCTGAAGCTACATAGATCTGGTTCCAATAGCCTGTAGGTTCGTTTGACATCAGATCATTTAACACGGGCGCTTACCTCATTGCTGATTAAGTTGAGGTTAGAACTGAGTCATTCAGTCTGGGAGCTGGTGAGTCTACTCCTCAGAAATCTATCTCCCAGATTCCGTGCCTGTACAGACCTCAGGAGATTATTATTAGTGATTGGACTTTAATAAAAAGATGATTAGAACCAGAAGGCCAGAAATGTAACTCTAAACACTGCGTGGCAGACACTAGGAAAAATATTAGTTGGTGCTTTGTAGGATGATTTTGAACTGGAGCTTTTCTCAAATGTTTTGCCTTTATTTCCTGACGTAATGGATTCGCCTTAAGTTTGCTTCAGGCCATGGGAACAGGAGATCATTAAGAGGACAATTGCCCCACTTCTGCTCTGATTTTATGTGTGCGTTCTGCCCCTCAGTCATGTTTTGCCGTGCTGTTCAATTAAATCATGGAAAAATCAGGCGCTGTATTGTTCTCTAACGAATGGATGGCTCATACAATATACATAACATAGTTAACAAAAGCTACCCTTATTTATATTGCTCCGTTAACATGGTGAGTGTCTCAAGGCACTTCATAAACGCATCACGGAACAAAATCTGACACAAAAGTTGATTGGTAACCAATAGTTCAGTCAAACAGCTAGGTGTTAAGTCACGTCTTAACAAAGGTGAGAGATTTGCGCGCCAACTGTAGCTTAGCGAATAGCACACTGACTTATGGGTGATGAGGTATTATGTTCACATTCCACTCCTAGGCCTGAGTGCAAGGGTTACTGGTGATTTTCCATTGCAGTATTAAGGGAGCACTGCATTGTCAGAGGTGTTGTCCTTTACATATGATCTTAAATCGAGGCTCGAATTGCCAGCTTGGGTGAATGTAAAACACCCCTCACTATTTCAAAGGATTCTGCCTTTCTCTATCCCTTAATCATCATTACAAAATAATAGATGCCTAGTTTGTTACACTTCATTAATTACAGCTAGAAATGTTGGCAGACCATTTGCTGACGCAACTAAACAAGAAAGAGAGACCTTGAGGTTGAGGGAGATAATCTAGAGCTTAGGGACACAGGCAGCAGAAAGCATGACTGTCATCAAAATTGGACATGGAGGTTTGATTTGGATCCTAGAGGATTGGAGCATGTTGCAGAGATAGAAAGGGAGGAATTTGAAAACAACTATAACCAAGGAACTCCATGTAGGTCAGTGAGGAGACCACAGTGTTTTTACAACGATCATAAGGTGAGAAAACACATGACCAAAATTGAGGACGTTAAAACAAAATGGTGGTCATTTGGCCATTGTGTTAACTCTTTTGAATGGCTATCAAATTAATCCAATAAAAAGACTTTGACCAACTGATGACAAAGAAATGGTTTTGATCCAATGGTGATGAAGGAAAGGTCAGGTCGGCGTGTGAGATGGAGGGGAACTTGCGTGTTGCGTTTTCCCATCCACCTGCTGCCTTAGGTCTCCTGTTTGAGAAGGTGTGAGGTCCCAGTGAAACATCTGGGGACATTTACTATTTGGGTGGGGAGCCAAAGTCCACAAAATAAAACCATAGGCACCTCTGTGCGTTAGAGAAAGACAATTGGTTACGTTTGAGTCGAGGCAAACCTCTCCAACAAACAACAGGGTAAAGCAAGGAAGCCTCCACAAACAAACACAGCCAGCACAGAATCAAAAAGAGAAATTGCTGGAAAAACCCAGCAGGTCTGGCAGCATCTGTGGAGAGAAAGTAAAGTTAATATTTCAGGTCCACTGACCCTTTTGAATAATTTCTGTTTTAGTTTCTGATTCCCAGCATCTATAGTTTTTTTTTATTTTGTTTTTGTACAGCCAGCACAGGGACTGAGCATGCACTGTTTCCTTTATTCTACACTAGTCATTAAAGCCAACTGAGCACACACACTCAATGTGAAAAGTGCTACATAAATACATGCTGTTGCTGAAGCTGTGTTACTCATTCCAATTTAAGACACAAGATCCTAAAATATTTCATTACATTCAGTTTAAAGTTAGGAATCTACACTCTTTCTGTATAAATTTCTGTGCTGCTTGTACTGAAAGCTAGGCTGTAATGCATTCAGTTTCCCAATTTCTTTTCTTTTCATGTTTTTTTGCCTGGATAGTTCTGAAGGTGAGAGAGAGGAGCCTTACTCTGACCCCTCTGACCGTGAAGCGATGATCCCCCCTGCCCTGGGAGGCTCCTTACCAGAAGCAGAGGACAAGGAACTGAGACAGAGGCACCACCAGGCACACAGTCAAGAGGAATCACAGGCTGGTCAATCCAACCCAAATTCCAAAGCTCAGGAAGGTAAGCCTCAGCGTCAAAGTTTGACATTTTCTTCTAGAATCACCCTCCTGCACAAACCTTTCATTTTGGCTGGAATGTGGAATGTGTACCTCTGAATAGGGATTTTGTCATTAAACTGCTTTTATTGTGTCGATGGGATTTGCTAGATGTTGGCCATCTCACACTGAGAGAGCCATACCCTTAGTGTTTGAATATATGCTGCAATCCTGTGACCCTCACAACTATTCCAGCGAAACCCCTTCTTAGTTTCCATTTTCCCTCACCTCCCTCAACCCACTCCGATCCCGTAGCCAGTTCATTTCTACTCACCCTATAACCTTGAATCTACAGTCAAATACTTGTATCAAGATTCTTTGTAGAACTGTCAGGGATGGTCAATCAGGAACCCCCCATCAGCCCTCTTCCCCCACTCGAAACAAAAAGGAACGTGCAGGAAAGTTGCGAAGGAGTGATAAAACAACCAGAGGAGAATTATTTTGGCACGATGCAGTTGTCATGACAGAGGCTGCTCTGCCTGTGAAGCAGATGGAAGCAGATTCAATCGGAACTGGTTTAAGAAAATTGGTTAAATATTTGCTGGGGTTAGGTGAGCCAGGCTATGAGGAAAGATCAAGGTGTCAGGGACTAATGCACAAGCTCTTTCAAACACAGGTATGGTGAGCCAAATGGCCACCTTCTGTGCTATAGGTTTCTTTAGCTCCTCTTATGTTTTATCTGATTTTAATTAATTGACTGAGATTAAACTGTAGCTATATAACTTGCAGAAATGGTCACATCTACATTGTAGCAGAGGCTGAATTATTATTGCCTAAACTTTTCGCAGCAATCTAAGTGTGTATTTGGAATAGAAATGTAGCATTGGTGTCGAACAGGTATCATTTTTACACAGATACTAATATTTTAATGTCAGTCTGAAGTTCTGAATGAAGCCCCATGGAGGACAATCTCTCACCGCTGCATCTCTGTGTCAACTCTGCCTCAGTAGGGAACCCTCTCAAGTGAATGAGAAAGTTGCCTTTATTCTGAAAAACACCAGGGCAGGTCTCTCCCTCTCCCCAGTGTCCTGGGGCAGTATTTAATCTCTCAGCAACATCAGTGAAACAGATGCTCTAGTCATTATTGTATTGCTGCTTGCGAGACCTTACGGTGCATAAATTGGCTACCACATTTGCAAATAAAAGCAGCAACTACACTTCACAACATACTTAATTGGCTGTAATGATCCTTGGGATGTCTTGAGATTAAAAGCTTCATGAAAGTAGACATTGTTAGTGAGCATGAAAATGTGTTGCTGGAAAAGTGCAGCAGGTCAGGCAGCATCCAAGGAGCAGGAGAATCGACGTTTCGGGCATGAGCCCTTCTTCAGGAATGAGGAGGGGCTTAGTGAGCATTGTTAAAAGTCACACAACACCAGGTTATAGTCCAACAGGTTTAATTGGAAGCACTAGCTTTCGGAGTGACAATCACCTGATTAAGGAGCAGCGCTCCGAAAGCTAGTGTGCTTCCAATTAAACCTGTTGGACTATAACCTGGTGTTGTGTGATTTTTAACTTTGTCCACCCCAGTCCAACACCGGCATCTCCGATTAGTGAGCATTGTTAGTGAGCATTTAGTGTACTACACTACCATCTAGTGGTAAAATGAAGAACTGTATGCACTCATTCGAAGGACTGGGTTTTTTGCACCGTTGGGGATTTGAAAGTTGTGGGATTCAGAGAGCAGCTTGCTTGTCCCTGATCTGGCTGAAATTTTACAGGAAGTGGAGGAGGCATCAGAGAGTTTGCTGTCACCCGTTCTTAAGCCTATAGTGGTCCATTAATGGTACTGTCTGGCGAAGGCGTGATCACCTTTGGTGGCCCTTAGAACCATCAGAAGCAATCTCCACCTGGTCATCCCTGGCCCTTTGAATCCAGCTACTCACCTTCATCAATCCCCTCATCAACAACACCATCCTGGACCCAGCTGGGCTCCTCAGCATGGTGATGATATTCTAGCCCAAAGAGTGGCCACCTTATCCATTTCTCACTGCTGGGACTACATTCAGTTGACTGGCTGCTCTCTAGGGCAGGACATCCTCCAGATTTGGAGGCATCTTCAAGCAATTAACATTGCTCCCAGCATTAACTTGCAGCACGGCAGCCATCAAGATCGTGAGCGGGTTCCTGCTGACATTTTAGCCTTTAAGCCCACAGCATCTGTCACATTTTGAGGAATAAAGTTCCACATTTCCACCTATTGTGTAAAGAAGTGCTCCTTGACTTTATTCCAGAATTACCTAGACATTAATTATAAGGTTAAATCACCTTGTTCTCAATTTCCCTCATCAGGCGAAGTAATTGTTCTGCATCTACAAATACAAATAGAAAACCTGTATTTCCAGATCAACATTCCAACACCCCAGGTCACTTCAAAACACCTTTGAGCCAGTGGAGTACCTTTGACATGCACCAACTGCTGTCCTGTCAGAAACTGGTATTATGATTCTCAACAAGGGAATCCTGTCTATCAGTAAATTATAGTAAAGCATTTTCTTCTGTTGACACGGTTCTGTACACGTTACAAATCCCATAATTACAAATCCTGAAATGCTAATTAAGGAAGTCAAAGGTGCAATCAAAATGAAAGAAAAAAAAAGCCATTATCCTGCAAAAATTAATGGCAACTCAGAAGGTTGGGCAGAATTTATAAACTGGAATTGTGAAGTGTGGCACAGGAAAAGCACAGCAGGTCAGGCTGCGTCAGAGGAGCAGGAGAGCTGACGTTTTGGGTATAAGCCCTTTATCAGGAACATTCATGCCCCTGCTTCTCGGATGCTGCCTGACCTGCTGTGCTTTTCCAGCACTACATTTACCGACTCTGATTCTTCAGCATCTGCAGTCCTCACTTTCCCTTGAATTTAAAAACTAGCAAAGAATGACAACAAGATTAATAAAGAGGAAGAAACTAGATTAGATTAGTTTAGATTACTTTACAGTGTGGAAACAGGCCCTTCGGCCCAACAAGTCCACACCGCCCCGCCGAAGCGCAACCCACCCATACCCCTACATTTACCCCTTACCTAACACTACGGGCAATTTAGCATGGCCAATTCACCTGACCTGCACATCTTTGGACTGTGGGAGGAAACCGGAGCACCCGGAGGAAACCCACGCAGACACAGGGAGAACGTGCAAACTCCACACAGTCAGTTGCCTGAGGCGGGAACTGAACCTGGGTCTCTGGCACTGTGAGGCAGCAGTGCTAACCACTGTGCTACCGTGCCGCCCATAGTGTGTGAGAAAGTTAACTAGAAACATAAAGACAGATAGTAAGAGTCTTCACAAATAATTTTTAAGAAGAGTAACTAAAGTGAGTGTGGGTCCTCGAGAGAATGAGTCTGGAGACTTAATGATATAAAATAAAGAAATAGAGTTAGAGATGAATAGATATTTTATTGGTCTGTCTGCACCATAGAGGACAGATAGTTGTAAGGTGAAAGTGAGGACTGCAGATGGTGGTGATTGTGGTGCTCGAAAAGCACAACAGGTCAGGCACATCTGAAGAGCAGGAGAATTGGCATTATGGGCAAAAGCCGTTCATCAGGAAGAAGGGCCTCCTGATAAAGGGCTTTTGCCTGAAACGTCGATTCTCCTGCTCCTTGGATGCTGCCTGACCTGCTATGCTTTTCCAGCACCACACTCTTGACAGATATTTGTGAGTCAAGGAGAGAAAGATGGGAGGTATTTAAAACAACTACCAAGGAATGAGTACTGAGAAAACTATTTGAACTGAAGCTTGACAAGTCTCCAGGATGCACTATATCCTAGGGACCAAAAAGAAGAGATGCTGGAGAAAGAAGATCCATTACCATTCTCCAAACTCCTGGTACAATTGCAACATTTTAAAGGCATTTGGATGGGTATATGAATAGGAAGGGTTTGGAGGGATATGGGCCAGGTGCTGGCAGGTGGGACTAGATTGGGTTGGGATATCTGGTCGGCATGGACAAGTTGGATCGAAGGGTCTGTTTCCGTGCTTTACATCTCTATGACTCAATGACTCGAAGTAATAAGTAACGTGGACAAAAGGGAACCTGTACATCTGGTGTCCATGGATTTCTAAAAAGGTGTTTGATAAGGTGCCTCATGAAACTTTACTGCCTTTAACATAGGAGCTTGTTGTGCATGTTTAATATAGTGTCATGGATAGAGAAATGTTTGGATAGTAAGATAAATGGATTTTTTTTCAAATTAGCAAGATATTGACTCGTGGAGTGTCACAGGGATGAAGGCTATGTAAATTTGCAATTTACACAGGGTAGCATTGGCATATTCCCACCAGATCATAGGGCTACTCTCTCGTTAGACAGAAACCACTGCTGGTAGTTTAATCTGAGAGTCACCATGCCTTGAGTGAGGGGAGAAGTTGAGAAGGGGAGTCCTTTTTAACCACAGCCAGTGCATGTACGTTGTTGGCATCAGCACTCTGCATTGCATACCAACTAACTGAGCTAACCCACATCCCCACAATCTACACAACTTGGATGAAAAGATCAAATATACAAAGTTTGCTGAAGACAGGTACAAAAACAAATCATGACAAGCACATAAAGAGTCTGCGAAGGAATGTGGACAGGGTAAGTGAGTGGCAGATGGAGTATAATATAGGAAAATGAGAACTTGTCCACTTTGGCAGGAAGAACAGAAGAGCAGCAGACAATTTAAATGGAAAGAGATTTCAGGATTTGGCAGTACAGAAAGATTTTGGTGTCCTGGGACATGAATCACAAAACGTTAGAATGCAGGCACAGCAAGTGATTTAGAATGTTGCAGTGGGTTTATCCTTGGTCATGTTAGGCCTACACCTATTGGAAGAGTGATATCCTGTTTTATTCCAACATATAAAAATTATAAGACCATAAGACCATAAGACATAGGAGCGGAAGTAAGGCCATTCGGCCCATCGAGTCCACTCCGCCAATCAATCATGGCTGATGGGCATTTCAACTCCACTTACCCGCATTCTCCCCGTAGCCCTTAATTCCTTGTGACATCAAGAATTTATCAATTTCTGCCTTGAAGACATTTAGCGTCCCAGCCTCCACTGCACTCTGTGGCAATGATTTCCCACAGGCCCACCACTCTCTGGCTGAAGAAATGTCTCCGCATTTCTGTTCTGAATTTACCCCCTCTAATTCTAAGGCTGTGTCCACGGGTCCAAGTCTCCTCGCCTAATGGAAACAATTTCCTAGCGTCCACCCTCTCCAAGCCATGTATTATCTTGTAAGTTTCTATTAGATCTCCCCTTAATCTTCTAAACTCCAATGAATACAATCCCAGGATCCTCAGCCGTTCCTCATATGTTAGACCTACCATTGCAGGGATCATCTGTGTGAATTTCCGCTGGACACGCTCCAATGCCAGTATGTCCTTCCTGAGGTGTGGGGACCAAAACTGGACACAGTACTCCAAATGGGGCCTAACAAGAGCCTTATAAAGTCTCAGTAGCACAACGGTGCTTTTATATTCCAACCCTCCTGAGATAATTGACAACATTGCATTCGCTTTCTTAATCACGGACTCAACCTGCATGTTTACCTTTAAAGAATCCTCAACTAGCACTCCCAGATCCCTCTGTACTTTGGCTTTATGAATTTTCTCACCGTTTAGAAAGTAGTCCATGCTTGTATTCTTTTTTCCAAAGTGCAAGACCTCACATTTGCTCACATTGAATTCCATCAGCCATTTCCTGGACCACTCTCCCAAACTGTCTAGATCCTTCTGCAGCCTCCCCACTTCCTCAGTACTACCTGCCTGTCCACCTAACTTTGTATCATCGGCAAACTTCGCTAGAATGCCCCCAGTCCCTTCATCCAGATCATTAATGTATAATGTGAACAGCTGCGGCCCCAACACTGAACCCTGTGGGACACCGCTTGTCACTAGCTGCCATTCTGAAAAAGAATCTTTTATCCCAACTCTCTGCCTTCTGTCAGACAGCCAATCCTCAATCCATATCAGTCGCTCACCTCGAACACCATGGGCCCTCACCTTGCTCAGCAGCCTCCCGTGTGGCACCTTATCAAAGGCCTTTTGGAAGTCTAGGTAGACCACATCCACTGGGTTTCCCCGGTCTAACCTACTTGTCACCTCTTCAAAGACCTCCAACAGGTTTATCAGGCATGACCTCCCCTTACTAAATCCATGTTGACTTGTTCTAATCTGACCCTGCTCTTCCAAGAATTTAGAAACCTCATCCTTAATGATGGATTCTAGAATTTTACCAACAACCGAGGTTAGGCTAATTGGCCTATAATTTTCCATCTTTTGTCTTGATCCTTTCTTGAACGAGGGGGTGACAACAGTGATCTTCCAATCATCTGGGACTTTCCCTGACTCCAGTGACTTTTGAAAGATCTCAACCAACGCCCCCGCTATTTCCTCAGCCACCTCCCTCAGAACTCTAGGATGTAGCCCATCGGGGCCAGGAGATTTATCAATTTTAAGACCTTTTAGCTTTTCTAGCACTTTCTCTTTTGTCATGGCAGCCATACTCAACTCAGCCCCTGACTCCCTTTAATTGTTGGGATATTACTGATGTCTTCCACTGTTAAGACTGACGCAAAGTACTTATTAAGTTCTCCTGCTATTTCCTTATCTCCCATCACTAGGCTTCCAGCATCAGTTTGAAGTGGCCCAATGTCTACTTTTGCCTGTCGTTTGTTTCTTATGTATTGAAAGAAACTTTTACTATCATTTCTAATATTACTGGCTAGCCTACCTTCATATTTGATCCTCTCCTTCCTTATTTCTCTCTTTGTTATCCTCTGTTTGTTTTTGTAGCCTTCCCAATCTTCTGATTTCCCAGTGCTCTTGGCCACTTTATAGGATCTCTCTTTTTCTTTGATAGATTTCCTGACTTCCTTTGTCAGCCATGGCTGTCTAATCCCTTCCCGGATAATCTTTCTCTTCTTGGGGATGAACCTCTGTATGTGTCCTCAATTTTACCCACAAACTCCTGCCATTTTTGCTCTACTGTCTTCCCTGCTAGGCTCTGCTTCCAGTCTATTTTCATCAGTTCCTCTCTCATGCCCTCATAATTACCTTTATTTAACTGTAACACCATTATATCCGATTTTGCCTTCTCTCTTTATAACGTATAACATGCAGAATTGACAGAGTGAATACTAATGGGATGCTTCCCCCAGTGGCAGAGACTAGAATGAGGGATGCAGTATAAAAATGTCTTCCATTTAATTCAGTGATGATTTTTTTTTCTCTCATTGGGGGCATTGTGCTGGGGATCCAGGGTGAAATGGCTGCTGGCTGTTTGAATATTTTTAAGGCCGGGTTAGTCAGATTCCTGACAAAGAGTCAAAAGTTATGGGGTTGGCAGCAAAGTGGAGTGTCGGCCATAAACAGATCAACAGGTCTTAGCAGGCACTAGGGCAGGTTTTGAGAGGTCGAATGGCCTACATAAGCTTTTAATTCATGTAATTCAGATCTATGCCTGTTGGTGAAGTGGAAATCAAGACATCTTTGCCTCATGGACAGAGTTTGTTGATGACTCAGTCACATGGCTAATCATGTCTTATCTGTTTTCCCTTATATTTATTCAGACACTTCATTGGTCAATTAATTCAGCAGCAGTTTATACTGACAGATTCTCCTATTCTCTCTATGTAAACTTTTTAGAGACAAACAATACTTGAACAGAAAGTAATGAAAATTAATCAATGTTTATTTCCTATTCTATATCTAATCTGATAATGCAACCTTCGATATTTCCTTATCTTCCCTAAAACACAAAAAATGTAACATCACAAAACAACCCAAGTCTTTGAGTTCTTATAACTCTCACCCGCTAAATGTCGCTGTTCCAAGATTTCCAACAATTTGTTTGAGGTAACTTTGTTTTTGAAGAACACTGAGACGTGGTGACTTCCATCGATCCATTTGACTTTGGAAATCTTCTTTTCTCTTGCATTTCCTTTACAGTGGCAAGGCTGATCCTCAACCTGATAACCGGTCTGTGTCCTCCCTAAATGTAAAACCACCATTTTTTGAGAACCTGGCCTGATTTATTGGGATGTGATAAATACTCTCTAAATGAGACCAGTGATCCAAAGTTATTCTTTATTTACTCTGCTTCATATCTAAGCCTATATATTTAAAAACCTGCAAAACCTGAGTTCCAATTTTAAGTTTCCATTTTTATTTTATCGTTCATCACTGTTCAAGTTCTGTAAAATCTCCATGCGCAAAGTCATGGAAGTGCATCATAAAGGAGCCTACCTAGTTTCTCATTGTGACAACCTGGTGAAGCTGCCAAATAGCATAAGCAACAAGTGATAGACAGATTTAAGTAATCCCACACACAATAGATCAGACCTAAGCTCTGCAGTCTTGCCATAAATATCCAGTCATGAATGATGGTGGACAATTAAATGACTCAAAAACCCCTTTCTTAATGATAGAAGAGCCTAACACATCAGTGCAAAAGATAACACTTCAGCTAGAAATGTAAAGTGGATGACCCATTACTGTCTCCTCCAATGGTCCCCAGCATCAGAGTTCCCAGTCTTCAGGCAATTCGATTCACTCCATGTGATATCAAGAAATGATTGGAGGCAGTGAATACAGCAAAGGTTATGGATCCTGACAACATTTCAGTGATAGTACTGAAGACTTCTGTTCCAGAACTTGCCATTCCCCTAACCAAATATTCATGCCACACAAATGCCAGGCTGTGACCATCTCCAATAAGCTACAATCTAACCATGACCCCTTGATCGTCAATGGTTTTATCATCACTGAATACCTCACAATCCTGGGAGTTATCATTGACCAGAAACTCAACAGGACTCATCACATATATGCAGTGGCCACAAGAGAAGGTCAGAGGCGAGGAATATTGCAGCAAGTAACTCACCTGATACCCCAAAGCCTGGTCACCATCTATAAGGCACAAGCCAGAAATGTGATGGAATACTCCTCATTTGCCTGGATGGGTGCAGCTCCAACAACACTAAAGAAGCTCGACACCATCCAGGACAAAACATCCCTCTTGACTGGCATCACATCCGCAAGCATCCACTCCCTCCACCACTGACGCTCAGTAGCAGCAATGTGTAATAGCTACAAGGAGCACTGCATAAATTTGCCAAAGATCCTAAGCCAGCACCTTGCAAACCAACAACTACTTCCATCTAGAAGGATAAAATCAGCAGATATCTGGGAACACCACAACCTGCAAGTTCCCCTCCAAGCCATTCACCATCCTGACTTGGAAATACATCACTGTTCCTTCACTGATACTGGGTTAAATTCCTGGAATTCCCTCCCTAAGGGCACTGTATATCATTTACTTCTTTAGGTGGTTTCAAAGATTACCTCCCATTGAAACGTCTCACCGTGCAGAAGTTTGGTTTTTATATTGATTGACTTACATTGCCAGGATTGTGCTGCTAAAAGAACTCAGAAAGTCTCTAAGGTCACTTTTCCTCCAGTAAGGGAAACCTCACTAACATTTTGATCACCAAGTTTGTCTTCAAAACCCTGAACCACAGTCTGGCTTTGCCTTATATGTTCCTTCAGGAAACACTTTTCATTCTTATGTCTATCTATGTGGTAAGGCGAGCTATCCCCTAACTCGTATATTTATACCTGCCATCTCACGGTGTTAGTTTGGTACATGTTTCTTGTCAATTTGCCTTCTAATTTGTTTGTAAGCATAAAAAGGTCCTCAACTGTAAGGACTTCTCATTTTCATTACGTTCCCAATCATAGAGTCATAGAGATGTACAGCATGGAAACAGACCCTTCAGTCCAACTCATTCATGCTGACCAGATATCCCAACCCAACCTAGTCCCACCTGCCAGCACCCGGCCCATATCCCTCCAAACCCCTCGTATTCAAATACCCGTCCAGATGTCTTTAAATGTTGCAATTGTACGAGAATCCACTATTTCCTCTGGCAGCTCGTTCCATACACACACCACGATCTGTGTGAAAATGTTGCCCTTAGGTCCCTTTTATATCTTTCCCCTCTCACCCTAAACCTATGCCCTCTAGTTCTGGACTACACCACTTTCAGGGAAAAGACTTTGCCTATTTATTCTATCCATGCTCCTCATGATTTTATAAACCTCTATACAATCATTTCCATAGTCCTTATTGTTTTCCAACTCTGACCTTTATTCACCTTTCTAACTCAACCTGGAATACTATACAACTGCAAAATCTCCCTGTCCTACAATCAGAGTTCCTTTCCAAAGTTGCTGACTCTGTTCACATCGAGATCCACTTTCAGATCTTCTACGACACTCTGCTTTCCATATCTGTACCTCATTTTGCCGAGGTAAAAATCACACAACACCAGGTTATAGTCCAACAGGTTTATTTGGAACACTAGATTTCGGAGCGCTGCTCCTTCATCAGTTGATTGTGGAGAATAAGATTGAAAGACACAGAACTTATAACAAATGTTTACAGTGTGATGTAATTGAAATTATATATTGAAAAAGGCCCGGATTGTTTGTTAAGTCTCTCATCTTTTAGATGAGATGACCGTGTTGGTTTCAGTTCTTTCATACATAAATCGCAAAACCTTTTTTAAAAGTCACATTCTCAA
Organism: Chiloscyllium plagiosum; assembly: GCF_037043375.1. NCBI lineage: Eukaryota > Metazoa > Chordata > Chondrichthyes > Orectolobiformes > Hemiscylliidae > Chiloscyllium > Chiloscyllium plagiosum. The sequence goes on along the minus strand of NW_028270156.1, from coordinate 32,369,194 downwards.
GTGAACTTTAATAATTGATGTCATGTCAGCCCAGATAAGATATTGAAGGTGTGAGCTTCCTGTGAGGCTGTCTGTGCCACAATGGTCAGACTGATTCTAATCTAAAAAACAGATTTACAGAACCTTACATGGATTCATGCAGTTTTTGAGCAAAGTAGTGTAATTCTACAAGTACAAATTCACCCCACAAACTTATACGTGTATGTGAGTGTGTGTGAAGTGGGGGGTGCATGGGGTATGAGTGTCTGTGAGAGGTTGTGTGTATATGTGTGAGTGTGAGTGTAAAAAGGTTTAAGTTTGTGAGAGGGTGTGTGTGGGAGTATATGAGAGAGGATCTGAGTGTGTGTGTGTGTGTGTGTGTGTGGGCCATGGGGATGGCCTCAACTGGGACCTTGGATTCATTCACACTACAGGTGACCCCATTGCACCACACACACACACACACACACACGTACACACACAGACACACACACACTCAGATCGTCTCTCATATATTCCCACATACACTCCCACACACACCCTCTCACAGACTTAAACCCCTTTACACTCACACTCACACACATACACACAACCTCTCACAGACACTCATACCCCCGATGCCCCCCCCCCCAAACACACACAGAATTACTGTTTACTTTGCTCAAAAACTGCATGAATTCAATTAGATTCTGTAAATCCTTTTTTTAGATTAGAATCAGTCTAACCATTGTGGCACAGACAGCCTCACAGGGAGCTAACACCTTCAATACATTGTCTGGGCCGACATGATACTAATTGTTAAAGTTCACTTGAGAATGTAACTTGTAAAAAAGGTTTTGTGATTTACAGATGAAAGAACTGAAACCAACCTGGCCATTCTAAAAGATGAGAGACTTAACAAACAATCTGTGTCTTTTTCAATATATAATTTCAGTTACATCACACTGAAAACCTTTGCTATAAATTCTGTGACTTACGATCTTATTCTCCACAACCACCTGCTGAAGGAGCGTCGCTCCGAAAGCTAGTGCTTCCAAATAAACCTGTTGGACTATAACCTGGTGTTGTGTGATTTATAACTTTGTACACCCTGGTGTCTCCAAATCATTTTGCAAATCCATGGATCTTTCCTTTTCTCCCTCATCTTGCACATGTTTTCTTTCCTGCTTTCCTTATAATGGTGATACTCTTCCATTCTTTGGCACATTTTGGCATATATGGTACTTTTCTGCCTACTTTCTGTTGTCCTCCGGGGAAGATAGGCTTGCCCTGCGTGTTTGTATCTCTCGTCTATCTACAACAAACCCTTTAAGAGCCATAAGGGCCAAAACCTGATTCTGATGTTTGTCTAGTATCTGTATATACAAAGTGCATGGTGTCTTGTCACTTCCTACAGCTTGTTCAGATTCTGCCAGAGTGTATATAATATCAATGAATCTTGAGGAATGCATCCTAACAATTTGGTTTCTAGGTTGTAAACTTACTGTCTTTCCAGTGCTACCAATCTCCCTGGATCATTCCATACATTTTGCCTTCTTTTTTCTAATATACCACATCCACTTGATTAACATTTATTTCAATCCCTTATGCAGTGCTGTTAGGTTTTTCAAACTGTCCCTATAGGTAGGGCACTCAAAAGCTCAGAAAAAGTGAAACTAATTATAATTCCTTTCCAAGCTGGAAAATTATAACTCATTCCTGATAGAATTTTTGGATTTCTCCCAAAAACAATTGATATGGACTGTAGCCTCCAATGATTATAATGAGGTCTTCCCATGCACTGCCCACACCAGGACAGATATTAACTTGCAGCTTGGTTGGTATGCTAAAGTTTTAAGAAGCATCTAATCTCTCACTGCGTGATTGCTTTTATCACAATCTTTTACTGAAGGGAGTTTCTGCTGCCAGAGTTCATGATCAAAAATTCATATTTTCACACATACCCTGAAACTCTTCAATGGGAAATTCCCTCACATTGTCAGTCAGGAATTTAGCCAGTACCGGCAGTTTAGTTCCAATCTATTTCTCTGTTGCCTTGCCCATTATAGCGTTTTCCTCTTTACTAGATGTTGTTAGAGGCTGACTAAACCTCGTTGCAAGGTCTGTGAAGTGATATATTTTCTTCATCCATTACTTTCAAATCCATGGCCACCACTTTCTTATATATCTTGCTTATGGGAGGTTCACAATGTGCAGTGGTGGAAACTGCCTCTAACTTGTTAAGATATCAAATTTATTGCTGATTTCTTCTGTATGTTTAGTGTATAGCCCTTTACTCCTGTATCCTTTAGTGGGATTTTTAACCTATGAGTTGATAATGGGTAAACTACTGATGTAGTTTTATGGTAATTGTCTTCTGACTAAGTATCATTGGACATGAAACATAGAGTGTTTCTCTCTATGGATGCTGCCACACCTGCTGAGTTTCTCTTGCACTTTATGTTTTTGTTTCATATCCCTGCTTCATTTCTCAATCACTCGTATGACTCAGCTTCATAATCATAACTCAACACTTGGTTTCAGCCATTATTCTCAAAAGTAACTCAAATTTGCAACCTTTCATCTGAAAGGAACTCTTAATTCATAATGTTCCCCTGCAGGCAACCATCCTCTGCTGCCATAGACAAATTACATCTAAGCTTATTGAGTAAATAGAATACAGGACTCCAAGTCTGTGTGCATAAAGTTTATTGACTACTCAGTCATGCACCTCATTCCACACTTAATACCACTTATTATCCCTTTATATTTTCTCAGTTACTTAATTAGTCAATTAACCCCAGTCAGTAGTGAAATAACCCCATGTATCAATCTCCGGGTTACCCTTTATTTATATGTGCATAGTACATGTCACTGACCCAGCTATTCCAGAGCTGACTCCTAGAATGAGCAGAACCCTGACACTCCTATTTATATCTGTCAGCTAGGACTCCCTGATTGAACCAGGTTAACAGCCCCAATCAGGGAACTCATATTCTATGAGGTCGACCTGGCTCAACCCGTTCCAATCACTACAAGCAGCTTAACGTTTCCTTGACTAGTAATTTGTACATTCACAAGTGTACATGTTCATCTGGCTCTGCTGGTGAGAGGCTGAAATAGTAGCATGATATGTTAACATAGGCAGTTCCTCTTATCAATGTTGACTAACAAATTAGAAATATAAAAATAAGGTGGAGGTGTATGACTTCACATTAGGAACGGAGATAAATATGTACGCTTGTCAAATTATTCCTTATGCTTCCAGCCTACATTACCCAAAGACTACACTTGGTCACGACACTCTGTATGTGGTGCTGAGGAATATTACCTAGGATTCCTTACAGAAATTACTTCAATCATTTTTAAGTGACTCTTTCACACTGAAGTCTTCTTTAATACAATTATTTGTCTTCTCTGTTTTATGTCGCAGCACTAAGGCGAGCTCAGAGCTTCAATGCTCCAAGAAGCAACAGGCAAGAGACATGGAGGAAGAAAATGCAGACCAGTAAGGAGAGAAATATGATTACATTTCATATTTGTCATGTATATCGTTTTCATATACCCTGCTTGAAAAATCAACATCGATAATTGGCAGCTGTACTTTCAACTATCTGGGCCCTCAGGTTTGGTCTTACCTCCCTAAACCATGGTTTGTTGGAGGTGCTGGTGTTGGACTGGGGTGTACAAAGTTAAAAATCACATAACACCAGGTTATAGTCCAAGTAGTTCAATTGGAAGCACTAACTTTCAGAGCGCTGCTCCTTCTTCTCTCTTCTCTCTTCTAAGACAGTCCTTAAAACCTACCTCATTGAGCAAACATTTGGTCATATATCCTAACATCATCTTGTCAGTCTATCAAACTTTGCCTGAAAATTGCTCCTGTGAAGAGCTGTGGGACATTTTATTGTAGTAAAGTTGCTATACAAATGCAAATGTTTATTTAGTGATTTGTGATTGTATGAAGAACATTACTTAAATTTTATGTCTGCCTTTGGTATGTGATTAATGGAGATTAAGGGTCCAAACTTGCCAACTTCAACGCAACTGAGAGAATAATCTTCCTGTTTAGGAAACTTATCACTTCTCAAAAACATCCATACATTGCTGCCAACATGCAATGAGTCTAGTTATGTAGGCATTTGGGGCACCTTTTGGACATGTCACAATACTGTTCCTTTTCTGTGTCCTTGGTTTTTCCTCAGAGTGGTCGTAAGCCAGCTCCTCGTTCTGAGGCGGCTAGATCGATAGATGAGAAAGGATTTTGAGAGGCCTTTTGTTTATATGAAAACAGATGAGACTTCAAGCCAAAGTGGCCATGTTTTAGAAGTGACCTGTCTAATGAAAGGGGAGTGGTCACTTCTGAAAGCTAAAGTTAAGTTTGAGGCAGTTCAGCAGTGAATTATGTGGAGAAAGGCTGCTAGACACTCTCTCCTTCTGCCCTTCTAACGTTGAGCTGTAAGCCTTTGTTTCATTTTTACTTAATTAAGCATAATTAAGTATAGTTTGGATAGACTGAGTTCTGTGGGTGTTCTTTATTCTGTTCATTTTGTTTCATTCCGTAACTTTGTGAATAAATCTTTGTCTGTTTTAAAACCTGGTTGTCAACCTAGCTAACTTATTCCAGGTAATTGTCACTGTACACTTACCAAAACAAATTGCAAAGTTATGGTCTGGGCTGCAAGCTTAAGAATGTTTTGAGTGGTCTGGCCTAGTCCATATTAGACAAATTTGCACTGCAAGATCTCATTGACATTGACAATTCATCCTAATCTTTAACTCAACTTGTAGTAGTACCGTGAAATATTTAAAATCCATTAGAATAAGTAGAATTAGAATGTGGTACCTTACCTGAGGCAGGGCAGCAGTCTCTCAGTACTGCTCAGAGAGTATCAACCTGGATTCTGTGCTCAGCTCTTGGTTGGGTTTTGAACCTATAACTTGCTGACTCATGGGAGTCACAACTGCCAGCAGGCAATCTGTTGAAATTGGTCATTATTTTTTACCCATCTCTAGTTTCCTTTTAGAAGTGGAACAGAATCATCTTCCTGAACTATGTGCTTATGCAATGCTGGATAAAAAGGAAGACTAAATCCATTCTAGTGTGTCAGTGACACAGGATTGTCTTGCGAACTTTAGTCTTCCTTTTATTGATTCTTTCTCAAGAGATTTGAGAAAAATCACCCTCCGGACAAGCACACACAAGTTCCACTTGTAGAATTTTATTGTACCTTCAAGATAAAGTCAAAACTATCACTACTGTACAAGGTTTAGTTATAAAACAAAACATTACATTGTCAGCTGTGCAGTAATAATGATATAAGAGATAACCAGAACTCTAAAGGATGATCAGTCCTTGTGTTTTTTAATTCATTCACAGGATGTGGGTGTCACAGGCTAGGCCAGTGTTTATTACCCATCCCTAATTGCCCAGAGTGCAGTTGAGAATCAACCACATTGCTGTGGGTCTGGAGTCCCATGTAGGCTAGACCAGGTAAGGATAGCAATTTCTCCTGTAATGGGACTCAAACCCAGGATCCCAGAACCTTTGGTCCATTTCTGCATTAATAGTCTGGTGATAATACAGCTAGACCATAGAACATAGAACAATACAGCACAGAACAGGCCCTTCGGCCCACGATGTTGTGCCGAACATTTGTCCTAGCTTAAGCACCCATCCATGTACCTATCCAATTGCCGCTTAAAGGTCACCAAAGATTCTGACTCTACCACTCCCCCAGGCAGCGCATTCCATGCCCCCACCACTCTCTGGATAAAGAACCCACCCCTGACATCTCCCCATACCTTCCACCCTTCATCTTAAATTTATGTCCCCTTGTAACACTCTGTTGCACCCGGGGAAAAGGTTTCTGACTGTCTACTCTATCTATTCCTCTGATCATCTTATAAACCTCTATCAAGTCACCCCTCATCCTTCGCTGTTCCAACGAGAAAAGGCCTAGCGCTCTCAACCTATCCTCGTACGACCTATTCTCCATTCCAGGCAACATCCTGGTAAATCTTCTCCGCACCCTCTCCAAAGCTTCCACATCTTTCCTAAAGTGAGGCGACCAGAACTGCACACAGTACTCCAAATGTGGCCTAACCAAAGTCCTGTACAGTTGCAACATCACTTCACGACTCTTGAATTCAATCCCTCTGCTAATGAACGCTAATACACCATAGGCCTTCTTACAAGCTCTATCCACCTGAGTGGCAACTTTCAAAGATCTATGAACATAGACCCCAAGATCCCTCTGTTCCTCCACCTCACTAAGAACCCTACCGTTAACCCTGTATTCCGCATTCTTATTTGTCTTTCCAAAATGGGCAACCTCACACTTGGCAGGGTTGAACTCCATCTGCCACTCCTCAGCCCAGCTCCTCCATCAACAAGTGTTGACTGCTAGATCCTCCTGCTGAGATGGCTGACCATATATTCCCCTTCTACCTGCAGCTCAGTGAAGAGTTAATTAAACATCGTGAGTGATAATATGATTCATCAAGTCTAGTGAATTGATAGTTGAACTTTAAGCTCTAGTTGGTCAGGTCACCATACACTGACAGTAGTAAAGAAATTTGACAGCCTTTGGCTTTTATACCATTTACCAGTGCAGGCTGTTTGTGAACGGTTCCTCATTTACTGATGCTCAGTTGGACCTGATAGGTTCACATTGCTAGTTGTCAGTCGTTATTTGTCTTAGTCAAAACTCATTATTTCTCAAGGTCTATTCCCTCCTTCCAAAAACAAATGTCTCATCTCTGAGCACAATGGCCTTGTTCAGTTTGATAACACAGCCTGAAAAAAAAGTTTACCACACAACATCACAGTTCAACAAGTTTTAACAGTAACAAGTGCTTTTCCCAGCACTCAGCATCTCAAGTTATAACAGCAACTTGGTTCAAAGAACAGGGCAATAATTAAAATCTGCACTTTTTTTACAGTGATGTAGATATGAAAGACATTTGTTATCAGCTAGTCCTGTGGCTATAAGTAATTTTGGTTGAAAAGTAATTTGGTTGATACAAATAAAATGTTTGAAACAGCATCAGGCTGACTTTTTACTTCATAGGCAATGAGGTGTTTGAAGTTTAAACACTGTTACCATATAGGAAAGATGACACCCAGTTTGCACACAGCCAGTTCTCACAAACAGAAATTGCTAATAGAAAGGTAATATATTTTTAGTAATGGTACTTGAAAGATAGATATTGTCCAGGGCAATGGGAAAATTTCTATTCTAAACAGTGCCACAGAATCTTTTACATCTGCTAAATATGGCAGACAAGGCCTCAGCTTAACATTCATTCAAAACATAGTGTTTCTGGCAGTGCAGACCTGCATGGGAATGTTCACCTGCATTTTGAGGTCGAGACTTTGGAGCCCACCACCTTCTGACTCAGATGCAAGAGAGTGCTAGCTACTGAGCCATAGTTTGACATTTATGGAGCAATTCCTGCTTTGTTAAGATTAAAGAGATTGTTATGGCTTGCCTGTTGTTAGATTAATTAATGTTACCCTCAAAATGGTTCTTATTGCCTTAAATGCTTGAATTATGTAATTTGATGTTTAGCAATTCTTGGATTAATGTTATGTTCCTTAAAAGAGCAACTTGAAGTGAGACAACAATGAGCAAATCAGATTTCCCATTAAAGCCAATCTAACAGCTTTAATTAATTTCTAAAGAAAGCTTCCAACAGAAAAATATATTATAATCTTATACCTGGTGATTTTAAAATACTGTACCTTGCTAAATTAGTATGCTGATAAATTGTAGAAGTAACTTTTAACTTGGAGAATAGTTCCAAGCTGGAGAGGGGCTGAGCAGAAATGTCGATGAGAAGGAGGAGTGGTGAACAGGAAGGGTCAGAGAAGTCAACGGTCATGGAGTGGAAGAGTTGGGGAGGAGGAGGAGAAGGACCATGAAATGGGAAGGTTGGCAGCATAGGGTCAGGCTGCAGAATAATCAGGGAGCCACATGCAAAGTCCCCTCCAAGTCCCATGCCATCCTGATTTGGAATTATATCACTGTTCCGTCAGTGTCACTGGGTCAAAATTCTGAAACTCCATATGCATATCACCTTCTCAAGGGTGAACAAGAAATGTTGGGCTTGCCACTGATACTCACATGTTATGGATAAATAAAACCAAAGACCAAAATAGACCAAGTGTTGTCATTTTCTTCACTGTTGTGCCTTTAACCGCCTTGAGAGGGCAGTGATACTTCATCTTGCAGGACTGAAATAATCCTGGATTATTATTTATTCAATTGACTATGTGATTAATATGTACCAATTCCTGTTTATAAGTGTATGTAAACTATAATTTTAGATTAGATTCCCTACAGTATGGAAACAGGCCCTTCGGCCCAACCAGTCCACACGACCCTCCGAAGAGTAACCCACCCAGACCCATTTTCCTCTAACTAATGCACCTCGCACTATGGGCAATTTAGCATGGCCAATTCACCTGACCTGCACATATTTGGACTATTGGAGGAAACTAGAGCACCGGGAGGAAACCGACACACACACGGGGAGAATGTGCAAACTCCACACAGACAGTCGCCCAAGGCTGGAATTGAACCTGGGACCCTGTGCTGTGAGGCAGCAGTGCTAACCACTGAGCCACCGTGCCGCCCCATTACAATTACAGTAAATAGCTTATACAATAGGAATGAGTGATTTGTTTTCTTTCAACACCTTAAAATCACTGATCATACATGAAAGGTTGCTGAGAAATATGATAATGTTAGAAGATGCCAACCTACCAGGATTGCCCTGGAGTCTTCAGGAATTGAAGATTAATCTCTCGGATAGGGTGGCAATGAAAACCTGTGTGTGAAAAATCACTGGGTCGGGCAAACTTTTCTCATGTTTTTGTAAACATTCTCTTTGAGAGTTTTTGTTCGGTATACAATGTTGGAGATGGGGAGATGGTGTTGCGAGGGTGAGGCAAGAATAAGCCAATCAGGCAATGAAGATGTTCGCTTGCCTTCCAGTTGGCTGAGGATCCACAAGAATGAACAAATGAGGACGAGTCAGCTGGAGGTTGTACAGTGACATCTCTGGGAACTGGTCCAGTTGGCAATCTCTAGATTGTGTGCTTTATACATTTTTCCATTCTTTAATTGTTTTTCAAATGAGAGTTGTAGTTAGATTGCCTAGAGGTAAAATCTTCCATTTCTCTATTAAAGAACTCCCTCAGCTACTGTGGAAAAAGATTGAACCAGCAATGAGAGAAACTGCCTTGAATCAAGCGAACTCCACTGAGAGTACAGACCATGTCACTCAGGTATGGAAGTCAATCGTTACCTATTGGCACTTGCTTTTCAGTTTGATTCATAATAACTTAGGAACACAGTTAAAAGAAAGGGAAGGGTTTGCATTTCCATAGTGCCATGCACAACCCCAGATATGCTCTACATACTTCACAGCTAATACGTTATCTCTGAAACATGACTGTTGTTGTAATGTAAGAAATGCAGCTGCTAATTTGTGCATAATAAGCTCAATGAAACAACAATGGAATAAATAGCCAGATCGTCTGCTGGTTGAGAAATAAATATTTCTGGAGGAAAGGAAGATTGCGCCTTGTACATGTTGACTGTTGGATCTTTTATGTTGAATTGTTGGGGTCATCGCAATAAAATGTCTCACTCAAAATATAGCAACTCTCACATTGCAATGCACCTCAGCTCTGTCACTGTCACCCAGATTTCAGGTTTAAGTCTTTGGGGTTGAACTGATTCAGAGGAAATATTGAGCCCTGGAACAAAATCACCATGGACAGCCTGACTGGTCCAAAACTGGAAATGTCACTATGTTCCTCTTGTGGAAATCAATGCATTGAGAAAAGGAAAAGGAGATTGTGAAATTTACAAAAAAAACCTTATTGACGGGGGCAAAATTGTAAATACTAATATTTACAATGACAGTGACATTCTGCTGATCTGTGCAGCTGAGATATTGAATATGGCAAGCGCTTATCAGTCTTCAGTGCTGCTCATGGACTTGAACACAAACAGACGGGGGCATTGTTAATGGACAAAGCCAGTGTAATCTCTTAATTAGCACAGAATGTTCCTTTGTCTCATGGTCCTTGGAGGCACGGCATGAACTGGCTCATTTTCTGTTGGTTATGGAGGCTCAGCAGATTTATACACTTATAGCGAGGCACAGAATAGAAAGCTCCGAAACAATTTGCTGGTACATTTCTCAATAATCTGTGAAACATAACTAAAGGAATGATAGGCAATTTAGGAATGTTCTTTTCCAAGATCTTGTTCGCCCTTTATGTTCTTTGATATTATTTGTTTTGATCTGATGGATCCAGGAATCTGCCACCATGGAGTGGGAGGATTACACATCTTTGTCAACATGCCTGGTTAGACCATTTGACCCAGCAAGCCACTGAAGTACTGCCTTAAAGGGGCAGGCCAGGTTATCAGAAGATACACCCCAGCTGATGAGCAAAACCACAGGAGATCTGTTAATTCTAATGGAAATTCCCCAGTCAATTCTATAAATTAGGGCCCAGATTGAATCCTGGGAGGAAATAGAAGGTCAGTTCTAAACTAACCTGCAAGGTTGATTTTGAGGCCAGTTTTACACTGATCCAATTACACTCAGTATTGAAATCAATCAAGTGGCTACAGTCCGTGTGTGAATGTGTGTGACTGAGTGTGCTTGTGTGCCTGGAGGAGCATATCTCTGGGTGTGAGTGAGTCTCTGTATCCATGTGTAGTATAAGTAAGTGTGAGTGAGTGAGTGTGTAGGTGTGGGGCTGTGCAGTGTGGTTGTGAGTGATAGTGTGTGATTGAATGTGAATATTGAGTGAGTTTATTTGAATAAGTATGGGGGTGTGGTTGTGTGATTGACCTGTCAGTAGCTGTGGATGTCTTTACTACTTAGCATCCTTGCCAAAGTGGAGATTAATGTCCACAGTGGAGCATTGACTGAGCTATAACAGCTGCACTCCTGCTGTAATGGATAGACCCCCACTTTATTAGCACCACCCCCCCCCCCACCCTCACCTCTCCAAGGTCTCCAATACAAAGTTCCTCCCCCCTCACCTGTCTCACTGAGGGAGTCATGAAAGTTTACTAGCCTTGCAATGTTTGGCAAGCACTGGTTTAGACTGAGTTTCACCAGGCAATGTAGTCATGCTGAATTGAGGGGAGTGAGAAACGATTCCAGCCCATCCCAGTACTATTCACTCTGGGATACCACATAGATTTCAGCACCAGTGAATGGACAGCAATCAGGAACCGAAGTCCTGGGTTTTGTTTTCCTCTTGGGCACTGTACAAAATTCTTACCCGTTTCCCGAACCTACTTATCACACACAGTCTCAAGTGAATTATAGCCTTTTCAGTTTTTTGTACACTGAAAAAAATATTTTTGCTGGCATGTGGAGGAAGAGTAGCAGGATTGGGTCCAATTCGAAAACTCTTTAAAAAATCACAGACATACTAAGCTAAATGGCCTCCTTGTGCACCATATGGTTAGTTGAGCTCAAGGGATAGAACATTGGAATCTATTATAAAAGTGGAGATTAAGTGCTGTACATGGGAAATATCACAGAGGATGGTGAAATTATTCAACATATGTTTCCTGAATCTGTGAAAATTCCAAATAAGAAGTTATCAATTGTATTTGCACATTCTGGTAAGTTCCTCAGTCCACCATTCTCCCTTTGAAAACAACCTCCCACATATAGAGGCCACCCCATGTTATGAATATGTTTGATGAACATGGTTGGAATATTATCCGCAATAGCTGCTGTAATTGGGTGCCACTTCGATCTGACCCCCTCTTCAACTTTACTTGAGTTTTATCTTGTGAAGGACAATTCTGCCTGGCCAATAAACTTTGGTCTTGTGTTCTGTTGCTCATACCCAAGGAATTAATTATCAGTCAGTAGGTTTTCAAACATGACTGAGGGGTGAGCAAGAAGCTAAATACAAGCTAATTGAATATTTTAATTGAACAGTAAATTGAGATTTTATTAAATTCACCTCAACACATTGTCAGCTTGTAAAAGGAGATGATTTAATTGGTGAGGAATGTTTATGTGAGGGTTTTATGTCTGCCAGGTGCTTGTGATGCGCTCAAGTGTCTCAGTTTATTACAAGTGCAAAGCAATCTGACAAGAACCACAGTCATTTCATGCCGAGATCATCTGCTCTGGAGCCTGAAATTTACAATAAACTGCCCTTTGACTGACCATGGGAAATTGGTTACATAGATTTGCCTTTATAAACCAATTTTGTACAGAAAGGACCTGAGTAACTGGATTTGTAAGAACAGATGAATTAACAACGATCACTGAATAGTGATGTAATTCCAAGTCTGCTTGGGATGTGGTTTGGAGGGGAACTTGCAGGTAATGGTGTTCCTGGCCTTATCCTTCTGGTTGGTCAAGATTTCTTGATTAGAAGGTACTGTTAAAGGAGGTTTGACCAGTTGCGTCTTATAGACCTTTGTGCCTGTGAGGTTTTTGCCTCATCTGTAACACTAAAAGCCAAGCAGTCAGGCATTGACTGTCAGGGTTAAAGGTATAGAGAAAGTGAGGACTGCAGATGCTGGAGATCAGAGCCGAAAATGTGTTGCTGGAAAAGCACAGCAGGTCAGGCAGCATCCAAGGAGCAGGAGAATCGACGTTTCGGGCATGAGCCCTTCTTCAGGAAATGAGTCCTTCTTCCAGGGTTAAAGGTATGCCAAAAATCTGTATTGTTGAGCAGACCTCAAGAGGCAGAAAAAGGATGTTGTTGGAGGGAGGAAGAGGATAATGCCAGAAGGCTTTTAGCTGTTGCTCTCCTGCAAAGATTCTGCAGAAGACAGGGGAAGAATAAAATTAACTGCAGGAGAAAATGGGATTGATCCAAAGGGAAAACTGAGTTAACCGAAAGTGGGATAGTGTTAATCAGAGTGGAATGGGATTACCTGCAGTCTCATTAGAATTAACTAAAACAGAATGGCTAGCTTTATGATATACTGACTTTTAATCTTCTTTGCTCCCAGGTTCCCTCCATCCGCAGCCCATCTCATCTGACAAGAGGGCATTCGTTACCAAGCAGGTCACCAAGGCAACAAAAAGCTCTCAAGATTTCAAAGCTCTCTGTCAGAGTTTCTCCACCACAGGTAACCAGTAACACAGACATCCGACCGACAAGCAATCAGTTCCATCCATCTCCAACATCCCGTTCCACCAGGAAAGCCCACAAATTGTCTCTTTGGTGTAACAGTGGCTCAGAGAATGAAGGACAAGAAGTTGTGGCTGGTTCACGCCTCAGAACTAATAGAATTGCAAAGGATGACAGCACACTCATTTCAGAGGCCTCTGCCTCATCAGATCAAGGGACTAAACAGACTCCTCAACCAAAGTTTACTGTAACTGATGTTGGTGGATTGGGTGAGCCAATGTTACAAAAGCCACCATCCCTGAATAGACAATCAAACCAGCTAGTGAAAAGTTTGGCTCACTCACAAACACAACCATCGCAGTCAATGGATTGGAACTCCTCAGTCACAAGTAAAGCAACTATGGAGGACTTGCAGGAGACTAAAGAGGCTAAAGTAATTGAGGATGCTATTGGAAAGATTTATGGTACAAATCTTGACACAACGAAACCAAGTGAGCCTAAATATGAATCCTCAGCTTTAGCACAACCAAGCATTTCAACAAGTTCTGGCCTGCACAGCCCAACAATGGCTTCTCATCTGGGAGGGGCTTCTTCTCCCGGTGGTAATACTTCAGGTAATGATTCTCCCAAATCCCCGCTCAGCTTCTTAGTTAATGCGTTTAAGTCTTTCTCTTATGGAAAGAGCCCAGTGTCACCAGACAGTGTGGAAAGGTCGCATGATAAGAAACCAAAGACAAGATGGGCCAGAACTTTTCCAAATCATCCTTTCCATGGATTATCTCTCAATAGATTCCATCGTTTCACACAAGGAACACCGTTGTCCTCCCAGGATACTGAACAACCAAATTCAATTCTGCCAAGTTCGCCTCTTCTAAATGAGCCGATGGACATATCATCAGTGCCTCCCAGCAGATCAGATCACAGAGATTTACACAATATCTCACCATTGAACAGTGCAAATGAAGACTTCAGCCCAGTGCGAAAGAAGGAAGTTTCAAATTCTAGAGACAATATCTCAATAAACACTGTTGATTCCAGTCAAATAAAGCCAGAGTTCAACTCCTATATCCAAAGGAGCAATGCACTATTTTCTTCACTGAGACTGGGCAGCACAAAAGCTGAAAGTAATGAGAAACCAGTCTTGGAGTTGGATAGTTCTACGGTGACTGGTTCAAAGAATGACATTTGGACAATCTTTGCCAATTTCAAGAAGAAGAACGTTAGGAGGACGGAGATGAAGGAATCTCTGTCTAGTGTATGCACCTTGTCAGATTCTCCTAAACTCCAGCATGTTAAAGAATGTAACAGACACCCAGGTACTCTTTCTCTTTGTGGCAAATGAAAATGTTTGAACCCAGAAGGATAAATCAATCTTTTCTAAATGGAAATAAGGTGGGGAAGAAGCAGAGTGAATTAGGAATCCAAGTGTAGAATTCACCAATACTGAGTTGAAGTTCAAAAATCAATTTAAAATATTAATGGAACAGAATACTAATAAAATTGATCTCAAAGAGCTTAAAGTGAAGCAGTGGTAATGCTTTTGGACTAAAATCCTGAGTGCTCTGGGGACACAGGTTCAAATCCCACCAAACCTGGAGGGATGTAAATTCAATCAATGAATCCAGAATTGAAAGCTAGATTTAGTAATGGTGACTGTGCTGCTACTGTCAATTGTTGTAAAAATCCACCTGGTTCACTAATGTCCTTCAGGGAAGAAAACCTGATGTCCTTACTCAGTTTGGACTCCGTGGTTCCAGACCCATAACAATGTGATTGACTCTTAAATGCCCTCAGAAACTGCCTTTTCAGTGATAGCCTTATTTCATGAAAGAACAAAGAAGAAAAAATGGCTATATCTTTCAAAATGTTAGTAATATAAGACATATCATCAAAGTATTATATTGTGCAAAACAGGTTATTTGGTCCAACTGGTCATGATCATCCTCCCAACTTTGTTTTGTCAAACTACATCATCATATCTTTCTACTTTTTCCTCCCTTGTATACTTACCTAGCTTCCCTTAGATGCATTGAGATTTTGTGAATTAAAAGCTTCCACTGATATTGAGTTCCACACTCACTATTTTCTGTGAAATGAGTTTATTTCTGAATTTCTTATTGGATATATTTTTGACTAACTTACATTTACGGCTTTAATTTTGGACTCTATGGAAAATGGAAACATCATTATGTCAACTTATTGGAATCCTTCATTATTCTAAAAACTTCAATGGGATCTTCAAAGAATAGTTATCAACCATTCTGCCCATCAAGCCTACTCAGCCATTAAAGAAGATCAGGGCTGATCTGATTACTTCACATTCCTCTCTATCCTCGATAACCATTCACTCCCTTGTTTAGCAAGCATCTATCTATATCTGCCTGAAAAAATATTCACGAGCTCTGCCTCCACTCCTTTTGAAGAAAACAGATCCAATGACTCATGCCCCTCTCTGAGAAAACATTTTTCTTTATCTCTGTCTGTAGTGGGTGACCCTTCACTTTTCAATAGTGACCCCTAGTTTTAGATTCTTCACTATCCTCTTCACATCCGCCACATTTAAACCCCTAGGTCATTTATGTTTCAGTGAAGCAGCCTCTTATTCCTCTAGACTCCAGTAGATGGAAGAAAAGCCTCACCAACCCTTTCTAATAAGACAGCCTGTCAATTCCAGATATTAGTCCAAAAGATAATTTCTGAACTGTTTCCTATGCATTTCCATCCTTTCTTAAATAAAGATACCTATTGTATGTACAGTGTGCAAGATGAGATCTCATCAATGTGCTGCATAACGTAAGAATAATTTTCCTACTTTTCCCGTCACAATAAATTATAACATTCTATTACTTTTTCGCATTAGTTACTGAACATATTATATAGTATCTATCTTTAAAATTCATTTTTGCACTTCTTCAGTGTTTATTCTTCATAACAAGCAATACTGAATTAAATAACTGGGCCCACAATCTAGTCCTTAATTCTCAAAATGGATACACAGGTTGGTGGCAGAACACTTATGAATATTTAAGTTGGTACCTTGTGTTGTGTGATGGAGAGTTATTAATATTTCATCAAAATAGATTTGTTACCTGGTATCCTTTTGAAATTTTTATTTCAAACTTTAACTAGACAAGATGACGCCAATAGTTTTACATCTAGCAGATGTTCACAGTGTAAATACGCTTCCCAGAAAATATAAAGTGCCCAAGGCTATTTTGTTTGAAGCTACATGGCTGATCTATACCAAGAAGCCATAGCAACTTAGAAGGCCATTGAGAGCTCTCACCATTTTTCCTGAAAATATTAATTCATGTGATTTATATGTTTGAGTGCACAATTGCATAGGCAAAGTTTCCAATCTTGGCTTAGTGGAGCAATGTCAAACAGTTGTTAGTTATCTGTTTCTCTTGTCTTCAATAGAAGTAAAAATAGGAACAGATGTAAACTACCGATGAGTTAATATCGCCTGCTTTACACTACCACTCAAAGCTAATATCCACCTTGTCCTCTTAGAAGGTGTACATGCATGCAAACAGACAAATTACACAGAGAGAGAAAAAGGGAGAGAGAGAGAAAAAAAAACTGTTTCCCGTCACATGTGAATCAGTAACTGAAGAATACACACATTTATAGAGCAATGCGACAACTGGCATTGGAAATAACTGGATAGTTCTTTCAAAGAACTCAACTGACTACCTCCTACCTCCTGTGCTGTATCATTCTGTAATAATGTATGTGCATGCATTTCCTTCAGCATTTTTCCATTATTAATTTATTTCCAATTTATAGTGAAACCAGTTATAGGAAGGATGTTATTAAACTGGAAAGGGTGCAAGAAAGATTTATTAGGATGTTACTGAGACTGGAGGGTTTGAGTTATAAGGAGATGCTGAATAGGCTGGGACTTTTATCCCTAGAGCATCAGAGGCCGAGGGGTGACCTTATAGAGAATTATAAAATAATGAGGGACCTAGATAAAGTGAATAGCCAAGGTCTTTGTCCCCAGGGTGGGGGAGTCCAAAACTATAGGGCATAAGTTTAAGGTGAGAGGGGAAAGATTTAAAAAGGACCTAAGGGGCAATGTTTTCACACAGAGGGTGGTACATGTATGGAATTAGCTGCCAGAGGAAGTGGTAGAGGCTGGTACAATTACAACATTTAAAAGACATTTGGACAGATACATGGATAGGTAAGGTTTGGAGGGCTACGGGCCAAATTCAGGCAAACAGGACTAGTTCAGTTCAGGAAACATGGTCGGCATGGACAAGTTAGTCTGAGGGCCTGTTTCCATGCTGGACGACTCTATGACTCCACATTAATGTCTCATACTGTAGTTACATTCCTACTCCCTCTTTCCAGTGGAGTTACTGCAAAGTTGGAAGTGTGTAATTTAAGTGTCATTAGTTTACAGAGGGGGTTTCCATGATAATTACATAAGAAATAGGAGAGAGAGGGGGACACTCAGACCCTCTGTACTGCCGTCCCCCCAAATCGATAAGACCATTACTGATCTGTCCCTGGTTTCAAATCTTCTTTCATGCCAGCTCCTCAAAGCCCTCAACTCTTCGATATTTTGAAAATTGTCTACCTCTTCTTTGAATACTTTCCATGATCTAGCCTCCAGAACTCTGAAGTAGAGAATTTGAGACAATCATTCCACTCTGACAGAGGAAATCCTTTGGATGTCATTTTTAAGTCAGTGTTCTCTCATTGTATAACCATGTCCTCTAGTTCAACATACCTTGCTGGTGGAAATATCTTCTCAATATTTCTCAAGGCATTTCAAAGCCTTTCGATAAGATCAACCCTTATTCTTCCAAATTGTAATGAATAGAAGTCTATCCTTCTTTGCCATAATTTATACATCAACCCTTCACTTGGAATCAGCCTTGTAAACCTCTTTTAAACAGTTTTCATCAGCAGTGTATCCTTTCTTACATACGGAGACCGAAACAGCACCCTGTACATTGTTAAGTCTCGCTGGGTCAACAAGCTGGAAATCAAGCCTGTTATTCCCAGGGCTGTGACAAAAGTTAAAGATTTTTAAACAATGCAGAGTTCCCCAACTTTCCTGACTTTCAGACACAGGTTGACAAAAAGCACAGACTAACTTGCTATACTGAGCAAAAAATATGACTTATTACAATTAGTTAGGCTCATTCTGTTGGTAAACGATTATGAACATTAGCATAAAATTCTACTACTTAAAACATTAATCCTGCATGATTTTGGAAGAGGGTAAGACTGGGGAACAATAATTACTGGTAGTTCAATTGTTCCTGGTCAGACAGTGACTGAAATTATTCTTTTACTGATCAGAATACTGCTTCCCTGTCATCCTTCTCTGGAAGCTTTCACTGGTTTTCAAAAGGCCCAGGGAGACAGGTACACAAAGGTATCTGAGTTATTAATTATAAGCCATAGCTAAAGGAAAAATAAACAGTTTATCTTCAGGTGTAATGTGGCTTTTATAGTAGAGAGCAGACGTGGTTCTTCAGCTGTTGGAGACCTGATCACTTCTAATTACCTTATTCTCATGCCCAAGCTATTCAGCTCACTGAGAAACAATCAAATACTTGTTAGCAGGCAGTAGGCTTTTGACATCAATAGCTGGTCACTAGTCCTTAGATCAATCAACCACTTGTTGCTGACTCAATCTCCATCTGTAAAATCACTTTGGCTCCAGGTTATCTACGAAGTCCAACTACTGCTTGAACAAGTAAATGATGCTTATTCTGCATGTCAAGTTACTTGTTTTTAAACACTGCAATAATCCTTCAGCAATTCTTGGTCTTGAGAACAGTTATTTTCCCATTACTATACCAAAAAATAAAAAGATACAGCTTTTCCAACAAATGTAACAAGACATTTCTATTTTTAAAATCCAACCCAGTAATAAAGCTCAAAATCCCATTTGCTTTCTCAATAATATGCTTCACCTACATAACCATTTGTGTTTTATACACAAGAATACAAAGATGTTTCCATGTAGTGCTTTTTGAAGTCTCTCTCAATTTAAAATATAGTCTTTATTTTGATTCTTCTGACCAAAGTACATGACTTCACACTTGCCTATGTTAAACTCCATCTGTCCCATTTTTGCCCACTCTTTCAATCCTTCTATATCCCTGCAGATTCCTCATATCCACATCACAACATGCTCTCCCACCTACTTTTGTATTGCCAGCAAATTTGGATTCATCACACTCTGTCGCCTCCTCCGAATCATTGATATAGATAGTAAATAATTGAGGTTCTCTGACAGATCCTTGAGGCACTCCACTAGCTACGTATTTCCAATCTGAGAAAGAGCATGAATCTGCCATTCTGTCTTCTGTATTTAACTAGTCCTCAATCCATGTTAATACATTACCCCAACTACCATGAGCTCCTTTCTAGTGCAAATAACCTTTTATGTGGCATGTTGTTGAATGCCTTCAGAAAATCCAAATCCAATCTTATTGGCTGTCCTTTATCAACTCTGTTTGTTATATGTGTGAAGTTAGGAATTTATAAATGATATATAAAATAGTTGAGAGCAATTTTAAAATGGGTATTAAACTATATCCGTACATGTTGATCTCCTAATTGTCTGCAGTTTTACTCATTTGTATAATTTCAGGCATTTAATGTACTATGAGTTATTCTGTTGCCAAGCTAAAGTCATGTCACTTTAATGCCAGAAAGCACAATTGCTGCTAATAAATCCCAGAATTCATACAGAATTTATGTGAAAATTTATAGATGGGCATTGTCCAGTATTTTATGTTCCTGGAGTGGTTTTCAATTTAATATTTGAAGTATAACATGATATTTGGAGAGATAAATAATAAGTGTTGATAGTAAATGATTTCTAGGCAAGCTAATTTGATAGTTATGAGCATGAGAACTGTATTTATCACACATCTAATGCACTTCATATCTGACATCACACTTTGTTTCATAGATCTAAATAATTATTTCACAAAAAGCTGAACAGTAACCTAGAACCAATTGTATAAAACAAAGTTCATTATCAAAGCAACAGTTAAACTCTTCCTGACCTGAACCTAATAATTAACCTGGAATCAAAGAATCCAACAATCCTTACAGCAAAGAAGGAGGCCATACTGCCTCTCTAGTCCGTACCATTTCTGTGCAAGGGAAACTCACCTAGTTCCACTATCTTTCTACTTTGCTGTTTCTCTACAATCTTCTCACCTTCAGATGTTTTCCATAGGATGTGGGCATCAATGGCAAGGTCAGCGTTTGTTACCCATCTCCATTGCCCTTGAGAATGCGGTGGTGAGCCCTCTTCCCAAACCACTGCAGTTTGTCTGGTGTAAGGAGTGGTGATGGCCTAGTGATATTATCACTAGACTATTAATCCAGAGATTCAGTCAATCTTCTGGGAACCTGGATTCAAATCCCGGCATGGCAGGTGGTAGAATTTGAATTCAATCAAAAAAATCTGGAATTAAGATTCTATTGAAGACCATGAAACTATTGTCGATTGTCAGGAAAAGCCCATCTAGTTCAATAACGTCTGTTTGAGAAGGAAATCTGCTGTCCTTATCTGATCTGGCCTACATATGACTCTAGTCCCACAGCAATGAGACTGACTCTCAACATCCTCTGAAATGGCCTCACAAGCCGCTCAGCTGTTTCAAATTCTACAAAGTCTTTACAAAGCAACCTCTAGCATTTGACTTGCAACTACTCAGGAAAGCAGTTCACCACCACCTTCTCAAGGGCACTAGGAACGGGCAATAAATGCTGGCCAGCCAGTGATGCCCATGTCCCATGAATGAATCTTTTAAAAATGTTCATCACAATGCTTTTGGGAAGGGACTTGCAGGATTTTGATGTTTCCTGAAGGCACTGGGTACAGCAAACACTCTAGCAATGGCATTAAACTGGCTATAAAACTGACATCTTATGATCACAAAGTAGCCATGTCCTTAGCATACGGTTCCAGTACAACAACAACATTGGAATCTATCCAACAATATGGACAATTTCCCCGTTACGCTCACTCACAAAAAGTAAGTCAAATCTAATATGGCCAATTACCACTCCATAGGTCTAGCTTAAGTCATCACTAAAGTAATGGAGAGTTTTGCTGGCAATGCTCTTAAGCGGAAAGTTCTCAGCAATAATCTGGTTACCAACGCTCAGTTTGGGTATTGGCAGGGCAATTTGACTTCTAATCTCATTACAGCCTTGTCAGAAGAGTTTAACTTGAAGTGATGAAAAAGTAGCTGCACTTGATACTAAGGTAGCACTTGAGAGACTGTGGCATCAAGGCACCTTAGCAAATTTAAATGCATTGAGAATCAGGGGAATACTCTCCACTAGAGAGAAAGTGAGGGCTGCAGCTGCTGGAGATCAGAGCTGAAAATGTGTTGCTGGAAAAGCGCAGCAGGTCAGGCAGCATCCAAGGAACAGGAGAATCGACGTTTCGGGCATAAGCCCTTCTTCAGGACTGGCTGGAATAATAGTCAGCCCCAAATGAAGATGGCTGTGATTATTTTAAGCTAGTCATCTAATTGCCAAGATGTTGATCCAGAAGTTCCTCAAGATATTGTCTTAGGCCCCACCATCTTCAGCTGCTTCTTCCATTATGAGGTTAGAAGTGGGGATGCTCACTGTTGATTGCCCAGCGATCAGGATAATACAGAACTCCACAGATATAAAAGCAGCCCATCTCCACATGCAGCAAGACCTGGACAACATTCAGGCTTGGGCTGACAAGTAATAATTGTGCCACAGCAGTGAACTAAAAGTTAACTGAACCATCCGTATAGATCCTGAGTCTGAGGCCAGGATTCCTGTCACAAATAACTCACTTCCTGACTTCACCATCAACAAGGCACAAGTCAGAAGTGTGAGGAAACTGTGCCTACTTGCCACTGTGAATGCAGGTTCTTGGAAACAGAACTGCCGGCAAGTTCCTTTCCAAGCTCCACACTCTCCTGATGAGGAAATATTATAACTAGATCAAAATCCTTCCTGCATTACACAAACTGCAGCAGTTCAAGAAGGTATCTCACCTCCACCTTCTCAAGTGCAAAGGGAGACAAGAAATTAATACTAACCTCGCTAGTGATGCTCCCAATATAAATAAAAATTCTCGCCAAGCATTTCCCCATTCCATCACTTTCTTCTCTGGTGTTCTTAAAAGGTGTCCCTACTTTTGGTTTTGGTTTTGATTATCTGTCCTAATGTGACTTGGTGTTGATTCTTTTCTGATAACCTGCTTGTGGAGCACCATGGGGCATTTCTACTGCATTAAAGGCAATAAAATAAACACGTTATTCTTTTGTTGAAGGGAGAACTCCAAAAGAGTATGTGAGACTGAAGACTAAATGAAACACTGTATTTGTTATTTGATCAAATTAAACACTGAATGAGACACAGTCGGTCTGTTGACAGATGCTGATCTGAGTCATGCTTTTCTCATATTCCTCACAGGCATCAAGGATCTCCAAACCTACACCCAGGTCACTGAAGAAGAATCTGAGACAACCAGTGATGCACCATCTGAAGAGATGTTCCCATTAAGGCCACAGGTAAGAATAATGTTATCTAATTCTGCACATACACCACTCCACCAACAGTTAGGCTGTGAAATCCTGGATGAAAATGTTTAATCAATCAAAGGTAATCTATTCACCAAGGAGGAGGATATGGGAGGGCATGTTGATATTAAGATGGAGGAGATGTTAGGTGTCTTGATCCTTGGGTATCTTCTTTAGCCACAGAAGACCGGAGAATAGTCAATGTTGTTCCTTTGCTAAAAGAAGGGCAACAAGAATACTCCAGGAAATTATAGGTTGTTAAACTTTACATCATTGGTAGGGAAATTACTGGAGAAGACTCTTAGGCACAGGATTTATTCACATTTGGAAAAGAATAGTCAGGGATAATCAGCACAATGTTGTGCAGAGGGGTCTTGTCTCATAAAGCAAATTGAGATTTTTGGAGGAAGTGACAAAAATGATTGATGAGGGTGGGGCAGTGGATGTAGTCGACATGGACCTTAATAAAGCACTTGATAAGGTCACTCATGGGAGATTGGTCCAGAGGAATGAGTCATATAGGATCAATGGTGAGTTGGTACATTGGGTACAAAACTGGCTTAGCCATTGAAGATAGAGGGTAGTTGTGGAGGGGTATCTTTCTGACTGGAGATCTGTGACCACAGTGGTGTTCTGCAAGGATTAGTGCTAGGACCTTTATTGTTTGCAAAATATATAAATGATTTGATGAAATGTATGTGGTTTGATTAATATATTTGAAAATGACTAAAAGGTTGGTGGAGTTGTGGATACTGTGAAAGGTTGTTAAAGGATCAAGCAGCTTTAATGATCAGTTGGAAAGTCGGGTGGAGGAATGCAGATTGATTTTAATCCGGACAAGTGTAAGACAATGCATTTTGGAAGGTCAAATGCAAAAGGGAAGTATACATAAATGACGGGACCCTTAGGAGCATTGACGTACAAAGGGATTTTGGGGTCGAAGTTCATTGCTTCCTGAAAGTGGCAAGACAAATGGATAACGTGGTGAAAAAGACGTATGGCATTCTTATCTTCATTGACTGGGGGATTAAGTATAAAAAATGGTAAGTTGTGTTGCAGCAATACAAAACTGCTTTTGGCCACATTTCGAGTATAACGTGCACTTCTGGTTTGCCACACTATTTAGAGATTTTGGAGCAGGTGCTAAAGAGGTTTACCAGGATGTCGCCTGGATTGGAGTGTATCAGCTATAAAGAGAGATTGGACAAACTTGGATTGCTTTCACTAGAGCATCAGAGGCTGAGGGGCAACCTGATAGAAGTATATTAAATTTATGAGAGACATGAATGGGGTGAAAAGTCAGAGTCCTTTTACCCCAGGATGGAAATGTCAAATATTAAGATGAGAGGGAGAAAGTTGATGTGCAAGGAATTTTTTTTACACAGAGAGTGTTATGTGCCTGAAATACATTTGCCTGGGGAGGTGATAGAAGCAGATGAAATTGTAACATTTAAGATGCATTTAGGACAGATACATGAACAGGCAGGGAATAGAGGGATATGGGCCATATAGGGGAGGATGGGATTAATTTAGAATAACATTAAGATAGGCACAGACATGGTGGGCCAAATAGCTATTCCTGTACTGTTTTATGTTCTATGAATGGAAGGGGGGAAGAAATCAGCCAATTCTTTGCCCACATCCCATTTTACCTCAGATCTATAACACGGTAAATGATCATCAGCCAAACTACTCTGTGGCTGTGTTTATTTTCCATGAAATCCTCCTCATTTTAATCTCACTTTATCAGTTTAACTTCACATCCCTTTCTTTGTCATGCACTTACCCAATCTTCCTTTAACTATATCTGGTTGACTCAATCCCTCTATGTTAAAATGAGTTCCACCTTCCCAAGACTTCCATTCTTCTGATTAATTAAATGTTTTAGTTGATACTTTTGGCCCTTTGTTCTATTTTATTTCTTCCTGGGTTGTGAATGTCATTGGTTGGGCAGCAATTACTGCTAATCTATAATGGCCCTTGGGAAGGTCATGGTGAGCCACCTTCTTGAATTGCTGCAGTCCATGTAATGCAGGGTTACCCAAGGTGTTGTAAGGGAGAGAATTCCAGGATTTTGACCCAGTGATAGTGCTGCAACGGTGATACTTTTCCAAGTTGGAATGCTGTGTGATATGGAGGGGAACATGCAAGTGCTGGTTTTCCCATGCGTCTTGCCAACATGTACACGTTTCTTTTCCATGTCCAACCGGTTGAACCCTGTCGTAACTTTAAGGGTCTTTATCAGGCTTCTTGCTCAGCCTGTTTATTTGTACAGGGAAGAACTCCAGCCCATTCAGGTTACTCTGGAAGGATGTCAATTCTGATAAAATTCCGTGAATCTGAATCTCACCTTTTCTGGTGTTGCTGTAAACCTGTATTAATATGGAGTCCTGAAAGGTACACAGTACAACTAAAACTACAAGTTTAACATAATTCCTCTCAATTTTAAATGACTCCCTCCAGAAATGAGTTCCAATTGTCGAGTATATTTGGTTTTCTATCTTCTTCCCAAGTTTGACACACTCTGTCTGTAAGACGAGGCACCAATTATGAACCATCAGAACTGGGGGATAGATAGCTTCCTGGTAGGTACTGTCTCCCTCTGTCAATATAAGGTGTTTATTTCCATTTCTCTAAATGGATCGTACTTCTCAGGTGGATGTGAAATATCCAATGACATTAGTTTGAGAAAGAGCAGAGGTGTTTTCCATGTCTTGGTACGATCATTATTAAACCCCGAAACAACATAATTGAGATATAACAGATTGTCTACAATTCATCAAAGATCCTCAGACAACACCCTTCCAAATCCATGATCACTTCCATCTAGAAGGACAGCGGCAGCAGATATATGTGAACACCAGAACCTTCAAGTTCTCCTCCAAGCCAATCTCCATCCTGACGTGGAAATGTGTTGTTGTTCCTTCATCGCTCTGATTCAAAATCATGAAATTCCCTCCTTAATGGCAGGGAGGGACTGCAGTGGTTCACGCAAACAGCTCACCACCATCTTCTGAAGGGTAACAAGGGACAGGTGAGAAATGCTGGCCAGCCAGCGATGCCCACATCCGACCAATGAATTTTTTAAAATAGTGGTTACCACAATGCTCTTATGGGAGCTTACTGTTCACAAATTGCCTACTGCATTTCCTGTAATACAACTACATTTCAAAGCTGCTTGGGTATGTCATGGAGTCATAGAGTCATATAGCATGGAAACAGACCCTTCGGTCCAACAAGTCCACGCTGACCATATTCCCAAACTAAACTAGTCCCACCTACCTCACAAACCTTTCCTATTCATGAACTTATCCAAATATCTTTTAAATGTTGTAACTGTACCTGCATCCACCA
Source organism: Chiloscyllium plagiosum (assembly GCF_037043375.1). Classification (NCBI taxonomy): domain Eukaryota; kingdom Metazoa; phylum Chordata; class Chondrichthyes; order Orectolobiformes; family Hemiscylliidae; genus Chiloscyllium; species Chiloscyllium plagiosum. The sequence continues at coordinate 32,343,175 of NW_028270156.1, read as the reverse complement.
GCTTCTCTGGCAATTCATTCCGTACATGAATCACTGTGTAAAAAAATGCCCCTCATATCCTTTTTAAATCTTTCTCATCCCACCTTAAAATACGTCCCCTAGTTTTGAACTCCACCACCCTAAGGAAAAGACCCTTGATATTCACCTTATCTATGCCCCACATGATTTTATAAACCTCTATAAGGTCACCCCTTAACCTCTTCAGTGAAATATATCCTGGCCTTTGCAGTCTATTTTTATAAGGTTCAAAAGGAATGCAGAATTTCTTTCCATCAATATCCTTCCAATTTTAGTTTTGCTGAAAATTCTGACTCATTTCATAAGCAGCAGCTTTTATTGGTGGGCCCAATCCCACTGCAATATGAAGCATGGTCATTTGAGTTGAGTATATTGTAAACATACCATGAGAATAGATACAGCCTTTACTGCCTCAGAGAACAGAAAATATTAAAGACATTAACTATTAAGCAGGCTTTTCCATAAACCATGATGGAGCTAGTTATAGAATGGAGGAGTGAAGGGTGGACAGCTATGTTATCTCTTGAGTTATGAATTTTTAACCCTCAAACAACATTATTCAAATCAATGATCTGTTATCATCAGATTGTTGTTGTGGGAGCTTGCTGCATGCAAACTGGCTGCAGTGTTTCCCACATTAACACAACAGCTCCAATTCAAAAAGTACTCACAAAGTACTTCAGGATGATCAGAGGTCATGAATGATATTGTTTACATTTAAGTTCATTCCGTATATGAATGATTTAAAATGAATGATAGTTCTCTGATGTATTTGATGGCTTTTGTCTTCTCTTGCTCATTCAGGAAAATCAAAATATCAGAAAGAAGAGGAAGATGCGGAATGTGGCGTTGCAGCAAATGAAGCAGGAGGAAGTAAAACGACTCCACAGGGCACAGGTAAAGTCCAGACATGAGTCAGTGTCACCTTTAGTAACAGTGAACAGACCATACGTATTGCTCAAGTTTCTCAATGAGACCTTCCAGTTTTGAGTCTTGAGAATACAGCAAAGTAATATAACTCTGAGTTATGAAACTATTATTGCACTTTGAGAATGATTTTCATATTTTCACTATTGAAGGCTGTTCTGCCCATCATACCTGCTGTGTTTTAATTTGTAGATGAACTGCCGAAATTCATTGAAGATGGTGGTGGTGCACCTACCCACATAATTTGCAGTGCCTCAACATCTCATTACCAATGGGCAATTAGGGGTGGAAGTAAATGCCAATTTCCAACAATGCCCACATCCCATGAGAAAATGCAAAATGTTCTGTGTAACTGGATCTGATGATTCAACTACATACTCCCTCATCATAAAATCTATTGATCACAAGATGAGGAGTTTAATAGTAACATGTTAGTGCTCCTGATGGTTTATATATTTTGGGGTCAGTTCTATTTTCTCTCTTGTGCTGTGGTTGGCAATGGAGAGGGCATATAATCATACAGGAGTGTGGTGTATGAGCACCCAGATTCCCTCCCAACTCTGGTGAAATTATGTCCATGGTGCAAAGGCTCACAGTCTGGATTCCTGCATAACCGTCAGTTACTTGTCTCTGCTGGGATTAACCTCAATGGTGGAGAGGATAGTCACCACTCACAGAGCATAACAAGCAAACCTGTACCAACTGTTCGTAGACGTGGAGTGGGCATTGGCACTTATTGCCTGATTGAGGGCTTTAGCACTGGGATTTTGAGGGGTGGAGGGCGTGATGGCATCATGCTAGCTGAGAACCACACCCTGTCCTTGCTGCCAAATCTGCTTCACCATCCCCTTGCCCTGCAACCCTCCCCCACTGCAACCCTCCCGCCATGACTTACCTCTGGCTTTGGCTGCTCCTTGATCCCGGACCTTTGGATGATGACATTCCTGCAGCAGGTACCATCTCTCCCATGATGCTGACGGAGCAGAAGGGCTAATGACCTCGGATGAGCCAGCAGCTCACAATGGGCAATATTCTTGTCCTCAGGGTCCTAGGGGGTAGTGAGGACCTTTTGGTGCCTATTTAAGTGCCTGAGAGACACTTAATCCCAGCAGGCCTACCTGAAGGAGACCATCTGTGTGTTATCAGCTTTCCAACCAGCAGGTGCGACACCCCAATGCCTACATAAAATTGCACCTTTTGATTAAACTGTCTCTTCCCAAACCAAGTCAGTACGTTTTCTGCCTTATGAAGTATGAAGTTAGAGATAAAAGCAAACTGCAGATGCTGGAATCCAAGGTAGACAAGCAGGAGGCTGGAAGAACACAGCAAGCCAAGCAGCATCAGAAGGTGAAGCAGTCCTGAGGAAGGTTTACACCCGAAACATTGACTTCTCCACCTCCTGATGCTGCCTGACTTGCTGCCAGCCTCCTGCTTGTCTACTTTGTGATGTATGAAGGCATTTTCTGCGATAAGAGAGATCTACCTCATTAGTATACCAGCTTCTAGCACCTCTCACCTCCTCCCCACTCCCTTCATATTGAATATTTCAACATGTAAGGGTAGTTTTCTCTGCAGAAGAGTGAGAGGTGACCTGATTTTTTTTGCAACATTTTGAAGGATTGTGATAGGGTGGATGTGGAGAAAATATTCCCTAATGTGAATGAGTCCAGAACAAAGGAGACTAGAAATATCTTTATGTAGATATGGTGTCACATGGAGTGGATGAGGTGCCTAGATCATGCATTTAATAGAAGGCTTAATGCATCGATGAGGGAGAACTAAATAGAAGGCTATCAGAGGCAGTCAGGAATGGAATATTTAAATGGGGAAGAGTTTCATGTTGGCATCTAAACAACAGAATTAATCATTTGAGCCAAACGGCCTTAGTGAGTTTTGAGAAGATTGAGCTAAATGGTCTGTTTCAACACTACTTCCTCATATTGTCCAATAGGAATTGCTGATCAGGACAATTTTGCTACACTTTTGGATCAACCTGTTCAGATGTGCTCTGACGCACCTCACAATATTGACTGATATTAGTAAAAACACCTCAAGCACAATTCAGAGTCAACAAATTTCACAGGCGTGTTTATTTATTTAAGAAATCTCAGCCGCATTCAATTACCAAGTAAAGCAATCCCAACGATCAAAACGATTCTCACTTTACTATCTGCATCACCATTTTATCAACAAATGCACAAAAAGGTTTAAGTTCATCCACAGTGTGAATTAATATTGAGATCACTTGGTGATACTATTCATTCTTTTATTCACCAGTTTGCAATATTTTTATTCTTAGACACATGGGCCTCACAATTTAGACAATTCTCTTATTGACTCAGTGGGGGATTATTTGAACCTAATGCACCAAGCAGGAATCCTGTGGGACTTTGTCAAACATGGTTGCAATGGAGAGTAAAATTGTGGAGCGTTGGATGTTGAGAGACGACCTTGTAGAAGTTTATGAAATAATGAGGAGTAATGATTGGAGTTAATGATCATTGTCTTTTCCCTAGAATGGGGGATTTCGAGACAAGGGAACACATTATTAAGGCGAGCAGAGGGAGATTTTAAAAAGACCATGAGAGTCAGTTTTTTTTTTACGCAGAGGGTGGTTCGCAAGTGGAATGAACTTCCTGAGGATGTGATGGATGTAGGTACAATTACAATGTTTAAAAGACATTTTGATAAGTACATGAATAGGAAAGGTTTGGAGGGATATGAGCCAGGAGCAGGCAGGTGGGACTAGTTGAGTTTGCGATTATGGTTGGCATGGACTGGTTCGACCAAAGATCTGTTTCTGTACTTTATGACTCTATGTACGATGTTTATCTAGTATTTCACCTGATCCCATCAATGTGCTGGCATATAGGTTTGACTGCACTTGGCCCGTTATGTGTTTCCTGCATAATATTTCTTCAGCAACACAGATGATGCTGCTGATGTTTCCGAAACAGGCAGGAAGTGGAGAGTTTACCTGACTGTTTCAGAGGGCTGTGAGTTTTTAATTGAAAATATCCTGTATATCTTGAACACCTGCTTAAAAAGTATTGTTCTGATAGATCATTCAGCGTCAGCTCCAGGAGGTGGAAGAGAAGCAGCGTGTGTTGGAGGAACGTGGTGTGCTGTTGGAGAAAGCTCTACGGGGCGAGTCAGGTATTTACCTCTGCTTGGCTTCTGTTCTATATTGACTCTCTGATTGTGGACATCACTGGGATAGTTGATATTTACTGCCCATTCCTGTTAGAGCTTGAGAGAATGGTAGTGAGCTGCCTTTTTGAACCATTTAACACACCCGATTGGTTTGCTGGGCTATTTCAGGGAGCAGTTAAGAGACAATTTAAAAAGTGTGAATCTAAAGTCACACACAGGCTCAAATGGATTAAAGATGACAGGTTCTCCTTATTAAAACTCTATTGGTGAGCCATCTGGGTGTATAACTTCAGGGTTCCTGTGCGGTTTATTTCCAGATTTCTTAATCTGCTGTGGTGTTTTATGTTTCTAGGTCTTCCGAATATTAGTCCAGCAATTTTAAACATTACACAGTTATATCTGCAAGAGGCTTTGTTTTGTTTCTATTGATTTTTAATTAGTTTCAATTATTTATTACCTGCAGTTTGTGCAACCAAAGCGGACGAATAATTAGTACCCTGATTTCATGCAAGCCACTGAGGTATTTTATGCAAATTTACAAATAAGTGCTAAATTCTAAGTTGAAGGATCTTGATTGGATGTTCATTGAGCAGATTCCAGCATTTTGGAACTACTGTCCAATTAATCTAACTCCCCAGATTTTCCCCATAACCCTGCAAAGTAGTATTCTCCAAATACATGTTCTATTTAATACAAAATCTTATTCCACCACTTTTAGTAGCTTTGTTAATGGCAACTTGTTAAGGTCTTAAACCCTTTCATATTCTTAAGATCTTTTATCAGGATAACCTTTAGACATCAGTTCTTAGTCACATACTGGAAGTGCAAAGTTGGATTAGTTCACAGTTCTTCAAACCCAACCTGAGAGAAAGTTCCCCAGAAGTTGGAATTTTCAGTCTAGGGGCTGGGCTGGCATCAGGCTGAATGACCCCAGGTGAGTGTTCAGGCTGCTGGGTGCAAACCTAGGCTGGGAGGAAGATCACCACGTTGAAGGTCTTAAGTAAATAACAATACCACCCTTACACTTCATACTGCTTCATTCATAGAATCCCTACAGTATAGGAGCACACCATTTGGCCCATCGACTCCACGCCAACCCTCTGAAGAGCATCCCACCCAGACCCACCCCATTCCTGTAACCCTACAATTCCCATGGCTAACCCACCTAGCCTGCACACTATGGCCAATTCAGCATGGTCAATCCATCAAGACTGCACATCTTTTGACTGTGGGAGGAAACTAGAGCACCCAAAGGGAACCTGTGCATACATGGGGAGAAAGTCCAAACTCCATACATGCAGTCACCCAAGGGTGGAATCGAACCTGGGTCTCTGATGCTGTAAAGCAGCAGTGCTAACTACTGTGCCACTGCTCATGCCCATATCACTTCACGACCCCCATCATGTTACATAGGCCCTCATACCATCTATCTCAACCCTACTCCCTACTACCCTCTCCATGCATCTACCCATGATACTTTACCCTTACAGTGCACCCATTACACCAAGGGAACATATGCTACATTGAGGTTTTTCTTTTAAAAGAAAATTCCTTCATAAAAGTCTATTTAAAGCATTTACATTTCTTTGTTTACATAATCACTTATAAGAAGAATCTAATGCATTATGCTTTAAAATAAACAAGTATTGGAATTCACAATCCTACTTCAAAAAGTCTATAACCATTTGGAACATTCAATCAAAAAAGGCACTCGACTGTAGTAATGGAAAATTATAAAATCAGTGATAAAAGAAAACCTCAGGCTTACATCAACATTTAGAGTGATATAGCAAGCATCAATTATTTTTATCACTTACCATTTTTTGTGTATGATTTTTAAAAGGCTTGACAGTTGTATTTGACAATTTTCATAATTGCTTTGGACATTTTTGACAGTTCCAATGAGCTTGATGGTTAATGAATTTATATGGCTTCAATGCACACTCATGTCTGCTTTTAACAATTCTAAAGAGCAGATTACCTCTCCTGAGGAGTACTTGATGTCTCTGAAAGGGCAGCCTACATGTCCCAAATGGTACACAACCCTCCTCAAAGGTGTCCCAGGATCAAATGCAAAGAGCTACCTCACGTCTTAAAAGAACTAATCAAAGTTTAGATCTACATCTATCAGATCTAATCTGGACAGGTTGGGCATCCCAATCCAGGTCACCAACATTAGATGTGGGAGATGCTCATTTTTGTGGGCAGCTGCCAGCAAGAAGTGCCATGTTTGGAATCTAACCTGCCATCATTCCCTCCCCAATGAAAATGGCAGGCACCATGCTCAGGAATGGCATTTCAATTTTTGCCTTCATCCACATTTTTGCAAAGGAGAGGCTCTTTGCAATTGTGAAAGTACAGGCCTCAGTCTCTTCTCTATACAGAAGAGTTCCACTTTCCTTAATAGGTAAAACAACATTTTTGCATCTTTTCCAAGTGTTCTTCAACATGTTTTTTTCCAAAATGGAGACCAGAACTGGGCACAATACTGCGGAATGGGGACGAACAAAGGTCCAATACAAGCATAATAGTAATTTTAGTTTGATATGTTTAGAAACAAAGCAGTATTTGTTGCTCTTTTATCACGTGATTAATGGGTCACTATTTTTAGTGACTGATGCATCCATAATAACAGCCCCATCACTCGTTTTAACTTCCCCATTTCGATGCTTAATTTTCTAAGTAGCATGTAGCATGCCAAAATGTTCCATGCGCCACTGATTTGCAAATTGTACACTGCATAACAGATCAGTTTGCTCAGTCGGCTGGATAGGCAGCTTGTACTGTAGAGTAAGACCAACAGCATGGATTCAATTCCTGCACCAGCTGAGGTTACAATGAAGGATTCTCCTTCTCAACCTCTCCCCTTACCTGTGGTGTGGTGACCCTCAGGTTAAACCACCACCAATTACCTCTCTCTAATGAGAGCTTAGCTCTATAATCTGGTAAGAGTGTGGTGACTTTACCTTTTTTACTCATTTAACAAGATTAATGATGTCTTCCGATGTTTTATTGCAGTCCTCCTCTGTTTTTCTAATTTGGTGCTATTTGAAAATTTTGAAGTTGTGTTTCTAATTCCCTGGTTCATAACAGTGATGAACATGGTTCCAATACTGATTTCTACTATTTGTCACTCTGAATCGCCATCTTTTAAACCCTACTCGATGTTTTCTGATATGTAGCTAGCTTACTATTCACTCTGCTACCTGTCACCTGACACCACATACTCTAACGTTATTCATAGGCCTATTGTGCAGTCCACTTATCAAAATTCTTTGGAAATTACCATGGCTATTGAAAGCCAAGGGCTAACTGTTCCAGAGACAGTTACAATAGCAATACAGTAAAATAGTTTTCTTTCATCAAGGTCATTTCATACATCATTCAAGTCTCTGAATGCTGAACCTTGTCATATCTATCTTTTCATACTATTGTGCTGCTTTGAAAGTCTCTCATACCATAGGACACAGATTTTTACAACATATCTTACTATTGCCTGAAATGTTATTTTTCTTTAATTACAGCCACATAATCTCTGTTATATGCTATATCCTGTTGACCCACCCTTCTCCACTCCGTAAACTTCCATTTATCCAAAACTCTGCTGTCAGTGCCCAAACTTGCACCAAGTCCATTTTGCTCATTACCTCTGCGCTTGCTGACCTATGTTGGTTCTGAATTAAGCAATGCCTTCATTTAAAACTCCTCATCTTTGCTTTCAAATCCCTCCTGCCTCTTCCTATTTCCTCCAGCCCTGTGACCCTCAAAGATCTCTGTGCTCCTATAATTGTCGACCCTGGCACATTTCCAATTTTTTTTATCACTTCACTATTTGGAGCTATGCCTTCATCTGCCTGAACTGTATCTTCCACCCCTGTGCCACTTTCCTCTCCTTTGAGATCTTAGAATCTATTCTTTGCCCTTTTATCTCCTAATGTGGCTCAATGTCACGTTTGTGCCTGATAACCTTTGTATGATGCACCTTGGGATACTTTGCTACATTACATGTCTTTCATGGGGTGTGAGTATCACTAGCAACAGCAGTTTTTATTGCCCAGCCCCCTAATTGTCTTTGAGAAGCTAATGATGAGTTGCCCTCTGAAAATCCTGCAGTCCATGAAGTTAAAATATGCATCCTAGTTGTTATTGACAATTAAAATCTGTGGGACAAATCAATACTGAATGATTTTTACATAGATTCCCTACAGTGTGGAAACAGGTCCACTGGCCCAACAAGTCCACACCGACCTTCTGAAGGGTATCCCACTAGACCCATTCCACGTCCACTATATTTACCCCAGACCAGTGCACCTAACCTACACATCCCTGAACACTATGGGCAATTTAGCTTGGCCAATTCACCTGACCTGCACATCTTTGGACTGTGGGAGGAAACTGGAGCACCCAGAGGAAACCCACAAAGAAATGGTGAAAATGTGCAAACTCCACACAGAGGTTGGAATCAAACCCGGGTTCCTGGTGCTGTGAGGCAGCTGTGCTCACCACTGAGCCACTGTGCTGCCAAAATATGGTTAAATAAAATTATCTCATTGCCAGAGTGAATAGGACTGACGCAAGCAAGCTGATAGAGGACATGTTTGCTAGGGATTGCCAACTTTGGCTGAGTGTAGGATGAGGTTTCACCACATGACCTATCATTTCCAACCACCATCAAACTGCCATTTTAGGTTTCATTCCTTTTTGTTTCAATTTCTTTCATTTGTTAAATAAAAAAGTTGTTTTAGTTGCCCCAATGTTTTTCTTCATTGGGTTTTGCTCAGACATTAACCTTGACATTCATGAACATTCTGTGGCAATACTGGAGATCGCAAACAGCACCCTTGCAATCCTTTGACCCCCAACAATTTTGTGCGATAACTGCCAAATTGTGATCTTCAGTGAACAATTGACATTTTCTTCATAGAAACCAGAATCATACAACCTACAATTGTGTAATGTCGCAACATGATTGGCCTCAAAAGACAAAGGAATTTCCTCTGTTTCATTAGATGACCAATGTTGTGTTTTATATGTTTTTAGGTCGCTTGTTTTATGTGACGGTGCATAGTTCCTGTTTTGGCTGAGGCTTGATTATTTTGTGAAATGGTCTTAGGTGACTCATTCTGCTCACTAATCCAAAACGTTAAGATTCTTTCTTTCAAATTTTAATTCATGCTTTTCTTTCAGGTTGCAAAGTGGCTTTTAAAAGCCTGCCCAGCAGTGTTACTTCTCAGAAGTAATGCGAACAGTCAGGAAATTGTACCAAAATACATGATTCTCATCATTTAAAATTCTGTGTGACAAAGAACTGCAGGGTGGTCCCAACAGCAATCATTTCCATTCATGTAGCACCTTTTGAAATAGTGAAATGTTCCAAGGTACTTCACAGAAGTAGAATTAGAAATCAAATTTGACACTAAGCCACAAGCAAAATGTTGACACTGAGCCCACACAAAGAGATACTAGAACTAGTAATATTGATCAAACAGATGGGTTGGAAGGAACACAGGTTCAAGAAGGATGTTCCAAATTTCGGGGCCACAGGCAACTGAAGGCTCAGCCACCAGTAGGGGAGCAAACAAAATCAAGGGATGAACAAAAGGCCATAATTAGTGGGTGCAGAGACAGAGCCCAGAGAGGGAATTAAACTAGTGGAGGAGAATTTTACCTCAGTAAAACATTAATGAAGCTTTCAAAGGCACAAAAGTTCATTTAAAGGAAAAATGCAGATAAATTAGTGTGAAATATCTAATTTAGTGAAATGTTTGTATTGTTTAAACTCTTACTTGGAAATTAGAAATTTAAATACTAAGAGAAAAATAATAAGTTTTCAGAAATGTTTTGTCAATTTATCGGGATCCAGTATAACAGATTCTAATCATCAGACAGTAGTTACTGAGGACCACATAATGACATTTTTAAACACTGAAAATAATCATCTCAAAGCACACGACAAAAGTAATCTGTACTGCAGGTACGTAGCAACATGTTTTTTCATAAAAGGTACTAAATTTAAGCATGATGAATAGATTTTCCAGAATTGTATGACTTGCATGTGGCAATACATCTCTGACTAACTGGATTTTAAAAAAATCTAAATGTTCAGATCTCAACTCAAAAGACGAACCTCAACTGATGCAAAAATGGTTCAAGCTGGTGATGGAAAAGAATGCCTTGGTTCGATATGAAGCTGAAATGATGATATTGTGAGTAGTCCATTTAATTCTTTAATGGAGAGAATTAATGGAGCTCTTAATGCTAACTAAAGCAAGAAAAAATTACAGTCAAGTAACAATGGGGGGACTTTTTAGAGCACACAGGAGCAGGAGCTACTGGTTAAGATGCAGAGATAGGGACATATCTAGTCTCACACTGGCCTCTACCATTCTAGACCATGTTTGATATCTCCTTTGTGCCGTTTTCCCACACCATCTCTATATTCCACCCTCGCTTAATGTCATTAGTGTCCAGAATCCTGTAGAGTTCTGACATAAACTCTCTCAGTGATAGAACTTTTACAGTCCTTTGGATAGTAGAAAATTCCAAGGTTCACTACAATCTGAGTGAAATTTCTCATTATCTCAGTATTAAATTCCTGCTCCTTATCCTGGTTCTACACTCACCAGCCAAACTGTATCCACCCTTGAAGAATGTTGTAAGTTTCAATAGGATCATCTCTCATTCTTTTAAAGTCTAAAGAACACAGATCCCTTTTTCCTCAGTCTTTCCTCGTAAAACAATCCCAGGGATTAATCTGGCAAACCTTAATTGCACTCTCTCTGTAACAAGTATAAGCTTCCTTAGATAGGGAGACCAAAACAATGCATAATACTCCAGGTTAGATCTCTCTAAGGCTATATACAGCTGCAGCAAGACATCTTTACTTCTGTACTTAAATCTCATTTACATGATGCCAACATACTGCTTGCCTTTCGATTTGCTTTCTGCTCTGCATGGTGGCTTTTTCATGATTCCTAGAGAAGGCCATTGTGATAACACTATAAGGCCCAGGCTCAATGTCCTTGTGGAGCTCATTGAATGACTTCCCTTGGTAACAGGCAATGGTCTGCCTAGCTGAAACTCATCATCTGAGCCCTTTATAATGCAGACTCATGAAGGACGTCATATCTGCCAACTTCTGCCCCTCTTTTGCTGTTATATTCATGCCCGAGGGTCCTTGGAGAGGGAGCATGAGGTGTCCACCAATGCTCTTGATGCCTTTAGAGAAAGGTGGGCATTGCGGAGGATATAATACTTTATTTCCCCATCCAACTTCATTTTGATAGAGTTCCTTTCTGCTCTTCCTATTCCCCCTTCACTCCTGAGGTTCACTTTGCCCATAATGGGCTTTGCTTGTAAATATTTCTTACATCATGTGCTCTTCCAGCACCACTAACCCAGAACCAGGGATGAGTCAGTAGAACTGTCTATCCTAAGCAGGCACTAGCCCATGTATGCCACGAATAGTGTTCAATAATAAATGATACAGGTGTCGCCTACTATCCAAAAGCAGATCATTCTTATGAAACTGTTCAGAAGCCGAAATGGCATAAAGTGAAGAAGCAATTAACATTAGTTTATGTGGGAAAAATGTTTGAGTGTTCCCAGACCTAAAAGATAACCTACCAAATAACACACCAAATCTAAACTAACACTGACATATAGTAAAAGTAGGAATGATATGGTAAATACATAACCTATGTAAAGTAGAAATAATGTATGTGCAGTGTAGTTTTACTGACCAGAATCGGGAAGACAGTGAGCACATTGAAAGACAGAGAGGTGGTAGTGGTGATGAAGGTATGTTAGGCTGAGTAGTTGGAGGTTGGAGTGGTGAGAGGTACAGAAGACTGGGGTGTAGGACAGAGAGGAAGAGGGTCATCTATTAACCCATCTGGGGAAGGCGCTTGGCGACACCACTCTCACTGCGCGCTTTTGCCTAGAAGCGAAAATCCTCTTTTGGTTAGTGAAAACAGGTACCAGTGTAGGGCTTTCATAAAAGTGAATTGGCTAAAGCGAATGTTCGAAAAGCGGGGAATAACTGTACTCCCTTCCAGTCAGGCTTCCTGATTTATTACAGGTTAGATCCTTGTAGACACCCGCACTTACCAATCTTTCACTGTGTAAGAAATATTCAGCCTTGTTTACTTTATATGCCATTTGCCATGTTCAAACCCATTCACTTAGCCTGTCCAAGACCTCTTGAAGCCTCCTTGCATCCTCCTCACAAGTTGAATCCTTACCCAACTTGTCATCTGCAATATTTGGAAATATTACTATTTCCCACATCCAAATCATTTACATAGTTTACGAATAATTGTGGACCAGCACTGATCCTGTGGTACCCCCATTTTATTAGGGACATAGATAGCACCTCTCCATTTACAATATGGATATCACACTTTCCTTTAAGATGTAAATATCACGTTCCATTTAAGATTCAGAAATCACACATCATTCATGATACAAATGTCAACATTCTTTTTATGATATAATAAGAAACATTCCTTTTGTGATATAGATATCAATCTTTCTTGTCTAGTATAGTTGTGGTGTTATTCTTTTGTATACCATTTATTTTGTAGTTTAGATATTAATTCCATTTGCAATGCAGCTTACACTTTACAACACAGGGGGCATTACCTCTCTGTTATAATAGGGCTATCATCTCTCCATTGATGATGGTGCAGTATTGTTGTGTGGGCAGAGAGGACTGATAGGAGTCTTTGATTTTACCAAAAAGAAAGAAAGAGCTTATGCTTATAAATCATCTGGTCCCTGAAACATCATTGGCCTCTCCAACTTGTCGAAAATTCACATTTAACCCCAGATTCAGTATTGGAAATTCTTATTCAGTTCTCCTGTGCTCATTGTATCCTGGACTTTTGCCTGAGAATCATGTACACAAATTTGGGTGAATTCCTAGCTCTGTGTGAATATGATTCTTAAAATAATTGCTTGGATTTCTTGGGGATACTATGTTAAGAATAGCAGTAGGTGATGATGCCAGAAATAGTGAGGAGGATGCTGGGTGCAGAGGAGAGTTGAGTGAAAGGCTGTTGTCCAAAATTTTTTAAACAGAAGCATGAACAAAAACTTCCATGATTCACTCAAATAAAAGCAAACTACTGCAGATACTGGAAAACTGAAATAAAAACAGAAAGTGCTGGAGAAACTCAGCAGATCTGGCAGCATCTGTGGAGAGAGAAACAGAGTTAACATTTGGACTCTCTTAAAAGCTGGACTCAAACAATAACTTCATTTATCCCGACAGATCCCCACAATCCCTAATAGACCCATCACACACTACCCATTCCACATTCATGCCAACCCATGCCGCCCTGTGCATTGTGCCCACTTTCCATAAATTCTCTATGCCATCCATGCCAACCTGTGCCCATGTACTCAGTCCCCCATTGCCCATTATAGCTTTCATGCCAACTTAGTTCCAATTCACAACAATATATGTCCTCATTGTCAATCCTTTGCCTTTCACCTGCCATGCTGACTCACCCAGTATTCACAAAGACAGGCCTCAGCATGTCATAGGGTAAAGAGAAGAAGCTAGGCGGAGGTGAGTACTGCAGATGCTGGAGATTAGAGTCAAGATTAGAGAGGTGCTGAAAAAGCACAGCTGGTCAGGCAGCATCTGAGGAGCAGGAAAAATTGACGTTTCGGGCAAAAGCCCTTCATCAGGCACTCTAATGAAGAGATGAAGCTCTCTGGCAAGATCAAATGCCAATTGGGAATGTAAGTAGTCACTTGGCAGGCTTGGCAGTCAGTCACTTAGTAGGACAACATATCCTGGTGTAGCTGAACCTGCTGGCGGCACTGAATCAAAGGCTTCCAGCCACTCGGAGGCACGGTACCCTTTCAGCCACCCGAGCAGTGGCGAGCACCAGGAATAGCAGGAAGGTCAGTGAGGTTTCGGTGGAGGGAATTAAGGGATGGAGTCAACAGCAATGTTCCCTCAAAGCTGCGACACAGCCACACAGCAATTCCAAGGTTCCATGCCTGCCCATGTCCTCAGATGATCATGTAGCAGCTGGAGAAATTAGAGGGAATGTAGGTCCGTGGACAGGGGGTGCTGGAGATAAGGACATATTTGATATTCAGTGCCCTTCCCCTCCCTCTCCCCATCCATGTCCAATACCTCATATTTGGGTAGATTGAGTTCCCCATACCCCAATCCAGCAGATACGCTACCTCGTTTCTATGATTGGAAAGAGTCTGCTTTTCTCATCTGCCAGGAACACAGCATACTGGTGGCAAGATTTATTCTTAATTATTATAAATTATTTATCACTTAAGGGCTTTCCTTGGCATTGGTTTAGAAGGTCACCCATGAACATTCCCATCCTGAGGTGACAGAAAGGGGTGGGTATCACCCTGGTGCCAAATTGCCTAATTTTGTTTGCCTTTTCTGTCACCTTCCCTATCACTTCTAGAGAGAAAAAACTCCCAGCCTATGTGTCTATTGTTGGTCTTTGTTTATGTCATGATTTGGAGATGCCGATGTTGGACTAGGATATACAAAGTTAAAAATCACACAACACCAGGTTATAGTCCAACAGGTTTAATTGGAAGCACACTAGCGTTCAGAGCATCACTCCTTCATCAGGTGGTTGTGGAGGACACAATTGTAAGGCACAGAATTTATAGCAAAAGTTTACAGTGTGATGTAACTGAAATTATACATTGAAAAATACCTTGATTGTTTGTTGAGTCTTTCATCTGTTCGTATACCATCATAGTTTCACTTCTTTCATATGTAAATCACAAAACATTTTTATAAGAAGTCACATCTCAAGTTAACGGTAACAATTGGTGTTAGCCAGATAATATGTTGAAGATTCTGAATTAGTGGTGATAGAAGAGCACAGCAGTTCAGGCAGCATCCGAGGAGCAGCGAAATCGACATTTCAGGTAAAAGCCCGTCATCAGGAATAAAGACAGAGAGCCTGAAGCGTGGAGAGATAAGCTAGAGGAGGGTGGGGGTGGGGAGAGAGTAGCATAGAGTACAATAGTTGAGTGGGGGAGGGGATGAAGGTGATAGGTCAGGGAGGAGAGGGTGGAGTGGATAGGTGGAAAAGGAGATAGGCAGGTAGGACAAGTCCGGACAAGTCATGGGGACAGTGCTGAGCTGGAAGTTTGGAAATAGGGTGAGGTGGGGGAAGGGGAAATGAGGAAACTGTTGAAGTCCACATTGCTGCCCTGGGGTTGAAGTGTTCCGAGGCGGAAGATGAGGCGTTCTTCCTCCAGGCGTCTGGTGGTGAGGGAGTGGTGGTGAAGGAGGCCCAGGACCTCCATGTCCTCGGCAGAGTGGGAGGGGGAGTTGAAATGTTGGGCCACAGGGCGGTGTGGTTGATTGGTGCGGGTGTCCCGGAGATGTTCCCTAAAGCGCTCTGCTAGGAGGCGCCCAGTCTCCCCAATGTAGAGGAGACCGCATCGGGAGCAATGGATACAATAAATGATTTTAGTGGATGTGCAGGTAAAATTTTGAAGAATGTGGAAGGCTCCTTTAGGGCCTTGGATAGAGGTGAGGGAGGAGGTGTGGGCGCAGGTTTTACAGTTCCTGCGGTGGCAGGGGAAGGTGCCAGGATGGGAGGGTGGGTTGTAGGGGGGCGTGGACCTGACCAGGTAGTCACGGAGGGAACGGTCTTTGCGGAAGACAGAAAGGGATGGGGAGGGAAATATATCCCTGGTGGTGGGGTCTTTTTGGAGGTGGCGGAAATGTCGGCGGATGATTTGGTTTATGCGAAGGTTGGTAGGGTGGAAGGTGAGCACCAGGCGTGTTCTGTCCTTGTTACAATTGGAGGGGTGGGGTCTGAGGGCAGAGGTGCGGATGTGGACAGGATGTGTTGGAGGGCATCTTTAACCACGTGGGAAGGGAAATTGCGGTCTCGAAAGAAGGAGGCCATCTGGTGTGTTCTGTGGTGGAACTGGTCCTCCTGGGAGCAGATATAGCGGAGGCGGAGGAATTGGGAATACGGGATGGCACTTTTGCAAGAGGTAGAGTGGGAAGAGGTGTAATCCAGGTAGCTGTGGGAATCGGTGGGTTTGTAAAAAATGTCAGTGTCAAGTCGGTTGTCATTAATGGAAATGGAGAGGTCCAGGAAGGGGAGGGACGTGTCAGAGATGGTCCAGGTAAATTTAAGGTCAGGGTGGAATGTGTTGGTAAAGTTGATGAATTGCTCAACCTCCTCGCGGGAGCACAAGGTGGCGCCAATGCAGTTATCAATGTAGTGGAGGAAGAGGTGGGGAGTGGTGCCGGTGTAATTACGGAAGATCAACTGTTCTACGTAGCCAACAAAGAGACAGGCATAGCTGGGGCCCATACGTGTGCCCATGGCTACCCCTTTGGTCTGGAGGAAGTGGGAGGATTCAAAGGAGAAATTGTTAAGGGTGAGGACCAGTACGGCCAAACGAATGAGAGTGTCGGTAGAAGGGTACTGTTGGGAACGTCTGGAGAGGGAAAAATGGAGGGCTTGGAGGCCCTGATCATGGCGGATGGAGGTGTAGAGGGATTGGATATCCATGGTGAAGATGAGGCGTTGGGGGCCGGGGAAACGGAAGTCTTGCAGGAGGTGGAGGGCGTGGATGGTGTCTCGAACATATGTGGGGTGTTCCTGGACTAGGGGGGATAGGACAGTGTTGAGGTAGGTAGAGATGAGTTCAGTGGGGCAGGAACATACTGAGACAATGGGTCGGCCAGGGTGGTCAGGCTTGTGGATCTTGGGAAGGAGGTAGAACCGGGCAGTGCGGGGTTCCCGGACTATGAGGTTGGAAGCTGTGGGTGGGAGATGTCCTGAGGTGATGAGGTTCTGTATGGTCTGGGAGATGATGGTTTGGTGATGGGGGGTGGTGTCATGGTCGAGGGGGCAGTAGGAAGAGGTGTCCTCGAGTTGGCGTTTGGCTTCAGCCGTGTAGAGGTCAGTGCGCCAGACTACCACTGCGCCCCCTTTATCCGCTGGCTTGATGGGGAGGTTGGAATTGGAGCAGAGGGATTGGAGGGCTGCGCGCTGTGAGGGTGAGAGGTTGGAGTGGGGGAGGCGGGTAGACAGGTTGAGGCGGTCAATGTCCCGGCGGCAGTTGGAAATGAAGAGGTCGAGGGCAGATAATAGGCCAGCGCAGGGTGTCCAGGTGGATGCAGTGTGTTGGAGGTGGGCGAAGGGGTCCTCGGAAGGTGGGCGGGAATCCTGATTATGATAGGTGTTAGCCCCCTGTGTTCTCTGTCTGTGCCATAATGTTTAGATTGATTCTAATCTAAAAAGTGAGAATACAGAGTCTTACATGAATTCATGAGGTTTTTGAGCAAAGTACAATGTAACTCTTCAAGTACAAATTCACCCCACAAATGTATATGTATATGTGTGCGTGCATGTGTCTGTCTGTCTGGGGTGGGGGGTTGTGAGTGTGAGAGTGTATATGTGTGTATGTGAGTGTAGAGTGTCTAAGTCTGTGAGAGGGTGCATGTGTGAGTGTGGGAGTGTGTGTGTCTGTACACACTCTCCTACAGGTACACACACTCCTACAGACACACATGCACCCCCTCACAGACTTAAACACTCTACACTCATATACACACATCTACACTCTCTCTCACAACGCCCCACCCCAGACAGACAGATCGATAGACACATGCACACATATACATATACATTTGTGGGGTGAATTTGTACTTGCAGAATTACATTGTACTTTGCTCAAAAACTGCATGAATTCATGTAAGACTCTGTTAACTCACTTTTTAGATTAGAATCAGTCTAAACCTTATGGCACAGACAGAGAACACAGGGGGCTAACACCTTCAACATATTATCTGGCTAACACCAATTGTTACAGTTAACCTGAGAATGTAACTTTTTTTAAAAAGAATTTTGTGATTTATGTATGAAAGAAGTGAAACTATCATCGTATTCGAATAGAAGAAAGACTCGATAAACAATCAAGGTATTTTTCAATGTACAATTTCAGTTACATCACACTGTAAACCTTTGCTATAAATCCTGTGTCTTACAATTGTGTCCTCCACAACTACCTGATGAAGGAGCGGCGCTCTGAACGCTAGTGTGCTTCCAATTAAACCTGTTGGACTATAACCTGGTGTTGTGTGATTTTTAACTTTGTTTATGTCACCATTTTTGAGGTTGGCCATGGTATGTGATTGGATTATTCCACATTATAGGCAAGGCACTGCAGTGGTTTACCAATGTCTTCTGTTGCATGGCTGACCAAGAAATTCTCTCACCTTTCCCACCTACATCAGGCACAGTGGAAGGACTTACAGACTGATAATAAACCCACTTGCCCAAGTTACAAATGCCATAGTCAACAAATCCTGGAGTGGAATACAAAATTAGAGTTTCCGGTTCAGGGTCACGTCACATAAGACCTCTGCGTTTTGGATTTCACTATATTGGAAAAAACGCTCCTTTTTAAAAATGCATTTACTGCAAATACATTCCTATACTACATAAAGCCTGAGCATAACAAACATTTCATTAAAGTGCACAATCTTTATACCAAAAAGTGTTGGAATTTATACCCCATTTCAGAGAGTCCACGACATTTGTAGTTGTCATCAAGATGTGAAAAAATAGGCCTCCTATTGTGATAATGAATGATTGTGGAATCAGTTATGCAGTAATCCAGTAATAAAAAGACTTCATACTTATGTCAATAGAGTGAAACTGCTAGCAATTCTATTTAATACTCCCGATATATTTGTTTAAAGGGCAGTACATTTAAATGTTTTGACAAATTAATTTGACAGTCATGTTAACATGTCCATAAGATTATACAACATTGGACCAGAAGTAGGCAATTCAGCCTATTGAGAATACTCTGCTATTCTACAGTAACAAATTTAAGGAAGAAATTCATCCTCAAATTCATTGAACGACCCTTTATTCTGAGATAATGCCCTTTGGTCCTCTCCTCTCCTGTAAGGTAAAACCATCTTTCAACATCCACCCTTGTCATGTCCCCTAAGAATCCTGTGGATTGCAATAGGGTTGCCTCACATTCTTCTAAATTCCAGTGAGTACAGATCCAACCTACTCAATCTCTCTTAAGACAATCCCTCCATACCTAGTATCAGCCTAGTGAACTTTCTCTGCTCTACCTCCAAAGCCTGTATACCTTCCCTTAGATAAGGGACCCAAAACTTTTCATAGTGTTCCAGACATGGTCTGACTAGTGCCTTGTATAGATTTAGCAAGACTTCCTTCCATATATGTTTCATTTTCTTTGAAATACTGGCCAAAACTCCTATTACCTGCTGAACTTGGATGCTAGCTTTTTATGTTTCATGGATGAGGACTCCAAATCTCAGTTCTGAAGCTTCCTGCTATCTTTGTCTGTTATTTTTTAAATATATTTTTATTGAATCTTTGTCCATTTAAATGACATTCAGCAGTTCTTCCTGCGTAAAGACATGCCTTCACGTTTCCTGATATTATGTTCCATCTTCCAAGGATTTTCCCACTCCCACTCTCATAACTGTCCTTATCTCTCTGAAGACTCTTTGTGTCATCCTCACCACTTGGCCGACTCACCAATTTTACTGTCATCCATACATTTGGTGATAGTACATGCACATTCCTCATCTAATACATTGTAAATAATTGCTGTCTTAGCACTGATCTATGTGGCACTCTACTAGTTACAGGTTTCCATTCTGAAAATGCCCCCTTTATCCTATTAGTTAGCCAATCCTCTAACCACCAAAACCATGGCTTCTTATCTTCTTAAATTGACTAATGTGTGGTACATTAGCAAACACCTTTTTGGAAATCCAGATGTGTTATATTCACTACCTACTCTTTATCTATCCTGCTTGTTACTTCGTTAAAGAATTCTCATCAGTCGGTCAGGCATGACTTCCCCTTGTGAAGCTATGTTGACTCTGCTTTATGTGTTTCAAAATGTTCTGCCATTACATCCTTCATAACAGCTTCTAATATTTTTCCTATGACAGAAGTTATGCTAACAGCCTGATAATTTCTTGTTATTTTTGTCTCGTCTTTTTAACTAAAGGTGACATATTTAGTTTTCCACTTCTCTAGGACTACCCCAAATCTAACAATTCCTGGAAGATTACTACCAGTGCATCCACACTCTCTGTAGTGACTTCCTTTAATACGCTAGGATGCCTCCCACCAGGTCCAGGGCACATGGTTTGAGGGGCTGAATGGCCTACTCCTGCTCCTATGTTTAACTCCATTAATTTCCCTCATTGTTTCTCTGGTGATGGTTATCTTCTTGACACTGTTGTCAGGTCCTTTCGACAGTTGCTGAAGAAATTTTTCAGGATTTATTTTGACAGGTTTGTTGACAGTGCCAATGAGCTTGCCAAGTGCAATTTTACACACATTCATATCTGTTTTTCATAATTCCAAAGGGAACTTGACCTCCTCAGAGGATACATAATATCCCCAAAGATGTTGTGGGGACAGATCCAAAGGGTAGCTTTTGTCTCCATGGGAGTATCCAAAGAAATGTACAAAGTTCAGATCTATTTTTACCAGGTCTACAGTGTACATTTTGGGTTTCACACATTCTGGAGTCATCAAAATCTGACCCTGAGTGAGGGCAGGTGGAGATTTAAATGGCTAGATGCCCCGACAAATGTGTGTGTGAATCATGGATCTTCCCTATTCCTGCCCCTATGAAAAGGGGAAGTGGCACGAGGATCTTTGTCATGTGGAAAACCCAGGTCTGTCTGTCTGATTCCAATGTCCCAGCAATTGCAGTCGCTGAACCATCCATCCTATCGCAACTGTGCCAGCTCTTTGCAGGGGTAACTCACTTCATCCCAACCCCCACCCTTTCCGATAGCCTGCATCTATTTTTTTACACTTCTGGCACTTATCCAATTCCCTCCCGAAAGCCCTGATTGTATCTGTCTCCATGTGCTACAGGATCTGTAAACCATGTGAGAAAGTTAATTGATGGGTACAGAATTCCCAGATTGGCAGCATTCCCAACTTCTCCCTTTGTGTCTCTCTCCAGTGCTCGCGAATTGGAACTGGAAGATCAGCAGAGCCGCTTGGAGCAGCTGCTTCATGATCGGATGGCAGTTGACGGTGAGCATTATAGCTTGTGATGGGTCTTAATTAAATTACTCAGGTCTTGGCGCTGGGAGGATAATTGCAAATTACCCAGCAACAAGCTGCCATGTTTCTCCTGCCAGGGTTTAATTAAAACAGGGGCTTTTAGCAATCTGTGTAATCACCATTGGTCTTCAAAGGAGTTAATTCAAACGTGATCAGAAACACAACCATGCCACAGCAGCCCTGCACAAGCAACATCTGAGTACCACCCTGAGTGTTCACTCCCTGCACCACTGGCCCATGATTATTGGTAACCAGCATTGTGTCAGGTTAGACAGCTGTGCATGTGCTGTGTTATTCTATACTAAGCAACTGGAATTACACAGTATAGAATTACACAGAGAATGCACTGCTCAGAAAAAAAAGACTATCTGAATAATGAGATCAATGCCAATGTTTACGTTGCACAAAGGCCCCCTTCCATTTTGCCTCATCTAACCCTATCAACATGTCCTTCTCTTCCTTGCTCTCTCATGTGTTCCCCTTAAATTCATTTTGACATGTAGTTCGACTACTTCTTGTGGGAGTGAATTCCACATTCTACCATTCGATAAGGAAGATTTTCTTGAATTCCCTATTGGTCTGAGATTAGGTAAAAATGAGGACTGCAGATGCTGGAAACCCGAGTCTGGATTAGAGTGGTGCTGGAAAAGCACAACAGGTCAGGCAGCATCCAAGGAGCAGGAAAATTGACGTTTCGGGCAAAAGGCTTTCATCAGGAATAGATCCTCTAATCCAGACTATGGTCTGAGATTATCTACTGCAAGTCCTAGGCAAGGAAACAATTAAAACCAATGGGGGTGAGACATCCACCTGCTGTTGGGTTGTACTCAAGTAATTTTGTTTTTGCTTTTGTCTTTCATGGGACATGGGTGTCACAGTTGCCTTCCCTCATTGTCCTTGAACTAAATGGTTTGATGGGCCATTCCAGAGGATACTTAAAGGTCAGCCACATTACTATGGGTTTAGACTCATACATATGTCAGACTAGATCAGGATGGCAGATTTCCTTCTTTAATGGATATTTCTGAATCATGTTTACAACAAATAATGATACTTGTCATAACATCAGACAGCATTTGTGGAGAGAAAGCAGAGTTAATGTTTCAGGTCCAGTGACCCTTCTTCAGAACTGATGGTAGCTAGGAAAAGGTTAGTATATATGCTGAAGATGGGTGGGAGAGTTTAAGAGTACACAACAGATGGAGATAGAGCTCTGAGGGGCAGAGATATAGTTAGACAGACAAAGGGAGATCCAAGATGGCGGTGGTCTGAGTGGTCTGCTGTGCTGGGCTCTTTGCCATATTCCCTGGTAAAGTGCCCCCTTACCAAACCCCTCCCCTGTTAACCACCCCTAAGAGAAAAATTGATAATATAAAGCTACTGGAGATCTGGAGCTGCTAAAGTTGTGGTCTGACAGCTCTAAGATCAGGATGAAGGTGAATAAAAGGGAAGAAAGGAGTACAGTAAGCTGGGCACTCCCTACTGTGTCCGGGGTGCCTGCAGCCATTGCTCAAACTCCAGGGGTGGTCCCTTTGGATTTAATTTGGAGTTTGTCAAACGCTGAGAAAAGATTGAAGCAGCGACGGAGCCAATATCTGCCATGTTGAAAAGGCATGAGCTGGAGATTCAAACACTGGACCAGAGTAGAAGCAGTGGAGCAGAGAACCGCAGCATTGGAGACCGTCCCGGAGGTCTCAAGAGGAAGGATCTGAACACTGGAAGACCAGGTTCGGGTGCTTCAGGAACAAGTGGACGATCTAGAAAACAAAAGTAGAAGGAAAAGCTTACGGCTCGTGGGTCTCCCGGAGAAGTGGCTCCCGAAGTTCCTGGGGCTGGAGTTGGAGTCAGGCGTGGTGAGTGTGGAGTGGGCCTGATGGATCGCAATGACTAGGTCTGGACTGGATGTGCACCCCTGCACGGTCCTAGTGTGACTCCAGCATTATAAAGGAAAACGGTTAGTGATTGAAGCAGCAAGAAGACTAGGAAGAGATCCACAGGCTTTAACATACAAAGGCTCAAGAATAATGTTTTTTCAAGACTTCTTGGTAGCCATAGTTAATAAGAGAAAGGCATTTGATGAAGTTAAGAGAAAATTAAGGGACCTGAACATTCAATATTCCTTGAGGTACCCGGCGGTGTTGTGTTTCGCTCGCGGAAGAATGATATATAATTTTGATTCAGCAGAAAAGGCCAAAGGACTTTGCGAACTCTTTGAAATGAAGGACTTGGGTTGGGAGTGGTGGGGGGTGGAAGGAGCACCATTACGGACAATGGTACAATTTTTCTTTACTTTTTCTGCCCCTCTTTTTCTCCTCTCTCCCCTTTTTGTAGTTATCGGTTTTATAGCTTTTGTACTGCCTTGGTGTAAAACCTGATTTATTCATCATTTTGGTTGGTTGGTTATCGTCTGAGGATTTGTTTTTGCTATTGTTCTTTTTTTTTGGATTGGGGGAGCTATACCTGTGGTTAAGATGTAGGGGGAAGAGGTGTGGAGGAGGGAGGGTGGGTGTCCATTGTTAACTCTCAGAATATAAACAACATGTTCTTTTTATCTGCGCATTGCATGGGACTAGGGCGTGGCCTCAGCTGGAAGGAGCCAGCATGGTAGTAAGGATTGGGAGGATTGCCCCCTATGGGCAAGGGGGTAGGTCTCTTGTCAATTGGGGCTTATTTAGGTGTATGTTTATGTTAAATATAGTGGTTACTTTTTTTAGTTGTAGTAGTTTTTATCGAAGTAGTTTTTGGACTTTATAGAGTTAATTTCTTCACTTGCCGCACCTCAGGTAAGCTTCCTCCTCTTGGGAAACCACGGACTGCTCTGGATGACCACGGCTAGTGATTAGTTCAGGTGGTGCACCTGGAACGTAAAAGAGAGTCATTCCTCCATTAAAAGAAAGAAGGTGCTGTCAGGCCTTAGGAAAGAAAGGGTTGATATTGCCCTGCTGCAGGAGACGCATTTAACTGATAAGGAACATGTGAAACTGCAGCAGGGGGGTTATGACAGGGTATTCTTCTCCTCCTTTAGCTCCAAGTGTAGAGGAGTGGCAATACTGGTAAGAACAAATCTCCCATTTCAGGTAACTGAGCAAATTAAGGACAAACATGGACAGTTCGTCATGCTTAAAGCTCTAGTACGTAGAGAAGAATATGGTGTCCTGAATGTTTATTGTCCCCCGGCACACCTTCTTAAATTTCTAATTGATGCAGTTGCTAAATTAATGAATCTTGGGGTGCATCGCACAACCACAGGAGGGGATTTTAACCACCTAATGGATCCCAGGGTAGACAGGATGCCAAGGGGCCGGGCAGGCATACCCGCACAATCTAGACAGTTGGTGGACTTGTGTGAGGAGTTGGGATTAGTGGATGTGTGGAGGCATCTCCACCTGAATGGAAGAGACTTTACTTTCTATTCCAACCCACACAAGTGGCACATGTGAATTGACATGTTCCTTATGCCATCAGCTTGTTTGGACAGAACATTGGCTTGCAAAATTGGGAATATAACTATCTCAGACAATGCACCAGTGTATTTAGATGTTAAAATTAAGGGTGGCAGAATACATGCATGGCGCTGGCGCATGGACCATTCCTGTTCAGGGATAGCAAATTTGATGAGTACATTACAAAAGAGTTCAGGGCCTTCTGGGATATCAACTCGGTTCGGCCAGTAATCTGTCAACACTTTGGGAGGCCACTTAGGCATATTTACGAGGCCTGATAATTTCTTATTCAACAAGTAGAAGGAAGCAGAGGGAGGAGCAGCAACAGATGCTGGAGACCCGGGTGAAGGTAGCTGAGGAGGCATATTATAATAGGCCTTTATTGGTCAAGTTGCACCGGGTCACAGCTCTCTGGGCTGCTCTCACACACAGCTGGCAAAGAATGAGGTCTCCTTTGCTAAACAAAGATTGTTTGAATTTGGAGATAAACCAGGTAGATATCTGGCTAGAAAGAAAAATGCTTCTCAATCTATTATGTCTGTTAGAAAGAAGGCTGGCACAGTTACCTGTGAGTTGAAGAAGATTAATGTTAGGTTTTGGGAATACTTTGAGGAGAAAGTGAGGACTGCAGATGCTGGAGATCAGAGCTGAAAATGTGTTGCTGGAAAAGCGCAGCAGGTCAGGCAGCATCCAAGGAACAGGAGAATCGACGTTTCGGGCATTAGCCCTTTTTCCTCATTCCTGAAGAAGGGCTTATGCCCGAAACGTCGATTCTCCTGTTCCTTGGATGCTGCCTGACCTGCTGCGCTTTTCCAGCAACACATTTTCAGCTTTGGGAATACTTTGCCAAGTTATACTAGTCGGAGGGTGGCGAAGACGGTACAGTGAGAATGCAGTCCTTTTTTGAGAACCTGGACCTCCCATATAAATGCAGAGCAGATCTCCCTGTTAAATGCATTCATGACGATACAAGAGGTGCAGGAAGCAATAAAGCATCTCCAGGGTGGCAAAGCACCGGGGCCAGATGGATTCCTGAGTGTGTTTTATAAGAAATTCATAAATGTGTTGGTGGAGCCGCTTTTGGGGATGTATAGCTATACATATACACGGGACTGTCTTCTGCCCTCACTTAGGGAGGCTAATATCGCCCTCATTTTAAAGAAGGGGAAAGACCCCGAAGAATGTGTCTCATACAGACCAATTTTGTTGTTGAATGTAGACTTTTAAACTCTGTCAAAGGTGCTGACCCTGAGGTTGGAAAAGGTGTTGCCCTATATTATGAAAGAAGATCAGACCGGTTTTATCAAGGGCCATAGCTCCTCCAACAAGAGATATGAAATAAGCGCCCTGTTAACATATGTGGGTGACTGGGTACGGGAGGGATTCGGAGTCGATTTGGCTTGAGATGTCCCCTAGTTAATCTATTATTCATGGATAAGATTAAATCTGTGATCGAGCAGTGTAAGAGTCCAATCAATTTAAATACGGTGAATACTTGGAGGATAATGAAGCAAGACAAGGGCAATTGGCCTAATACATCGCCATTTACCCCATTGGCGGGAGCTGAAGGATTTAAACCTGGGGCAATGGACTCCAGCTTTAAGCTATGGGAGAATAAGGGAATCTCTTGTTTGGGAGATTTATTTGAGGGGAGGTCTTAATGTCATTTAGCCAACTAAGTCAGAAATATGGATTGTCTATTAGGGACCTTTTCCAGTACTTTCAGATAAGGGATTATATACTGAGGAAGACCACGCTCCTGGCTCAGCCTTACAAGTCAGACATGGAGAAAGGAGTGCACAGGTGCACGGGCGCTCTTTCAGTTAGTACTTTATATCACTTACAGAAAGGATGTGCCTGAGGAGATGTGGAGAGACTCTGTAGGACTTGGAATCAGGAACTTGGAAAGGATATTTCACTGGAAACACAGGAAGTCATATGGGAAAATGTAAAGAAAATCTCAATATGTAACAAAGTGCAGGCCAGGCAATTGAAGATTTTACACAGGGCTCATATGGTCCCAGAGAGGCTAGCTAAGTTCAAGAGAGGAGCATCTCCAGTGTGCCCCAAATGTAAAATTAGTACACGCACTCTTACACACTGCTTTTGGTCATGTTGCAAGATCCAGAGATACTGGAGTGCCATAGTAAGGGAACTGAAGGAAATCCTGGGAATTGAAGTCAAAGTGGACCTGGTATTTCTACTTCTGCGGTTGCCAAATTTGTCCTCGCTGGGAGAACATGGGAAGGGACTGTGTAACATTCTCACCCACTGTGCGAGAAAGAACATTTTAAGGAATTGGATGTTGGAAAACCCCCAGGTCTTATGGCTGATCTACCCAAGACTACCTCACAAATATGGTGCACCACAAAACGGAGCAGTTTTTCCAGAGGTGGTGACCCTTTCTAAATTATATTGATGCAGTCTTATCGGCAATATTAATGAGGGCCTGGATATAGCCATGGGAATCAGTTTGGGTGCCCGTGGGGCCCTGGGAGGGGGAAGCTGGGGAAAAAAAGGGTACAATGACTCGTGCTCCCAGGGGTGGGAGCTTGAATGGAGATGTGGTGAGTGAGCTAGAATAAAGTAATGTGATATAATTTAATTTAAGTTAATTTGAATTCAGCTTAATTTAATTTTTATCTAATTTGATTGTAGTTTAGTTTAAGTTAAGTAGATATGTTTGTTCTGCTAGAATAGTAGGTAGTTTATAATTAATAGTATTGTGATATGACATTATTGTACTATCTCTATCTTTTTGTATTTTGGTTCTTTTTTATATATAACTGCTGTGTAAAAGGTTTGAAAAAGTTTTTAATAAAAATATTTCTAAAGCAAAAACAGACAAAGAGATGGTTGACGGTAAGCCAGGGAAGGGGAAAAGCTGTTAATGACCAATGAGGAGGTGAAAATGAGTCGGCTCAGCTGAAAGCAGCCCAGGTCATGACAGGGCCTGGGGTCTGAGGGTGACTAAAGGATGTGGAAGGATGTGTTCAAGCTCTCATATTGTTGAACTCGATATTGAGTCCTGAAGGTTCCCCAAGTGGAAAGTGAGATGCTGTTCCTCTAGCTTGTGCTGAGCTTTACTGGAGCATTGTGGTAAGCCGAAGATAGAGATGTTGACCAAGGAACTTGGCAGTGTGTTGAAGTGGCAGGCAACCAGAAATGCCATTTCTGCAGATGGAACATAGGCGTTCCACAAATGGTCACCCATTCTGTGTTTCTTCTCTCAGTGTAGAGCAGAGCACAGCGTATGTCTTCAGCATATATACCACCCTTTTCCTAGCTACCATCAGTTTTGAAGAAGAGTTGCTGGACCTGAAATGTTAGCTCTGCTTTCTCTCAACAAATGGTGCCAGACCTGCTGAGTTTC
Source organism: Chiloscyllium plagiosum (assembly GCF_037043375.1). Lineage (NCBI taxonomy): Eukaryota > Metazoa > Chordata > Chondrichthyes > Orectolobiformes > Hemiscylliidae > Chiloscyllium > Chiloscyllium plagiosum. The sequence goes on along the minus strand of NW_028270156.1, from coordinate 32,315,141 downwards.
TCCAGCAATTTCTGTTTTCGTTTCAGATTTCCAGCATCTACAGTTCTTTGTTTTACTCCAATGATGGTAATGGTGACTATGACAATTAACACTGAACTTATATTCCAGATATCATATTTACAATGCTGGGATTTGAACTCTGATGAAGGGCTTATACCTAAAACGTTGATTCTCCTGGTCCTCAGATGCTGCCTGACCAGCTGTGCTTTTCCAGCACCACAGATTTTGACTCTGATCTCCAGCATCCGCAATGCTAACTTTCTCCTTTGAACCCATGGTCCAAGAGCATTGAGCTGGGAACCTCTGGATTAGACCTGGAAATGTGTTGCTGGAAAAGCGCAGCAGGTCAGGCAGCATCCAGGGAACAGGAGAATCGACGTTTCGGGCATAAGCCCTTCTTCAGGAAGGATTACCAGTGCAGTTAAATTAGCATTATATCACCAATTCCCACACCCCACCTGCTTTTTGCAGCATTTGTTCTGGTCTTCAGTGGCACAGCACTCAAAGGTAGCAACAGGAAACTCTGACAAAATGCTCTCAAGGATGGAGATCGTTTAACTCAGCTGCCAACTTTAGAGCCATTCAGAAAACTCAGAACATATTTCACGCCTTCTTCTGGTGGGAACTAACAGAATCAAACTGTACAGAATTCTCCAGCTCCTCTCGATGTTTCCAAAGTTCTTTCCCTGCAGAACAGTATGGCGGGAGAATTGCCCAGGGTGGAAGCCATAAAAATCCCTGCTCCGCAGCAATTGGAAACATGCCTTTCCAACCATCCCGGCTGGAATACTGTATACCTTTCAGTGCCCCCATCACCAAACTAGAATTAACAGCTCGTTCTCTGAAACAACGACAGAACCACAGAAATGTCACCACAGAAGGTGACCATTTGACCCATTGTGCCTACACCCGTTCTATTATCTTCTGCCAATCTCCTGCCTTTTCCCCATAACCCTGCACACCATTACTATCCATGAAAAGATTATGCTTTGGCAGTGTTTATGAACCATGGGCTTTTTGGGTGCCACCACTGGGATTTGTATACAACCAAGATTAGAGTGGTGCTGGAAAAGTATACAAACAGGTCATTCAGTCCTCCAAATCAATTCTACCATTCAGTCAGACCATGGTTGATCTATATCTTAGTTCCACTTACCCACCTATGCTCCATATCTTTCAGTACTCTTAGGCAACAAAACAAATCTACCAACCTTTGCTGTGAAATCTTCAAATAAATCCTTTCATAGTCACAGGCTTTCTGTGACAAAGTGCTTCCCGAATTTACCCCAAATAACCCAGTTCAATTTTTAACATAATCTTGCCTTCTTCTGGATTTCCCTCACCAATGGAACGTTTCTCTAGATCTAGCCTACAATTTTTAAGCACCTCAATCAAATCAAACTTCAACTTTCCAAGCCAAGAAAATGCAAGTCTATGAAATGCTTTTGGCTCTGGTATTATTCTGGTAAATCTGCACAGTACCAGTTTCAAGGCCAATATATTGTTCCTTGGCTGTGGTGACCAGACCTGAACATAGCTACTTCAGACTGTGGACTAACCAAAGTCATAGAGTCATAGAGATGTACAGAAACAGACCCTTCAGTCCAACTTGTCCATGCTGACCTGATATCCCAACCCATTCTAGTCCCACCTGCCAGCACCCGGCCCTTTTCCCTCCAAACCCTTCCTATTGATAAACCCATCCTGATGCCTTTTAAATGTTGCAATTGTACTAGCCTCCACCACTTGCTCTGGCAACACATTCCATACACGCACCACTTTCTGCGTGAAAATGTTGCCCCTTAGGTCCCTTTTATATCTTTCCCCTCTCACCCTAAACCTATGCCCTCTAGTTCTGGACTCTCCTACCCCAGGGAAAAGACTTTGCCTATTACCCTATCCATACCCCTCATGATTTTATAAACTTCTATAAGGTCACCCCTCAGCCTCCAACATCCAGGGAAAACAGCCCTAGTCTATTCAACCTCTCCCTATAGCTCAAATTCTCCAACCCTGGCAACATTCTTGTAAATACGTTCTGAACTCTTTCAAGTTTCACAACATCCTTCCGATAGAAAGGAGACCAGAATTGCACGCAATGTTCCAAAAGTAGCCTAACCAATGTCCTGTACAGCCACAACATGACCTTCCAACTCCTGTAGTCAAAATGTGACCAATAAAGGAAAGCATACCAAACGCCTTCTTCACTATCCTGTCGACCTATGACTCTACTTTCAAGGAGCTATGAACCTGCACTCCAAGGTCTCTTTCATCAGCAACACTCCAGAGGACCTTACCATTAAGTGTATAAGTCCTGCTAAGATTTGCTTTCCCAAAATACAGCACCTCGCATTTATCTGAATTAAATTCCATCTGCCACTTCTCAGCCCATTCACCCATCTGATCAAGATCCTGTTGTAATCCGAGGTAACCTTCTTCGCTGTCCACGACACCTCCAACTTTGGTGTCATCTGCAAGTTTTGTTTAACTGTGACATAATTTCCATCCTTTTAATATTCCTGTCACCTTACAATGAAGGCCAGCATTTCATTATTTTCTTTACAATAACTTGTAAAAGTTATTTCCTGGTTTGAGGAAGTTAACACTTGTTCGCTTTCCCAATTTTATTATTTCTACACAGAATCCAAGAAGACAGAGAAGGAGATTGCTGAGGAGAAACAGATTCTGAATGAAAAGATGGATGTGATCAAACACAGAGACAAACTGGTCTTTCTGCTGGAAGAGCAGAGACTCCAAGAGAAGGAAGAGAATCGAGATTTAGAAAGTTGGTTGGTGGCCAAGGGCTATAAATTAAACTGGTCATGAATGAATTGGCTACCAGACTCAGCAATAGATTCAATGGTTTATAAATGGACAGTCTATACAAGAACTCTTCACTGGAGTGGAGACGACACTAGTGAATGGAGAGTCCAATTTTTATCCAAATTGAACTGGGTAGGATTCACTGCCTGCTCTTCATCAAATCCAGTTTGTTCTCACCTCTCAATTAGAAATTACTGATTACAGAAAGGCCTGGTTATGTCCTAACTGGAAAATTGTGTCCAATTCTGGATTTCACACTTTTGCAAGGACATGAAGACTTTGAAGTGGGGATGCAGAGGAGTGTTATTAGAATAATACCAGGGATATGGACAGCCTGGAGAAACAGAGATAGTTCTGAGAGCAGATAATTTTGTGGGGAGATATAATACAAGTGTTCAGGACTTTTCAACAAAGCAATCAAGGAAAAACTCTTTTTACTGCCATTGCACACTGATGTAAACTAATTACCAAAAGAACCAGTAGGAAAAAATAAGACTTACTTTAATGCAGTGAGTTGTTGTGATCTGGAATTTGCTGCCTGTAAGGATGGAGGAAGTAGATTCAATTGAAACTTTCAAAGGGAATTTGTAAAGTACCATACCTGCAAAGGAGAAGAAAAATTCAGAGCTATCAGAAACCACAGAGTGAGAGTGGGACTGATGAGAAAAACCTTTTCAAGGAGCTGGCAGAAACATAATGGACCAAATAGTTTCCTTCTTTTCCATATGGTTTGATGATGTTAATGGAGCTCAGTGAAAATTGATCTCGTTAATCATTAAGCAGTGTCTGTCTGACAGAAATACTCACCACTTCTGAATGATCCTACTGTGAATCTCTTTGTTCATTAATTAGTGAAGCTGCTTGGGGTAATATTCTCATGTACAAATGTTTTAGGCGATGTTTTATACTGGGTTATTATATTTGTAAATTATCCTTTACTGTGGCCCAATGGTTCACTGACCAAAGCTCACCGTTAAGCTTTTTGCCAATCACAGCGTAATGACCTCAAGTTGTCATTGACAACTCGACCTATGCGTTTTGTTCATGGCTACGATGTATCAGATAGGAATTGCTGTTTAAAGAATATCAAAATGTTTTAACACTAAACTGTACATGCACTGAATGTTGACTATAGTAGGTACAATCACAATGTCTATGTAATAACTGTTTTATTTCAGCATTACTGTGGAAGAACCTAAGAAAAAAAATCCTTTTGGCCATTATTAAAGGGAAATATCTTCTTATTAAAAAGATGTGCATCCTATTGAATAGACGGACAACACAATTATATAAAGCAGAGAAAGTACCATTCAATCAAGCAATCAATAAAAGTGTTTATGCTCCACCGGAGCCCACCTCCCACATCTCTTCATCTCCTATGAATGTATCCTCTATACTTTTCTTTTTCCTAGTTAAAAATCACACAACACCAGGTTATAGTAGTTGTTATAAGGGATTCTCTAATTAGGGGGACAGATAGTATCCTTTGCGAGCCAGATCAGGAGTCCCGCATGGTGTGTTGCCTGCCCGGTGCCAGGGTGCAGGACATCTCCAACTGACTTGAAAGGATATTGGAGCAAGAGGGAGAAGGTTTAGTTGTTGTGGTCCACATTGGCACGAACAACATAGACAAGGCTAGGAAGGAGGACCTGTTTGGGGATTATCAAGCACAAGGAAGGAAATTGAAGAACAGGTCCTCAAGGGTCATAATGTCTTGATTACTGCCCAAGCCACATGCTAATTTGGGGGCAGCACGATGGCTTGGTGATGAGTACTGCTGCTTCACAGCGCCAGGGACCTGGGTTCGATTCCAGACAGGTGACTGTCTGTGTGGAGTTTGTACGTTCTTCCCGTGTCTGCGTGGGTTTCCTCTGGGTGCTCTGGTTTCCTCCCACAGTCCAAAGATATGCAGGTCAGGTGAATTGGTCATGCCAAGTTGTCCATAGTGTTTAGGTGCATTAGTCAGAGAAAGATGGGTCTGGGTGGGTTGCTTTTCGGAAGGTCGGTGTGGACTGGTTGGGCCAAAGGGCCTGTTTCCACACTGTATGGAATCTAATCTAATCTAATTAGGGAAGTAGGCATGTGGCTAAGAGATTGATGTGGGAAAGAGGGATTCCATTTCATGGGACACTAGCATCAGTTTTTGAACCGGGGGGATCTGTACCGATGAATCGGTCTCCACCTGAACCAATCTGGAATCAATGTTCTGGCAAAAAGGATAAATAGGGTGGTCACTAGCACTTTAAACTTGTGAGTCGGGGGGGGGGGGGGGGGGGAAGGGAAACGGAAAGCAACAGGGAGTATGGAGTCAAGTAGAAAGATAAGCAGCAAGTTAGCCAGTGTGCAGGGTTTAAGTTCAAGGCAGACTAGAAATGAAGCAAAAAGGAAGGATAACTTAGAACATATCACTAGAGATGATGGAAATCATGAGGATAAGAAAATTAGCTTGAAGGAGCTTTACCTGAATGCTCGTAGTATTTGAAACAAAGTAGATGAATTAATGGCACAAATCATTGTGAATGATTATGATGTGGTAGGCATCACAGAGACGTGGTTGCAAGGCGTTCAGGTCTAGTAGTTAAACATCCAAGGATTTACAACTTATCGACAAGACAGGGAGTTGGGCAGAAGGGGCAGGGTTACCTTGTTAGTTAAGAATGAAATTATATCTATGGCATTGAATGACATCAGGTCAGATGATGTGGAGTCTGTGTGGGTGGAGTTGAGGAACCACAAAGGCAAAAAAACCATTGTGCGAGCCATGTACAGACCTCCCAGCAGTGGTCAGGACCAGGGGTGCAAAATGTACCAGGAAATAGATAGGGTATGTCAGAAAGGCAAGGTCACGGTGATCATGGGGGACTTCAATATGTGGGTGGACTGGGTAAATAATGTTGGTGGTGGATCCAAAGAAAGGGAATTCATGGAATGCATACAGGATGGCTTTTTGGAACAGCTTGTGATGGAGCCCACAAGGGAGCAGGCTATTCTGGACTTAGTGCTATGTAATGAGCCAGACTTCATAAAAGATCTTAAAGTAAGGGAACACTTAGGAGGCAGCGATCATAATATGGTAAAGTTCAGTCTACAGTTTGAAAGAGAGAAGACAAAGTCAGATGTAATGGTGTTACAGTTAAATAAAGGTAATTACAGGGCATGAGAGAGGAACTGACGAAAATTGACTGGAAGCAGAGCCTAGGGGGGAAGACAGTAGAGCAACAGTGACAGGAGTTTCTGGGTGTAATTGAGGACACAGTACAGAGGTACATCCCAAAGAAAAGAAAGATTATCTGGGTGGAAATTATACAGCCATGGCTGACAACAGAAGTCAGGAAATGTATCAAAGACAAAGAGAGAGCCTATAAAGTGGCCAAGGGCACTGGAAAATCAGAAGATTGAGAAGACTACAAAAACAAACAGAGGATAACAAAGAGAGAAATATGGAAGGAGAGGATCAAAAATGAAGATAGGCTAGCCAGTAATATTAGAAATGATAGTAAAAGTTCCTTTCAATACATAAGAAACAAACGAGAGGCAAAAGTAGACATTGGACCACTCCAAATTGATGCAGGAAGGCTAGTGCCTGGAGATAAGGCAATAGCTGAAGAACTTAGTAAGTATTTTGTATCAGTGTTCATAGTGGAAGAGTAATATGCCAACAATTAAGGAGAGTCAGGGGGAAGATTTGAGTATGGTAGCCGTTACAAAAGAGAAAGTGCTGGAAAAGCAAAAATGTCTAAAAATTGATAAATCTCCTGGCCCGACGGGCTACATCCTAGAATTCTGAGGGAGGTGGCTGAGGAAGTAGCAGAGGCATTGGTTGTGATCTTTCAAAAGACACTGGAGTCAGGGAAAGTCCCAGATGATTGGAAGATTGCTGTTGTAACCCCCTTGTTTAAGAAAGGATCAAGACAAAAGATGGAAATTATAGGCCGATTAGCCTAACCTCAGTTGTTGGTAAAATTCTAGAATCCATCGTTAAAGATGAGATTTCTAAATTCTTGGAAGTACAGGGTCGGATTAGAACAAGTCAGCATGGATTTAGTAAGTGGTGGTTGTGCCCGACAAACCTGTTAGAATTCTTTGAAATAGGTTAGACCAGTGAAACCCAGTGGATGTTATCTATCTTGACTTCCAAAAGGCCTGTGGTAAGGTGCCTCACAGGAGCTGCTGAGTAAGATGAGGGTCCATGGTGTTCGAGGTGAGCCACTGGCATGGATTGAGGATTGGCTGTCTGACAGAAGGAAGAGAGTTGGGATAAAAGGTTCTTTTCGGAATGGCAGCCGGTGACAAGTGGTGTCCCACAGGGTTCAGTATTGGGGCCACAGTTGTTCACTTTATATATAAATGATCTGGACGAGGGGACTGGGGGCATTCTGGCGAAGCTTGCCAATAATATGAAGTTAGGTGGACAGGCAGGTAGTTCTGAGATGGTGGTTAGGCTATAGAAAGATTTAGACAGTTTAGGAGAGTGGTCCAGGAAATGGCTGATGAAATTCAACATGAGCAAATGCGAGGTCTTGTACTTTGGAAAAAAGAATACAGGCATGAACTATTTTATAAACAGTGAGAAGATTCATAAAGCCGAAGTACAAAGGGATCTGGGAGTGCTAGTCCAGGATTCTCTAAAGGTTAGCTTGCAGGTTGAGTCTGTGATTAAGAAAGCGAATGTAATGTTGTCATTTATCTCAAGAGGTTGGAATATAAAAGCAGTGGTGTGCTTCTGAGACTTTACAAAGCTCTAGTTAGGCCCCATTTAAAATACTATGTCCAATTTTAGGCCCCACACCTCAGGAAGGTCATACTGGCACTGGAGCGTGTCCAGCGGAGATTCACATGGATGATCCCTGAAATGGTAGGCCGAACATGCAGTGAATGGCTGAAGATCCTGGGATTGTATTCGTTAGTGTTTAGAAGGTTGAGGGGAGATCTAATAGAAACTTACAAGATAATGCATGGCTTAGAAAGGGTGGATGCTGGGAAATTATTTCCATCAGGCAGGGATACTAAGACTCGTGGGCACAGCCTTAGAATTAGAGGGGGTCAGTTTAGAATGGAAATGAGGAGACATTACTTCAGCTAGAGAGTGGTGGGCCTGTGAAATTCATTGCCATGGAGCGCAGTGGAGGCTGGGAGGTTAAATGTCTTCAAGGCAGAGATTGATGAATTCTTAATCTCACAAGGAATTAAGGGATACAGAGAGAGTGCGGGTAAGTGGAGTTGAAATGCCCATCAGCCATGATTAAATGGCGGAGTGGACTCGATGAGCCGAATGGCTTACTTCCACTCCTATGTCTTACGGTCTTATAGTCTAACAGGTTTATGTGGAAGCACTAGCTTTCGGAGCACTGCTCTTTCATCAGGTGGTTATGGAGTATAAGATCGTAAGACATTTGATGAAGGAACAGCGCTCTGAAAGCTAGTGCTTCCACATAAACCTGTTGAACTATAACCTGGTGTTGTGTGATTTTTAACTCAGCACACCCCAGTCCAACACCAACTCCTCCAATCATTTATTTTTTCTGTCTTTTCCAGATTCTCTTTAGATGTTTATATTTAACTGCCTCAAGCACACTTTGTGGCAGTGAGACCCACATTCTCAGGCTTTCCCAGATTTCTCCTCAATTTTTTTTCATTATTTATCCTGCTTAAAACTTCCAGTCTTGGATTCATGGAGAGATTGTGTTATATGTTTATTGGTCTTTCTGGCTGCCAGTTCCTGTTAACCTTTGGTTAATCAGACAGTCTGGATGTGACCAAGTAAACGTTGCCTGCAGCTTCTTTGACATCATCTCACAGGAAACTCTATACTCTGTCTCATACGGAACCCTATAGTTTTACAGAGAACTAAGTTTGAGGGAAAATACCATGAAGATGCTCCTTGAGAATAGGTTTTGAATTGTTGTGTGGAGCAACACAAAGGGGTGCAGAAACTGTCATAGCAGAATGAACTGATTTACGTTAAATTATTTGGAAAGTATTACACAGCAACAGGCCATTCAGCCCACTAGGTCAATACCAGAGTTTATGCTTTCCCAAAAACCCTGTCCCAGCATTCTGCATCTCACCCTATCGGCATATATTTCTAATCCTTCCTCTGTCATGATTACTATCCTCTTAAATACATCACCACTCAGTGGGTTTGTCCTAAATTCCCAGGCTTTTCATTGTTGTCGATTCTGAGTCAATCTGTCAAATTATAATCTTGTTACGAGAGTGTTGGCAGTTATTTTACTGCTGTTTCAGATTGTCATTCTTAATAATATCCTTTTGTTGTCTGTTGATAGCTCAATCATTAGCCCCAATTATGATAGCTCAATCATTAGCCCCAATTATGATAGCTCAATCATTAGCTCAACATTATTTACCTCTCATTTACCAGACAAGTCAGAAATAAACTGCATGGAGCCTTTTACTCAAACCTGGAAGCACACACTGCCAAAACACACCTGGTGCATTAGATTCATTGTCTCGTGGTAAATGTTAAATTAGTTTTTCCACATAACAAAACCTGTCCAGTGAAGCATGGCCTTCATTAATACTTCTGTGGAACATTGTGTACAACCTGTGTTTAGCAGCTTGCTTAAATGTTGCCCTGCACTGTCCATAATTAGTTAAATGCACTCTACTGGAAAGACAGAAATCAAATGAATCACCTCTAATATTGAGTGAGTTCTAGTATGTCAAACCCAAATGTAAACAGCAGTCTCATTCAGCTTAGATCTGAATATTTATTAAGGTTGGCAGCTGGGCTCAATTGGTAGCATTCTCTTTCCTAAGAGTTGAAAGGTTCAATGCTCACACCAGAGATTTGGCCCATAATCAATGTTTACACTCCCTGTGCACTACTGAGGATACGCTACCCGAACAGAGATGTTGACTTTTGGATGAGATATTTAATAAAGGCTCAATATGCCCTTTCAGGTGGATGTACAAGGTCTCAAGGACACTAATTTGAAGAAAAGCAAGGGGAGGTCAAACTACTAACGTGACCAATCCCTTAGCCAGCATCGATAATCTGGTCATTTTCACATTTTTGCCTGTGGGATCTTGCATTCTGTTTCTTATGTTACCATGATGACTATACTTCAGAAGTACTTTGTTGACTGCAATGTGCTTTAGGACTTCCTGAAGTCATGAAAAGGTGCGAGAAGACAGTGGGCAGGACCTGGGGAGGACCTTACCAGGCCCTGAATGAAGTGGGCTATGGCAGGAAATCGTGGAGAAACATGTGAGATATCAAGTGAGGCCTATCTCGACATGCGGAACAACGAGCAGAATTTTCCAACAGAATTCTGGCCATCACAACAGGATTCATGCTAGGTAGCAGGGATCATGATATGTTTGCATAAGACTTGAAGACATAGGAGGAGAAGTAGGCCATTCAGCCCATTGAGTCTGTCTGCCATTCAATGAGTGATGGCTGATTTGATAATCCTCAAATCCACTTACAGTCATAGAGTCATAGAGATGTACAGCATGGAAACAGATCCTTCAGTCCAACTCATCCATGCCAACCAAATATCCCAACTGTATTTAGTTCCCCAGCCAGCATCCGGCCCATATCCCTCCAAACCCTTCCTATTCATACATGCATCCAGATGCTTTTTAAATATTTAATTGTACCAGTCTACACCATTTCCTCTGGCAGCTCATTCCATACACATACCATCCTCTGCATGAAAAAGTTGCCCCTTAGGTTTTTTTGCATATTTCCCCTCTCACCTTTAACCTATGCCCTCTAGTTCTGGCCATCCCACCCCACGGAAAAGACCTTGTCTATGTACCGCATCTGTGATTCTCATGATTTTATAAACTTCTATAAGGTCACCCCTCAGCCTCTGATGCTCCAGGGAAAATAGCCTCAGCCTGTTCAACTTCTCCTTACAGCTCAAATCCTCCAACCCTGGTGACATCTTTGTAAATCTTTTCTGAACCCTTTCAAATTTCACAACATGTCTCTGATAGGAAGGAGACCAGAATTGCACCAATATTCCAAAAGTGGCCGAACCAATCTCCTGTACAGCTGCAACATGACATCCTAACTCTTGTACTCAATAGTCTGACCAATAAAGGAAAGCTTACCAAATGCCTTCTGCACTATCCTATCTACCTGCAACTCTACTTTCAAGGAGCTATGAACCTGCATTCCGAGGTCTCTTTGTTCAACACCATTCCCTAGGATCTTACCATTAAGTGCATGCGTCCTGCTAAGATTTGTTTTTCCAAAACGCAACACCTCGTATTTATTTAAATTAAACTCCATCTGCCACTTCTCAGCCCATTGGCCCATCTGGTCAAGATCCTGTTGTAATCTGAGGTAACCTTCTTCACTGTCCACTGCACCTCCAATTTTGGTGTCATCTGCAAACTTACTACCTCTACCTCTTATGCTCACATCCAAATCATTTATATAAATGATGAAAAGTAGTGGAGTCAGTACCAATCCTTGTGGCATTCCACTGGTCATAGGCCTCCAGTCTGAAAAACAATCCTCCATCACCACCCTCTTTCTTCTACCTTTGAGCCAGTTCTGTATCCAAATGGCTAGTTCTCCCTGTATTCATGAGATCTCACCTTGCTAACCATTCTCCCATGGGGAACCTTGTCAAACACCTTACTGAAGTCCATACAGATCACATCTACTGCTCTGTCCTCATCAATCCTCTTTGTTACTTCTTCAAAAAATTCAAGCAAGTTTGTGAGACATGATTTCCCATGCACAAAGCCATGTTGACTATCCCTAATCAGTCCTTGCCTTTCAAAGTACACGTACATCCTGTACCTCAGGATTCCATCCAACAACTTGCCCACCATCAGGCTCACTGGTCTATAGTTCCCTGGATTGTCCTTACTACCGTTCTTAAACAGTGGCACCATATTAGCCAACCTCCAGTCTTCCAGCACCTCACCTGTGACTATCGATGATACAAATATCCCAGCAAGGGCCCCAGCAATCATTTCCCTAGCTTCTCACAGAGTTCGAGGGTACACCTCATAGAGTCATAGAGTCATAGAGATGTACAGCATGGAAACAGACCCTTCGGTCCAACCCGTCCATGCTAACCAGATATCCCAACACAATCTAGTCCCACCTGCCAGCACCCGGCCCATATCCCTCCAAACCCTTCCTATTCATATACCTATCCAAATGCCTCTTAAATATTGCAATTGTACCAGCCTCCACCACTTCCTTTGGCAGCTCATTCCATACACTTACCACCCTCTGCGTGAAAAGGTTGCCCCTTAGGTCTCTTTTATATCTTTCCCCTCTCACCATAAACCTTTGCCCTCTAGTTCTGGACTCCCCGACCCCAGGGAAAAGATTTTGCCTATTTACCCTATCCATGCCCCTCATAATTTTGTAAACCTCTATAAAGTCACCCCTCAGCCTCCGACACTCGAGGGAAAACAGTCCCAGCCCGTTCAGCCTCTCCCAATAGCTCAAATCCTCCAACCCTGGCAACATCCTTGTAAATCTTTTCTGAACCCTTGCAAGTTTCACAACATCTTTCCAATAGGAAGGAGACCAGAATTGCACGCAATATTCCAACAGTGGCCTAACCAATGTCCTGTACAGCTGCAACAGGACCTCCCAACTCCTGCACTCAATACTCTGACTAATAAAGGAAAGCATACCAAATGCCTTCTTCACTATCCTATCTACCTGTGACTCCACTTTCAAGGAGCTATGAACCTGCACTCCAAGGTCTCTTTGTTCAGCAAAACTCCCTAGGACCTTACCATTAAGTGTATAAATCCTGCTAAGATTTGCTTCCCCAAAATGCAGCACCTCGCATTTATCTGAATTAAACTCCATCTGCCATTTCTCAGCCCATTGGCCCATCTGGTCCGGATCCTGTTGTAATCTAAGGTAACCCTCTTCGCTCTCCACTACACCTCCAATTTTGATGTCATCTGCAAACTTACTAACTATACCTCTTCTGCTCCCATCCAAATCATTTATATAAATGACAAAAAGTAGAGGACCCAGCACCGATCCTTGTGGCACTCCACTGGTCACAGGCCTCTAGTGTGAAAAAAAACCCTCCACAACCACCCTCTGTCTTCTACCTTTGAGCCAGTTCTGTATCCAAATGGCTACTTCTCCTTGCATTCAATGAGATCTAACCTTGCTAATCAGTCTCCCATGGGGAACCTTGTCGAACGCCTTACTGAAGTCCATATAGATCACATCTACTGCTCTGCCCTCATCAATCCTCTTTGTTACTTCTTCAAAAAAATTTAATCAAGTTTGTGAGACATGATTTCCCACGCAACAAAGCCATGTTGACTATTCCTAATCAGTCCTTGCCTTTCCAAATACATGTACATCCTGCCCCTCAGGATTCCCTCCAACAACTTGCCCACCACCGAGGTCAGGTTCACCGGTCTATAGTTCCCTGGCTTGTGTTTACCGCCCTTCTTAAACAGTGGCACCATGTTTGCCAACCTCCAGTCTTCCGGCACTTCACCTGTGACTATCGATGATACAAATATCTTAGCAAGAGGCCCAGCAATCACTTCTCTAGCTTCCCACAGGGCTCTCGGGTACACTTGATCAGGTCCTGGGGATTTATCCACCTTTACCCATTTCAAGACATCCAGCACTTACTCCTCTGTAATCTGGACATTTTGCAAAATGTCACCATCTATTTCCCTACAGTCCATATCTTCCATATCCTTTTCCACAGTAAAAACTGATGCAAAATATTCACTTCGTATCTCCCCCATTTTCTGCGGCTCCACACAAAGGCCGCCTTGCTGATCTTTGAGGGGCCCTATTCTCTCCCTAGTTACCCTTTTGTCCTTAATATATTTTTAAAAACCCTTTGGATTCTCCTTAATTCTATTTGCCAAAGTTATCTCATGTCTCCTTTCTGCCCTCCTGATTTCCCTCTTAAGTATACTTCTACTACCTTTATACTCTTCTAAGGATTCACTCAATCTATCCTGTCTATACCTGACATATGCTTCCTTCTTTTTCTTAACCAAACCCTCAATTTCTTTAGTCATTCAGCATTTCCTATGCCTACCAGCCTTTCCTTTCACCCAAGAATTTCTCTGGATTCTTGTTATCTAATTTCTGAAGGCTTCCCATTTTCCAGCCATCCCGTTACCTGCGAACATCTGTCTGCAATCAACTTTTGAAAGTTTTTGCTTCATACCGTCAAAATTAGCTTTCTTCCAATTTAGAACTTTAACTTTTAGATTTGGTCTGTCCTTTTCTATCACTATTTTAAAACTAATATAATTATGGCCGCTCGCCCCAAAGTGCTCCCCCACTGACACCTCAGTCACCTGCCCTGCCTTATTTCCCAAGCGTAGGTCAAGTTTTGCACCTTCTCTAGTAGGTACATCCACATACTGAATCAGAAAATTTTCTTGTACACACTTAACAAATACTGCTCCATCTAAACCCTTAATACTATGGATGTCCCAGTCTATGTCTGGAAAGTTAAAATCCTGTACCATAGCTATCCTATTATTCTTACAGATAAGTGAGATCTCCTTACAAATTTGTTTCTCAATTTCCCTCTGACTATTAGGGGGTCTATAATATAATCCCAATAAGATGATCATCCCTTTCTTATTTCTCAGTTCCACCCAAGTTACTTCCCTGGATGTAATTCCAGGAATATCAACTATAATGCTATCAAAAACGCTACTCCCCTCCTCCCTTTCTGTCCTTCCTGTAGCATTTGTATCCTGGAACATTAAGCTGTCAGTCCTGTCCATCCCTGAACCATGTTTCTGTAATTGCTATGATATCCCAGTCCCATGTGCCTAACCATGCCCTGAGTTCATCTGCCTTCCCTGTTAGGTCTCTTGCATTAAAATAAATGCAGTTTAATTTATCAATCCTACCTTGTTCTCTGCTTTGTCCCTGCCTGCACTGACTGTTTGACTTGCTCCTTTTCTCAACTGCACCAGTGTCAGGTTGATCTCTTACCTCACTATCTCCCTGGGTCCCACCCTCCCACATTATTAGATTAAATCTTCCTGAGCAAATTTCCCTGCCAGTATATTAGTCCCCTTCCAATTCAGGTGCAATCAATCAGTCCTTCTTGTACAGCTCGTTTCTACCCCAGAAGAGATTCCAATGATCCGAAAATGTGATTCCTTCTCCCATACACCAGCTCTTCAGCCATGCTTTCATCTGCTCTGTCCTCCTATTCCTACCCTCACTAGCTCATAGCACTGGGAGTAATTCAGATATTACTACTCTCGAGGACCTCCTTTTTAAATTCCTGCCTAACTCTCTATATTCTCCCTTCAGAATCTCATCCTTTCCCTTCCTATGTCGTTGGTTCCAATGTGTACAATGACCTGCTGCTGGCCCCTCTCCCTCTTGTGAACATTCTGCACCCTCTCTGAGACATCCTTGATCCTGACACCAGGAAGGCAACACACCGTTCTGATTTTTCACTGCTGGCCACAGAAACCTCTGTCTGTGCCTCGGACTAGAGAGTTCCCTGTCACAATCGATCGCTTGGAACTCGACGTACACTTCATTGCATTTTCCTGCCATTTGCTGGGACGCGGAGGGAGTTACAACAAAGGGGCACCAACTTAACGTATAAAAGAAGGAGACAATACAGCATGGGTAGGTGAGGAGACATGTGGGAGGGAGCACCATCACTGCTGAGCAGCACCCTGACTTCAGTGGGGGCTTGGGTGGAAATCAGTGAACTACAAGACCCTGTATGTTCACCTCATACACCCAGGTGGTGGGGAAAAGATGGAACATGCACCATAGGATGGATGGCTTGGGTGGGACTCAAGGGAGTGTGAACACCAATGGGATTGGCTGCAAGTGGTACAGGGCACTGGATATTGAAATTTGTGTGTTGGCGAGGCCAAGTCTGGAACTCAAAGTCTAAGGAAAGGCTGCAGTTTTCTTCCATCTTCCTGTTAATTACATGGAGATGAAAATGGTAGCGAGCACACACAGAGTGGGTCAGGTAAATCCTGCCATTTGTGAGGGGAGACCAGAACAAACACACATCATACAGTGAAGCTGAAACACACTTGCAAGCTCAGTGCTCCTTGTGATCTTCAGGCATTAACCAGCTGCGTAGAGTCCAACTCCAGGGGCTAGTATTACCTTGTCAGCTCCTGTGGTGCACTGGTGAAGTTTCTACCTCCGAGCCCAGGAGGCCAGGGCTCAAGTCTCACCTCCTCCAGAGGTGTTTAAACTGTTCCTGAGCATGAGCAAATAGTTTTGTACTATCCTCCTTGGCTTGGATTCCCACTAGGTAGTTGGTGCATCAGACAGTGAAGAAGATTATCTCAGAGACAGGACCTTGATCAGGTGGGTCAATGGGCTGAGGAGTAGCAGATGGAATTTAATTTAGATAAATGTGAAGTGTTGCATTTTAGTAAGGCAAATTAGGGCAGGACTCATACAGTTAATGGTTACGGCCTGGGGAGTGCTGCTGAACAAAGAGACCTCTGGATGCAGGTGCAAAGTTCTTTGGAAGTGGAGTCACAAGTAGACAGGGTAGGGAAGAAGGCACTCAGTATGCTTGCCTTCATTAGTCATAACATTGAGTAAACGAGTTGGGATGTCCTGTTGTGGCTGTCCAGGACATTGGTGAGGTTACTGTTGGAATATTGAGTACAATTCTGGTCACCCTTTTATAGGAAGGATTTTGTTAAACTTGAGAGGGTGCAGAAAAGATTTACAAGGTTGTTGCCAGGACTGGAGGGTTTGGGCTGTAGGGAGAGGCTAAATAGGCGAAGGCTGTTTTCCCTGGAATGTTGGAGACTGAAGGATGATCTTAAAATAGGTTTATAAAATCATGAGGTGAATGGATAAGGCAAATAGCCAAGGTAATTTCCCCAGAGTAGGTGAATCCAAAACAAGAGGGCAGAGGTTTAAGGGATGAGGGAAAAGATTTAAAAAGGACCTGAAGGGAATTTTTTAATGCAGAGGGTGGTGTGCATATGGAATGAGCTGCCAGAGGAAGTGACGGAGGTGGGTACAATTATAGTATTTAAAAGGCATCTGGATGGATATATGAATCAGAAGGGTTTAGAGGGATATGGGCCAAATGCTGGCAAATGGGATTTGGTCAGATTTGGATGTCTGGTCGGGGCAGACAAAATGCACTGAAGAGTCTGTTTCTGACTTTATAAGACTGAAGTTAGCAGACATGGTCGAGGTGGAAGGTTTAACCACCTCAGAGAGGAGAGCTCTGGGGAGCCTTTATAATATGCCTTCTCTGCTGGGTGCCTACTGAGACTGCCCTTGGACTGAGGTCAAGGCACCAATGGCTAGGTTGAAGAAGTGCAGATCAGTTAGATATCCAGCAGTCTCTGAGACTGTGCTGGCCTTGACTTACCATAGCAGCCACTGACCTGTCCATGGAGGCTGTCAGATGATCCCATGCCTGAGGTAGCCTGGTCCGCATGGTGTTACTGCATTCCTGCTATTGTTGTACTGTGTTATCCATTTCCTCCGATAAACCTGCCTGCTGCTCCACTGTTGCTTGTGCCTTTTGATGAAGTTTAACACCACAGGGCTCTCTCCAGCCTGGGGCTAACTTGCTGCCTGGTCTATATAGTCCTCTGAGTGCCAGTGACTTGGGGTCTTTCTTCCTCAAACAACTGTGGACATGTGGCAGTGATGCGTTCACCAGTGGATGCTCCTGACTTCATTCTAGATTTCGTGCCCAGTGAGGGGTGAGGCTCTGAACTAGTAGAGGGTGAAGGAGGCAGTGTTACCAGTGCTTTCTCTGAGGCATCTGTGCTGTCTTCCTCAGAGATGCTGGAAGTAATGCCATGCAGGGAGACCCTCTAGACCACAGTTAACATGGATTTGCCACTGGTACCCGCAAGACACAAATATGAGAGTGTCACGATGAAGGGTTATAAGTTGTGGCAGGTAAAAAAGACATTGACGGTTGGGTTAATATGAGAGTTGCAATACAATGAGCAATGATTCTTGACATGAATGTCTCTACATCTCTGTGGGACCTGGCCTCGTCCTGTTCTGCAAAACTGAACTATCCTGCAACCCACCTGGCTCTTTCAGTCCTACTGAGGACCCTTTATTTCTGCAATGAGCGAAGGGGAGGGGTTGAGTGAGATAGCATTGGGTGGCAAAGCTGTTAGTGTTGGTGCTGGGAGGGTTTGTGGCGAGGTATCCAGAGTGAGTGAGTTGGCAATGTGGGACATGCGGGGTCAGTAGACCGGGGATGTCAGGGTGGAGGAGAGTGAGTGAGGAAGATGGTGAACCTTGGTTGGAGGTGGGTACTGCAGAAGAGGTAGAGTGAATGTGATGCAGCAGAGAGAAGATGGTATTTACCACGGGAAATGGAGACGATCATTGACCTTCATCTTGCATTGCTGTGCGTTCTTCTGAATCATGGGGGATAATAAACTATAGGAGCAGAATTAGGTCATTCAGCTCATTTAATTTAGCTCTGCCATTCGATCATGGCTGACATGTTCCTCGACCTCATTGTCCTGCCTTCTCCCTGTAACCCTTGATCCCCTTATCAATCAAGAACATATCTATCTCTGTCTTAAATACACTTAAAGACTTGGCCTCCATAGCCTGGTGTGTCAATGAGTTCCAGAGATTCTCTGGCTGAAGAAATTCCTCCTTATCTCAGTTCTAAAGAGTCATCCCTTCACTCTGAGGCTGTCAATTCACTTTGAGTGTATTATTTCCCCGTCCAATTCTATTTTGATTTAATCCCTGCCCTCCCCTTCACTTTTGATCATGCAGCATTGCCCTTTGATGTGAAGGGCACAGCTTGTCACTGGCCACTTGGGTGTTTCTTTTCTTCCTGGTGGTGGAAATTTGAATAAAGATTCGTGCACCTTGTGCCTTTCACTGTGTCTCACACCTGCACACACACATGGATGCTGGGTTAAAAATAAGCCCTACTGCAGTTAGGCAGTAGTGTGGGGGTAAAGAAAGAAAAAAAAACAGGAGTGTCAGGGGTTCTGTAGAAATAAATAAATAAATAAATAACAGGAATGCTTCCTTTCAAAAAAAAGATAAACAGGTGTGTCTCAGGGAGAGGTGGGCGCCGCAGGGAGTGGAGTGTATTATTTCTTACAGATTTCTTACAGTGTGGAAACAGGCCCTTCGGCCCAACAAGTCCACAATGACCTGCCAAAGCACAACCCACCAAGACCCATTCCCCTACATTTACCCCTTCACCTAACACTAAGAGAAATTTAGCATGGCCAATTCACCGAACCTGCACATTATTTTTGGACTGAGGGAGGAAACCGGAGCACCCGGAGGAAGCCCATGCAGACACGGGGAGAATGTGCAAACTCCACACAGTCAGTCGCCTGAGGCGGGAATTGAACCCGGGTCTCTGGCGCTGTGAGGCAGCAGTGCTAACCACTGTTTCTCCATCCAACTCTATTTTGATTTAACCTCTGCCCTCCCCTTCACACTTTGATCACACAGCATTGCCCTTTGATGTGAAGGGCACTGCTTGTCACTGGCCACGTGGGTGTTTCCTTTCTTCCTATTGGTGGAAACTGAATAACGATTCATGCACCTTGTGTCTCTCACTGTGTCTCACACCTGCACACACACAACATGGGTGCTGGGGAAAACATAAGCACGACTGCAGTTAGGCGGTAGTGTGGGGGTAAAGAGAAAAAAAGGAAAGAAAACTAAAAAGAGGAGTGTCAAAAAAAAGAAAAAAGAAAAAAGAACAGAAGTGTCAGAGGTTCTGTTCGGTCTGACAGCTGGCTCTGAGGGAGCTCGGTCAGTGTGTAAAATATTTTAAAAAAAGGCGTGTCTCAGGGAGAGGTGGCCGCCGCAGGGAGTGGAGTGCACTATTTCCCCGTCCAACTCTATTTTGATTTAATCCCTGCCCTTCCCTTCACTGTTTGATCACACAGCATTGCCCTTTGATGTGAAGGGCACTACTTGTCACTGGCCACTCGGGTGTTTCCTTTCTTCCTGGTGGTGGAATATAAAGAAAGATTTACACACTTGTTGTTCTTCACTGTGTCCTACACCTGCACACACACAGACATGGGTGCTGGAGAAAAATAAGCACAGTTGCTGTTAGGTGGTAGTGTGGAGGAAAATTAAAAAAAAAAGAACAGGAGGACCAGAGATTCTGTTCACTCTGAGAGCTGGCTGTTAGGGAGCTGGATCAGTGGGGAAGGTCTCTCCATTTTGTAAAAAGGAAAAAGAAAAAGAAAAAACAGAAAAAGAGGATAAACAGGGGTGTCACTGATGCGGAGGGGGGACGGTAGGTCAGAGGATCCCCTTGTGGGTCTGCTCCTGGGCCTGGTCAAACCGGCCATAAATAGGTCCAGGCAGCGGGCCGTGGAGGGGGTTGTTAGGGCCAATTGCCTGCCCCTCTTTCGTGGTTATGTCAGAGCCAGGGTGTCCCTGGAGAAGGAGCACGTAGTGTCCACCAACACCCTCGAGGTTTTCAGGGAGGTGGGCACCACAGGGGGTGGAGTGTATTATTTCACCCTCCAATTCTATTTTGATTTAATCCCTTCACTGTTTGATCACGCAGCATTGCCCTTTGATGTGAAGGGCACTGCTTGTCACTGGCCACTCGGGTGTGTCCTTTCTTCCTGGTGGTGGAATATAAATAAAGATTTACACACTTGTTGTTCTTCACTGTGTCCTACACCTGCACACACACAGACATGGGTGCTGGAGAAAAATAAGCACTAATGCTGTTAGGTGGTAGTGTGGGGTAAAGGGAAAAAAAGAAAGAAAAGAAAGAAAAAATAAACAAACTGTCAAGAAAAGAATAAACAGGCGTGCTGGGGTTCTGTTCACTCTGACAGCTGGCTCTGAGGGAGCCAGACCAGTGTCAAGTACAATGCACATGTATATAAAGGGTGACTGGTGACAGGACACTGGTCTCTGTGGAGTTATTTCCTTTTCCTTTCTTCGTCCTCATCCCTGAAGATAAATACCTGAAAATGTTTCCTCAGCCAGGTTTCTCCCGCAGTGTTAAACTTCTGCCTCCACCAAATGACACCTTGTCAGTGATGAACCATCCAAGGTGACTGACTGCACTGCACCACAATACTTCTCGGATGCTGCCTGAACTGTTGTGCTCTTCCAGCACCACTAATCCAGACATCCACCAATATCATTTATTGTATCCATTGCTCCCGATGCGGTCTCCTCTACATTGGGGAGACTGGACACCTTCTCGCAGAGCGCTTTAGGGAACATCTCTGGGACACCGGCACCAATCAACCACACCGCCCTGTGGCCCAACATTTCAACTCCCCCTCCCACTCTGCCAAGGACGTGAAGATCCTGGGCCTCCTTCACCACCGCTCCCTCACCACCCGACGCCTGGAGGAAGAATGCCTCATCTTCCGCCTCGGAACACTTCAACCCCAGGACTTCAATGTGGACTTCAACAGTTTCCTCATTTCCCCTTCCCCCACCTCACCCCAGTTCCAAACTTCCAGCTCAGCACTATCCCCGTGACTTGTCCTACCTGCCTATCTTCTTTTCCACCTATCCACTCCACCCTCTCCCCCCCCGACCTATCACCTTCATCCCCTCCCCCACTCACCTATTGTACTCTATGCTACTTTTTCCCCACCCCCACCCTCCTCTCATTTATCTCTCCACCCTTCAGGCACTCTGCCTCTATTCCTGATGAAGGGCTTTTGCCCGAAACGTCGATTTTACTGCTCCTCGGATGCTGCCTGAACTCCTGTGCTCTTCCAGCACTCCTAATTCACGATATGACCTGAGGCAAACATTCATCAGTAAATAAGCTCAGGCACTGAGCTGTCACTGCCAGTCCCCTTGCGATGGCAGCCTGCAGCTTCTGGTATCCCGAGGTCTGCTGAGCATCTCCAGATCCAATTAAGAGTAAGCCCAAAGGTGAATGGTAGAATAACCATTAGGTTTCTCTGTTTGTTCTGATTTTGGGGTTACTCTCTGTATATTTACTAACTGCCTGTGATCAATGAACCATGATTTGTTCTGTTATGATGCTCATGATTAATCATCCTGTTCTAATCCTCATTCCCATCTGAGATCATGAATTAAAGTAGACCACCTGCTGAACAAAGATGATAACTGGAAATAATGTCAAACAGATCAGTCTATTTGCCTATACTGTGCAGTGGTTGAGTGACCTTCTTCACCAGAGAAAGTGAGGACTGCAGATGCTGGAGATCAGAGCTGAAAATGTGTTGCTAGAAAAGCGCAGCAGGTCAGGCAGCATCCAAGGAACAGGAGAATCGACGTTTCGGGCATAAGCCCTTCTTCAGGAATGAGGAAAGTGTGTCCAGCTGGCTAAGATAAAAGGTAGGGAGGAGGGACATGGGGGAGGGGCTTTGGAAATGCGATAGATGGAGGGAGGTCAAGGTGAGGGTGATAGGCCGGAGTGGGGTGGGGGCGGAAAGGTCAGGAAGATGATTGCAGGTTAGGAAGGCGGTGCTGAGTTTGAGGGATTTGACTGAGACAAGGTGGGGGGAGGGGAAATGAGGAAGTTGGAGAAATCTGAGTTACCATGCAGATCCTTGGACTCCTCCATCACCAGACCATGACAACACGACGGTTGGAGGAAGAGCGCCTCATCTTCTGCCTGGGAACCCTCCAACCACAAGGGATGAACTCAGATTTCTCCAGTTTCCTCATTTCCCCTCCCCCCACCTTGTCTCAGTCAAATCCCTCGAACTCAGCACCGCCTTCCTAACCTGCAATCATCTTCCTGACCTCTCCACCCCCACCCCACTCTGGCCTATCACCCTCACCTTGACCTCCCTCCACCTATCGCATTTTCAAAGCCCCTCCCACAAGTCCCTCCTCCCTACCTTTTATCTTAGCCTGCTGGACACACTTTCCTCATTCCTGAAGAAGGGTTTATGCCCGAAACGTCAATTCTCCTGTTCCTTGGATGATGCCTGACCTGCTGCGCTTTTCCAGCAACACATTTTCAGCTTCTTCACCAGAGACCTGAGCATGTAATCCAAGCTAACGCTTGCAGTGCTGTGCTGAGGAATTACTGCACTGTTGGACAGACTCCCCACCTGTCCTCCCAAGTGAATGTAAATTATCCAACTATCGCCCTTTAGCTGAATACCATGGGAGTACTCCCCCAGTAGCGAGGCCTCTGCTAACATTCTAAAACCAGACAATCCACACCCCCTCCCCAGACCTGAAAAAGGGTTATAGCCAAAACATTGAGTTCGCCACATCCTGATGCTGCCTGGCTTGCTGTGTTTAGATTAGATTACTTACAGTGTGGAAACAAGCCCAACCCGCCGAAGCAAAACCCACCCAAACCCATTCCCGTACATTTTTCCCCTTCACCTAACACTACGGGCAATTTAGCATGGCCAATTCACCTAACCTGCACATATTTAGACTGTGGGAGGAAACCAGAGCACCTGGAGGAAACCCACGCAGACATAGGGAGAATGTGCAAACTCCACACAGTCAGTCGCCTGAGGCAGGAATTGAACCCTGGTCACTGGCACTGTGAGGCAGCAGTGCTAACTGCCGTGCCACCGTGTTCTTCCAGCCACCTAGCTGTCTACCTTAGAATCCAACATCTGCAGGTTTTTTTTGTATCTGGCCAATTTGGGCAGAGCAAGGCTCCCATAAACAGCAGCAACAAGACCAAGATTAAATGCTTTGATGTTAGCTGATGAGAGGTAACCATTGGCCCTACTGCAATACTGACAATACTGCAACTTCCTAACTACCGGCTTGTCGAACACAACATGTTGCCCATGATAACTCCCCACCCTCACTTTGGTTTTCAAACCTGATGCCTACCACATTTTAAAAAAAAACAAAATATACAAGGCACTCCTCTGTTGATGCAGAGCTTTGAGATTAAATCTGTGCACTAGTCTGCTTTAGCAACGTTTGTTAGAGGAGTGAACCAAGTTGTTATCATAAAAATGGAGAAGATGTGACTATTTGTTTTTGATTTTGTTATTTCGGATCAGTCCAGGAGGAAGGTGGACTGTTAGGGTGTGAGTTACTCTGGGAGCAGAGATTCAGTGGGAGTGGTAGGGGAGAGAGAGAGAGAGACAGGCGCAGTCTTGCCTTGTGGCGCTGTGTTTAGATTCTCACTGCCTCATAGCCCTGGAATTCAGGACTCGCTGGGAATTCTGCTTCCGTCCATGGTTTTTTCTCCTCCCCCCCCCTCTCTCTCTTTCTCACACACAAGTCAAGGTGTACCGCGTACACATCAGTTTGCACAAACATTTGTCCCCCGCTGATCCGGAGCCAGCAACTGACAGAAAATGGCCAGTTCACCCCAGAAATCACCATCCACTCCAAAATCCCCCATCCCGAAATCCCCCGGCTCGAGGAAAGAGGATTCCTTCCTGGGTAAACTTGGAGGAACTTTAGCCAGAAGGAAAAAGGCCAAAGAAGGTAATTTTTCTTAAAAAAAAATAACTTTGTCTTTCATGTAAATTGTTAACGCACGTCCTGAAAATGGTGCCTGTTTGGCTGATAGAGAAGTTTGCAACAAGTTTCGAAAACTTGCAGCTTCAACTGAAAGTGTTTAACTTTGTATGGCTTTGTGGCTAACATTAACAGCTTTAGCGGGTGCAATGTTAATAATTCACTCCTTTCATTTTAAACACGTTAATGTTTGAAGCCTCAACGTGGATTTCTGTTGTGTGGAGTTCACAGTTGAGTTCTGGGCTGGGTGTAGTCGGGCATCTTGTGGAATGTTTTCCGGTTCAGACTCATTCAGTTGGTAATAGAAGTTCTGCGGTTGAACTCGAAAGCCATTCTATCCTCCCCGCCCCGCGTTATCTCTCTCTGTGCAATGCTCTGTTACTGATCAAAAACAAGGTTAAGCCTGCAAATCAGGCGGGAGCTGCTTATCTGCGGTTGACAAGGGGCAGGTATGCAGGAAGATTAAAAAGCACCGGATTCTTGTAACTCATCGAATAGGTTAAACGAAAATCCAACCCTAGAGCAATAGAATTTCCACTGACAATATGTCGTTCATCGTAAATGAATGAATGATTTGTATTTATTCATTTTAAATCTTAATTATCTGCATTTGTTGAGGGAAATTTAAGAGTGAAGGGTACAGAAGGCCATTCAGCCGCTTTTAAGACTGTTGACCTCGTATGTACAAGGTATTGTTAGGTCACATTTGGAGCACTGAGTACCATTCTGTTCTCCCTGCTGTAGGAAGGAATTTATTAAACTGGAAAGGGTGCAACACTTTCTACAAGAATGTCACTGATACAGAAGATTTGGGTTATAAGGAGAGGCTGGGTCGGTTGTGGCTACTTTCCCTGGAGCATCAAAGGCTGAGGTGAAAGTGAGGACTGCAGATGCTGGAGATCAGTTTTAAAAAATGTGTAGTGCTGGAAAAGCACAGCAGGTCGGGCAGCATCTGAGGAGCAGGAGAGGCGACATTTCGGGCATAAGCCCTTTAACGGCTATGGGCTGACCTTACAGAGATTTATAAAATCATGAGGGACATAGATAAGGTGAATAGCAGATGTTTTTCCCTAAGGTTAGGGAGAACAAAACTAGAGGGTATAGATTTCAGTTGAGTAGAGAAAGATTTAAAAGGGACCTAAGGGGCAATGTTTTTGCCCAGATGGTGGTGCACGAATCGAATGAGGAAGTGGTGGAGGTGGGCACAGTTACAACATTTAAAAGATGTTTGGATAGGTACATGAATGTGAAGGTACATGGATGGGAAAGATTTAGAAGGATATGGGCCAAACATGGGCAAATGGGACATATTTAGTTCAGGAAACCTCATTAGCATGGCCAGTTGGGTTGAATGGCCTGTTTCAATGCTGTCTGAGTCCATGACTCTAATTAGACCATGGCTGATCCTCCTGATCCTCCTCCTCATCCTCCTCCTCCTCCTCCTCATCCTCCTCCCCACTCCTCCTACTCCTCCTTCCTCCCTCCTCCTACTCCGCCCCCTACCCCTACCGGAATCAGTCCTCCTATTGTCCAACCAAGGTTGTACTACCTGCTACCTGCCTTTGCCTATCCCCACTTCACCACCCTGCCCCCCACGAACCCCTTTATCCGCAGCTCCCCCCATGCCCATCCCCAGTCCTAAAGAAGGGTTACACCCAAAATGTCGACTTCTCCACCTCCTGATGCTGCCTGGCTTGCTGTGTTCTTCCAGCCTCCTGCATGTCTACCATAGTCTAGAAGGAACTTGAGGGCAGAATCCTTCTGTTTGAGAGATGTAAGTGGTTATATCTTGAGGGTCACCACTCTCCATCAAACATGGCTGAACGGATATCCATCCCATTTTTACTGCCTACATTTGATTACTAATGCATATGACCATGCCACAAATGGAGTTTCCATGGCCAACAAGGCCTAGAGTGGATATTAACTCAGAGCTTATGGCTAAGCTCTAAACTACAAGGCCTTGTTCTCAGCTGGAGTATTGTGTCCAGTTTTGGGCACAAGACTAGGGAAAGGATGTCCATGCCATTGAGAGAATGAAGATTTTATGAGAATATTGCAAGTGATGAGATATTTGTTTTCACCTTAACATGGAGGATCTGGAGAGTAGGTGAACAGGAAATTTGATAGAGATTTTCAAAATTATGTGCAATTCGATAGAGTGGATTTCCACTTGTAGGAGGGTCGATAACTCAGGCACAAAAACATTAAACAAGTTTCATTTGGAATGCAATGCCTAAAAAGGAAGTGGAAGCAGATTAAACAGTAACTTTCTCAATGGGATTGAATATTCACTTAGATACAAAAGCTCTCAAATCTGTGGGAAAATAGTGAGGTGTTGGGGGAGGGAGTTGAAAGTCTGGTGCTGGAAAAGTACAGCAGGTCAGGCAGCATCTGAGGAGCAGGAGAGTCGACGTTTCAGGTATAAGGCCTTCAGCAATGGAGGGGTGGGGGGAGATGAGAGATAAATAGGAAGGGGGGAGTGGCATTGGGGTGAAGGAAAATGGAGAGGTGGGACAGTTCAAGAGGGCGGTGCTAAGTTGGAGGGATGAGGTGGGGCGAAGGGAGGTGAGGAAACTGGTGCATTTGACATTGAGGCCATGTGGTTGGAGAGTCCCAAAGTGGAAGATGAGATGTTCTTCCTCCAGGCATCGGGTGGGTTGGATTTGGTGGTGGTGGAGGAGGCCCAGGACTTGCATGTCCTTGGTGGGAAGGGGAGTTGAAGTGGTCAGCCACAGGGCGGGGGTGTTGTGTGTCCCAGAGATGTTCTCTGAAACGTTCTGCAAGTTAGCATCCTGTCTCCCTGTGGTGTAAAATTCCAAGCAGTGGAATGTGGTGAAACGGTTAAAAATTATGTCCCAGTACATGTGTGAATCTAACCGGAATGGAGGTGTTGCTTAGTCCCGTGTGAATCTTCTTATCTGTATGTAACCAGAATGGAATGTGTTTTTTAGCCTTGCTCTGCTGTTCACATGAATGTTTATATCTGGAAAAGAGTATATCAGCTGGAAAAGTCTCCAGTTCGGGGAGTCTGCTCCGGGGTTACGTTTAACCGCCGAGCGTGGGTTGTTGGCAACCGCTCTACGAGAACTGACGGCTCCCAGTTCCGGTAACATGTAGAGTGAGTATAAGCCAGACCCGGGAGTCTGCTCCGGGGTTACGTTTAACCGCCGAGCGTGGGTTGTTGGCAACCGCTCTACGAGAACTGACGGCTCCCAGTTCCGGTAACATGTAGAGTGAGTATAAGCCAGACCCGGGAGTCTGCTCCGGGGTTACGTTTAACCGCCGAGCGTGGGTTGTTGGCAACCGCTCTACGAGAACTGACGGCTCCCAGTTCCGGTAACATGTAGAGTGAGTATAAGCCAGACCCGTTGTAAGATGAGACCTGGTTTTGGCGACGCTGCGGGGAATAAAATGCTCATATTCTAGCAGACTCGCCTCTTGGTCGTTTGTTCTGTGTCAGACTACTCTCCTACGAACCTGACCTTGAGAATTTTTTAAAACACTCCCCAACGCAGGGGAGACTATACCGAGAGCAACGGACACAGTAGATGAGGGAACTGGTTGTGTAGTTCTTTGTTACGCTGCAGAATAGACTAAATGATTGTACATTCAGCTGCATGGTTCAGCAATTCTTAATCTTAATATTTTATCTTTTGTAGAGATGAATCCCTATTACAGAATTAATTGCTGGTGTCCTCAGAGATTTGTGCTTGAGCATTGTTTAAAAGTCATGTTTCACTTGCAATGGGAGGGGCTAGGTGGCAATCCTAGCTGAGAACATTTTATTTGTCTCTGCTGCGTTTTGTAGGGCTTTCACTCATTGAGATTCAGACTTGCCAATTACTTGTTTGGACAAATGAATAAGAGACCAATGGTCAAATGTTGTCGACTTCAGTTGACAAATGTTTGCTTATTTGTTTCATTATTAATGAGGTTAGTGGGTAGCTGTCTCCTCCTTTCACTCAAAAGGTCATGAGTTAAAAGTTCCACTCTAGTGAGTTGAGCACAAAGCCTAGACTGATGCTACAATCCAGGACAGAGGGAGCACCATACTGGCCTGAGGGCCATAGCATTGGGAGGTGAGTCATTTAACTGTGATACTGTTTGCCTCTGCCTTCCCAAGTGCAGATAAAGTGATCACATGGCTCCACTCTCTGAAAAAAGAGCATACAAGAGTCTTCAGTGTCCAAGCTAGATACTTGTTCCTCAACTAACATCATTAAAAAACAATTATCTGGCTGTTAACACACTATCACTCCATTTCCTACATTGCAAAAAAATCTACACTTTGAAAGTACTTCATTGGCTTTGAAGTGCTTTGGAACATCCTGAACTGGTGAGAAGTGCTATAGAAATACATGCTCTTCCTTTGAATAGTCTGACAGGGTAAAATGGAGGAGCCAGACTGTGTTGTTTTGTTTTGCTTAAAAGAATCAACTTTGACAATTGTACCTCTAGCACCCAATGCCCCCCCCCCACCCCCTCATTTCTCATTGGATACTGCCTGCCCCTCAGCAAAATTATCTGAAAACGCAACATGAGTTTTGACATGAACGCTGGCAACACTCAGCACTACCTTCACCACCACTTTTTTTTTTAGACTCCTTCATTATAGCTAAATTATCTGACTGTTCATGGAGAGCATAAATTCCCTCCCATTAAACATTGAGAAGAGTAATGCATTGTTTACCCTCTCTGCTACAGATTCTGTTCCAGGACTAATGACTGCATCCCTCTTCCTTGCAGTGGTCTGAAATTAAAGCTCATGACCCTGGTTTCACAATTGACAAGTGATGAGCTCCTGACTACATAGTCACACCATCATTAAGGCTTATCTTGGCTTCTCTGTTACTGAAGCTTCATTCATGTCTGTGTTACCTCTAAACTCATTTATTCTGATACAGCTGGCTCATCTCCTTCGTTACACCCTCTGTAGACTTCAGATCATTCTTAACTCTGCTCCAAGTCTCTTAACTTTCACTGATTCCTATTTGTGGATCAACCACTTGCTAACTGACCTGGTTTGCTTACAGACAGTTGAAGTCTTGGTTTTTAAAATTCGCCTCCTTGTCTTCAAATCATTTCAAGGCCTTGACCCTTTTCATCCCTGTAATCTCCTCCAGCCTCAGCATTATCCATCTCTCCCTTGAGGATTCCATTTATAACTGGTCCGTTATTGTTGGCCGTGTCTTCTGTGGTCTTGGTCCCAAACTCTGGAATTCTCTCTGTATTCGGTTTGTCCTCTCTAACTCATTTTCTTTCTGAAGTCATTCCTTAAAATATACCTCCTTACACCGCGTGGGCGGCACGGTGGCACTGTTGCCTCACAGCGCCAGAGACCCGGGTTCAATTCCCGCCTCAGGCGACTGTGTGGAGTTTGCACGTTCTCCCCGTGTCTGCGTGGGTTTCCTCCGGGTGCTCCGGTTTCCTCCCACAGTCCAAAGATGTGCAGGGTCAGGTGAATTGGCCATACTAAATTGCCCGTAGTGTTAGGTAAGGGGTAAATGTAGGGGTATGGGTGGGTTCGCTTCGGCGGGTCGGTGTGGACTTGTTGGGCCGAAGGGCCTGTTTCCACACTGTAATGTAATCTAATCTGTAATCTACACTAGGCTTTTGGCCATTTGTGTAGCTTCTAATGTCAGATTTTGTTTTAATTTATTCCTGCAAAATGTGTAGAGATATGTTCTTACATTAAAGGCAGAATACCAACACAAGTAGTTTTGTTTTAAAGCTTATTTATGTACATCCACTGTACTGATAAGTAAGAGATTTATATCTTTACAATATTAAAGTTTATGAAGTGGGTTGATGGGGTAGAGACTGGGAGGCTCTCTGGGAAATCTAGAAGACGGGAGCTTGGTTTCGAAGCAGTGAGTCAATCATTTCAGATTGAGAAGAGGAGAAATTTCCTCACACAAATGTTTGTGAATCTTTGGACTTCTCCATCCCAGAAGGTTATAGATAATAATTGAATATGTTCAAGGCTTAGGTGTTCAGGTACATAATTCTTTGAAGTGTGAGTCACACATAGACGGAGTGGTTAAAAAGGTGAGTTTTGAGAAGATTTGTAGCTCAGGTTGAGGTTCTGGATGTAAGTTTTCTCACTGGTTAAAAAGGTGTTTGGCACGCTTGACTTTATTGTTCAGTCCTTTGAGGATAGGAGTTGTGACGTCATGTACAGGATGTTAGTGAGGCCTCTTCTGGTGTCCAGTTCTGGTTGCCCAGTTATAGAAAGGATGTTATTAAGTTGGAGATGGTTGAGAAGAGATTTACCAGGATGTTGCCAGATATGGAAGGTTTGAGTTATAAAGAGTGGCTGGATAGATTGTGGCTTTTTTTTCACTGCAGTGTTATAGGTTGAAGGTTGATAGGTGACCTTATTGAAATGTATAAAATAATGAGAGGTTTAGATAAGGTTAATGGTAGCTTTTCTTTCCCTAGGATGGAGGATTTCAAGACTCATATTTAGGATGAGGGGAGAGAGATTTAAAAAGACATGAAGGGCAGATTTTTTAGAGTGGTTCACATGTGGAATGAACTTTCTGAGGAAGTGGTGGATATGGGCACAATTACAATGTTTAAAAGACATTTGAATAATTACACAAATAAGAAATATTTAGAGGGATAAGGAGCAGGCAGGTGGGACTAGTTTAGTTTGGGATTATGTTTGGCATGCATTGACATAACACGGATCAGTGCTGGCTCCCTTATTGTTTGTGATATATAAAAATGATATGAGGTTGTAGGGAATATGATAAGTAAGTTTGAGGATGACACAAAGATATGGATTAGTTGGTCAGATGGGAGATCAGTTGCAGATGGAATTTAACCCTGCAAAGTTTGAAGTGATGCACTTTGGAAGAAATAACAGGACAAGGGAGTATTTAATGAATGATGGGATACTAGCCAGCTCAGGGGAACAGAGGGCTATTGGGGTGCTTGTCTACATATTACAGAAGGTGGCAGGGCAGGTGAACAGGTCAGTTAAGAAGGCATATGGGACACTTGCCTTTATCAGTGGTGGCATAGATTGTAAGAAGCAGAGACGTTATGTTGGAGCAGTACAAAACTTAGGCCACAACTGGGGTAGTGTATATAGTTTAGATCTATAGGAAGGATGTGATTGCTCTGGAGGGGGTGTAGATGAAATTCACCAGGATGTCACCTGCTGAGTGCTTTGGCTATGAAGAGAGGATGGATAAGCTTGGGTTGTTTTCTTTAGAGCAGAGGAGGTTGAGAGGACACTTGACTGAGGTGTATAGGATTATGAGGGGCACGGACATGCTGGATAGAAAGCAAGTTTTCCCCTTAGTTTAAGGGTTAATAATGAAGGGACATAATTTTAAGGTGAATGGCAGAAGGTTTATAGGGGATTTGAAGAAAACTTGTTTCACCCAGAAGGTGGTAGGAGTCTGGAGTGCACTGCCTAGAAGGGTAAACCACACAAACTTTAAAATGTATGTGGGTGAGCACTTGAAATGTCATGACATTCAGGTCTATGTGCCAAGAGCTGGTATGTGGGATTAGTGTATTTTTTTTTCTGGATTTATTTTTGACACAGACACAATGGGCCAAAGGGCCTCTTCTGTGTTGTTTGATTCCCCTCGTTATATCTTGCAAATCAGACAAAGATCCAGTTATGAATGCTGTGTTTCTACTAACCAGCCAATCTTCTCTCCACAATAAAATGGCACTCCCAACACCATGAGCTTTTATTTTCTTTAATAATCTTTGTGGTATCTGGTCAAATAACTTCTGAAAGTCCAAGTATTGTATGTCATTAGACTCCCATTTATCTGTAGTGCATGTTACTCTCTCAAAGCATTTCAATAAGTTGGTTAAACATGATTTTTCTTTCACTAAACCAACCAGATTCTTCCTGATTTAACGGCATATTCTCCTTGACACATCATGCTATTCAGCCTATCGTTTCCTGCTTTACACCTCCCTTCATCCTTGAATAGAGAGGTTATATTTGTTAAATTCCAGTCCAATGGAAGATTTCCTGAATCTAGAGAAATTTGTAAAATTATCTCCTACCTCATTAACAACCTCTTGTAAGAGCCTAGGATGAAGTCCAAATGTTAACCTAGAGCTCCATCAGTTTGCTTAGTACCACTTCCCTTGAAATTGTACAAAAGTTAAAAATCACACAACACCAGGTTATAGTTCAACAGGTTTATTTGGAAGCACTAGCTTTCGGAGCGCTGCTCCTTCATCAGGTGGTTGTGGAGAATAAGCTTATTCTCCACAACCACCTGATGAAGGAGCAGCGCTGTGAAAGCTAGTGCTTCCAAATAAAGCTGTTGAACTATAACCTGGTGTTGTGTGATTTTTAACTTTTGTACACCCCAGTCCAACACTGGCGTCTCCAAATCTCTCACTTCGGTCTCCTGGTTTACAGCTATTTCTGGAATTTTATTTATGCTCTCCTGTGAAGATAGAATCAAAATATTTATTTTTATGTACCATTTCCTTAATTATATAATATTAACTCCCCATGCTGTCTAACCAGATGACCAATACTCATTATACTTTTTATAAAAACCTGTAGAAACTCTTGCTGTTTTTACATTCCTAACCAACTTCTTCTTATTCTCTTTCTTTTGATTAACTTTCGCCTTATTCTCTGCTGTTCTTCATATTCTGACCAATCATCTGCACTGCTACTCGTCTTTGCAGAGTTATATATTTTTCTTGCGCTTGGTGCTTTCCCTAACTTCTTTAGTTAATGATACTTTGAATGACAGAGCAGTCTCGAGAAGTGTGTGGTCTACTCCTGACAGTACTGCACTTTTTTTTGCTTTCTCCAGTTGTTCAATGAGCATATTGCTTCAATTGTAAGTAATTCAATGTCCCTTTTCCAAATGTGCATTTTAGTGGAAAAGTTTGTCTTTGTGATGTCAGGAAGCTAAAATCCAGCAATACTGAGAGTTTATTCAGCGCTGGGTGGTGATCACAGATCGTGAATTAGTCATCAGTGTAAACTGGGTATATCCTCTTTGCTGTGTTCCTGTGGAAATTACATAGTGTTAATAAAATGTGCATGTGGTTGAATTCATGTTTGAATTAAAGGTCTTGTCAACTCCTCATGCTGACTAGCCCTAACAAATGAAGACACTATTAAGTAAGCAAACACATCCTATGACAAACATACAAAGGAACTAACATGTCTTCTCATTATTATCACATGCTGTTTTGGGAGGAAAATTGTTTCCTACCTTAGAACTGTGACTGTGCTTCATAATTAATTCATTTGCTGTGAAAGGTTTTGGGATGTACTGAGGTTGAAGATTTTAGGAATAGGAGCAGGATTAGACCCTATAGCCCCTTGAGACTGCTTCATTCTCATGGTTGATCTACTACAGTAGCTACGCATCCCTCTTGAACTGTTGATCTGTGTCTTGGAGACACTCTATGAGTGTGCAAAGCTCTGAGGTAAAAAACTTTAAAGGTCCACAGCATTGAAGAAATTTCTTCTCATATCCTTAATCTGAGTTTATGATCTGCACTTCCCCTTTTGTATGGGATGCCAGGTTTGTCTATCCAGCTCTTTCCAGTTGCCTGTTTTGCTGAGTGTGAAAATGAGGTGTTTCCTTCAATAGTGGGCAGATGGATGAAATAGGTTTCCCATTCCAGCACTTATGACCACAATCACATTTTGACTAATCCTTTATTTTCCTTTAATGGAGCATGTGGTTACATATTTCTTGCCCAGCATGGATTTGATTAAGCACTATTTTAGGGGCAGCTTCCTGCTGCTCGGGCAGTGATAACTTACAAGTTCTTTCGTTATTCCATCCATCTAGGTAGTGGGTTGGTACGGGCTGCATTTATATTAGCTACTGCTTCACAGAATAGCCAGCATGATTTTGAACATTGTCTTAATGTCTTAAGCTTTTGTAAATGAAGAGGCCAATGTAGTTTCTATCATCTCTCAAGGTGTGAAAGCAGGGTACTGTGGGACAACACTGAGAGCCATTAAATTGGAATGGGATTGAGCACCCCCAGAATTCATGAGAACGTTCAGCTGCAGCTTCATAATCTCTTGTGACAATGCCAAGACCGTGGGGAAAGGCAGTATTCTGCAGCAAAGTGGACTACAGTCGCTTTGTGACGGTGCCACCTCCATGATATTCTGGTACATGTTTGGACAAGTTTTACCTGTTTTAATTGTTTATTATTGTTGATGAGAGGTTATTAGCTGAGAGTCATGTCCAGGCCCACCTCCAGGTGTTATGGTGGGTAAGCCACCTTCTACTCTCTCCAATGTTTTTTCTCCCCCAGTGGTAGGCTTGTTCAGGTTAAACTCCAACACAGCTGTCCTCTCTGGCTTGGGCTGAGGTATCAGCTCAGGGAGCATCATTCCAGTAGGTCCAAGTTAGAGAAGAACTCGATGGCTCATTGTCTTTCCTCCAGGGGCTACAGTTCTCAGCAGTTACCCTGTCAAGTCCCATAAGAATTTTGTACGTTTCAATGAAATCAGCTTATTCTGAACTCC
This sequence comes from Chiloscyllium plagiosum, assembly GCF_037043375.1. NCBI lineage: Eukaryota > Metazoa > Chordata > Chondrichthyes > Orectolobiformes > Hemiscylliidae > Chiloscyllium > Chiloscyllium plagiosum. The sequence goes on along the minus strand of NW_028270156.1, from coordinate 32,280,405 downwards.
AGATATTGACCAATTCTTAAACAATCTCTTCCCAAACTGCTCATGTCAGGAATCAAAGTTGTACCACCTCCAAGGCCAGTATGTCTTTCATTCATTATGGAAATTGAACTGTACATAGCACTCTGGTATGGTCTCACTGAAGCCCTATGCAGCTTGTGTGATAACATTTTGATTTGTATACATGGACTCCAAATTCCCTCCAAATGCAAATGTTTAAGAATCTTTTACCCTTTCACAAATCAACTGATTTTCTCGTCTTCCACCAATGTGAATAACCTCACACTTGCCAACGTTTACTCCAGCTAACAGCTTCACATTCAATCACTTAACTGGCCTATATCCCTTTCCAAACTCTCTCTCTTTTCCTCACAGGTTACTTTCCACTACCTTCGCATCATCAGCAAATATACAAATATGTGTTATTGACAGATCTGTTACGTGGGTTCAAATTTGGCAGATGGAATATCATGGGAAAACATTAGCTCACTTTGGCAAAAGGATCAGAGAGCAAAATATTATTTAAATAGAGAGCAACAGCAGAAGGCTGCGGCACAGAGCGATCTCGATGTCCTTGTAATGTGAAGCGCAAAAACATATTGTGAAAATGCAGGAAGTAATTAGGAAGATAAGTTGAATGTGGACCATTATTGCAAAGGGATAGTGTATAAAGTGGGAAAGCCTTGCTCCAGAAGCATAGGGCTTTGGTCAACACATATTTGCAGTACAGTGTTAAAAATCACACAACACCAGGTTATAGTCCAACAGGTTTAATTGGAAGCACACTAGCTTTCGGAGCGACGCTCCTTCATCAGGTGATAGTGGAGGGCTCGATCGTAACACAGAATTTATAGCAAAAATTTGCAGTGTGATGTAACTGAAATTATACATTGAAAAATTGATTGTCTGTTAAGCCTTTCATCTGTTAGAATAAAGTGATAGTTTCACTTCTTTCATGTGTAAATCACAAAACCTTTTTTAAAAGTTGCATTCTCGGGTTAGCTGTTAACAATGGTGATAGCTAGACAATATGTTGAAGGTGTTAGCCCTTTGTGTTCTCTGTCCAATACCTGATGTTTAGATTGATTCTAATCTAAAAGTGAGATAACAGAGTTTTACATAAATTCATGCAGTTTTTGAGCTCAGAGTTCTACATGAATGTATGCAGTTTTTGAGCAAAGTGCAATGTAACTCTGCAAGTACAAATTCATCCCACAAAATATATGTGTGCATCTGAGTCTTTGTCTGTCTGTGTGTCTGTCTGTCTGGGGTGGGGGTTGAGAGTGTGAGAAAGTGTGTGTGTGTGTATAGTGTGTGCAGAGTGTCTTAAGTCTGTGAGGGGGTGCATGTGTGAGTGTGGGAGTGTGTGTGTCTATAAGGGTGTGTGTGGGTGTCTGTGTGTATGTGAGAGTGTGTGTGTGTGTAGGAATATCTGTGTGTGTGCGTGTGTGCGTGCGTGTGTGTGTAGTGCAGTGCAGTGCAATGTGAACACCCGTAATGTGACATGAACCCAAGGTCCCGGTTGAGGCCCTCCCTATGGGTACCGAACTTAGCTATCAGCCTCTGCTCGGCCAGTTTTCGCTGCTGCCTGTCCTGAAGTCCACCTTGGAGGATGGTCACCCGAAGGTCCGAGGCTGAATGTCCTGGACCAATGAAGTGTTCCCCAACAGGGAGGGAACCCTCCTGTCTGTTGATTGTTGTGCGGTGCCCATTCATCCGTTGTCGTAGCCTTTGCTCGGTTTCCCCAACGTACCATACCTCCGGGCATTCTTGCCTGCAATGTATAAGATAGACAACGTTGGCTGAGTCACATGAGTCTGGATTAGTGGTGGTGGAAGAGCACAGCAGTTCAGGCAGCATCTGAGGAGCAGCGAAATCGACGTTTTGGGCAAAAGCCTCGCCCGAAACATCGATTTTGCTGCTCCTCGGATGCTGCCTGAACTGCTGTGCTCTTCCAGCACCACTAATCCAGAATCTGGTTTGCAGCATCTGCAGTCATAGTTTTTACCTGAGTCACATGAGTACCTGCCATGTACAAGGTGGGAGGTGTTCCCACGTGTAATAGTGGTATCTATGTCCACAATCTGACACGTCTTGCAGCGTCCACCGTGACAGGGTTGTATGGAGTTGTCCTGAGGGCCGGGCAGTTTGCTACGAACAATGATCTGTTTGAGGTTTGGCGGTTGTTTAAAGACAAGTAGTGGAGGTGTGGGGAAGGTCTTGGTGAGGGGCTCATCCTCATTGATAATGTGTTGCAGGTCACGATGAACATGGCGTAATTTTTCAGCCCTGGGAAGCACTGAACAACGAAGGGTACCCTGTCAGTTGCAGCACGTGTCTGTCTCCTGAGGAGGTCATTACGGTTCCTTGCTGTGGCACGTCGGAACTGGCGGTCGATGAGTTGAGCATCGTACCCTGTTCTTGAGAGGGCATCCTTGAGTACTTCCAGGTGTCCGTCACGTTCCCCCTCATCTGAGCAGATCCGGTGTATGCGTAGGGCTTGTCCATAGGGAATGGCTGTTTTAATATGTTTTGGGTGGAAGCTGGAGAAGTGTAGCATTGTGAGGTTGTCTGTGGGTTTGCGGTAGAGTGTGGTGCTGAGGTGTCCGTCCTTGATGGAGACGCACGTGTCCAAGAATGAGACAGACAGTCGAGAGTAGTCCATGGTGAGTTTGATGGTGGGATGAAACTTGTTGATGTCACTGTGTAGTTTTATCAGTGACTCCTCGCCATGGGTCCAGAGGAAGAAAATGTCATCAATGTACCTGGTGTACAATGTTGGTTGGAAATCCTGCATAGAGAAGAAATCTTGTTCGAACCTATGCATAAAAATGTTGGCATATTGGGGAGCAAATGTGGTCCCCATGGCTGTCCTGTGTGTCTCCAAATCATTGCAGTACAGTGCACAGTCTTGTTGGTCTGTCTTGAGGAAGGAAATGTTTGCATTGGGAGCAGTTCAGCGAGGTTGTGGTAAGCTGAATTCTGGGGTGAAGCATTGCATTTGGAGGAGAAGTTGAATAGGTTGGGCTAATATTCACTGGAGACTTTTAAGAAGATTTGTCGCTCAGGTTGTGGTTCTGGATATAGGTTTGCTTGCTGAGCTGGAAGGTTGGTTTTCAGACGTTTTGTCACCATACTAGGTAACATCTTCAGTGAGCCTCTGAATGAAACACTGGTGGTGTAGCCTGCTTTCTATTTATGTCTGGGTTTCCTTGGGTTAGTGATGTCATTTCCTGTGATGACATTGTTTCCTATGGTGATGTCACTTTCTGTTCTTTTTCTCATGGGTGGTAAATGGGATCCAAGTCAATGTGTTTAAGAGTTCTAGTTGGAATGCCATGCTTCTAGGAATTTTTGTGCATGTCTCTGTTTGGCTTGTCCTAGGATAGGTGTGTTGTCCCAGTCAAATTGGTGTCCTTCCTTATCCGTATGTAAGGATACTAGTGAGAGTGGGTCATGTCATTCTGTGGCTAGTTGATGTTCTTGTATCCTGGTGGCTAGTTTTCTGCCTGTTTGTCCAATGTAGTGTTTGTTACAGTTCTTGCAAGGTATTTTGCAAATGGCTTTAGTTTTGCTTGTTGTCTGTATGGAGTCTTTCAAGTTCATTAGCTGCTGTTTTAGTGTGTTGGTGGGTTTGTGGGCTACTATGATGCCAAAGGGTCTGAGTAGTCTGGCAGTCACTTTCGAAATGTCTTTGATATAGGGCAGAGTGGCTTGGGTTTCTGGACGTGTTTTGTCTGCTTGTTTGGGTTTGTTGCTCAGAAATCAGTGGACTGTGTTCATTGGGCACCCGTTCTTTTTGAATACATTCAAAATATATTATATTCATTGGACTTTGGAAGAATGAGGAATGATTTTGTTGAAACATAAGATTCTGATGGAGCTTGGCAGGAGGATGTTTGCCCTTGTGGGAGAATCTAGGACTCAGCACTACTTTAAAATGAGTCTCCCATTTAAGATGAAAATGTGAGGAATTTATTTTCTCAAAGGTTGCTAGTCTTTGAATTTCTCTTTCACAGAAAGCAGATATATTTTGTCATTCAATGCATTCAAATACCCACGTAACTCCACCTCAGTCAACAAAGTCCAGCTTTATGCAGACAGACAGAAATTGAGGAACGGAGGTCAGGCCACAATTAGGTCAAGAAGGCTCAATGGGCTGAATGGCCTCATCCTGATCTTATTAAACAGTTCCCATATCAAAGTTTATTAATATGCCTACGGGAACAGGAGTGTGTTTGTTGATCAAACATTCAAGATAACCAAGAAGTATGCATAACCGCAGTAAACTCTGACAAAGTGAACCTTCCAGACATTAACATTCCTCAAAAAAAATCTACGTAAAAAGCAACACATTGTTTCCATTATCTCAAAAACTTAATGCAGGGAGAATATGCATCGCTGTTACACTTTATTTACGCCGTATATACTCGGACGTGAAAGTAAATCGTGGTATTTGAGGTAAAGAATTTTTGCCGGTTCATAAGATGGCAATTAAAACAAAGTTTGCTGTGTGATTATCTAATTCCTCTTTGAAAAGTTAGTATTGAATCATCTTGCACTGCCACTTCAAATAGCATTTTCTAGCTTACAAGTTGTTGCATAAAACACAAAAGCAATTCTCACAATTCCCTTGCTCATTTTATCTTAAATCTGTGTCCTTTGGAGATTATCAATACTGTGTTGAAACAATCCTTCCTATCATCTCCAGCAAAGCCCTTTTTAATTTAGAACACCTCTATGCACATGTACATTGATGATACTCAGCTCTCCCTCACCACCACATCTCTTGACTCCTCCACCATTGCTGAAATATCCGATCGCTTATCTGACATCCAGTACTGATGAGCAGAAATTTCCTCCAGTTAAATATTAGGAACTCTGAGCCCACTGATTTTAGTCCCTGCTGGAATCTCTTTTGCTGAGTTACTGACCCTATCTTCCTCCCTGGTCGCAGTTTGTGAGTAAGCCAGTTTGTTTGGAACCTTTCCCTCCAATTTCTTCCAAATGAATTTTTGAACTCTTGCATGTTAAAACTAAGACCAATTATTTCCACTCCATAAAATCACCTGACTTTACTCCTGATGCAGCTTATCTGCTCCTGAAATTCTTGTTCATGCCATCCTGCTTTTTAAATTCTCAAAGTCTGACCATTCCTCTCATGATTTAACAGGTCATCTTTCTTTTACCTTTTGCCATAAATTTTGGTAGAATTCTCAAACCTTCCTCAATGCTCAATCTCCATCTTCGAGACTATTTATTCCTGGTCCTCCTTTATTAGATTACATTACAATGTGGAAACAGGCCCTTCGGCCCAACAAGTCCACACTGACCCGCCGAAGCGCAACCCCCCCATACCCCTACATTTACCCCTTACCTAACACTACGGGCAATTTAGCATGGCCAATTCACCTGACCCTGCACATCTTTGGACTGTGGGAGGAAACCGGAGCATCCGGAGGAAACCCACGCAGACACGGGGAGAACGTGCAAACTCCACACAGTCAGTCGCCTGAGTCGGGAATTGAACCCGGGTCTCTGGCGCTGTGAAGCAACAGTGCTAACCACTGTGCCACTGTGCCGCCCACAATGTAGAAAGTGACAGTACCAACTCCATACCTTACTGTTTGTCTTGGTAAAAACGTATCGCATGTCAGCATATCCAGTTCATTTTCCAATGATTCGTTTTCGATACAACATTAGTCGGAAGTCAGTTCCCAAGACTTGGCACTTGGTTTCAGCTATTCTACTCCAAAGTAACTCAAGTCATACACTTCTGACTGAAAAGGGCTCCTATTTTCTAAGCTTGACTAGAGGCAGCCATCCTCTGCTACCAATGTCAATCTGGATCCAAGCATGAACTCTAATCATGAAAAAAGGTGTCTTGGTTTATGAACTACTCAGTTTATTTTTCTGTCTTTTTTTAATCCAGAACTTAATTCCACTCCCTGACCTGCTCTGGTGGCCACAGTATTTATATAGCTGGCACTGTTAGGGTTCTGGTCAATCATAAACCCCTCAGTATGTTGCTAAAGAGGGAATTAAGTGGTGGTAATGCCATTGAATCCCAAGGAGAAGAGGTTTGATTCTTTTTTAGAGATGATCGATGCCTGGAACTTATATGGCATGAATGTTACATTTAAGATGCCAAGGCTTAATCCAGAGATACATAATAACATTTTCTAAACAACTGTTTCTGAGATATCAATAAAGATTAAACCGGTGGGACTGGCATATGGTAAGAGTTCTAAGACTGAGTAGAAGGTTCTTTTTGCACAGTGGTAGTGTCCCTTGCTCTGATCCAGGAGGCCTACGTTCAAGCCCCACCATCTCCAGAAGTGTCTAATAACATCTCTCAGCAAATTGAAATGGGGAAAAAAAAGTAAGACCAAGTCATCCGCTTCCAACTCCATTTTGATTGAGCCCCTTTCCCCTCTTCGTCCCTCTCTCTCACCTTTAATGGATTTTGAAGAGCCTTTAACGGGCTTTGCATGTAAGTTAATGAATTAGAGAACATGGGTGTTTATTAATGGTGCTTATTAGACTAAAAAATACCACAGCTTTTTGGTGAAGGGGGCAAAAAACAGTTAGACATAAAAGCATTTCTGTTGTCTACCGCTTAGCCAATTTCCCCGCCATGTCAGTTATTAATCCTCAATTTTGTCGGCTTCTACCTCAGCCACATCCTCTTCAAACCTGCCCAACCCTCAAAAACACTGAAACTTCCTTTTAAAAATACATTTATATAGCACTTTATATAACACAACAAAACGTCCTAAAGTACTTGACAGATGAATTACCAAACAGAGTTTGCCACTGAGCTAAAGAGGGAAACATTATGATGGGTGACTAAAAGCTTGGTTAAAGAAGTAGGCTTTAAACGGAAGAGAGAGATGTGGAGAGGTTTAGGAAGGGAGTTCTAGAGTTTAGGACCCAGGCATCTGAAGGCACATCTGTCATTGGCGGAGTGATTAAAATCAGTGGTGCTCAGGAGATTGGAATTTGAGGAGTGCTAAGATCTCAGAGGATGGTATAATTGGAGGAGATAATTGTAAAGGATGGGCTAAAAACCTGCATTCCTCCTATTCCTGGATTTGCTTCAATGCCCCCCCCACCCCCACCATGATTACGCTTATTGATCACCCTTTGATGTACTTTCTGACATCAATGCCAACGTTGCCTTTGACTATTAATACTCCATCGTCACCACTTGCCATCATAGAATGCAACAGCACAAAGAACACTTTGTACTTCTTCATGCTGCTTCAAATACACTAACCAATTAGTCACCTCTTGCTCTTTCCCCACAGTCCTGCAGATGCTTTTTCCTTTTTAAGTACTTATCCAAATCGCCTTTGCACGTTGCTTTTGAATCAGCTTCCGCCACCCTTTTAAACAGCATATTACATAATCTCCTAATAGTTGCAGAAAACAGAGTCTGCACCTGATGCAAGTTCAACAAAAAAAAACTCTCAGTATTGTAGTTTGCTAATGTTGACTGGTTCTGTATCATAAATCACAGAAGGTGTAAATGTTAGCCTTGGCACTGAGAGCAGTATTATCATCATTTGCAAGTTCAAGTTCCATGTCTTGAATGTATAATGAAGGGTAACACTCCCAGGTCAGTATTGAGAGGATTCTGCATTGGTGGAGGTGTAGCTAAGATCCTGCCTGCTTACTCAGGTGTCAGTAAAGGATCCGGTCGCAATATTTTGTACAAAGCAGAAGAATTCAGCCTGGTGTTCGGTCCAATACTTTCCCTTAAAACATCTACTTGTGGAAACTTGCTGTGCACAATTTGTCAGTCACATGTCCAAAAAGTCTCTATACTTTAAAGCTGCATTATTAACTGCTTTGGGATGTCATAACATTGTGAAAGATATTTTATAAATGCAAATTGATTCCTTTGTTTGTTTCCACAAATTTAGCTTTTGGCAAATAGGAAGCGCTGATGAGGACAGTGAGGTGTGATTGTGTTGAATGCTGAATCTATCCTTCTCCCAAAACGCGACCATTATATTGCTATCATCCAAATATCATTTAAAAATTGATGACAACAGCAACAATTTGCATTTAGATAGCACCTTTTAATGTAGTAGGATGACCCAAGACACTTCACAGGAGAGTGACCAGACAAGTTTTAACAATGAGTGACATATGGAGGTGTCCTACAGAGAACTGACAGCTTGATCAAAGATTTTAAAAGAAGGGAGGAGAAGCAAGGAACATTGTTCGTTTTCGGGCAGCACTTCCAGAACTTGCAGCCAAGAGAACTGAAGGCACGGTCAAAAATGGAGAAGTGATTAAAATGTTAAATGTATGAAAGCCAAAATGGGAGGCATGCAGAGGTTTTTAAGGATGGATGCGATACTAGAATATTGTGTGTGTGTGTGTGTGTGTGTGTGTGTGTGTGTGTGTGTGTGTGTGTGTGTGTGTGTGTGTGTGTGTGTGTGTGTGAGCCCCCACAAAATGGAGTCAATCTGGAATTATCAACCATGAAGCCCTTTGGAATCTACTGAATATGTAATCTAAATCTCGCACGCCTTTTCTGGAGCTCTGCATGTGCTTTCAATGGTGCAGGTTTTGACAAAAAATACAAATCGCCCATTTGGGGCTGTGAATGATCTGTCAGCAGAGCCTCCATGGTTTGATTTCCTTCAAAATTACAATAAGTTACATTTAAACCTACTCACCTTAACCCATCCAATGTCCTTCACAACTGGCATTTCAAATCAGTCCAGCATGTGAGTGAGATTTCCCAGATCAAACTTCACCACATTATAAATGATTGGGACCTATGAGAATTTCCCAGAGGACTCCAGACTGTCCACCTAACAGCGCACACGGTACAATGACCGGTCTGTCCAACTTGGATTTACATGTGTAAAGCTGTAAGATGTTATTCACGAAAAGAAGCACCCTTGCAAGTGTTCGGTCATCTCACTGCCAATCGGGAAGGGTACGTGTGTAATAAAACCAGGAGATCATCAGTCAGACAGAGAGAAGGATCCGTTGTCTGGCAAAGAGGATGTCAAGCATGAAACCCAGCAAGCTGGCAAGGAGTGTGCTGGGTTCGCAGGCAGCCAGTTAGGGCAGTCTAATAGAAAGAATTGGAACTGCTTGTCCAAAAGTGCTAGGGGATGTAGAAAGCTGGGTTGGACAAAGCGAGGGCTGAGAATATAACACAAGGTCAGAACCCTAGAAGCTGTGTTAAATTGGTTTGTGTCTAATGAACTCGTGGCAGAATTTGATCCTGGCAAAATGGAAAGATTTCACTAAGTGATGTTTAGTAAATTTACATACACCTGAAATATGTGTGGAACTTCACACTAAAATTCCAGTTAAAACTATCAACTAGCCACTCCTCTGTTAAGTCAGCAGAACTAATTGCACAGCACTGGTTTAAGTTTTAAAATTAGATGTTGAGTATTTGTTGAACTTTTGTGCTGGTTTAACTTGTCTCCTGATTTAGTATCATTTTGCAAAAGAGTTAAAAGAAGGACTTTTGACCTAAAGAGAGATTAGCATTGAAATTTCCCTCCTTCTCTTGGAGGGATAGGGGCCAGGAGAAGGCAGTTTAGTTTGGGATTATGTTTGGCATGGACAGGTTGGACCAAAGGGTCTGCTTCCATGCTGTATGACTATATGACTCTTCAATGCTGACAGTTTATGCATTGTGCAGATTATTGACAAAACAGGAAAAAAAATCTCAAAATTATGAGAATAAAATAAGTTGGTTTCAAGTCGTCCAAGTGAATATTAAATTCTTCTGTGCTTCCAGTCTTACCCTTAACCCCTGACTTGAGCCTAATATAGAATACAAAAACTTCAGCCCTGACTCATTATCACAGGACAACCTCCCACACCCTGTGAAATACTGTCATACTCATTATCTCATGTATTGTTGGAGTGTGGCCAGACTTGATAATATTTAATTCATCACCCAGAAGGTCACTGCTGTAAAACATGGAGGATTTTAAAAACCAAATTCCATCAGATTTATTCCAGTAAGAAAATCTTGTATTTCTAAATCTTTTGTATCCTCATTGAAGTCCCAAAACACATTAATCCATGATGTATTTTTGAGGGTAAATGCTGGCCAGTTCACTGGGGGTGGCACGGTGGCTCAGCGGTTAGCACTGCTGCCTCACACCGCTAGGGACCCGGGTTCGATTCGAGCCTCGGGTGACTGTCTGTATGGAATTTGTACATTCTCCCCATGTCTGCGTGGGTTTCCTCCGGGTGCTCCGGTTTCATCCCACAGTCCATAATGTGCAGGTCAGGTGAATTGGCCAAGCTAAATTGCCCATAGTGTAGGTTATTAGTCAGGTGTAAATATATGGTAGTGGAATGGGTTTGGGTGGGTTTCTCTTTGGAGGGTCAGTGTGGACTTGTTGGGCTGAAGGGCTTGTTTCCATACTGTAGGAATTCTAAATTCTATTCCTGCCTTTCTTTGACATTGTGTTGTGATCCTTTCTATCCCAGTGGAGCTGTGGTCTCATCTAAAGGACAGCACCACCTGACCATATACTGCACTGTCTGCAGTCAGCATTGAGGTATCTGCCAGATTTTATGCTGAAGTCCTGAAGTGGGATTTGACCCCACAGTGTTCTGAATCTGAGCTGAGAATGCCACCTAGTGAACCTCGGCTGACATTGAAATGCCCAGAGAGCGTGGTAAAGTGTAACTCAGTGCTCCTGTGAAGTGGTTGGTGTTTGCGTGTTAAGAATTCTGCGGGCGGGGGTGGGTGGGGAGATGTGGAAGGGGAAGGGGAAGGGGAACATGGGGAGAAGGTTGGTGGTGAGATTTGTGGTGTATTAGCCCTGGCAGAGAGCAAAGGGGCCAAATGGCTCCTGTGTCTTTGCTGTAGGTTCAATATAATTTCAGTAAGTGACCTCTTCTGTATCACTGAGGAGAAAGTGAGGACTGCAGATGCTGGAGATCAGAGCTGAAAATGTGTTGCTGGAAAAGCGCAGCAGGTCAGGCAACATCCAAGGAACAGGAGAATCGACGTTTCGGGCATAAGGGCTGAAGAAGGACTTATGCCCGAAACGTCGACTCTCCTGTCCCTTGGATGCTGCCTGACCTGCTGCGCTTTTCCAGCAACACATTTTCAGCTCTTCTGTATCACTGTCAACTTTTAAACATCTGAACAAGTGATCCTTACTTTGCACTGACTCCAGAGCAGAGTACGTTGTAAGAAAGGTTAATTTCTACATCATATTCACACTTACTCTACTTTGGGTTTCTAGTAAAGTTGTTCAAACAGTGCTGGCCATTAAGTGAATATGTAATGGCAAAAAGATATCCAGAATCATGAAAACAGATGATATTCAGGAAGTTCTAATCATTTTCCTCCAATTTGGCAGCAGATCAATCTGTAGATAAGATGCAGGGAGCAGCTAATGTAATCCGTCATTGCTATTTATAGCCACATCTAAAACCGTCCTGATTTTGATGAATTTCTGTAAGGGAGGGGTCAGTGCCAGGACTGGGCTGTAATCGAAACTCCTGACATGGGTGGAGCAACTTCCCCAAAACCCAGCCAGCTGTGAACAGAAAGCTGCCTTCTCATTGTCAGGCAGAACAATCACTTTCCCAGCTGGTGGGCATGTTTTGAAAAGCCTAGAAGATAGTTTCAGAGTCTCAAGGGTACTTCAGAGCATGAGTCCCGAGATTTGCTTCCTAGTGACACACAACAGTCCATATTGGTTACATCCAATAAAATCCAGAGACACTTTGGACTGAGCAGTATACCTGTGTCCCAGGTGATCCCTGGTGGACTCCAGCAGACTATGACCTTCTGTGGTTGTTCTAAAGTATCTTTTTGTTTACAGTTTGTCATCGCGGTGTTTGCACCACATTCAGGAATATCTGGTTATATTTTTAAATCTCACTCTTTCATTATTACTTTCGATACCTAACTGTTCATCTAAAGCTTTATTGGTCACTATCTGCTCCTGTTCCTCCATCTGTGTCTCTCCACATAACTTCATTCCCAACTGCCTGTCTCTCTCTACTATACCTTGGCATGCCATTGATTTATCTTTCTCTTTGTCTCCTCTCCTATGTACCTCTATATCTGTCAGCCAGTATTAATCTTTTTTTCTTCCCTTACCTTCTTTATGTCAAAGTGTGTGTGTGTGCGCGTGCGCCTGCCTTTTCTCTTTCTGTCACTGTTTCCATTTCTCTGCATTTCCCTTTTGCCCTACCCCCTCTATTAGTTTCTCGCTCTCCTTTCCTCCATTTGAGCAGCTTGTAAGAGAAATCCACCTTATTCAAACACTATAACTTTCTTCTATTGCAGTAAGCAGCTAAAGTGTGAGCTGATTGTGGTTTTCCCGTTGTGCTCCGTATCTGGAATTCCTGCGAACTAAAATGAAACAAAACATGTTTGAAATCAAAGTAACCTTTCAAGGAACCTTCCACAGGATGCACTTGCCTTGGGTGCTTCCTTTATGCAGTTAAATAATGATTCTCTTTCTCCACCTCCTGGTAAAGGTGCAGTTATTGTTTGTTTTACGAGACCCTGCTGGGGGTTTGGGGGACAGAGGAAGACCTAAGGCATTTGAACTCTCACCTCATCCTGAATCTAGAGATACAGCTGTATCCCGGTTAAAAACACAATCACCAGTGACCTGTAACTATTTGGCATCATACATGATAAAAAAACTGGTCACTTCTGAAACATCCAATCTTAAATCAGTACCGAGTTCAGAGTTTTGAAGATTGAGTTAGCGGTGTTTGCAGAGATTTACAGCATAACTATAGATCTACATTTATTTTGTTGTTTAAAACAAAGAACTGACATTTCTATTGTGCCTCAGTATACAGTATTTAAAAGCAATTTGCAATCTACTGAAGTGCGGTTACTTGTTAATGTTGGAAATTCCAGCTGATGTCTGCATAAAATGCTCCTACAAAAAGCACTGCAGGAACAAAAGGATATTGTTTTCATGATAACACTGGCCAGAACACCAGGGAAGATGTCTCAACTTCAAATTATTGCTGGAAATTGGTATTTTAAGGGACCATATCTTTTATTTTTTGCACTCAACAGGAATGGAAGTTGGACAATGCTATCTTGCCTACATTACCAAGAGAGTTTTGCAAGTCACTGCCAAGTGAGATGATATTGTACATTTGCAGCTGGATGAGCTGATGTTGCTTTTGGAGCAGAGGGGTGGTCTCACTGTGGAAGCAGCACCAGAAATCTTCGCATTGACCCAGCCGCAGTTTGTTACAGGACACTGCAGCCAGAAACACCCAACAAACAAAAGGTGTCTCTCTCTCTCTCTCTCCCTCCCCCCCTCCCCCCCACTCTGTGTGAATGAAAAGGAAAATTAAAAACAAACTACTAGACACTTAAAAGAGACAATTCTATTATAAGACAAAATCAAGATATATCAGCTTTGAATCATAGATTAAAAAACATTTCTCTTCAATCTTGTTTCATCATTCCTAAAATCCAACCATCTGTGAAAAATAACTCTCTAACCTGTGCTCAGGAGGTTGATCCACAGTAATCATTTTTCCAGCTGTAATAGTTATGTTAATTTGTCTGTTCTCTGTGCGAATGAATGTGTCTCTGCTTGGTGTTTGAGGTGTGTAGTTTTGAAGTAGCATAGATTAGTGATCTTTTTTCTCTGCCATTTATTAAAGAATATATTTGTTTACAATAATTGGTCATTTACTCTTATTGAAAAAGCTTGGTATGAATTGTTCTTTTGTCTTGAACAGTAGACAGTCAGGCAAATTGTTCGTCTTTGTAGTTACTTGGGTATTCACATATTTGTGATGACTTGTCAAATAGTGGGGGTAATAGTGATTGTCGGCACTCTGTTTTCAATTAATGATTCAGGGCAATGGGGAGAAAGTGGAGCAGTGGGAATAGATTGTAATTGCTACAGGGCTAAGAAAGTGAATTGAACAATTGGATTAGTTTGGCATTGATACAAGGATGGGGAAGAGAATGGGGCAGTGAAATTGGTGCAGGATTATGGAGAGACAATGGTGCAGGAGCATTAATTTTGATTTCCTTTTACACAGACATGATGAATTGAATGGCTTTCTTTAGGACAGTGAGCTTTTATAATTGTAAATTTTCAATATGTTATGAAGAATGTTGCTGACCTTACCAATGCATAGCCCAAGAGAATCCAGAAAGAGCATACTTAATTTTGCTCTGGTAAGTTATTTTCCAATTATACAACATCAGAAGATAATCTGAGGGGCACTGCTAAAACATATTCTGTCTGGAGTGAGATGACATCACCCTATTTGAATGCAAACTTTCTTTCAGGTTAGATGTGAACAATAAATCATGAAATCTTTTGGTCCTGATCCTGAAAATCTGAGAAATTTTCTTGTGTATGTCTGGTGGCTCTTCCTTTCTCCGGTAATGGTCAGTTTCTTCAGCATTTGGCTAATAGCTGAAAGGAATCTCAACAGACTAATACATAACTTAAAATTCCTTCAATATTAAAATATTACATCAATTCACAGAAAATCTACAGAAGTATCAATGGAGTCCAGTTTGGTTCATGTTAATATTTATGCTCCACGGGACCCTCTGAACGCACAATCTTATCTCACCTCGTCAACTTTTTTTATTGCATTGTCCCTAATGCTTATCTGATTTCCCTAGAAATACATTGTGCATGTGTCTTTGAAAGAATTATCCAATTAGTCTCACTTTCTCTACTCTTGCCCCACACCCCTGAAAACTTATTCCTTTTCAAATATATATCCAAATAACTTATGAGAACCTACTTGTAAATCTGCTCCCAGAAATCTTTCAGTCAGGGCATTAAAAAATGTTCTTCTGTAGCTCTTTGCTCACCTAGTGCCCTATGGTTACTCTCTTTCCTGGCAGTGGAAACTATCTCTTCTTCAATACGGAATTTCTCAATCCCATTTTATCCAGTCACTCTACATCACTCCATCCAATAAGATTGTCAGGAACCACATGTAGTCCAGAAGGAAAAATAACCTGGAAAATGGAAGCTGGACCCTCCTAAATAACTAAATGTACCAGGCAAAATTTTGTAACTTGAAGGTCAAATGTGGCACACATTTCAGCTACACTAGGTAATATTACTTTTCAGAGTATTGGTTGACAGAGTGACACCATGAGTCTTTGAGTTAAGGAAAGCTGCCTTTTTGGATTGTTTGCTGTTTTACAGACAATGTTATCTAGTCGTTGTTAAAAATCAAACTTAACTCATCCCACTCTTGTGCACTGAAGTTCTGATCTACGGAATCTGATTTCCTTGTTTATATTTTTCCACTCAAATACTTGTCTTATTCTGTATGTATGCGTATTTGGGTTTTTAAAAGAGATAAAGCACAGATTGTGTAAAAGTAATTCTTAATCTGATTTTGTTTGCCATTTGTTAAAGAGGTAATTGATTTACAATAAACAGTCATTAACGACAATACCTGATGCGAATTGCTTTCGGGAGTGTGGTGCTGGAAAAGCACAGGAGATCAGGCAGCATCCGAGGAACAGGAGAATCGGTCTTTTGGGCATCAGGAATGTGGCTTGTGGGCAGGGGGCTGAGAGATAGATGAAGATGAGGGAGAAGGTGAGTGCACCAGGAAGGTGAATCCCACTGCAGGAAGTGCCAACCCACACCCCACTCCCAGCACCTTCCCCTACCACAGTAGGTAGTGCAAAACCTGTGCCCACAACACTCCCCTCAGCTCTGTCTAAGGTCCCAAAGGATCCTTCTACATCCAACAGAAATTTACCTGTATCTCCACCAATGTCATCTACTCTATCTGTTGCATCTGATGTGGTCTCCTCTACATTGGGGAAACAGGATGCCTCCTTGCGAATCATTTTCAGAGAACATCTCTGGGACACCCGCACCGACCAACCCCACCGCCCTGTGGCTGAACACTTGAACTCCCCCTCCCACGCCTGGAGGAAGAAAGCCTCATATTCCACCTTGGGTCCCTGCTACTACATGGTATCAATGTAGATTTCAGCAGTTTATTCATCTCCCGTCCCCTCACATTATCCCAGGCCCAAGCCTCCACCTCGGTACCACCCTCCTGACCTGTCCACCGTCTTTCCCATCTATCTGCTCTATCCTTCTCTCTGACCGATCACCTTCTCCCTCACCTTCATCTACCTATCGCATTCCTA
Source organism: Chiloscyllium plagiosum (assembly GCF_037043375.1). NCBI lineage: Eukaryota > Metazoa > Chordata > Chondrichthyes > Orectolobiformes > Hemiscylliidae > Chiloscyllium > Chiloscyllium plagiosum. The sequence continues at coordinate 32,264,255 of NW_028270156.1, read as the reverse complement.
GCTACCCTCCCTCCCAACTCCACCCCCCCCCCATTTATCTCTCAACCCTCCAGCCCACAAGCCACATTCCTGATGAAGAGCTTATGCCAGAAATGTCAGATGCTGCCTGACCTGCTGTGCTTTTCCAACACCACACTCTTGACTCTGATCTCCAGCATCTGCACTCCTGACTTTCTCCTAATGAATTTCTTTCGTCCAGACCAGACAGGTACATTAATCACCTTGGTGATTTAATGAGGTAGTTGTACTAGTGTGTACTATCTACAAGAAGTACTGCAGAAATTCACCAAGGATCCTTACACAGCACCTTCCAAACCCATGATCATTTCCATCGTGAAGGACAAGGGCAGCAGGTACTTGGGAACATCACCACCTGCAAGTTCCCCTCCAAGCCACTCACCACTCTGACTTGGAAATATACTGCCGTTCCTTCACTGTCGTTGGGTCAAAATCCTGGAATTCTCTCCCTACCGGCAATGTGGGTCCACCCACAGCAAGTGGACTGCAGCGGTTCAAGAAGGAAGCTCACCACACCTTCTCAAGGGCAAATAGGGATGGGCTATCAATATTGGCCAGCCAGTGACCCCCAAGTCCCACAAATGAATAAAAAAAAATACATTTGTAAAGTCAGGAGGCTTCTGGAACAGTAGGCCTCAATTATTGGCTGACTCTTCTCAATTGACAAAAGATATATTGAGTAAGCACCTATAAGAAATAATTCATAGTTCTAAAATATGCATTTCTTGAGGAATAAAATCTTCTAAGAATGATGGCTAGTTAGATACATTGAGGATAGTGTTACATTTAAAGAGGTTTATAGTCTTGCCCATAAGATCCATAAGAACAAAATGGTTTCAAAATATCTACAAGAGATAATTTTAAAAACTTGAAGCTATATTGCCATTCCATCACAGTTGCTGAGTCGAAAAACTGGAATTTTCTCCCAAAAGGCAGTGTGGGTGCACCTACACCACTCAGATAGCAGTAGTTCATGAAGATAGCTTAGCATTGCCTTCTTGAGGACAATGGAAGTTTGGAGCTTAATCACAATCGAGAACGCTCAAGAGGCGAGTACAGTGAGAGGAGCTGGAGGCCATTGCAGGGATAGATAGGAATGAGGCCGTGGAGATTAGATTAGATTCCCTACAGTGCGGAAACAGGCCCTTCAGCCCAACAAGTCCACACCGACCCTCCGAAGAGTAACCAACCCAGACCCATTTCCCTCTGACCAATGCATCTAATACTATGGGCAATTTAGCATGGCCAATTCACCTAACCGGCACATCTTTGGACTGTGGGAGGAAACCGGAGCACCCGGAGGAAACCCACGCAGACACGGGGAGAATGTGCAAACTCCACACAGACAGTTGCCTGAGGCTGGAATTGAACCTGGGACCCTGGTGCTGGGAGGCTGCAGTACCAAACACTGAGCCACCGTGCCGCCACAATGGATCGAGGCATTGCAGAATAATGGGATGATAAGGTGAAAGGAGTTTCTTTTGTGGTTAAAAAAAAGTTTTTTGTTTCAGTCTTGGAGGATGAACAAGCTGCTGCCTTTCTCCTTGTTTATTAATAAGTGCTTTGTGCCCTTGACATTGTTTAGCTCTGAACCTCACTGAGTGTGCTTATCCTTTTTCCTTCTATGGTAAAAAGTTGAGGAAATTGAGACCAGATTTAAATTCTCAGACATCAAACGTTGACTTGAGTTGGTGTCTGGTCCAAATATGGTCTTGGTTACATCAGCTATTGCCTTTGGCTTGCAGTTAGAATTTAATAGAAATTTCAGGCCAGTATCAACAATACGCCAAGATTACATCAAAAGTCTAAAGCAATCCAATCATTAAAGTAAATTGAGATCAACAAGAGTTGAGGCATGTGAGGAAGGGGTCTGATTCTAATGTTATTTCTCAACAGTAGCATTTTATTAAAATAGATTTACTTTACAGGATTGCAGCATGTTGGCTGTACTCCAACTTCAGGAACACAGAATAGCAAAAACCTTAGAATTATTGCACACTTAACTCTCCCTCATGATTCTTGTACTGTAAATGGAGATAAGGCAGGAACAGGATACTGATTAGGAATGATCAGCCATGATCATGTTGAATGGCGGTGCAGGCTCGAAGGGCTGAAAGGCCTACTCCTGCACCTATTGTCTGTTGTAAAACCTGGTGTGGAAGCCACCTTTTTAGTTCTTGTTTGTCAGCTTATTAATTTACCCCTGGGACAGTGCCAAGGATAGAGGGTTTATGGCTACCATAAAACACTTTGACAATTTAGGATTTTCTTCCCTAGAAGGTTACAATTTTAAGGGTAAGATGACAGAATATACAATGCTGGATTACTTCCACGAGTTGGTGACTCAGCAATAAGAGGATAACAACAATCTGGATGTCTTTGCTGCAAAATGCTGCTAACGTAGAGTTCACGCATTCGAGTAAAAGGGAATCGAGTTTTAGTTAAAAAGGATTATAAGAGTATGGAGTGTGAGGGTCAGAGTGGAATATTGAAGGGTACAAGGATTGAGTAGGAGAGTAGGATTACACTGGGTGGAAGACAGGCTGTGTGGAATAAGCAAAGGATTGTAAAATACAGAGTCTCCGAACCATCTAGCACAGGAGGAGGCCATTCAGTCCATTGAGCCTGTGCCAGCTCTGAAATCTTAAAGATGTTTTCAGTAAGTCTCCCTCCGCCCATTCCCCATGCCCTTTAATATCTAACCCACTCTAGTCCTATTCTCCTCGTTTGCAACTTTTAATAACATAATGAAGTTTGAATTTTGGAAGGAGCCTGGTTTTGCGTGGTGTGAAAGCAGTTTCTCTAAGTCTTTATTAATTTGTTCACTGACGGTTGAAAACTTGTCACTAAAACTTAACCTGATTCATCAGTGTCCTGCCTGCCATCTCACTTTTGTCCGTGCCTGTTTGTAGCCCCAGCTTCAAACTGCTCTTGGTTGTAAACAACTGAGTTCAAAAATAAGGTTGATTGCCGTGCTATGAGTAGCTAGAGATGTGGATGTACAAAACTGGTGGTTGACTTGGCTACTTCTCACCATCGTGTCTGAAGCATTTGAGGGTGATAATTTCTATTCCCACCTAGTCAACAAAAACAGAGTCAGTAAGGCAAATGGGTTCTAGAAAGTTTCTCCCTGATCCCCTCAGGCAATCAGGACCAGTCCAGGAGGCCACACTTACTGACAGTTCTCCATAAAAGTGCTTTACCCCTCAATGATGTGATCTCTGCTGAAATAGCAGTCCAGCCCTCTCCAGAAAGTGAGAGTCAGCAGCCAGCAACAGATCACAGAGACTTGCTACTGGCTGGGAAAAGAACAACCTAAGATGACAATAAATACCAGCCTTGCCATCATCAGGAACAAGTAACAATTCTTTTAGCACAACAATGTAAGGCAGGTAGAATGAGATTTTTTTCTGCACTGGCTTGCAAGAAACGAGCAGAATACAGTTATGACATTCTTTTGAGAGACAGTGAGTGTAACATATAGGCTGACAGTTGTACATCCCTCTATCATCTTGGCTAGGCTGTACCAATAGATGGATAAATCTTAAAATTATATCAAAAAGGTTTTATCATCATGGGGAACAGCTAACTGATACAAAATGAAAACTGTCATCCTTGCCTGGTGTACACCTATATGTGACTCCAGTCTCTCACTAACACAGGTAACTCTTAATTACCCCTTGCTACAGTGAGGCAATAGATATGAAACTTGTCAGTGATAACTGTTACTTGAGAATCGATGAAAACAAGGCTACTTTCCACAAAATGTGGGAGGGAAAAAGAGTTGAGGAGAACCAGTCCCATGTATGGTTCTGCTGATCCCTCAGCTTTGGCTGTAACTACACAATGCCAAGAGCAGCTTATGTTTAAAATAAAACAAAAGAATTGTGCATGGTGGAGATCTGAAGCAAGCAAACACTGGAAATTGCTGCAGAAACTCAACAGATCTGGCACCAACTACAAAGAGGAAACCAGAGTTAACCTTTCCACTGCAGCTTATATTTGTTTGAGCAGTGAATCTTCGGAATTTTATGCTTCGAGAGCTGTGGACGCTCAGTCAATTAATATATTCAGGTCAGAGATTAATAATAGATTTTCAGGCTGAGGTAATAAGGATTAAGAAGGAAAATTGGAGTTGATGATTTCTTTTGTTCTCATGCTCCTATGAGGATGTCCATTCCCAATCTCTGAAGGTTAGAGGCAGCCTTTGTGAAAAGTATCTTATTAGGTCCAATGACAGAGATCATTGTGAACCACTGGGAACCTTTGGGAATATGTAGACACTTCCACTGATACCTCATAAAATCTCACAGCATACCGTTCGGCTATTGTACCTCTGTCAGGTCTCTGAAAGAGCTATCCAATTAACCCCACTCTTTTCTGTTGTCCCTCCATTGCCCTCTTTTTACATATTTTTCCAATTCTATTTCAAAAGTCATTCTTGATTCTGCTCCCACTGTCTGTTCTCTTTTGATACGCCATGAATCGAGGTGGGAATGGGGCAGGAAGGTACTCTTAAGGCCAAAGATTGGCCATAATCTCATTGTATGACCAATTGGGCTCGAATAACTCAACAGCCTGCTCCTGCTCCTATTGCTTAGATTGTGATGGGATCATCTGTTCAAAGGACTGCTAAAAGAAACAACTTGCATTGATATCTGTCATAGGTTGGGACATTAAACAGCAACTTGCTGCCAGTAAAGTAATTTTGAAGAATGCAGTTAACTATTACACCTCTGGAGAAAGATGTTTACAGCGTGCAGCTGGAGTATTTACATTGTGGCAAATTGAATTTTCATTGCTTTAGCCTGTTTGCCAAGGAACAAGATGAGGATATGATAAAAGCAACCATGTGATTGATCCTTATCGCTTATCAGAGCAGCAGGAGGTAAGCAATAAATCTGCACTGACATTGCCAAACGTTGAGTTAAATGGATCCTGACTATTAACACTGTAGATGTACAAAGTCTCTTACCTAATCTCAGTCATAGTAATAGTTTAGCGATGTCTAATGAATAAGACCAGATTCAGCCAATCTTTTCTTCTGTGCTTCAGTTTCTTTGCCTGTATTCAGTCTCTATCTGAATTATACATTCATGCAGAAAGATTTAGTTTATAAAGTGGCTTTTACCATCTCTTGACACTGCAAAAGACTCTCTGACCAATAAAGTATGGTTTAAATTTTAAGCACATTCCCACAAAAAAATGAGTAAATGACATGATCTGCTTTAGTGATATTGATTTTAAAAAAGTAACCAGTATCCTGAATGTTGGGAAGAATTCTATTGCTTGTCATTGAAATAATGAGCATAAGGGGGACGGTGACATACTGGCTAGTAATCCAGAGACCCAGGCTAATGGTCTGGGGACATGAGTTCAAACCCCACTGGGCAGACCGCAAAATGTGACTTCACTTAATAAATCATGACTGTGAACCTTGCTGATTTGTCATAAAAACCTGTATGAATGTCCTTTGGGAAGGGAAATCTGCCATCCTCACCTAGTCTGGCCTACATATGACTCTGGCTCCACATTTAAGTGCCATCTGAAATGGCAATTATATCAAAGTATGAGAAAGTACAACAAAAGGAATAAAAGGGGAGACAGCACCCAGCACTGACTAGGCCACTGGAAATGATAACCGCCCAGTCTGTCCTGCAGAGTCCTCCTTGCTAACATCTGGGTGCTTCTGCCAAAATTGCGAGAGTTGTCCCACAGACTGAAAAAGGGTTACACCCAAAATGTTGACTTCTCCATCTCCTCATGCTGCCTGGCTTGCTGTGTTTTTCTAGGCTTCTGCTGGGTCTACTTTGGATTCCAGCACCTGCAGTTTTATTTTGTCTCTAAGTTTGTACCACAGACTAGTTGAGCAACAACCTGACATTGTAAGTCATTCTCACAGAATCATGGCTTCATGTTGAACATCACTTGGAGGGAACTCTGAGGCTGGCAAAGTGCAGAATGTACTTTCTGTCTTGGTCTCATATACTACTCACCTGCGTTTCTTTACCCAACTCCTAGGTAGATTTTAGTCACTTGGGACTTCAATTTTTAAAGTGGAACTGCAGTAGATTCTTCCTGGAGCTATTGTACATTTAAACTTCACTGCACTGAGCTTAATAAACCACTTCTGCATTTTTATCCAGTCTAGAACCAACCCCATCTCTTCACTTTAAGGACATAACTAACTCTACCTGTTTCTTCTTGAGCACTATTTTATACAGCCATCATGTTCCAAGGTCTTTCTAAGGCTAAAGCGCACCAGTAAAAGTCTCTCTCTCTCTCTCTCTCTCTCTCTCACACTCTGTCAAGTGTGCCTGCCCCAAGCTTTTAAAAAAACCTTTTTAAAACCTTTTGAAGTCCCATTATTTGCCTTTTGAGATCACAAACAATCTAAAGTAAACCAGAGTGCATTAGTGCACAAAGCCCATCCACTCTACAGCCAGGTGTCGAAAACAGTTTTAAAACAAAATCACCATGGTTACAAAAATGCAAGTTGATGATTATCTTCAGACGCACTGGAAAACCTACTAGTTCCTAACTCAACCTCAGAAATCCAGGCCTATAACAACTAACATGAAAAATTATGCATGTTAAGTCCCACAGTTTACTTATCACATGCCACCCAGAGAGAGACAAGGAGAGCAGATACATGAGAACAACAGCGTCTGCAAGTTCCCCTCGAGGCCACACACATGATCCTGACATGGAACTATATTACTGGTCCTTCACTGTCACTAGGTCCAAGCCTTGGAACTTACTTCTTAACAGATTATGGATGTACCGACACCACAAGAATTGCAGTGATTCAGGAAGGTGGTTCATCATTACTTCTTCTTGGGCAGTTAGGGATGAGAAGTGATTGCTGGCCTAGCCAATGACTCTACATCCCTTAAATGAAGGTTTTAATTTTCTTTAATGTCCACCAAGAGCAGAGAAACCTTGGTTTTCTATATTAAAAAAAATTGACAACTGTGTAAAGGAGTATCAGGCCCAGATATTACACTCAAGCCTCGTGGAATGAGTGCCCTCCTGATGATCTCCTAATTTCAGAAACAAGACTGCCTCTTTAACAATTAAAATCTCATCCATCCTGACCTTACATCTACCTTTGCCTCTCTCCCTTGTGTGTTGGTGCTGTTCTTACCCTGTTATGTCATTGATATCAGGTAATGTAACTTTCTGATTCACTGCACTAGGTGGCACTTTACTCCATATATTGAAACACATTGGCAGGCTGTTTGACAATCTGGGATAGTCTGTATTTCCCAAAGTTTGCTTTGCTGTGTTCTGCATCCCTAGGCTTTGCACAAGGAGCACCATCTTTCGCTATCCTACCTTGCTTAGTTTAAGAGTGAGTGTCTGTGTTACATTTAAAGAAGAAACCCCTTTAAGATGGTCAGAACACTTTATTCTCTGCACCCTGGATTGTGCTAAATATTTGTGCTCTGAAATTTGGTGACACAAAATATTGTCAGCTCCCACATATGTTTGTGATCTGTTCTTTAATGTTACTTCACTCAGAGCTGCTCTTGGATGAGATCCAGTTATTTACACAGATGTACAAAGGGACAGATACATCGACATTTCATCCAATCCTCAATGTCAGAAAAGGAAGAGAATGTTGGCTTAAATTGGGGAAGGTGAAGATTCCAACAGGAAAAAGTTGGATGGAGAGAGTGTCCTTGTTGACAGACATCATAAGTTACAGTTGATTTTTTGTAAGGAAGAGCATTATAACAAATAACAATCCTGCTGTGTGGTATTTTGCTGCTTATTTCTAGCTTTGTGTTGCCTTAAGGCTTCGAGGTTGAACTGCCTCCCTGGGTCAGTTAGAGGCTAATTGCACACAGCCAAATCCTTGCACCAATTTAAGGCCAGCTGTATTTATTTTTATTGCTACAGAAACTATTAGAAATAATGAAACACTGATTTATTAGAATAACTGATTTGCACTGTGGCAATGATTGAATGTTTTTATCTATAATTTATTTATTTTCACTCATTTATAGGAGGAGGAAAAGCTGGTATTTATCAGCCATCCCTATTTGTCCTTGATGGTGGTGGTGAAATGACTGCACTATAGGTGGTACACCGACAGTGATGTTAGGTGACTGAAGTCTAGCATTTTGACTCTGCAACAGTGAACAAATAAGATCTGGTTCCACCTCTGCTTCTTCTATGATTTGTTGGGGAACTTCCTGAGTGTTCCCATGTGTCTGCTTCTCTTGTCCTTCCAGATGGTCATGTGTTTGAGACATGCAGTTGAAAGAGGCTGAGCAAGTTGCTGCATCTTCCAGGAGGTACATACTACAGTCACCAGTGAGGGAAGAAAGTTTCATCTTCCAGGAGGTACAGACTGCAGTCACCCATGGTAGAGAGAGTTAAGGTTTTTGAGATGCTTAATGAGGCACTAATCAAACAGGTTGCTTTGTTTTGGATGTTGGTGTAGAAAATGTTTTGGATGTTGTTAAACTTTTTGAGTGTTACTGGAGCTGATGTGTTGAGTATTCCATCATACTCCTGACTTATGCCTACTAGATGGTGGACAGGTTTTTGGGAATCGGGAGGTAAGTTACTCACCGCAGAATTCCCAAACTTGTGCTCCTTCGATCACAGAGTTTAGGTGGCTGTGAGACCCATAAATTTGCACCAGTGATACTTGAAGGATGACGGGCATATCTCAGACATTTTAAATGTGCCAACAGATCATTGTGAAGTGCATAAATGGAAATGAACGCTTAGACATTCTGTTTGTATAAAAGAAGCTTTGGTTCACAAAGAATTAATGTTTGCCAGAAACACCGTTCTGAGGAAAAGTTAAATTGATGGTGTCATGACTTAATGAAGTTAAAAAATCACACAACATCAGGTTATTGTCCAACAGATTTATTTGGAAGCACTAGCTTTCAGAGCGCTGCTCCTTCATCAGATGGTTGTGGAGAATAAGATAGTAAGACACAGAATTTATAGCAAAAGTTTACAGTGTGATGCAACTGAAATTATGTATTGAATAAGACCTGGATTGTTTGTTTAGTCTCTCATCTTTTAGAATGACCATGTTGGTTTCCAAGTTAAAAATCACAAAACACCAGGTTATAGTCCAACAGGTTTATTTGGAAGCACTAGCTTTCGGAGTGCTGACAACCACCTGATGAAGGAGCAGCGCTCAGAAAGCTAGTGCTTCCAAACAAACCTGTTGGACTATAACCTGGTGTTGTGTGATTTTTAACTTTGTACACCCCAGTCCAACACCAGCATCTCCAAATCCTGTTGGTTTCAGTTCTTTCAGATGTAAATCTTAGACTTTTTTTTAAAGTTACATTCTCAAGTAAACTTTAACAACAAGTGCCAAGCCAGCCCATATACTGCACTGAAGGTGTGGATTGCCCTGAAAGAACTACATAGTAATATCAACGAGTTTCATCCACCATCAAACTTATCATGGACAACTCTCTAGTGTCTGTCTCACTCTTGGACACATGCATCTCCATCAAGGATGGGCACCTCAGCACCTTACTCTACCGCAAACCCACAGCAAACTTCACGATGCTACACATCTGCAGCTTCCACCCGAAACACATTAAAACAGCCAACCTGGACAGAGAAGCCCTATGCATGTGCAGGATCTGTTCAAATGACAAGGAACGTGACGGGCGCTTGGAAATACTCAAGAATGCCCTCATAAGAATGGGGTATGATGCTTAACTCATTGACTGCCACAGCGAGAAATCGTAATGATCTCCTCAGGAGACAGACATGAGCTGCAACCGATAGGGTACCCTTCGTTGTCCAGTATTTCCCAGGAGCCGAAAAACTATGCCATGTTCTTCCCGGCCTGCAATGCATTATCAATGAGGATGAGCACCTTACCAAGACCTTCCCCACCTCTCCATTTCTCCCCTTTAAACAGCCACCAAACCTCAAACAGATCATTGTTTGCAGCAAACTGCCCGTCTTTCAGGACAACACCATACAACCCTGTCACAGCAGATGCTGCAGGACGTGTCAGAGTGTTGTCATGGATACCACCATTACAAACAGGGACACCTCCCACCACGTACCTGGCAGGTACTCATGTGACTCGGCCAATGTTGACCATCTCACACACTGCAAGCAAGGATGCCCTGAGACATGGTACATTGGTGAGACTGAGCAGACGCTACGGCAATGGATGAATGGACACCCACACAACAATCAACAGACAGGAGTGTTCCCTCCCAGTCAGTGGTCCAGGACTTTCGACTTCGGACCTTTGGGTGATCATTCTCCAAGGCGAACTTCGGGACAGGCAACAATGCAGAATGGCCAAGCAGAGGCTAATAGCCAAGTTTGGTACCCATGGCCTCAACTGGGACATTGGGTTCATGTCACACTACAGGTGACCCCATTGTATGATACACTCTCTTGCGCTCTCTCTCTCTTGCACTCACACACTCACACTTACACACACACACACTCATACATACACCCACACACACACTCTCACATACACTCTCGCGTGCACGCGCACTCTTGCGCACTCTCCCTCTCACACTCTCAGACACACTCTCTCTTACTCACTCCCTCTCTCTCATTCTCGCTCTTACTCACTTTCTCTCATTCTCTAACTCTCTCTTGCACATACTCTCTCTCACTCTCTCACAGACACTCACTCTCTCTCGCGCGCTCTGTCGCTCTCTCTCTCTCTCATTCTCTCTCTCTCTCCCACACTCTCACACACACTCGCGCGTACTCTCTCGTGCGCCTACTCTGTCATGCGCGCTTTCTCTCTCTTATTCACACTCTCTTTTTCACACAACACTATCTCGCGCGCACTCTCTCTCACGCACTCTCTCTCACGCACTCTCTCTCACGCACTCTCTCTCACGCACTCTCTCTCATGCTCTCTCTCACGCACACTCTCTCATTCTCACACACACGCGCTGTCTCTGTTTCGTGCACGCTCACTCTCCAGTGCGAGCGCGCACACTCTCTCTCATTCACACTCCCTTTCCCACACACTCTCTTTCTCAAGCACGCTCTCAGACAACACTCTCTCATGCGCGCACTCTATCGCCCCCTCTCTCTCTCATGCCCCCCGTCACACGCCCCTCCTCCGTCTCACCGCCCCCCCGTTCTCTCACACCCCCTGTTCTCTCACCCCCCCGTTCTCTCTCACCCCCCCGTTCTCTCTCACCCCCCGTTCTCTCTCACCCCCCGTTCTCTCTCACCCCCCCGTTCTCTCTCACCCCCCCGTTCTCTCTCACCCCCCCGTTCTCTCTCACCCCCCCGTTCTCTCTCACCCCCCGTTCTCTCTCACCCCCCGTTCTCTCTCACCCCCCCGTTCTCTCTCACCCCCCCGTTCTCTCTCACCCCCCCGTTCTCTCTCACCCCCCGTTCTCTCACACCCCCCGTTCTCTCACACCCCCCGTTCTCTCACCCCCCCCGTTCTCTCACCCCCCCCGTTCTCTCACACCCCCCGTTCTCTCACACCCCCCGTTCTCTCACCCCCCCGTTCTCTCTCACCCCCCCCCGTTCTCTCTCACCCCCCCGTTCTCTCTCACCCCCCCTCTCTCTCACCCTCCCTTCTCTCTCACCCCCTTTTTTCTCTCTCACCCCCCCGTTCTCTCTCACCCCCCCCGTTCTCTCTCACCCCCCCCGTTCTCTCTCACCCCCCCGTTCTCTCTCACCCCCCCCGTTCTCTCTCACCCCCCCTTCTCTCTCACCCCCTTTTTTCTCTCTCACCCCCCGTTCTCTCACACCCCCCGTTCTCTCACACCCCCCCGTTCTCTCTCACCCCCCCGTTCTCTCTCACCCCCCCGTTCTCTCTCACCCCCCCGTTCTCTCTCACCCCCCGTTCTCTCTCACCCCCCGTTCTCTCTCACCCCCCGTTCTCTCTCACCCCCCCCGTTCTCTCTCACCCCCCCTTCTCTCTCACCCCCCCTTCTCTCTCACCCCCCGTTCTCTCTCACCCCCCGTTCTCTCTCACCCCCCGTTCTCTCTCACCCCCCGTTCTCTCTCACCCCCCGTTCTCTCTCACCCCCCGTTCTCTCTCACCCCCCGTTCTCTCACACCCCCCCCGTTCTCTCACACCCCCCCGTTCTCTCACACCCCCCCCCCGTTCTCTCTCACCCCCCCTTCTCTCTCACCCCCTTTTTTCTCTCTCACCCCCCGTTCTCTCACACCCCCCCTTCTCTCTCACCCCCTTTTTTCTCTCTCACCCCCCGTTCTCTCACACCCCCCCGTTCTCTCTCACCCCCCCGTTCTCTCTCACCCCCCCCGTTCTCTCTCACCCCCCCGTTCTCTCTCACCCCCCCCGTTCTCTCTCACCCCCCCTTCTCTCTCACCCCCTTTTTTCTCTCTCACCCCCTTTTTTCTCTCTCACCCCCCGTTCTCTCACACCCCCCGTTCTCTCTCACCCCCCCGTTCTCTCTCACCCCCCCCCTTCTCTCTCACCCCCCCTTCTCTCTCACCCCCTTTTTTCTCTCTCACCCCCCGTTCTCTCACACCCCCCGTTCTCTCACACCCCCCCGTTCTCTCTCACCCCCTTTTTTCTCTCTCACCCCCCGTTCTCTCACACCCCCCGTTCTCTCACACCCCCCCCTTCTCTCTCACCCCCCGTTCTCTCACACCCCCCGTTCTCTCACACCCCCCCGTTCTCTCACACCCCCTTTTTTCTCTCTCACCCCCCGTTCTCTCACACCCCCCGTTCTCTCACACCCCCTTTTTTCTCTCTCATCCCCCGTTCTCTCACACCCCCCCCTTCTCTCTCACCCCCCGTTCTCTCACACCCCCCCGTTCTCTCTCACCCCCTTTTTTCTCTCTCACCCCCCGTTCTCTCACACCCCCCGTTCTCTCACACCCCCCGTTCTCTCACACCCCCCCCTTCTCTCTCACCCCCCCGTTCTCTCACACCCCCCCGTTCTCTCACACCCCCCCGTTCTCTCACACCCCCCCGTTCTCTCACACCCCCCCCGGTTTTAAACCCCCCCCCCATCTCACACGCCCCCCCCCCATCTCACACCACCCCGCCCTCCCCGTCTCACAGCCCAGATCCCCCGGTCTCTCTTACCCCGTTCTCACGCCCCCTCCCGTTCTTACACCCCCGCCGTCTCACCCCCCGTCTCACCCCCCCCGTCTCACCCCCCCCGTCTCACCCCCCCCGTCTCACCCCCCACCATCTCGCGCCCCCCCCCCCCTCACACCACCCCGTCTCACAGACCCCGCCCCCGTTTCACAGCCCTCCCCGGTCGCTCTCACCCTGCCTCACACTCCCCCACCCCCTGGTTTCACACCTCCCCCCCCCCCCCCCCCCGTCTCACACGCCCCCCGCCTCACACCACACCGTCTCACAGACCCCCCCCTCCCCACCGTCTCACTGCCCTCCTCCCCACCGTCTCACTGCCCTCCCCCGTCCCTCACCCCCCCCCCGCCCCGTCCCTCACCCCCCCCCCGCCCCGTCCCTCACCCCCCCCACCCCTCACCCGCCCTGTCCCTCACCCCCCTGTCCCTCACCCCCCTGTCCCTCACCCCCCTGTCCCTCACCCCCCCGTCCCTCACCCCCCCGTCCCTCACCCCCCCGTCCCTCACCCCCCCGTCCCTCACCCCCCCGTCCCTCACCCGCCCCGTCCCTCACCCGCCCCGTCCCTCACCCCCCCGTCCCTCACCCCCCCGTCCCTCACCCCCCCCCGTCCCTCACCCCCCCCCGTCCCTCACCCCCCCGTCCCTCACCCCCCCGTCCCTCACCCCCCCCGTCCCTCACCCCCCCCGTCCCTCACCCCCCCCGTCCCTCACCCCCCCCCGTCCCTCACCCCCCCCCCGTCCCTCACCCCCCCCCGTCCCTCACCCCCCCCGTCCCTCACCCCCCCCGTCCCTCACCCCCCCCCGTCCCTCACCCCCCCCGTCCCTCACCCCCCCCGTCCCTCACCCCCCCCGTCCCTCACCCCCCCCGTCCCTCACCCCCCCCGTCCCTCACCCCCCCCGTCCCTCACCCCCCCCGTCCCTCACCCCCCCCGTCCCTCACCCCCCCCGTCCCTCACCCCCCCCGTCCCTCACCCCCCCCGTCCCTCACCCCCCCCGTCCCTCACCCCCCCCGTCCCTCACCCCCCCCGTCCCTCACCCCCCCCGTCCCTCACCCCCCCCGTCCCTCACCCCCCCCGTCCCTCACCCCCCCCGTCCCTCACCCCCCCGTCCCTCACCCCCCCGTCCCTCACCCCCCCCGTCCCTCACCCCCCCCGTCCCTCACCCCCCCCGTCCCTCACCCCCCCCGTCCCTCACCCCCCCCGTCCCTCACCCCCCCCGTCCCTCACCCCCCCGTCCCTCACCCCCCCGTCCCTCACCCCCCCGTCCCTCACCCCCCCGTCCCTCACCCCCCCGTCCCTCACCCCCCCGTCCCTCACCCCCCCGTCCCTCACCCCCCCGTCCCTCACCCCCCCGTCCCTCACCCCCCCGTCCCTCACCCCCCCGTCCCTCACCCCCCCGTCCCTCACCCCCCCGTCCCTCACCCCCCCGTCCCTCACCCCCCCGTCCCTCACCCCCCCGTCCCTCACCCCCCCGTCCCTCACCCCCCCGTCCCTCACCCCCCCGTCCCTCACCCCCCCGTCCCTCACCCCCCCGTCCCTCACCCCCCCGTCCCTCACCCCCCCGTCCCTCACCCCCCCGTCCCTCACCCCCCCGTCCCTCACCCCCCCGTCCCTCTCTCCCCCCCCGCCCCTCCCTCACACAACCCCCCCTCTCACACAACCCCCCCTCTCACACAACCCCCCTCTCTCACACAACCCCCCTCTCTCACACAACCCCCCTCTCTCACACAACCCCCCTCTCTCACACAACCCCCCTCTCTCACACAACCCCCCTCTCTCACACACGCCCTCTCACTCTCTCACACGCCCTCTCACTCTCACACACGCCCTCTCACTCTCACACACGCCCTCTCACTCTCACACACGCCCTCTCACTCTCACACACGCCCTCTCACTCTCACACACGCCCTCTCACTCTCACACACGCCCTCTCACTCTCACACACGCCCTCTCACTCTCACACACGCCCTCTCACTCTCACACACGCCCTCTCACTCTCTCACACGCCCTCTCACTCTCTCACACGCCCTCTCACTCTCACACACGCCCTCTCACTCTCACACACGCCCTCTCACTCTCACACACGCCCTCTCACTCTCACACACGCCCTCTCTCACCCCCCCTCTCACCCCCCCCCTCATCCCCCCCCTCTTACACACCCCTCTCTCTCAGTCTGTCGCACTCTCGCTCGCACTCTCGCTCGCACTCTCGCTCGCACTCTCGCTCGCACTCTCGCTCGCACTCTCGCTCGCACTCTCGCTCGCTCTCTCGCTCGCACTCTCGCTCGCACTCTCGCTCGCTCTCTCGCTCGCTCGCTCACTCGCTCTCTCACTCACACTCACTCTCACACTCACACACGCGCTCACTCACACATGCACGCTCACGCCGCACTCTCTCTCTCGCGCACACACCCTCCCTCTCTTATAGACTCGCACTCTCTCTCACTCACACTCGCACAAACTCTCGCAAGCACTCTCTCTCACGCGCGCACATACTCTTTCTCTCTCTCACTCACTCTTTCTCACATTCTCTCTCTCTCTCTCTCATACACACACACACACACACACACACGCGCTCTCTCTCTCTCTGGGCGTGCGCTCTCTCTCTCTCTCTCTCTCACACGCGCGCTTTCTCTCCCTCTCTCTCGTGCACACTCGCTCTCACTCTCTCTCGCACGCCCTCGCTCTCTCCCTCTCTCTCATGCGCACGCTCGCGCGCTCTCTCTCATGTGTATCCTCGCTCTCTCTCTGCCTGCGTATCCTCGCTCTCTCTTTCTCTCTCCGTACGCACTCTCTCTCCGCACGTACGCTCTCTCTCATGCGCAGTCCCTTTCATGCACGTGCAGTCTCTCTTTCGTGCGCGCCTGCTGTCTCTAGTGCGCCCGTGCCCGCATTCTCTCGTGCGCTCACGCCCGATGTCTCTCTCTTGCGTGCCCACGCCCGATGTCTCTCGCGTGCCCACGCCCGATGTCTCTCTCTTGCGTGCCCACGCCCGATGTCTCTCTCTTGCGCGCCCACGCCCGATGTCTCTCTCTTGCGCGCCCACGCCCGATGTCTCTCTCTACGCAAGTGTTCTCTCATATGCTCACACAGCACACCCACACTCATACCCACGCACGCACCCTTTCACAGAATTATACCTCTTTACACTCACATTCTCACACATACACATACACACTCTCACAGGCACGCATACCCCGCCCAGTGTGCGTGCGTGCGCACACGTACGTTTATCAGGTGAATTTGTACTTGTAGAATTACATTTTATTTGCTCAAACTGCATGAGTCCCTGTAAGATTCCGTAAATCCCTTTTTTAGATTAGAATCAGTTTGTACATTGGGGCACAGACAGCCTCAGACAGGGCACCTCACACCTTCAATGCGTTATATGTGCGGATATGGCACCAATTGTTAAAGTTCACTTGAGAATGTAAATTTTTTTAAACAGTCTGAGATTTACATATGAAAGAACTGAACCCAACATGGTCATTCTAAAGGTGAGAGACTTTACAAACAATCCGGGTCTTTTTCAATATATAATTTCAGTTGCATCTTACGATCTTTTACTCCACAAACACCTGATGAAGGAGCAGCACTCCGAGAGCTAGTGCTTCCAAATAAACCTGTTGGACATTAACCTGGTGTTGTGTGATTTTTAACTTGGTCCACCCCAGTCCAACACCGGCACCTTCACATCATGGCTGAATGAGGGTGTGACCTTCAAATCAGAGCCCCACTATTCTCAGAGTTATCACACTTGTTGAAGTTTGTTAGCACCAAAGTCTAATTCAGCTTGAAAGCAAATGCGTGTCACATTTTCCCATTTATAAGAAAAGGGTGACTTATTATAGTCAAACAACAAGAAAAGAAACTTGAATTGTTAACTTACAACACTATAAAAGTTCCCATGCACATACAAAGACACTGTGTCAAAAAGTCAAGGCAAGGATTTTGAGGTAGAAAAACAGAAGAACAACAAGAAACAGTTTGACAGCACCCGTCCGGGCCACAGGAGTCAGTTGTTTATTTTCAGGACCTCAATTCTTTGCTGATGGGTCAAGGTTGTTTGCAGACTGATGCCCCCGTTCAATCGCTGTTTGAGAATTATTCCTTCCAGTGCCTGTGAAGGTGATTGTTTTTCCCACTTGTTTTCATTTCAGCAGGCAATCTGAGAGAGAGTAGTTTACAGGGAACTAGTGAGCAAGAATAACTGTACAGTGATTTTCTGTTTCTTTTCCACAAAAGTTGGGTGTGGGGGAGGTAGGGAAGAGAGAGAGAGAGAGATTCAGCTGCTTTCGCTTTGCAGACCAGTTGTCTGTGGATACCTGATCCACATTAAGAGCTGTATCTACTTTCCTAAGAACCAATCAAGTGGTAGTTACTGTGTTAAGCCCTCCTGAACTCTCAATAGTTGATCAATTGAAAAACCAAAGAAAAATAACACATTACTGCCCTGAACGTGTGCACACACGCACATACACACACATGCCCAAATGTGTTTAATATTCAGCCCCTGTGCTTGAATCAGGTAACGTTTTGGATACAACACTCAGTGAGTTTTATCCTCTTCCCCAATTTCCTTGGTTTAAAGCCATTTCATTTCCCACTTTTTAGTCCGAAAATGAAAATGGGCTGTGCAAAGCTTTTAGCTCAAATGAAAAATGAGATGCAGCATCCAAATTAAAGTTGTAAGTCAGGAAAGGAAAATGTGTACTGAAATAGACTGATTTTTAATAAGTGTTTCAGGCGGGTGAAGGGAGGAGGAAATCAGTCAAACCTTTGCCATTCAGTTTTGGAGGAAAAGGGCAACTTGTTATCTTCGGTTGCCCCCCACCCTCCCCCACCCAATATCAGGAGACATGTCTGTCTCTGTGATGGTTTCATGAATCGTCCAAGATCCCATTTGTGCTAAATCTTTTTCATCTGCTCCCTGCAGGTACAAACGGTAATCAGATCTCAATACCCACTTGAGCTGTTGGATTAGCAGGTGAATTCATGTATCGTGGGCATTGAGTGCTGAAAACCAGAAGCCAGGTTGCCTTGGCAACGTAATTGAATTTATTTGAGATGAGGGTGGGGGTTATTTTGGAGAGGCAGCTGAATATCAGCTTGATTTTGTCTCCGTACAAACACTTAAGACACTCTCCTTGTTTAACTAAGTACAAAATTGCAACAAGTGATTTTACCTCTCTTTGTAACAACAGTGTGCATTTGTGTAGCACCTCACATGTAATAAATCTAAGATATTTAATCTAAGATATTTCACAGGAGTGATTAGGGTTGATGCCGAACATTGGTCAGAGAGGTGGGGTTTTAAGAGAGTGAGGTGAAGAGGTTCAGGCACCATCGACAAGTTCCCCTCTCTCCACTCACTGTGCTGACTTGCAAATAGATTGCTGTTTCTTCACTGCTGCTGGGTCAAAATCGTGGACCTCCCTTCCTGACAACAACACAGCCAATGCACAGTAGTGGTTCAATCAAGGCTGCCTTCCTTCGGGATGGACGTGAAATGTTGGCTTAGCCAGCACCATCCACAATGCTGGAATAAACATAAATCAAATCCGATTACCCTGCATAAAAAAAACCCTTGGAGTACTCACAGAAATATAGGAACTAGAGGAGGCTATTCAGCATCTTAAGTCTACTCTGCCATTCCAATTAAACTCACTTTGACATCAGTAGTGAGAGTAAGATGAGATGAGTCCTGTTTGGGACATTAAACAGACCTGTTGACGGTTCTGTGCTGGATTAATTTTTGCTTGCAATTTTAGAGCATGTTCAGGAGCTATTGTCTGGAAGGTTTTTTCCAAGGAAGATGAAAATTCTTACCCCAACTTGAGGCTGATTTTCAGTGGCTGACAACTATGGTCCCTAGCTAACCCCGCAACCCTCTTTATTTTCACAACAATTTCCTCACATCCTTCATAATCCAAAAGCAAAATTCTCATCGACTGTAACCTTACAAGGAGTGGTCAGTCCTTGAATGTGGCGGGGAAAATTGCTAAGGTTTTTAAAAAAAAAAGCACACACACCATATCCTTGGTTTCATTTAGCCTTTAGGAATTGCAGATGCATCTCAGCTGGAGTTTTAGGTGCAGTTTGAGCACCACATCTTAGGAAAGGTGAGAAGGGATTAGCAGGAAGTTTGTGAGTATGGCACCAAGAATGGGGGACTTCAGTGATGGTGGGATTGTTTACCATAGCATACAGGTGGTTTAATAAAGGTGTTTGACATCATGAAAGAGTTCTGATGGACAATATAAGGATAATCTGTTTCCACTGGCAAGCGAGTGAGTGAGGGGACAGATTAGGCATCAAAGAGCTGAGTGTGGAAATAGAGAGAATTTATTCACTCAGTGAGCTGTCTGTCATGATCTGGAATGTGCTGCATGAAAAGGCAACAGATTCAATAACTTCCAAAAGGCAATGGAATAAATCCTTGAAAAGGAGAAATTTGCAGTGCTGTGGGGAAAGAGCAAGGGAGCGTGGACCTAATTGGAGAATTCTTTCAACGAGCTAGCACAAACTTGATGGGCTGAAATGCTTCTTACAATGCTGTTAGATTTTATTACGTCTAAAAGCCATTACTTCAACTTTGACTTCAGCTGCAACTGTTAAAAGACGTTACAGCCAAAGCACAGGAGAATGGTACAAATGTTTATTATAAAATGAGGGTCAAGATTGGATTTGAATGACTTGAGTTGAGAGGATACTGAGTAACAGATTTGGAATGATAGCATCTTGAATTTTTGACTTGAAATTTCAGCCTCTTTGTCCAAATGATCCAATAGAGTAAGATTTATATCTCAGCCCCGGTCCTTGAGTTTGCTAAATATAGTTTTATTGAATTGAATAGCTGGGGGATAGGCTGATTGGATGACGACTTTCCTTCTGTTACATCTCCATGAACTAAATTGTATAATGACTGATGTCAGCTCTAACTAGGTTATAAATGATAAAATGAAGGGACTTCGATTGTTCCCCATTTTGAGCCAATGCAATACATCTGTACTGTTGTTTACATGACCACACCAATATTATCTGCTGTGCCCTGACACCGATTGATTTTCTTTACATCTGTTCTTGGCAAATGTGTGATACTCAACTCCAGCTGTGAAGCCCCTCTTTCCCAGGCTGTTACCTCCCTGTGTGAGAGTGTGTGAGAGAGATAAGGAGCACCCAGCTCTCCATTTCTAGCTCTTCGCTTTCAGGCTAAGCATGCTTCAGAGAGTAGCACTCTTCACTCAGTCAAGAGATTGGGAGCTTAAGACCCACTCCACAGATCTGATTGAACAATGTACATTGATATTCCCCATGTCACTACTCAGGGCTACTTAGTGTCAATCAGACAGTACTGATAGAGAGCAGCACCATCTGCAGGGCAGCACTGAGGGAGTGCCTCGCTGTCGGAGGATCGGTAACGAGGGAGCACCACGCAGTCGGAGGGTCGGTACCAAGGGAGCGCTGCGCAGTCGGAGGGTCGCTGCCGAGGGAGCACCGCGCTGTCGGAGGGTCGGTATTGAGGGAGCGCCGCGCTATCTGAGGGTCTGTACCGAGGGAGTGCCGCGCTATCTGAGGGTCTGTACCGAGGAAGTGCCGTGCTGTCTGAGGGTCTGTACCGAGGGAATGCCGCGCTGTTGGAGGGTCAGTACCAAGGGAATGCAGCGCTGTCGGAGGGTCAGTACCGAGGGAGCGTTACGCTGTCGGAGGGTCAGTACCAAGAGAGTATTGCACTGTCAGAGGGTCAGGACCAAGGGAGCGTTGCGCTGTTGGAGGGTCAGGACTGAGGGAACATTGCGCTGTTGGAGGGTCAGGACTGAGGGAACATTGCGCTGTTGGAGGGTCAGGACTGAGGGAACATTGCGCTGTTGGAGGGTCAGGACTGAGGGAGCGTTT
This sequence comes from Chiloscyllium plagiosum, assembly GCF_037043375.1. Classification (NCBI taxonomy): domain Eukaryota; kingdom Metazoa; phylum Chordata; class Chondrichthyes; order Orectolobiformes; family Hemiscylliidae; genus Chiloscyllium; species Chiloscyllium plagiosum. The sequence goes on along the minus strand of NW_028270156.1, from coordinate 32,243,278 downwards.
ACTGTTGGAGGGTCAGATCTCAGGGAGCGTTGCGCTGTTAGAGGGTCAGTGCCGAGGGAGTCTTGCGCTGTCGGTTGGTCAGTGCCAAGAGAGCCTTGCTGTGTTGGAGGGTCAGTGCTGAGGGAGCATTGCGCTGTCAGAGAGTCAGTGCTGAGGGGGTGCCACACTGTCGGAGGGTTGGAGCTGAGGACAGTGGGCCAGTACTGAGGAGTGCTGTGCTACCATAAGTGTTGTCTTTCAGATTCTGCTGTTAGATAAATGCTGCTCTGATGCATGTAAAAGACTCTCTGGTATTATTTTCTCCAATTGAAGTACAGGTTTTGCCAATGTCGACTAAAATAGACTGATAACAGATCATTATCATGTTGCTCTCTGCAAATTGGTTGCCATGTTTACTTCAATAGTAACTAGACTTCAGAATCGTTTCCATAACTGTCAGGTACCTTGTGAAATTCAGAACCCATGAAGTGCTATAGTAATGCACATTTTCTTTTGGTTTCCAGTCTACATTCTCCATTTCCCTTCACTTGATCCAGCTGTCAAGAGTAGGCCACTCAGCTAGTTGTGGCTGTGTAACCTTAAAGGTTTGAAATAATTGGTGAGCAATTTGACTTCTGCTCACATATTGGAGTAAAAATCATCAGAATGCTGACTTGCTGAGAGCCCCTCACAAAACCTGACCATCGCCTGAGTCCCTTCAGCATCAGACCCTGTGAAAGCAAAGCCACTGAGAGGGGGGGGGGGGGGGGGGGGTGGATTTGGACTCTGTATAGTCCTATGCTGATCTGCATGAGTCCAAGGTAGTGACAGTGGATGCTATTCTGGCAGGAATGGAGGTATTGTGTGAGTCTTGGAACAGGCCACAGCTGATTTTGTGTGGGGAGCATGTGGAATATTCCTGCTTTGTGTTGGCTTACAGCACTAAAAGCATAACATTGCCCGGACTTTTGCCTGAATGGATTGCATCAAACTCTTTCAGGGTGACTGGATGTTTCTGCTCTCTCAGCCCCCAGTTATGGAACTCCCTCCTGATTCAGTCGTCTTTTAGATGCCCTGTAAAACAAAGCTGTTTGAATTTTTTGGTCTCCAGCCCTAATATCTGTTTGTGACTTGCTTACACATTTTGTTTAGTACTGTATATACTTTAGTAATAATCAATGTCTTGTAAAACTCAACCCCTGACTTTTGGTAAAACCATCTAAATTCCTTCTATTTACCACCCACTCAACCACTGAAGTCAAACTCTTCCCCATTGCAAACCTACATAGAATCACAGAACAGCACACCATTGAAAGTAGCGTTCTCTCTATCCATTGAAAGTTCTCTCTATCTATGCAAGTCAACAGGTGGTGATACTATATTCCTGCTAATCCCATCCTCTGATGTGGCAACATAGTATGAAGATGAAAAGGTAAATACACAGCCTAGTTCAAATTTAGTGAGCTTCTGCTGGACTGTTCTGAAGAAGGGTAACCGAACATGAAATGCTAACTCTGCTTCCTCTCCATAAATACTGTCAGACCACCCAAGTTTCTCCAGCAAGCAGTTTTTTTTGTTTTATCTTAGAACGTTTTTCAGGCATTTTTCTGTGGACCAGCTTTACTGGCTTTTTCATTTATTTGATCTTTTGCCATAATTGCCCAATTCAACAACTCACTGAACAGGTGATCTTCCCGGAGACCAGCTGCTTGATATTGATGTTCAGTTTGCAGAGAATAGCAAGTTGAGGCATTGCCTTACAGTCCCAGCTAGTCTAGGCTGAACCACAGACAGCAGATGTCTGGATCATGACCGGGGCTAGTGTTAGAAGGTCCACAGCAGTTGATGACAGATCATGTCAGGGTGTTGGAGATATGACAGTTGGCCTTACTGATTCCAGGAAGAGTAAACGGGTGAAGATACTGCCTCGAAATTCCATTTCTCATTCTGTCCTTTTAGAGCATTGATTCATCAGCAATGTGCCTTCCAAAGGCACACTGTCTGGTAGAACTTGATGTATCTCACTGTGCAAATCCAGGCCATTTCTTTGTCTCTTTCCTCTCCTTTCCAATCATATAGGGCAGGAGAGAAAAGGGGTAGAAATTGCCAGAAAGGAGGAAGAAGAATATTTGTATTTCAGTTGACAAGGGCTGCTTTGAAATCTTTGTGTTTTCAAAGTGGGAAAGGTGCTTTGTAAAAACTTGAGTGAGGACTTCACCAAGCATTAATTCCCGTGACACTTCGTTCCTTGCCTTATGGGAAGCAATAGGTCAAATGCAACAACGTTCTTTCACTTTACGAGGTCGGAGTAATAGGAGAGAGTAGACGTCAAGTCCCATGATGCTGCGTGGCCTTGAGAACTGCCTGGAGTGCTCCCCCTAATGGAAGGGCCTGGGAATTTATAAATCTCAGGAAGGAAATAGACTATTAATTGAAGATTCTGGATTAGTGGTGCTGGAAGAGCACAGCAATTCAGGCTCAGCTGTGCTCTTCCAGCACCACTAATCCAGAATCTGGTTTCCAGCATCTGCAGTCATTGTTTTTACCTTATTAATTGAAGATCCAATTCCCTCAGTTAAAACAAGTGACCAAGTGGAGATCATCTTGCTAGAAATGTCTCTTCAAAACTTGAGTAAATGCAACTTTCAAATGCTTTTCGCCAAAATGCAGTTTCAGCTCTGTCCTTAGTTCTAATGTTACACCAAGTGCTGAATGTTGTTTTGCATTTTTAGCCTGTCTTTGAGAACTGCCTGACACTAAGATGGCTGCAAACAGTAACCATCTCTAGTTGCCATTAAGGGTGGTATTAAAGTCATGCACCAAAATAGAGGAGCAGACTTACTGGGATGGTGGCAAGGCTTGGGACCTTTGGCTTTCTGAGGAGTTTAGCGAAGTTGGGATTATACTCCTAGGATTTACGGGAGAGGGGGAGAGTTAAAAGATCTGCTCAAAGTTATGGAGGGTTTTGCTGGACTAGAAACTGTAAGCAACGGCAGCAGGGACAGTAACTATAGGGGACAGATTCAGATAATTGACAAAAGACCCAAAGACAGCATATATTTTTAATGCATCAAGTTGTTATGATCTGGAAAGCCTATGTAAGCAAGATCCATGAGTGACTGTCAAATGGGAATCATGTAAATACTTTAAATGAAAAGCTTCCCGAGATTCCTGTACATGGAAAGAAGATGATTAATTGAATAATTCTTTCAGAAAGCATTCATGGGTTTGATGGGCTGAATGTTCTATCTTTCCAAGGATGATTTACTGAGTAAAAGTAAGTATTTCAAAGTATTTGTCCAACTGTCCAAGGCTAGAACATTGATGGTCACCTTGTATAATGTTAGTGTCGATGTTATTTTCAGAAGTCCGTGTCTCAGGTCAACTTTAACTAAAGCCTTGTTTTGATCCCTTGGGTTTCCATGAAAAGTCCCAAGGCCATTAGCCAGGGGTCTTCTGTGTTTGGACCCTGCACAAACATTGTTTTGCTGTTTGTAGGACCTTTGTTGTGTACGAATTGTCTGCTGTGTTTTCTACATGAGAACACCAGCTGCGTTTCATTGTTTGTGAAGTGTTTCAGTAAGTCGTGAGGTTGTGCAAGCTGCTATATAAATGCAAATTCTTGAGAAGCTACTGTACTTGTTTGCAAATTTCTGTCTTCAAGTTAGAAGAATATAACATGAAATGACTGCTGTTTTCTTAAAATCGTTTTGTTGTAACTGTAGCATTTAAAGAATGTCGGGAATGCATCCACTCTGCTCAAGTTGCAAGATCTATGTGCCAATCATCTTGGTGAGAGTCATGATCAAACATAGGCTACTGGGGCTGGAGGGTGGCTTTGGGATATGTGTAAGAACTGGATCAGGGCATGGAGTTGAGCTTCAGTTTCAATTTCAAACTTAAACATTCTTGCTGTTGCTTTGACATTATCGTTTATGAATTTGACCATGTGTTTAATGAGTACTGACTATAAACTTGCCATGCTGTCATTGCATAGTCCCATTTGTGATGATGTAACAGCATTTTATAGATGGTGATATACAAAACAGGAAAGGAGATTTATACAAGTGCTAAATTTAGTATATTAGATTAGATTCCCCAGTGTGGAAACAGGCCCTTCGGTCCAATAAATCCACACCAATCCTCCGAAGAGTAACCCACCCAGACCCATTTCCCCCTGACTAACACACCTAACCTATGGGCAATTTAGCAGGGCCAGTTCACCTGATCTGCACATTTTTGGACTGTGGGAGGAAACCCACACAGACATTGGGAGAACATGCAAACTCCACACAGACAGTCGTCCGAGGCTGGAATCAAACCTGGGACCCTAGTGCTGTGAGGCAGCAGTGCTAGCCACCGTGCCGCCCCAATAGTAGTTGTGTTCCCATAACAACACCCTACAGTTCGCACATTTTAAGTTTGCAAGTCTTTCTAATGTACTTCATAGCAGTGTAAATTAGGCAAAATGTGACACTGAACTCCTTAAGGCTATAAGAAAACAGGTGACCAAAAGTTTAGTCCAAGACCTCAAGTTAGAAGGGACATCCCGAAGGAGAAGAGAGACATAGAGCATTGGAGAGGGAATTCCAGAGCTTCTGACCCAGGCATCTGAAGGCATGGCAACAAAATCTTTTTTTAAAAAAAAATCTTTTCGTAAAAAAGAAACTTTTTCATCCTGTTGGAATTGTTTCATGCTCTGAACATTAAGTATCCAATTTATAGACATTGGGGAATGAGTTGATTAGTGAGTAATTCTAATTTCTGCTTTCTAATCTCCAGTTCATGGTAACTAGTTCTGAGGAACGCAGTTCAGTCACGTGGAATTACCCATCCTGTGACATGTGCTGTGTCATGGTCACTCCACTGCCTGCCTTAGATGGACATGAGTGCAGGAAGTGTCACTTGCTACAGAGTTCAGGAGGCGATTGGAATCACTGTGGTGCGTCTGTGAGGCAGAGAACCACATGGAAAGAACCATTTCAGTAGTCTCCTGAATGTTGGGGCATGCAAGCAGAAAGGTAATAATGAATGACTGCCCAGCAGTCCAGGTAGGTCAGGCAGCTAGTCCAGTAGCCCCTGAGATGGTTTTGCTCATTAATCAGTTTTCTGTTTTGGATACTGCTGAGGTTAATGGTTCCTCAGAGAGGTGCACTAAAAACACCACACCGTGGCACTACAGGGGATTTTTTTAAAGGAACAGACAAGTGGCTTTACAGCTATAGATTTGAATCCAGAAAGCTATGTTGCTTGCTGAGTTCCTTGCCAGACATTTTGCTAATGCTGTTAGGAAGGATTTAAACAAAATCAACAGGGGTGTGGGAACAAGGACAGTGTACCACGGTGCACAAAGTACTGGAAGAGACAGAAAGCACTAGAATAGAGAATGGGAAATGAAAGTCATGAATTATAGGTACAAATTGCCAAATGAAATTATGATGTGGCTATAATAAGGATCTGTCTCTAGAAAGAGCAGGGCTAGATTTTAAATGTTCCTGGATGCAAGATGTTTGGGGAAGACTGAAAAAGAGGAGAGTTAAGGCTAACATATTGGTTAAGGAGCACTGCAGTGCTAGAGAAACAAGTTGTCCCAGTGGGTTCAAGGATAGAATCAGTTTGACTAGAGCCATGGAACAAGACCATTGCCTAGTGACTGTAGGCCACAGCTAGGTGGAGGAATGGATAGGAATAAACCTAAAAGGAAATTACAGAGAGGTAAAAACATTACAGAGTAATTATAATGGAGACTAAATTTATTTGAAGTAGACTAGTATAATGTCAGTGTAAAGTGCAGACAGCAGGTTAGCATTCTTAGTGTCCAGGAGGATGTTTTTAACAGCAGTATGTTTCCAGACCAATGAAAAAGGAGGCTCTGCCAGATCTGGTTCCTCGGGATGAAGTGGACCAAGTAACTTAACAAGTAGATCAAGCCTCAGTGGGGTGGGACATTTAGGGGACAGCGATTATTGTATCTCAAAAAGAATGCACAATCTCCACAGTAAGAACAATTAACTGGAGCTAAGCCAGCTTCAATGGAGCAAGAAGAGAGCTGGACTGGATAGACTCCAGTCCAAGGTTTATCAGAACGAGTGAATTGAATTGAATTTATTGTCACGTGTACCGAGGCACAGTGAAAAGCTGTTGTCTTGCGAGCAATGCAGGCAGATCACATAGTTAAGTAGCATAGATAAGTAAATAATAGGTAAATGACGGCAAAAACAAAAACACAGGTAACGGCAAATGGTAAGAGTTCCTGAGTCCATTCAATATTCTAGCAACAGTAGGGCAGAAACTGTTTCGAAACTGACTGTTGCATGTGTTCAGGCTTCTGTACCTTCTCCCCGATGGTAGAGGTTGTAGAAAAACATTGCCAGGGTGGGATGGATCTTTGAGAATGCTGGCGGCCTTTCCTTGACAGAGGGCATGGTAGGTGGATTCTATAGATGGGAGGTTGGCCTTTGTGATTGTCCAGGCCAAGGTTGCTATTCTCTGTAACCGTTAATTTTCACTGAATAATGGGCCACCTTCTAAGGAGAGCTGTTTAGGGCAGAGTCAAGATATATTCTGCCAAAAAAGGAAAAGAAGGGCAAATAAATCTAGAGTTTCCCAAGGCGAAAGAAATTAGTATTAGTGCAAAAGTTGTATTGGAGGAATTAGTGAGAGTAAACATTGGCAGATATTCAAGACCCAAATGACCTTCATTCGAGAGTGTAAAAAGAGGTGCCAATGGAAATAATGGATGCGCTGGTGATCATTTTACAAAACTCTGTTAATTCAGCCATGGTGCCTGTAGATTGGGAGGTTACACATGTAACCCCACTGTTTATGAAAGGAGTGAGGAGGAATACCAGCAACTACAGATCGTGGGTTTGATGCCAACGTAGGGAAAATAATAACATCTATTATAAAGGATGGAATTTCTGGATTTTTTTAAAAAATTGTCCAATTGAACAGCGTCAACAAAAATTAATGCAGGAGAAGTCCAGTTTGAAAAAAATTGTTGGGTGTGTTTCAATGCTGTTACTAGCACTGTCAATAAAGGGAGAACCAGTAGATGTGGTGTATTTGGATTTCCAGAGGCTTTAACTAAAATTCCACAAAGAAAATTAGTGAAAAATATCAAAGCACATGGAAGTGAGGGATAATAACTATGATGGACTGGTGAACATGCAGAATAGAGTGTGGAGTGAGTAAAAGGGCCATTCTCAGGTTGGCAGGCTTTGACCAGTCTTTAGACTTGAGCTGTTCACAATCAGTATCAGATATTTCCAAACTTGGTGGGAATTAATTTTTTTAGGAGAATGCAAAGTACTTCAAGGTGTTTGAGACAAGCTGAATGAATGGGCAACAGCATGACAAATGGAATATGAGGTCAATGTGTGAGGTTATCCATTTTTGTAGACAAAACAACGCTACAGAGTATTTCTTCAAATGGTGAGAAATTGGAAAATGTTGATATTTAAAAGGTCCTAGGTATCATTGTTCTCAAGTCACTAAAAGCGAGCATTATGATCATAAGACTTGGAGCAGAAGTAGTCCAATCAACCCATTGAGTTTGCTACACCGTTCAATAAGATCATGGCTGATCCGGTAATCCTCAACCTCACTTTCCTGCCTTTACTCTATAGCCTTTGATTCCATTTCTAAATTAAAATCTGTCTATCTCAACCCCATATATACTAATGACTGAGCTTCGAGGGCCCTCTGCAGTAAAGAAATCCACAGATTCATTACCCTCTGGGAGAAGAAATACCTCCTCGTCTCTGTCTTAAATGGGTGACTCCTTATTCTGAGATTATGCGCTGGGTCCTAGAACACACCTGCAAGAGGAAACAACTTCTCTGCATCAACCCAGCCAAGTCCCCTAAGAATCTTGTATATTTTGTTACGCAGAGACATACCCCTCTCTGTTAATTAAACCAAGCACCCAGAAAAGCTCACCTCAACTCATAGTCTATTAAAATACGCGTGACGGACAACTCCCAAATTCCACCAATTAAAGAAAAAAAATCAATTTATTATCTGATTCTAAAAGTGAACATTAAATAAAAACTATTCACAAATCTAAGCCCCCTTTCCCCCTTTTCTCTTAACTGCTTACTATCTGACTCCAACTCTATAAAAAAAACTTCCAATAAGACTCTTATTAAAACAGTGGGTGACACGGTGGCACAGTGGTTAGCACTGCTGCCTCACAGCGCCAGAGACCCAGGTTCAATTCCCCACCTCAGGTGACTCTCTGTGTGGAGTTTGCACATTCTCCCCGTGTCTGCATGGGTTTCCTCCGGGTGCTCCAGTTTCCTCCCACAGTCCAAAAAAAATGCGCAGGTTAGGTGAATTGGCCATGCTAAAATTGCCCATAATGTTAGGTGAAGGGGTAAATGTAGGGGAATGGGTCTGGGTGGGTTGCGCTTTGGCGGGTCGGTGTGGACTTGTTGGGCTGAAGGGCCTGTTTCCACACTGTAAGTAATCTTAAAAAAAATTACACTAACTTAATCTCAAAACCACACTGTCTCTGTCTCATTATGTGTCTTCACTCTTCCAGCTGCTGCTCTCCCTGAGTCATCGTCTGCCTTTTCACAGTGAATTGGCTTTACATGAAAAAGTTACCATTTGATAGTGAGGATTTCTTTTTATTTCTTTAAGAGAACAATGTTAGGTGGGCATTTAGCTCTCTGGTGGTTTCTCTCTCTACGGCAGTTACTCTCTGTCCAATTTTCAAATTGTCTGTATTGTTAGATGACCCAATGTCAGAACGTCTCATTGGTTCAGTGTTGGCAAAACAATAAATTCAAACTTGATTGAGTTTTAGTATCCCAGGGCATAATTTAAACTGATTGGTTAAATTTGAATTGTTGTCAAAACAGCAACCAAAACTTAGGTATCATTACACAGCCAAATTTTACATATTTTCAATTTTCCAGTACACTCTGGGACTGCCAACCAGTCATATACACGGGTGCTTATAATCTCTCAGTTCAGAACAGCATTCTCTCTGTCTTAAAGGTACAGTACACAGCTTAAACTTCATAATATTTTCAATAATGTCACCTTTCATTCTTTTAAGTTGCAATGAATACAGCCCAACCTACTCATAATACAGTCCCTCCATGCTTGGTATCAGCTTAGTTCCATGCTTGCTCTAGATTACCTCCAATGACAGTCTAACTTTCCTTTAAGGGGCCCAAGACTGTTCATAGTGTTCCAGTTGCAGTCTGACTCAACATTTCAATTTCAAATAACTTCACTTCCCTTCCCTTCGCTTGACTCCCTTCCCAGCCCCTCCCCCTTCATCCTACTCATCCCTCCCATTGACCAACCAGGTCGTACCTTCTCCCTGTCTTCACCTATCCCTACCTCACCACCCTGTCCCCGCCATACCCTTTATCTGCAGCTCCTCCACACCCACCCCCACTACTGAAAAAGGGTTACACCCGAAACGTTAACTTCTCCACCTCTTGATGCTGCCTGGCTTGCTGTGTGCTTCCAGCCTCCTGCTTGTCTACTTGCTTAACCTGTCTGTATTTCTTAACAGACAGGTTAAGCAAGTAGTAAGACTCTGACATTCTTACTACTTGCCTGATCATCTATTTCTGTATCATCCACAAACCTCTCTGTAGTACATTCCCTTTCCTCATCCAAGTCATTCATTATATATTGTAAATAATTGTGGCCCTGACATGGACTTCTCCACTAGTTACAAGTTGCCATTTCTGAAAATGTCCCCTTTCTTCTATTAGTTAGCCAATCCTGTATCCATGCTAATATACTACCTCTTATCATATGAAGTAGCCTGATGTATAAAATCTTACCAAATACTGTATCTTTGCTGTATGACTATATGACCTTCTGCAAATCCAAATATGTTACATCTACTGCTTATCCTTTATCTATTCTGTTTGTTATCTCAAAGAATTCTAGTAAATTTGTCAGGCTAGATTACCACTTCATGAAGCAATGCTGACTGCTTGTTTATATACATATATTTTTTAGATTACTTACAGTGTGGAAACAGGCCCTTTGGCCCAATAAGTCCACACGGAGCTGCTGAAGCGCAATCCACCACCCTACATTTACCCCTTCACCTAACATTACGAGCAGTTTAGCATGGCCAATTCACCAAACCTGCACATTTTTGGACTGGGGGAGGAAACCGGAGCACCCGGAGGAAACCCATGCAGACATGGGGAGAATGTGCAAACTCCACACACACAGTCGCCTGAGGCGGGAGTTGAACCCGGGTCTCTGGCGCTGTGAGGCAGCAGTGCTAACCACTGTGCCACCGTGCTGCCCACATTTCTAAATGGTCTGCTATAGTCTCTGAAATAATAGATTCTAACATTTTGCCAATAACAGACACTAAGCAAATTGCCCTCTAGATTTTGTCTCCTTCCCTTTTTTAAATAAAGGTGTTACATTGACAGTTTTCTAATTGTTTGGGATTTTTGCAGATCTAAGGATCCTTGGAAGATTATTACCAGTGCATCCATATCTCTGTAGCTACATCCCTTAATATCCTTGGTTGCATTCAGGTGTAGTGAGCAATTTGGAAGTCAAATAATATGTTTGTCTTTATTGCAAGGGAATTTGAGGTCATGAGCAAAAATTTAATTGTGTGGAACGGGAGTGGGACCACATGTGGGGAGTTTCAGGGCAGTTCTTGTCTCCTTGCCGAAGGAAGGATATCTCGTCCTGAGAGGAACTGGAGCAGAAGTCCACCAAACTGTTTTCTTGGGATAATGGGAATGCCCTATGAAGTCAGTTTGAGGAGACTGAGCCTGAATTCTCCTGAATGTTAAACAAAAAAGAGGCAACTTCATAGAAACTTAGAAAATTCTTAAATGGATAGACCGACTGACTGGGGAAAGCTGGTTTCCACTGGTCAGTGGGTCTGAGAACCTGAGGACACAGATTCAAAATAAAAGGGAAACCATATAAGGACAGAGATGAGAGAATTTCTTCCCCAAGATGAATCTTTGGAATTCTCTATCCCAGAGGGCAGTAAAAGTTCAGTCACTAAGTAAGTTCAAGATAAAGCTTGATAGACGTCTCGTTACTCATGACATCAGGGGACGAAGGAAATAGAATTGGAATACAGTATTGTACTAGATGATCAACCATGATCTATAAATGGCAGAGTGGACTCAAGGGACTGAATGACCTGCTACTATGTTTCTGAGGCTGCAAGGAGATTTAATAGAAGTTTTCAAAATTACAAGAGTCTGAACAGAGTGGATCAGGAGAAACTGTTCCCAGTTGAAAATGCACAGATTTGAAGTAGATGCTAACACAAGTAATTAAGGTCGACAGTGTATTTCCTGGAAGTATAGTGGAGGCAGTGTAAGCTAGATATTCAGAAGACATGAGATAATTATTTTAGAAACAATGTTCCGGGGTACAGGGAGAAGGCAAGAGAATGGCGCTGAATCATACCATGTGTTGGGATAGCCAATGTAGACCTGATGGACTGAATGGTTACCTACTGCATTGTAACAATTCTATCAACCAAACGCTTCCGAATGCTTTTGTTGATTCAGGAACAAAATTGAAGTTTCTAGAAAGTCTGAATTTCCCAGGGCTGATGTAGTTATACAATGCAGGGATTTCAACAAAGGAACATTCATGCTGTTTTCAATGGATGATCGCAGTTTATGAAAAAGTGGGAAATCACTTGTAAGTCAACTTCACTTTATTTAGACCTTGTTCCTTAGGTGCGAACCAACACCACCACCCACTCCCTCAACTTTGAGACAGCACCTCCTGAACCTACAGGCTCCACCATCTTGAAGTCAAGATCAATAGAAAAGTAGGAACACCACCATCTGGCACTTTCGTTCCAAGTTACGCACTATCATGGTCTGGAACAGTCTGGCTGTTAGGTGAAAATCCTGGAACTCCTTTCACAGCGATTGTGTGTGGCTCCAGAAGTAAGCAGAGATCTAGCTCAGACCGTTGTCGTTCCCCTAGTGTCAGGTAGCTATTACTAAGAGTTAAAAGTTGGTCATTTTGGATTTGTCTTTTTGTGAGAGGTGGGCTTAAAGATTTGAAGAGACTAGTTGAGTTGATCTTGACAGGCAGCTGGAGAAACGGACTGCACCTGAATTGGAAGGGGACTAATGTGCTGGTAGGGAGATTTCCTAAAGCTGCTCGGGAGGATTTAATCTAGTAAGGTTGGTGGGGGCGGGGGGAATGGGATGGGGGAGTGGGGGAAAGTGGGATCCAGGGAGATAGTGAGGAAAGAGATCAATCTGAGACTGGTACAGTTGAGAAAAGAAGTGAGTCAAACTGTCAGGAACAAGGTAGGACTGATTAATTAAATTGCATTTATTTCACTGCAAGACATCTAATAGGGGTGGCAGATGACCTCAGGGCATGATTAGGAAAATGGGACTGGGATATCATAGCAGTTACAGAAGTGTGGCTCAGGGATGGACAGGACTGGTGGCTTAATGTTCTAGGATACAAATGCTACAGGAAGGGCAGAAAGGGAGGCAAGAGAGGAGGGGGAATGGCGTTTTTGATAAGAGATAGCATTACGGCTGTACTGAGGGAGGATATTCCCAGAAATACAAGTATTTTGCGTCAGTGCTTACTGTGGAAAAGGACATGGATATATAAAATGTAGGGAAATAGATGGTGGCATCTTGAAAAATGTCCATATTACAGATGAGGAAGCGCTAGATATCTTGAAACTGATAAAGGTGCATAAATTCAGGTGTACCCTAAAACTCTGTGGGAAGCTAGGGAAGTATTGCTGGGCCCATTGCTGAGATACTTGTATCATCAATAGTCACAGGTGAGGTGCCAGAAGTCTGGAGATTGGCTTTCTTACCACCTATTAAGAAAGGTGTTAAGGGCAAGCCAGAGAACTATAGACTGGTGAGCTTGACTTTGGTGGTGGGCAGGTTGTTGGAGGGAATCCTGAGGGACAGGATGTACATGTATTTGGAAAGGCAAGGACTGATCAGGGATAGTCAACATGGCTTTGTGTGTTGGAAATCCTGTCTCTCAAACTTGATTGAGTTTTTTGAAGAAGTAACAAAGAGGATTGATGAGGGCAGACCAATAGATATAATCTATATGGACTTCAGTAAGGCGTTCAACAAGGTTCCCCATGGGAGACTGATTAGCAAGGTTAGATCTCATGGAATACAAGGAGAGTTAGCCATTTGGATACAGAACTGGCTCAAAGGTAGAAGACAGAGGGTAATGGTGGAGGGTTATTTTTCAGACTGGAGGCCTATGACCAGTGGAGTGCCACAAGGATCGGTGCTGGGTCCACTACTTTTCGTTATTTATATAAATGATTTGGGTGTGAGCATAAGAGGAATAGTTAGTAAGTTTGCAGATGATACCAAAATTGGAGCTATAGTAGACAACAAAGAAGGTCACCTCAGATTACAATAGGATCTTGATCAGATGGGCCAATGAGCTAATGAGTGGCAGATAGAATTTAATTTAGATAAATGTGAGGTGTGCATTTTGAGAAAGCGAATCAAAACAGGACTTATACACTTAATGGTAAGGTCTTAGGGAGTGTTGCTGAACAAAGAGACCTTGGAGTGCAGGTTCATAGCTCCTTGAAATTAGAGCTCCTTGAAGGTAGATAGGATAGTGAAGAAGGTGTTTGGTATGCTTTCCTTTATTGGTCATAGTATTGAGTACAGGAGTTGGGAAGTCATGTTGCAGCTGTCCATGACATTGGTTAGGCCGCTGTTGAAATATTGTGTGCAATTCTGGTCGACTTCCTATTGGAAGGATGTTATAAAACTTGAAAGGGTTCAGAAAAGATTTATAAGGATGTTGCCAGGGTTGGAGGATTTGTGCTATATGGGAAATTTGAATAGGCTGGGGCTGTTTTCCCTGGAGCGTTGGAGGCTGAGGGGTGACCTTATAGAGATTTACAAAATTATGAGGGGCATGGATAGGATAAATATACAAAGCCGTTTCCCTGTGGTGAGGGAGTCCAGAACAAGAGGGCATAGGTTTAGGATGAGAGGGGCAAGATATAAAAGACACCTAGTGGGCCACTTATTCACATAGAGGGTGGTACGTGTGTGGAATGAGCTGCCAGAGGAAGTGGTGGAGGCTCGTGCATTGCAACATTAAAAGGCATCTGGATGGGTTTATGAATAGAAAGGGTTTGGAGGGATATGGAGCGGGTGCTGGCAGGTGGGACTAGATTGGGATATCAGGTTGACATGGACGAGTTGGACCGAATGGTCTGTTTCCGTGCTGTACATCTCTGTGACTCTAAATGGCTGTTTATCCATTACTGAGGCACGATATAATCTAGGGGATGAAGCGGCTAACTCACTGGGATTTGCAGTCAGCGAATTTGATTTGCAATAGTTAGAATAGAATCCCTTGTAGCATCTGGTCTCATTAAACGTGCAGCAAGTCTGCTGCTCGGTGTAACTTTAGCAGCAAAAAAGGACGAGAGGGAACAGGATTCGTAGCATTAACACTTCTCTCTGACTACTCGTATTAAAAAAATAATTTGAAGGACTGCATTTAATAGTGAGCTTGCAAGCAAAGCTCCTGGAGACAGATTGAGGCAAAGACAGTGACTCATCGTGAAGGTTATTAATATTTCAGACTATTCCCAATTTGCAGAGAGAATGAAGGTGAATTGGCTTGAAGGCAATGGGCTGTGGAGCACTTTGTTGTAAAGGTAAGATGTTATTTGCCCTCGATTTATTTTGAAGCGTTGAATAGTTCGTTTAATCATAATTCCCATTTACTGCAGCACTTCTTGTTTGCATGCATCTACGCTGTTGGCCATAAACTCATAATAGAAATTATAGCTCTTTCCAATCCTGGGGAAAATGTGGGCATTTCGTTTTTAAAGAAATAAAATAAAATTGAAAGCTTTGGCCTAATAAATGCAACCTTGTTATACTCTCATATTCTCCATCTCTTTTGTAATCTTGACAATTCATCAAGGTAGTCCATGGTAACACTACTAAGGATAATTGAATTTTCTGTATGAAGTTGTAACACGAAGTTTTATTTGTCTGCTGTGAAAAACAAGTAGTAAAAAAAAACCCAGTTCTCTTAGAAATAGTTAATTTATCTTTGTAAATTGCATTGTGTGGTGTAGCTGTTAAAACTACATTTTGTACTGTGTTAAACAAGAAGGGGACAAAGCCATTATACAATCCGGCATTGAACAGGCTTTGACGCTATTAAGGTTATTGGCAAAAAACCAGGTTGAATGAGAATGAAAAGGTCACAAGAAATGTGCACTCCAGATTCATTCATTCATTCATTCATGTCATGCCATCATTAGCAGCACGTAATTGTAGCTTCATGACTAGATTCTATTTGCAAGAGTTTTCATTTTTTTTGCGTCTTGCAGTACAAGTCAAAGAAAATCTTTTAATTTCATCTTTCACCCCGGTAACGTAAAGTTTCTGGGATGAATGAGGGATAGGAAAGAGGGACAGGGACATAGGGTGTGGATTTCCTGCGATGTTCAGCATGGTACTGAACCCAAATTGAATTGAATTGAATTTATTGTCACGTGTACCGAGGCACAGTGAAAAACTTTGTCTTGCGAGCAATACAGACAGATCACATAGTTAAATAGCATTGATAAGCAAATAATAGGTAAACAGTGGCAAAACAAAAGCACAACTGATCTCCGTTGTGGCAGTGTGGTTATTCTTAGGTGGTGAGCTGAACCTGTAGGTGACAGGGACTGAGCCTTGGTGAAAATTGGGGCTTCAAACTCTAATCACAATCCACGATGTTCCTGGGGTTATTGAGGGAGCAACACACCAATGCTTCCAGTCATGTAACTGGCCACCACTTCATGGTCACTATCTGACATGTAAAGTTAGTTGGATCAGAGACTTAAGAATGTTTGACATTTGTGGATCTGTAAATCACAAATGCTTCTGAGGAATGAAGGGTGGATATGGATGGGCAAAGGAATAAATGATATTTGATTTGGTAATTTCTGAGATAATTTGTTTGACTACGAAGAGGTTGAATTTCCAGGAGTGTTCGAATTCAGTGATTATAATATGGGAAAGGGGTGCTTTTAATTACCTCAAGTTCAGTCAGAGAATGGTAGTGTTGTGTTTTTACTCAAATTGTAATCCAAAGCTCTGGACTGATGATCTGGATACATGAGCTCAAATTCAACCATGGCATATGGAGAATTTAAATCTATTTAATTAAAATGTGGGTTAAAGTGCTTGCAATGATAATCACAAAGTTACTGGCTTGTTATTCAAAAACCATCTAGTTCTTTGATATCCTTCGGGAATGAAGCCTGCCTTCCTTATCTGGTCTGGCCTGCATGTGATTTCAGATCGAAAGCAATATGGTTGATTGTTAACTACTCTCTGAAATGGCTTAGGAAGTTACTTCAGTGGTGGACATGTCAGACACTACAATGGTTCTTGCTAGAAATGCTCACTTCCTAGGAACCATTTTTAAAAAATTGAATGCAAGGTTTTCAAATGAAACAATTTTGAACGAAGAGGAGCAGTCTATTTCGAATTTAAACTCCCATTTTTGCTTGGGAACTTTACATGTTTCCCAGGAGGAGCCCTGTACGCATTGCGGCTGTGAGTTAATGCAGGAAACCAGACTAAAGTCATCACCTGGAATATCCTTCACAGAAACATGCCATTCAGTCCCACCAGTCCATGCTAATGTTTATATCCACAGGGACCTCCTTCCATCCTTTCTCATCCAGATTGTAACTCTTCATTCCAGTGATTCTCAACCATTTTCCCCTTTTTAAAGCCCCAGGCCTTGGGGGTATGAGAGTGTTTGGGTAGGGTGGGGACTGGCTATTATCTGCTGGCTGCAGGGTGGTGTTGGTTTGGAAGTGTCAGTTGAACATAAGTGTCAAACTGTAGGGTTTATCTTTTACAGGCTTTATTGCAGCATGAAGCAAACCTCCAAGATCTATCCACGCCCATATCATCCACTATATGAGGGTTGAAAGGGGTCTTGCAATTATTACCAATGAGTTCAAGCGCATGTCAGAGTCTGCAACCCCCAAATCTCATTTGCTAACCTCATTGGGAGCACTGATATTCTTTTCTGTCACATACTTATGTAATTTCCCCATAAGTGCATCTATACTATTTACTTCAAACCCTTCATAGAATCCTTACTGTGTGGAAACAGGCCATTCGGCCCAACAAGTCCGCACAAAGCCTCCAAAGAGTAACCCACTCAGACCCATTCCCTTACCCTATTACTCTACATTTACCCATGACTATTGCACCTTGTCTACACATCCCTGAACACTATGTGCAATTCAGCACACCAATTCACCTAACCTCCACATCTTTGGACTGTGGGAGGAAACCACAGCACCCAGAGGAAACCCACACAGAGACAGAGAGAAGGTGCAAACTCCACACAGACAGTCATCCAAGGTTGGAATCAAACTTGGGTCCCTGGCGCTGTGAGGCAGCAATGCTAACCACTGACCCACTGTGCCGCCCCACTTACAGACAGATAGATGTCCAGCATGGAAACAGACTCTTCGGTCCAACTCGTCCATTTCGTCCAGATATCCCAACCTAATCTAGTCGCACCTGCCACCCCCTCCAAACCCTTCCTATTCATATACCCATCCAGATGCCTTTTAAATGTTGCAATTGTACCAGTCTGCACCACTTCCTCTGGCAGCTCATTCCAGACACGTGCCACCCTCTGTGTGAAAGGTTGCCCCTAAGGTTTCTTTTATATCTTTCCCCTATCACTCTAAACCTATGTCCTCTTGTTCTGGACTCCCCCACCCTAGGGGAGAGACTTCGTATATTTATCCTGTCCATGCCCCTCGTGATTTTATGAACCTCTAGAAGGTCACCCCTCAGCCTCTGACACTCCAGGGAAAACAGCCCCAGCCTATTCAATCTTTCCATATAGTTCATATCCTCCAACTCTGGCAACATCCTAGTAAATCTTTTCTGAACCCTTTCAAGTTTCACAACATCCTTCTGCACATTCTTCACTATCCTATCTACTTGCAACTCTCCTTTCAAGGAGCTATGAACCTGCACTCCAAGATCTCATTCAGTAACACTCCCTAGGACCTTACCATTAAGTGTATAAGTCCTGCTAAGATTTGCTTTCCCAAAATACAGCACCTCGCAGTTATCTAAATTAAACTCCATCTGCCACTCCTCAGCCCATTGGCCCATCTGATCAAAATCCCGTTGTAATTTGAGGTAACCTTCGCTGTCCACTACACCTCCAATTTTGGTGTCATCTGCAAACTTACTAACTTATACCTCTTATGCTCACATCCAAATCATTCATATAACTTATGATAGCAAATGCAACATTGTTACCACTGTTTGGATGAAGAACTTTCTTCCAGTATCTCTTCTGGATGCCTTGGGTCTATCTTATATTGATGACCTCATTGTGATCCTCCCCACAATAGCAGACCTCAGTATCCATTCTGTGTACTGTATGGGCATAACTTCTAAGGCTTGAGCCAGTGTATAGAAGTATAAGTGGTTATGCTACTAAATTAGTAATTCAGAGAACAGGATTTTACCCCAGCCATTTGAAAATTTGAACTAATCTGAAAATAAAAAGTGACCCTCCAAACAAGTCAAAAAGATCTAACCAGTTCATTGATGCCCCTACATGGAAGGGGACATTGCCATCCTTTTCGAGACTGGGCCTAGATGTGACTCCAGTCCTACACCCTAAATTAGATGACACTTAGTGTCTTCTGAAATGGTCTAGCAAGGCCTTACCCACACTACATTGCTACATTTTCAAGACAGCCAGCAGTCTGGGCAGTCAGTTCCCCAAGAATGAGCCTTAAACTGAAACAAAAATGCTGCTATGCCCTTATGTAGGACAGGCCAGTCAAGTGAACAGTTTTAAGAAGTTTAAGAAAAATCAATGTAAAAGTGTATGTAACAATGAAGAGAATTGTAACTTTTTATTTCCTCCAACTCTGCCTTCCAGCTTTCAACCATCTTTGTAAATCAATTGGCCACACGCCAGTGCAACAGACTAAATGACCATCTCCTTTCCTGTATGAAACTATGTTTCACCTTCAAATCTCCTTTCTACCATAAACCAACTTACTTAAGTGATGTAACTGTATTGAACTAGATTGTCATTATGGAGCAACTGACAGTCATGTTGATTTTAATGGGGAAATAGTTTGAAAATGCATATTGTTTGGTGAATTTGTGTTAATGCAGTGATTTCAGCATTGAAAAGTGTGTGCAGCTCAGCATTATTTGATTTACAAATGTTTGGCTTGGAGTCAGCAGCTAATGGAATGATTATAATGTTCCTTCGAGTAAAGAGCTTCCTGTACAGCCTAATAGAATATTTGACCAGAGATGGCAAGCAGCCCTTATCTAATGTTTGTGTTTTCAAGTAAAATTACAGTGCAGGTGATGAAATAGTTCATGCCACATTTGGAAAAGGTTACCATCCCGATCAAAACTCCGTGCTGAAGATGCTGATATAAAAAGAGCTAAAGTGCTGCCTGCTTTGGCAAACCTTTGAACTTTTCATTGGCATCGTCATGTTGAAACCTCTCCACATTCTAACTCAGTAACCAACATCTCGATAAGATTCCTCCAACTCCTCAACCATTTAAGATCTTCATACACCTCCACCTCGTTCAGCAATAAAGTGCTCACTGATGTTCATTTTGGGATCTTCCAGACCTACCCAGCTCCTGAGGGAAAATGAGTGTGAACTGCCGTTGACATTAAGCTATATTTGCCCAAGTGTGGTATTATGGAGTCTGAAGAAAAGTTGGGAATGGTCAATAAGTGCTAGCCTAGACAATGATGGTCCAGATTCTATGATCAAATAACATAAATTTGGAGGAAGGCGATAGCCTAATGGTATTATTGCTAGTCTGTTAATCCAGAGACCCAGGTAATATTTTGGGATCCCAGGTTCAAATCTCCACATGGCAGATGATAAAATTTGAAATCAGTAATAATCTGGAATCAAGAGTCCAATGATAATCATTAATTGTCAGGAAAAATCCATCTGGTTCACTAATGTCCTGTAAGGAAGGAAATCTGCCATGCTCACCTGGTCTGGCCTACACGTGACTCCAGACCCACTTTATTGTAGTTGACCTTGAACTGCCTCTGGGCAATTAGGGATGGGCAACAAATGCTGGCCTAGCCAGTGATGCACACATCCCATGAAGGAATTTTTAAAAATTACAATCCTGACTTCGGATTGGTGGATAAGCTTTGAAACTGAGAGAGTTACTTTTCACAAAATTCCTGGTGTCTGATCCACACCTGTAGCTGTAGTATTTTTATGGTTGGTTAAGTTACGTTGTTGGTCAACCCAGAATGTCGACGGTCAAGGCTTCAGAAACAGTAGCAACAATTTGTATTTGGCGTTTCCAACACTTTTAACATTCTAAAATCCTACAAATTGCTTCATATAGGCTTCATCAAAACAAAATTTGATACTAAGCCACATGAACCATTCAAGCAAATAACCAAACATTTGATCATAAATGTAGTTTTAATGACTACAGGGTATCTTAACCTCCCTCTCCTCTTCTCCATCCTTTTATGGGTAGAATACCAGGGCTTCAGGGGTAGGGAACTGAATGTGTGACTATCAGTGTTGAGGTGGTATAATCAGGTATACCCAAGAGGCCAGAATTGAAGAAGTGCAGATATCTTGGAGATTCGTAGAGCTGGAGAAGGTTGCAGAGTTAGGGAGTGGCAAGGCTATAATGAAATTTGAGAATAAATGAAATTTTGAAATTCAGGCCTCATCATGCCCTATAATTGAGGGAAGGTCATTGGTACAGCAGATGAAGGTAATTAGAACTTATCCTGCAATGATGTCCTTGGGCTGAGATCACAGAGGCTTCATGCAGTCATGACCATCTACCTTTGCGCTAGATATAACTCTAACCAGTTTTCCCACTAATTCTCATTAATCTTAGTTTTGCTAGGGCTTCTTGATACTATACAAGGTCAAATGTTGCTGTGATATCAAAGGAAGTAACTCCCTTCTCGCCTTGAGGTCAACTCTCTTGGCCATGTTTGGACAAGGCCATGATAGATCTGAAACTGTGTGCCCTTGTTGGAACCTTTTGGCCTGAAACGTTAACTTTCCTGCTCCTCGGATGCTGTCTGACCTGCTGTGCTTTTTCAGCTCCTCATCTATTGACTCTGGCTTTCAGCATCTGCGGTCCTTACTGTCTCAAACTGAGCAAAAATGTGCAGATTATTGCTGAGTGCAGGCTGCTTGATTACATTGCTGACAACATCTTCCACCATGTTGCTGCTGGTTGAGTGTAAACCGATGAGTTAATTGGCTAGAATTGATTTATCCTGCTTTTTGTGAAGATATATCTGGGAGTAGGTGCAACCCAATAGAAGTTTCTAGAACCTGTGGAGATTGCTAACTCTGAGCACAGCTGCTTTAAAGCCAGGCAAAATTGCATTCTCACTAAAACATCATCATAACAATTACAGTCAATTGCTGAGAGATTGATGAGTTTTCCAGACCTTTCTTTTCCTCAATTAATTTGTTGCTAGATCTGTTTAGATGTATTCCTGGAAATTTTGTCAGGTGACCAAACTGAAGATTAATCCTCAATTAAGGCAGGATCCTGGATAATCCTGGAATGTTGGCAATTCTCCTAATTAGCACTGGATTCATAAACTTTTAAGCCACTCCAGGGAGATCACATTGCTTCTTAAGAGAGGCTGCGGCCATGCTTGGCAGGTTTAGTAGAACAGCCCATCTCTTCCTGCCATTTGTTTTCAAAGTCACCATGTAAGGGAAAAGGTGCAGACAAATCTGCCTGTTTAACCTAATGCTTCTGTCTCTGTGTCTCTCTGTCTGTCTCTCACTCAGTATCAGAACTGCAGGAAGAAGGGAAAAATGCCATCAACTTGCCGCTCAGTCCCATCCCCATCGAGTTGGATCGAGAGGACACAATGCTGGGTAAGATGCTCCTTTTTAAGTCAGTTTGATATGCTAGACCAAGTGAATTGGTGATGATTGAGTCCTGCTGCTGTACTTACAGAATAATTATTTACTTCCCAGAGGAAAATGAGGTTCGGACGATGCTTGATCCAAACTCAAAATATGACCCCAAACTAGTCGAGCTGATGAAGGTAAGAACAGAATATAAAAACTTGCCTTTCTTCAGTGACTTCAGAAGCTTTAAGATATTCCAAACACAGTACATCGAATATCCTTTACATAGTTGTGGAACGGGGAACTGTGTGCAAGTCAAGTTCCCACAAATCATAATCATCAATAACTAATCCTCAGGTTGTGTTTCATTAGAGCCACCTGGCCTCTTAACCTCATTAAAGCCTTGATCTAAGCATGGATACAACTGCTGAATCTGAGAGAAGAGATGAGACTGACTGCCCTTGATATTTAACTTGTATTGCATCAAGGAGTCAATGGGAAGTCTCTCCATTAGCGGAAGTCATACCTGGCACAAAGTAAGATGGCTGAGATTGTTGCAGGCAAATCCCCTCAGCTCCAGGGTGTTGCTGCTGGAGTTCCTCAAGGTAATGTCCTCGGCCCAATCATCTTCAGTTGCTCCATCAATGACCGTGCCTCTATCCTAAAGTCAGAAGTGAGTATGTTTGCTGACTACTGCATAATGGTCAGCACCACTTTCAACTTCTCAGATAATGAAGCAGTCTATATCCAAGTGCAGCAAGATCTGGACAATATCTGAGTATGGGCTGACAAGTGGCAAGTAGTGCTAGGAAATGACCAAAATCAACAAGAGAGGATCTAACTATGTACCCTTGACATTCAATTGCATCGCCATTGCTAAATCCCCTACTGTCAGTTTATTGATCAGAAACTAAACTGGGCTCGCCATATAAAAATTGTGGTTACAAGAGCAGGTCACATGCTGACAATTCTGCAACAAGAAACCCTTTCCCTGTTTCCGCAACATCAGTCCACCATCTGCAAGTCAGCTGTGTGAGGGAATATTCCTTACTCATCTGGATGAGCGCAGCTCCAAAAACACTTGCGAAGCTCAACTTCATCCAGGTCAAAGCAGTCTGCTTGTTTGACACCCCAACTAAAAAGTAAAGGTAAAGTCACCAATGTCCTATTGGTCCAGAGGACTGTTGTCTGTCATTAGAGAGAGATGACAGGTGGTAGTTTAATCTGAGGGTCACCCACCTCAGTCGATGGGAGAGCTTGAGAACATGAGTCCTTTATGGTAACCTCACCCAGTGCAGGAAATGAACCCACTCAATTGGTGTCACTCTGCATCATACACCAGCCATCCAGCTAACTGAGCTAACCGACTAACAGCTTCTACATTCACTGTCACTCTCAGTGCCTTCAGTGTGTACCATACACAAGATTGCAACAACTCACTAAGAATTGTACAACAGTACATTTCAAACCCATGACCTCTGCATGCTAAGGGATGAAAGCAGCAGATGTATGGGACTGCCACTACCACCTACTCTTTCCCCTTCAAACCTCATAGTAGCCTGACTTGGAGCTGCATTGTTGTTCCTTCACTGCCGCTGGGTTAAAATCCTAGAAGTCACTTTTTAACAGCATAATGGATGTATCTAAATCAAACAAGCTGTAGAAGATCCAAGAACATGTCTTACCACCACTTTCTCAAGAGCAGTTAGAGACGGGTAACAAATGCAGTCTGTGCCAGCAAATGCCCACATCCCATGAAAGAATAAAAGCTATCCTTTAGTTTCATTTCATTGAAGCTTACAGTGGTACATCACAGGTGGCTGGTTAGGCATTAATGCCTGTGCCAGTTATTCTGATCATTATTCAATTTACTCCATTCTCTTCATTTTTCTTTTCTTCTTGTATTTATTCAATTTCATTTGAAAAGTTACTATTGAATCTGCTTCCTCTGTCCTTTTTGTTTGAAGGTGCATTCCAGATCACAACAGCTCTCTGTCTAAAACAAATTAGGTTTCCTGAAATTGCCTCTGCCTCTTTTGCTAATCATTTTAACAATGTGTGTTGCCTGGTTACTGGCCCTCCTGCCACTAGCAACAGCTTCTCATTATTTACTGTAGCAAAATCCTCCATGATTTTGAACATCTTTTAAGCAATGGAATGTTGTGTGTGCCCAGGTTTTAATTGACTGGATCAATGATGAGCTGGTAGAGGAGAGGATTATCGTGAAGGATTTGGCTGAAGATCTCTATGATGGGCAAGTGCTACAGAAGCTGTTTGGTAAGACTTTAATAATGGAAATCTCATCTTGATGGCAGATTGGGCTACAGATGAGGGATACTTAGTTAAGCATTGCTGTATTTGGTGGTTTGTGACTACAGTTAAAGGCTATCCAGGAAGAGATCTCACCCCGCTGTACAGTAGATGCAACCATCTGCATAATACTTCATTACCCAGTTTCTTTATTCTTGCTCACATTGTTTTCCCTATTTGGTACAGGTTTCTCACTGAGAGTCAGTGCTCCAAATTCTCATACTCTGCTACGGCCAAACCTCAGTTGAGCAACAGCAGCCTTTTGATGCATCGAGCACAACAGAATCAAGCAAAATGGGGCATGATATCTTTAACAAGTAGCACCCTCCCATCTATTCTGCTAATGCATTAAACACTACTCTTTTTCTTAACCTTGAAAACTGGTTTTATAAATTTTGTTGTTTCTGGAGAGAGTAGCCTTTCTCACCTTGGTTAGTGGCATTGAGAGGCCACGATTTTTGAACTTGAAGCAGTAGGCCACATCACTTCAGAGAGAGAATTACAGAATCCCTACAGTTTCCGAAGCAGGCATTCAGCCATCGAGTCCGCGCTGACTCTTCAGAGAGCATCTCATCCAGACCCAACCCCGCATCCTTTCCCTGTAGCCCTGCACTTCCCATGGCTAACCCGCACATCCCTGGACACGATGGGAAATTTAGC
Organism: Chiloscyllium plagiosum; assembly: GCF_037043375.1. Classification (NCBI taxonomy): domain Eukaryota; kingdom Metazoa; phylum Chordata; class Chondrichthyes; order Orectolobiformes; family Hemiscylliidae; genus Chiloscyllium; species Chiloscyllium plagiosum. Next base: position 32,218,402 of record NW_028270156.1, on the reverse strand, counting down.
ATGGCCAGTCCACTTAACCTGCACATCTTTGGACAGAGTTGGCCACCTTGCTGCAGGAGTTTGGTGTCAGACGGGGTAAGAACAGCAGGTCCCTCTTCTCCAAAAGACATCAGTGAATCAGTTGGGTTTTCCAAAAGTTCCAATGAATTAATAGTCAACTTTTCCTGAGACTTTTATATTTTCAAAAGTTGTTTCAAAACGTTTCCAAAAGAAATTTTATCAAACTGCCCATGTGGGAATTTGAGCTCAAGTTTCCTGGATTATACACCCAGTCCTCCAGATTACTGGTTGAACGATAAAGCACTTGCACTACGGTACCCTTTGTGCTTAACCAAAGACCTCTTGCTGTACGTTTGCGATAGAGATGAGACCAGCCAGTCAATTACATTGTGACTCCTTGAAATCCGTATAAAACGAATCTGCGGTAAAAGGATGCCAACATTTCATTATTGAAACTATTGTATAACTGCACTAAAAACAATTGACTTAAGTTTGGGCTGTATACAGAGAAGGTTAAAGGGAAATTTAGCAGAGATATGTAAAATTATGAGGTGAATACATCAGGATAAGTAAGGAGCAATTGTTTCTAGCATTAAGAAGATTGCTAACCAGAGCGCACAGATTGAAGTTAATTGCAAAAGTACTATAGGGGAAATGACAACTTTTTGTAATGCAGCATATTATTGTAATCTGCAATGCACAGTCTGCAAGGACAGTGGTAGCAGATTCAACAGTAACTTTGGAAAGAAGAATTGGATAAATACTTGAGATGAAAATATTAACAGGGTTGTAGGGGAATTGCAAGTGTGCGAGGAACTAATTGGATAGCTTTTTCAAAAAGCCAGTGCTGGCACAAATATTGATAAATTCTTACTGCACCAAGGGTGACCTACATTCTATTTGCAAAGAACCCAGTTTAATGCTCCTTTTTATTTATCAATGTAGCTAGCAGCAAAATTGTACCTACTTTATAATCCCCACTCCATCCCTTCTCATCTTATTTAGTGAGCATCGTAAAAATATTCTCAACAGTTTTTTTTTGTCCCTCCTGCCAGCGTATGTTATTGTGTGTGTGTGTGTGAAAGAGATTTAACTATTGTCAGTGATGTATTTTGGCCTTGGTTAATTTGTAATGAATACACAACTTGCTTCTGGAGACTCACAGTTCCTGCTTCTTCAACTGGAGCTGATATTTTCCACTAGTTTATTTTTTAGACAATTATTACAGAATCATATTGAGAAGTATTTTTTTCTTTAGGTTTGTTACAGCTCCAAGTGCCAGAACCATGCAGTTGCTGATTCACCTCACTGTGCCTGTGCCTTCCCGAAGTGAGCTGCTGGAGCCATTCCCCTGCTCTCTTCTCAAACTTTTTCCTTTCAATTATTTATCCAGTTTGGAATGTTATTATTGAATCTGCTTCTCTACTTCAGGATCGTGCCAACCCATTTTGGGGGGTTGGAAAAAGTTGTCATTTTCCCCTTTTGATTTATTTTGCTGAAAACCTTAAAAATATGGAGGAAAGAAAAATAGACACAAATTGACAATTCTTGATAACTTGTAGCTGGAGTTTTACACACACCTTCCAATTTGCCGAATAATGTTTAAACTCTCAGTCTAAGTCTTGAGAACAGGCATTAGGTTGTGAGGCACAGGTGTACTTTTTTAACCCTAGATCTTAATGCGGCTAATGCTTGTCCCATGAGCAAGGAAACTTGGCACATGACTGAGTGGAAAATCAATTAAAAATGGTTTTGAATATCAGCGCGCCCTGTCCATTTTATACAGAGGAAGTCATAGTTCATTCTTCTGAGCCAAGTCTTCTTTAGTTGAGTAAGCGTATGTGTCTAGAAAGAGAAAATATGAGCTTTTTTTTTTGGCTCCTTTTTTCAGAATGCAGCCAGTGTAGCTGAGGTTAGTATTCATTGACATTGACATCATTTGCACCTACCAGCAGTGCTAATGGGTTCATTAACACAAGGTTTCATCAGAGAGAAATTCTGATCATTATGTTATCAGTTGCATGCTGCTGTGATGCATCTTTGTTGTGATCAGGTTTGATAGACCTTAATCTTTTAAATATATTATGTGGAATAACCACATAAGAAAATTTGCTGCTGGATTCCAGGTCTGAATGGAAATTTTTGAAAGTTATACAACACAGCACATCTGAGCAATTAACATACAGAAACATCATCACCTGCAAATTCTCCAAGATGCGCACCATCTTGCCTTGGAATTGCGATATTATTTCTTCTCTGTCACTGGGTCAAACTCCCTCTCACAACACTGAAGGTGGGCCTGACCCCATGGACTGCAGCAGGTTAAGGAAGCTCACTACCATCTTCTCAAGGGCAATAAGGGATAGACAATAAATGTTGCTTAGCCAGCAATGCTCACATCCCATGAAGGATTTTTTAAAAAAATGATGTTTCTAAGCCATAAAGTTAAAAATCACACAACACCAGGTTATAGTCCCAACAGGTTTATTTGGAAGCACTAGCTTTTGGAGCGCCACTCCTTCATCAGGTGCTGTACATCCCAGTCCATCACCGGCACCTCCAAATCATTTCTAAGCCATATACACTAGATACAATGTAAAATCTAAAAATCATGATTAACGCCAGGTAAATGTGACTTAACAGAAACTGTGGTTGAACACCCTGTAGACTGTGCTTTAAATGTTTGATGTGGTCCAGACTAATTCCATGCAGACGTTAGTGACACTGTATGTCACCAAATATCATTAGCTCTGGCTCCTTCATGAGGATCTCCAATTCTTCACTCACCTTGGAATCTCTTCAAAGTCTCTCTGACTCAGATTGCCTTTGACTGCTTGTATTGGTACATTAATCTCTTCTCCTCAGAATGAGCTCCTAGAACACCAAAGACTGTTTCTCACCATCAAAGCACTCTAACAGTTTTAGTCTTTTTTCAAGCAACTAACTGCATTGTGCTGTTGCCAGATTGCTCTGTGCTCCTATCTTTCTTAGCTGCATCAAGCATATACTGCTTGTGGGCTTCCTTCACCCACTTTCAAGTGTACAGAACTATCAATGGCTGTCGTGCTTTTTTAACTGAACTCTTTTCCATGGCACAGAGTCACTACCCCCAGTCCTTCTCCTGAGATCTAACCGCATGATGTTTGTGAACAGCAGTACTTGTACAGCCTGTAACCACTTTCTGCTTCAGCACTGTCCCAGAAAACGTACACCCTGAGAAATTGAAAACGGAGAACGTTCTTGATCTCTACCCAAACCATCTCCATGACAACATAGCCTGCTTTGGGCTGACCTTTAGGGTTTACTGAATGCTTTTCAACCACGTTGCCTCGATGTATTTTGATACCTACCACCAGTGATAATGAGTTAATTATAATAGGTTTCTGCAAATAGTGCAAACATTATATAGCAATATACATACTGAGATGATCCGAGATTTGAATACTCAACAAGCTGAATCTTTATAATTTGGCTTGATAAACAATAGCTGAAAATGTGTTGCTGGAAAAGCGCAGCAGGTCAGGCAGCATCCAGGGAACAGGAGAATCGACGTTTTGGGCATAAGCCCTTCTTCAGGCTTATGCCCGAAACGTCGATTCTCCTGTTCCCTGGATGCTGCCTGACCTGCTGCGCTTTTCCAGCAACACATTTTCAGCTCTGATCTCCAGCATCTGCAGACCTCACTTTCTCCTTGATAATAATCTATTTAAAGAAGAATCGAAGGTAAAAACAACCATCAAGCTTTCCAATCACAAGGGGTGGAATCTTCCCAGCCCCTGAATAATGTGGGCAATGGTGAGTCAGTTGGCGAGATTCTGAACATCAAAAACAAGAAAGTCTGATTTTGCAACCAACTGATAAGCAGTGAAACAGGAATCTCATAAGTGAATGGCAGAAGCTGACTTGTATGGGATTAATATCTAATCTCACCTCATTGATATGCAGATTCCTAATCTCCCATGTTGACATTTCCAGAGATCGATGTCAGAGAGGACACCTGGCAGCTCCAGCTCACCATGTGCTCCTCCAGGCCTCCATTTTGGACAGCAGTCACTGGTAGCTTAGGACACTGTCTGTGAGGCATCCTCTTGTCCCCATCCTCTCCTCTCTTCCCCTCACCCCCACACTGCCTTCTCCCAGTCCAGGGCAACCTCTGATAACAGCCTGGGGGCTTGCATATGGTCAGGGTTGGGCATCTGTATCACTACACTCCGAGGATACAGATACTGAGTGTTCACAGCAATAAGGCCTGTTCTGTTTCTGATATCTCCCATGGAGCCATAACCAATAGTTGCAGCCAGAGCAGGGTAATTTTTGCTGTGGTGCAATGAAGGTGTTGAATAATGGAAAGATGAAAGGAATGTGGAGGTTCAGGGAGGGGCGGTAGGGGGTCCTAGATTATTGGAAGCATTTCTGTTTTGTTTTCCCCTGTGACTATGTGCATTGTGAAGGGCAGCTCCAACCTGGCAGCACTTGACTTGGAGTGCAGCTTGGCACTAAAAATGGCACCATTGCTGGGAAGTCCAGGAGTGGTGAATCCTTCTGTCATTGCTGAGTGGAAGATAGCTCAAGCTGGGAACCAGAGAGCTGTGGTGTACCTAATGAGGCGAAATGCAGAGAATGGCATGAGAAAAGTGGCTCCGGCTCAGGAAGAGTAATCCTCTGTGAAAGTCGCCAAAATTGACACTAGCGAATTTCTGATCAAAGTCAGCACCAAAGATGCCAGCTAAGTGAGCTCACTTGCTGCTTTTATAGCTCCACCCCTTCTGTTTTAATTCATTAAACAGACTTGGTTAACTTTCTGAACTGCTGGTTGTTGTAGTGTTTTTCCCTCGGGCAATCACTGAAGCCCAACAGTTTAATTATTTACCTTCCTAGCCGTTAACCTCTGAAAACAACATAACCCCAACCTTTTACATGCACTCGTAGGTGCTTTAGTTGCATTTGTTCTATTCTCCACTGTTAAAGTTTAATTCCTGAAACTAAAACTTACCTCATAAGGCACATGAACTGCGAACCAGATAATCACTAGATAACTGGATAAAAACTTCTTTTTATTTTCGAAGTTGGATTGAGAAATAAGTATTGTTCAGAATGCATGAGAAAATTCACAGATCTTTGGTATTATTTCATTGGATTTGTTATTAGATTAGATTATTTACAGTTTGGAAACAGGCCCTTCGGCCCAACAAGTCCACACCAACCGCCAAAGCACAACCTAACACTACGGGCAATTTAGCAAGGCTAATTCACCTAACCTGCACATTTTATTTTGGACTGTGGGAGGAAACCGGAGCACCCGGAGGAAACCCACGCAGACATGGGGAGAACGTGCAAATTCCACACTTTCCATTGCCTGAGGCGGAATTGAACCCGGGTCTCTGGCGCTGTGAGGCAGCAGTGCTAACCACGGTGCCACTGTGCTGCCCACTAATGTTGCTTGAATTAAGGCAATATGAACAGTATGTTGCTGTAAAGTTTGTAAATTAACCCCTGGATCATGAAAGTTGTCATAGAAATGCAATCCTTTTTTGTTGTTCATGGAAGTGACTTGAAACTCCTAATCTAGTATCATCTGTCCGAACGGGAACACTTCACTGAAGATCTGCAGGTCTGTGACACTAATATTTGTCCCAAACCAGATTTTGAATACTAAGATATCAAATATGTTTGCGTATTTGAAGAAGAAATGCAAAACTGGTTGTTGTGTGTTAGTTTTCCCTGTGGTGATGAAATTACCGAGCTCTTCCTCAGCCAATCTTCCTAGCCAGCCAGCAGTTGAACTCTAACTGACCTCAAAATTTACAGTAAGTAGAACTTGACATTAAAAGGTTCACTGTTGTACAAGGAAATTGTTCTGAAGAGGTTAATGCTCATGTTACACTTCCTCCACCCATTTTGCTCATGTCACACATTGTGGATGGATACCAGGATGTCTACTGGAGCTTTTGGAGGGAGCAGGCATATTTTTATCAAATCCTTAAGGTTCTCATCGTCATGTCTGACCAAATGAAATAGTACTTATTACTGTTAGGAATACAGTCTGTTCTCTCAGGGCAGTGTCTCTTCTGTAGATACTCAAAGGTGTTATATCCTCTCCACTACTTACTAGATGGGTCCAAGACACAGGATTGGTAGCAGTGAATTGTAAAGCTTACCTGTTACCCCATTACTGGAAAAGGTGGTAAATACCACAAGGTAACAGCAGGTATCAGGGAAAAGTATCATGATTACGGCTCCACTATAGTAACAAAGTAATATCTGTTTCCATGTAATACCTAGTAAAACAGTTTATCACCCAACTTACTGGGTACGATACTAAGGAAGGTTGGCTGGTCATATGGCACTCAGTATAGTCATGATGGAGTTTAATGATAGAAAATACGGCAGGTTTTCCAAGAAGGCCTCCATGTAAAATAAACCTATTTCCATTACACGTGAATATTATTTCCTATTTTAGAGACAAAAAAAACTGCAGGTGCTGCAATGCAAAATAGACAGGCAGGAGACTGGAAGAACACGGCAGGCCAGGCAGCGTCAGGAGATGGAGAAGTCAAAGTTTCTGGTGTAACTGTTCTTCAGGACTGGGAGTGGGTGTGGGGGAGCTGCAGAGAAAGGCGATGGTGAGGGCAGGGTAGTGAGGTGGGGATAAGTGAAGACAGGCAGAGGGTATGACCTGGTTGGTCAATGGAAGAAATGAATCCGATCGGTGGCACTGAGCAGTGGAAGGGAGGGGGCGGGGCTGGGAAGGGAGTTGGGGGATGGAAAGGGAGGTTTTTCGAAATAGGAGAACTCAGTGTTGACTCCTCTGGCTGAAGGTTCCCAGGCGGAAGCTGAGGTGTTCCACCAATTTGCAGTGTGATTCATTGTGGCATTGGAGAAGCCCAAGGATGGTCGTGTTGGAAAGGGACTAATTAGGGGAATTGAAATGGGCAGTGACTGGGTGGTCTGGTCAGCCCCTGTGAGCCCTGCTGAGATGCTTGATGAACCGTTCCCTAAGTTTATGTTTGGTCTCCCCGATGTAGAGAAGACCATATTGGAAGCACCTGATTAGATTACCTACAGTGTGGAAACAGGCCCTTCAGCCCAACAAGTCCACACAGACCTTCCAAACAGTAACCCATTCAGACCCATTCCACAACCCTAACTAATGCACCTAACACTATGGGCAATTCACCTGACCTGCACATGTTTTGGATTGTGGGAGGAAACCGGAGCACCCGGAGGAAACCCACACAGACACCGGGAGAATATGCAAACTCCACACGACAGTCGCCTGAGGCTGGAATTGAACCCAGGTCCCTTGCGCTGTGAGACAGCAGTGCTAACCACTGAGCCACCGTGCTGCCCTGATGCAGTAAACTAGGTTGGAAGAGAGGCAGCTGAACCTCTGTCTCACCTGGAAGGACTGTTTGGAATCCTGGATGGAGGTGAGGGGGGTGATGTACTGACAGGTTTGCATCTTTTCTGGTTGTAGGGGAAGGTACCTGGGGGTTTGGAGGGGTCGGTGGAGAGAGTGGTACAAGCCAAGGACTGTCAATGGGAAACAGTCCTTGTGGAAGGCAGAGAGGGGTGGGGAGGGGAAGATGTTCTTGGTGGTGGGGTCTAGTTGGAGTTGGCAGAAGTGTCCAAGGATGATGCCTTGGAAATGGAGACAGGTGAGGTGGTAGATGAGGACCGGGGGTTCTCTGTCTTTATTGCGTTTGGAGGGGTGTAGTTTAGAGCAGTGGAACAGGGAGTGAAGGTGGTGTGGTGGAGGACTGTCTAGATGACAAAGGGGGGGAAAGCATGTTGTTCCAAATAGGTGGACATCTAGAATGCTCGTGAGTGGAATGTCTCCTCTTCCAAGCAGATGCGGCAGAGGCGGATGAATTGGGAGAACGGGATGGAGTTCTTGCAGGAGACTGGGTGGGAGGAGGTGTATTCCAGCTGGTTATGGGAGTCTGTGTTTGTAGTAAATGTTCATTTGGAGACTGTCACTGGAGATGGAAATGGTGAGGGCAAGGAAGGGGCGCGGGAGGTGTTCGAGATGGACCAAGTGAATATGAGGGCAGGGTGGAAGTTGTGGGCGAAGTCGATGAACTGCTCCAGTTCAGCCTGGGTGCAGGACGCTGCACTGATGCAGTCAGCGATATAATGGCCCACCCCAGTTAAGCCTGCCTCTTTGTTGGCTATATCGATCAGCCCCACCTTCAGTACCTACACAGGCACTGTGTCCTGTTACATTGGTGACTACATCAGTGCAGCGTCCTGCACCCAGGCTGAACTGGAGCAGTTCATCAACTTTACTCACAACATCCACCCGCCTCAAATTCACTTGGTCCATCCCAGACACCTCCCTCCCCTTTCTTGCCCTTGCCATTTCCATTTCCGGTGACAGTCCTCCGACGGATGTTTACTACAAGCCCACAGACTCCCATAACTACCTGGACTACACCTCCTTCCAACCTGCAGGAACTCCATCCCGTTCTCCCAGTTCTTCCACCTCTGTCGCATCTGCTCGGAAGAGGAGACATTCCATTCGCAAGCATCCTAGATGGCCACCTATTTTGAACAACATGCTTTTCCCCTCTCTGTCATCCAGATAGCCCTCTGCCGCACCCCCTCCATTCCCTGTTCCACTGCTCTAAACCCAGTTGCTCCAAATGCAGAGACCCCCTGGTCCTCACCTATCACCTCACCAGTCTCCGCATCCAACGCATCATCCTTAAACACTTACGCCAACTCCAACTAGACCCTACCACTAAGTACATCTTTCCCTCGCCACCCCTCTCTGCCTTCCACAAGGACTGCTTCCCATCGACAGTCCTTGGTTTGCGCCACTCTCCCCACTGACACCTCTGAACCCCCAGGTACCTTCCCCTGCAACCGGAAAAGATGCAAAACCTGCCAGTACACACCCCCCTCACTTCCATCCAGGGCCACAAATAGTCCTTCCAGGTGAGACAGAGGTTCACCGGCCTCTCTCCTAAACTAGTTTACTGCATCAGGTGCTCCCAATGTGGTCTTCTCTACATCAGGGAGACCAAACATAAACCTAGGGAACAGTTCACTGAGCATCTCAGCCAGGTCCACAGGGCTGACTAGATCTCCCAGTCACTGCCCATTTCAATTCCCCTAACCACTCCCTTTCCAACATGACCATCCTTGGCCTTCTCCATTGCCACAACAAAACAAACCGCAAATTGGAGGAACAACACCTCAGCATCTGTCTGGGCAGCCTTCAACCTGGAGGACTCAACATTGAGTTCTCCAATTTCGAATAACCTCCCTTTCCAGCCCCTCACCATCCCTTCCACTGCTCCCTGATACTAACTGGATTTGTTCCTCCCATTGGCCATTCCTGATGAAGGGCGTTTGCCCGAAACATCGATTCTCCTGCTCCTCGGAAGCTGCCTGACCTGCTGTGCTTTTCCAGCACCACTCTCTCAACTCTGATCTCCAGCATCTGCAGTCCTCAATTTCCTCCCTGTCTTCATTTATCCCTACTACACCACCCTGACCCCGCTATTCCCTTTATTTACAGCTCCCTCTACACCCACCCCAGTCCTGAAAAAGGGTTAAATCTGAAACGTCAACTTCTCCACCTCATGATGCTGCCTGGGTGGCTGTGTTCTTCCAGCCTCCTGCCTGTCTACCTTTTTATTTCCTATTTTAACACTTGCAGTTCATAGGACCACACATTATTGCTGGGTTCTGATATTTAATTTTTCACGTTGGTCTGATTTTTGATCCAATGAGCAGACATAACTCAGACTCCAATTAAATACTCTAGACTCAATCATTTCAATGCTCTCCCAACCTCCCACTTTTGTAAACTTGATGTCATGCAAAACTCTGCTGCCTATGTTTTTACTCGCATACAGTCCCAGTCAAACACCCCCAACTGTTTTCAGTGACTGTTCTAGTGCAACACTTCCTTAATTTTGTTTTTAGACATTCCATGCCCTCACCTCTCCCATTCTCTGTAATCTCCTCCTCCTCTACAATCTCATGGTTTCCAAAACTAGCCTCCGGTGGAAGAAGCTTGAGGGGCTGAATGGCCTCCTCCTGTTCCTATGTACAAGTTTACTGTGTAAAAGCTGCCATTGTTGAACAATTTACTGATGTTCCTGTTTGCTTTGTGCAGAGAAACTAGAGGGTGAAAAGCTGAACGTAGCTGAAGTGACGCAGTCGGAAATTGCCCAGAAACAGAAACTGCAGACTGTTCTTGAAAAGATCAATGAAACACTTAAACTGCCGCCCAGAAACATCAAGTGGACAGTTGATAGTAAGTCTGATTTTTAACAGGGGGGGAGTAAAGGTCTGTTTGTTAAAATGTTCAATTGAAGACCTTTCACCTAAAATCACAGTCAACCTCTATTTCAATAAAGACCAGGAGAGTTCTTGCTGGTCACTTAGCCCACTATTTATCCCTCAGCCAATGTCAATGTCTGGTGATTATCACATTGCCATTTCTGTGATTGTATTGTGCACAGATTGATTCCTGTATTTCTTATAATAGTGATTATGTTCTGAAAGTGCATAACTGCCTTTAAAACTTTGGTGGCAGGATTGTATAAATACAAATATCTTGTTTCCTTGTTCAAACCTCATCTTCTTAAGCTGCTTAGTGATGGGTGACTAACAAAGTACATATATTTGAACTTTCTCTCACTTGGGTCCTGTTATGGAAAAGGATAAGCTTTCCATAAAAGTTAGTTTTTAATTGGAGTAAGACATATTTTGATGTTATGAGACAAGAACTTTCAAAAATTGATTGGATAGAGTGGGTAAAAGGACATCTGACAAGTGGGAGGCTTTCAATAGTGTGACGACAGGAGTTCAGAAGCATTTTGTTCCTTTTAGAGTGAATGGTAAAGCTGGTAAGATTAAGGAACAATGGTTGAATAAAGATATTGAGGTTCTAGTCAAGACTAAAAGAGAATCTTATTTTAGATAAAGACAACTTGGTTCAGTTGAATCTCTTAATCAATATCAAGAGTGGGGCATTCTTAAAAAAGAAACCAGGAAGGCAAAGAGGGATATGAGAAAACATTGGCAGATAAGATTAAGGATAATCCAAAGAGATTCACAAATATATTAAGAGCAAGAGGATAACTAGAGAGAAGGTAGGGCCCCTTAAAGATCGAGGAGGTCATCTTTTGTTGAACCCCAGGAGATGGGAGAGATACTAAACAAATATTTTGTGTCAGTTTTTACTGTGGTGAAAGAAATGGATGCTAGAAAAAAATTTTGGTTTTAAAAACGGATCACGTTACTGAAGAGGAAGTTTGGTAGGTCTTGGAGCATATAAAGATGGATAAATCTCCTGAACCTGATCTAATGTATCCCACTATGTGGTGGGAATTAAGCGAGGAAATTGTGAGACGCCTTGCAGAAATATTTGCATCATCATTAACTCCAGTTGAGGTGCCTGATGACTGGAGGGTGGCTAATGTTGTACCTTTGTTTGAGAAAGGTGCAAGGAGAAACCAGGGCAATATAGACCTCTGAGTCTGACTTTGGTTGTGGGTAAATTGTTGGAAGTGATTTTAAAAGATAGTATTTGTGGACATTTAGAGAGGCAAAAATGGATTAGGGATAGTCGGCATGATTTTGTGTGAGGAAGATCATGTCTCATAAACATGATTGAGTGTTTTGAGGAAGTTACCAGAAAGATTGATGAGGGCAGAGCAGTGGACGTTGTATACTTGGACTTTAGTAAAGATACCTTTCGATAAGGTTCTGCATTGTGGGTTAATTAGGAAAGTTAGATCACATGGGATTCAGGGTGATGCTTGCTAATTGGATGCATTATTGGCTTAACAGTAGGAGCCAGAAAGTGGTGGTGGAGGGTTGCTTTTTGGACTGGTGCTCTGTGAGAAGTAGTGTTCCACAGGGATCAGCTCTGGATCCTCTTCTGTTTGTCATTTATATAAACATTTGAATGGGAATATAGAAGATATTGTTAGTAAGTTTGCGGACAGTATCAAAATTGGTGGCATAGTAGACAGTGAAGAAGTCTTTCTAAGGTTACAAAGGGAACTTGATCAAATGGGTCAATGGGCTGAAAAATGGCAGATTGAGTTCAGTCTGAATAAATACGAGGGATTGGGTTTTGGTACAGCAAACAAAGGTAAGAGTTATACAATTAATGGCAGGGCCTTGGGTCATATTGTAGAACAAAGGGACCTATGGGGTGCAAGTACATAATTCTTTGATATTTGCGTCACAGATAGACAGGGTGGTTAAAAGGCATTTGGCACACTTGCCTTCATTGTTCAGTCCTTGAGTATAAGAGTTGGGACATCATGTTGAGATTATACAGGATGTGGAGGTGCCGGTGTTGGACTGGGGTGGAAAAAGTTAAGTCACACAACTCCAGGTTACAGTCCAACAGGTTTATTTGGAAGTACTAGCTTTCAGAGCACTGCTCCTTCATCAGGTGGCTACAACATTTGAACAGATGCATAAATAGGAAAGATTTGGAGGGATATGGGTCAGAAGCAGGCAGGTGGGACTAGTTTAGTTTGGGATTATATTCCACATGGACCAAAGGTTCTGTTTCTGTGCTGAATGACTCTATGTCAGTGCTAATGGTATAGAATCTCCAGAGACTCCTTTCTCACCCTCTTTTTAAATGGTTAGTGAGCTCTGACACGAATTCAAAAGCGGCTGTACAAACTCACTGTCCCTGTCTTCACTGCTTTGTATATTCTAACTGTACAACCTACAGAATAACACAGCCTTTACTCTATTCCTTGAGATCTGCATTCATGTAAGTCTGTCTACTTGAAGACTGCCAACATGAAGCTCTTGCGTGTGGAGAGAGTTTTAACCTGCTATCACTTTGCACCAATTCCCAGTTCTCTCAACACTTTACATAAGTGTTAATAAAACCTAGAAGAATAAACAAAAGTATTGGAACCAGAGCTAACTAGAGAAATTAAAGATAATATTAGATGAAACAAAAAAGCTTACAGTGTCGCCACGTAGTAAGCCTAAAGATTATTAAGTTTGTTTTTTAAAAAATTCAATAAAGGGTTATCAAAAGCATTAATGACGAGGGACAAAAAGTAAAATTTGAGAATGAAGTAGTCATTCCTCAGCATGTGGGAGGGTTCTGTTTCTGAGAATCTCTGCAAATGATAACAATTGCGAGTGTAGAGCTCATTTAAAAATACGGATTAAAAATCGTGCCTATGCGAGTTTGCCCACAAATGTTGAATTTTGTTTGGGACGGATAGACGAATTTAGGAGTCGCGATCCTGCAGTCACAGAGAATTTACTGTATTTTAAACTTGTTTTTTTAAAGAATCTCAAAGATGTTGCATGAATGCCAAAATAAGGAATGGTTGTAAACATGGATCTCCTAAACACAGGGACTGGAGAAATTATAATGGGGAATTAGGAAGTAGCAGGGACATTAAACAAATATTTGGTGCCTGTCTTCTAGTTGAAGATGCAAGGAACATACCAGATATAATGAAGAATCAAATGAAAGTGAGGAATATAAAGAAACTAACACCAGGAAAGAAATATGACCAGTTTAATCAATGAAACTAAATCTCCAGGGACAGATGGATTTTGAAAGAGGTGTTGATTGAGAATGTCCGTTGGTTCACCAAAGAATTGAAATGTAGCAAATATAAACCTGCTACTCAAAAAAGAAGAGAATTAAAAAGATGGGGGACTACAGGAGTTGGTTGGCCTGAAGTCAGGAGTAGGTGGAATGCTTGAATCTATTAATAAGAATGTAATGAAAAATCATTTGGAAAATTGCAATATGATTAGACAGCATCAGTATGATTTTATGAAGGGGGATCACGTTGGAAACGTCTGGATATTTTTGAAGTTATAACTTGCAACATAAATAAGTGAAAATCATTACATGTATTTGAATTTTCAGAAAACATTCAATAAGGAGCCATGCAAAAGGTTGTACTCAGGTTAAAAGTTGATTAGATTGTGGGGTGGTATGTTAGAATCGATAAAGAATTGGTTAATTGGCACAGAACAGAAGGTGGATAAATGGGATATTTTCTGGATGGGACCATATGACATTGGTGATTTATCCCAAGGGCAGTTTGTTCCAGTCTCAGCTATTTGTACTGTACATTATTTCCTGAGGTGAGAGGATCTATTACATATATAATAGATTAATGTTCACTGACAACATAAAGATACTTGGAAAAACTTGATGGGGTAGAAACAGATATAGAGGATTAAAACATATTAAATGTTCTGGGTAATCCAAGATGGAGGACAGGAAACTTTTCTGGCTGCAACAGCTGCTCCTTTTTTGAGGTATTTTAGGTGCTGGAGGTGATTTCCTCAAATTCCAGGAGCAGCAATTACTGTTTTATATTCTGTGGCATTGTTTTGCAACTTTGGGAGAAAAAAAAAGTCAAAACACCAGCAGTTTTAAAAGGAAGAAGAACAGACATAGGAAGCACATGGTGAGGTCAGTGCAGGAGAGAGAAAGAAACTGACACTGCCTTTGCTGTTTGAATTTATGTATCGCTGGACATTGGAGTGTGTCTGAGAAAATTAACAAACAGTGATATTCACAACTGATTTTGGAGGAACTGTTTGGGCGAAGTTCACAGCACAGAATCAGATAAGTGTATTGTTTTAAGTGGCCTACAGAAAGTCTGCAGTAGTGAGTAGAGTGGGTTCTTTCTTGATTATACGTTTTTCGAGATATGTCTCTTGATTAAACTTAAAATATAAGCCATGACTATTAATTTAACCTGGGGCAGTGTTTGTAGAGGAATAAGACGATATTATTTTCTGGGTCTGTAGATTGTGAAGGAGCAAAAATGGCCTTTAGTAGAGTGATATGTGCTTCTTGTCAGATGTGGGAGTTTAAAGAGAGTTTAAGGGTTACTACGGATTATATCTGCCATAAATGCTGTTGGTTGCGAATCTTATCAGATCGAATGGATCATTTGTAAATGAAGCAATGAGGAATTTGCAACAGCAACAGTATGTGATGGATGGCGGTTATAGGAAGTGGGAAAATCTCAGATACAGTCACATAGATGGGATAACTGCAGGAAAGGTAAGAGAGGTAGGCAACTAGTGCAGAAGTCTTTTGTGGCTATACACATTTCAAACAGGTATGGTGTTTTGGAAAATGTAGGGGGTGATGGATTTTCAGGGGAACATAGCATGAACAGCCAAGTTTCTGGTATTGAGACTGGCTCTAATGTAACGAGGGGTACGTGAGGTTCCAAGAGATCAATTGTGTTAGGAGATTATCTAGTCCGAGGTACAGACAGATGTTTCTGTGGCCAGCAGCAAAAAGTCAGAATGGTGTGTTGTTTCCCTGGTGCCAGGATCAAGGATGTCTCAGAGAGGGTGCAGAACTTTCTCACGGGGGAGAGGGGCCAATAAGAGGTCATTGTCCACATTGGAACCAATGACATAGGAAGGGAAAAGGTTGAGATTCTGAAAGGAGATGACAGGGTGTTAGGCAGGAATTTAAAAAGGAGGTCCTCGAGAGTAGTAATATCTGGATTACTCCTGGTGCTACAAGCTAGTGAGGGCAGGAATAGGAGGATAGAGCAGAGGAGCTGGTGTATGGGAGAAGGATTCACATTTTTGGGTCATTGGAATCTCTTTTGGGGTAGAAGTGACCAGTACAAGAAGGACGGGTTGGAAGGGGACTAATATACTGGCAGGGAAATTTGCTAGAACTGCTCGGGAGGATTTAAACTAGTAAGGTGAGGGGTTGGGACCTAGGAAGATAGTGAGGAAAGAGATCAATCTGAGACTGGTACAGTTGAGAACAGAAATGAGTCAAACAGTCAGGGCAGGCAGGGACAAGGTAGGACTAATAAATTAAACTGCATTTATTTCAATGCAAGGGGCCTAACAGGGAAGGCAGATGAACTCAGGGCATGGTTAGGAACATGGGACTGGGATATCATAGCAATTACAGAGACATGGCTCAGGGATGGGCAGGACTGGCAGCTTAATGTTCCAGGATACAAATGTTACAGGAAGGATAGAAAGGGAGGCAAGAGAGGAGGGGGAGTGGCATTTTTGATAAGGATAGCATTACAGCTGTGCTGAGGGAGGATATTCCTGGAAATACATCCAGGGAAGTTATTTGGGTGGAACCGAGAAATAAGAAAGGGATGATCGCCTTATTGGGATTGTATTATAGACCTCCTAATAGTCAGAGGGAAATTGAGAAACAAACTTGTAAGGAGATCTCAGCTATCTGTAAGAATAATAGGGTGACTATGGTAGGGGATTTTAACTTTCCAAACATTGACTGGGACTGCCATAGTGTTAAAGATTTAGATGGAGAGCAATTTGTTAAGTGTGTACAAGAAAATTTTCTGATTCAGTATGTGGATGTACCTGCTAGAGAAGGTGCAAAACTTGACCTACTCTTGGGAAAATAAGGCAGGGCTGGTGACTGAGGTGTCAATGGGGGAGCACTTTGGGGCCAGCAACCCATAATTCTATTCGTTTTAAAATAGTGATGGAAAAGGATAGACCAGATCTAAAAGTTGAAGTTCTAAATTGGAGGAAAGCCAATTTTGATGGTAATAGGCAAGAACTTTCGAAAGCTGATTGGGGGCAGATGTTCGCAGGTAAAGGGACGGCTGGAAAATGGGAAGCCTTCAGAAATGAGATAACGAGAATCCAGATAAAGTATATTCCTGTTAGGGAGAAAGGAAAGGCTGGTAGGTATAGGGAATGCTGGATGACTAAAGAAATTGAGGGTTTGGTTAAGAAAAAGGAGGAAGCGTATGTCAGGTATAGACAGGATAGATCGAGTGAATCCTTAAAAGAGTATAAAGGAAGTAGGAGTATACTTAAGAGGGAAATCAGGAGGGCAGAAAGGAGACATGAGATAACTTTGGCAAATAGAATTAAGGAGAATCCAAAGGGTTTTTAAAAATATATTAAGGACAAAAGGGTAACAAGGGAGAGAATAGGGCCTCTCAAAGATCAGCATGACGGCCTTTGTGTGGAATCACAGAAAATGGTAGAGATACTAAATGAGTATTTTGCATCAGTATTTACTGTGGAAAAGGATATGGAAGATATGGACTGTAGGGAAATAGATGGTGACACCTTGCAAAATGTCCATGTTACAGAGGAGCAAGTGCTGGATGTCTTGAAACGCATAAAGGTGGATAAATCCCCAGGACCTGATCAAGTGTACCCGAGATATCTGTGGGAAGTTAGAGAAGTGATTGCTGGGCCTCTTGGTGAGATATTTGTATCATCGATAGTCACAGGTGAGGTGCCAGAACACTGGAGGTTGGCTAATATGGTGCCACTATTTAAGAAAGGTGGTAAGGAGAAGCCAGGGAACTATAGACCAGTGAGTCTGACCTCGGTGGTGGGCAAGTTGTTGGATGGAATTCTGAGGGGCAGGATGCACATGTATTTGGAAAGGCAAGGACTGATTAGGGATAGTCATCATGGCTCTGTGCGTGGGAAATCATGTCTCACAAACTTGAATGAATTTTTTGAAGAAGTAACAAAGAGGATTGTTGAGGGCAGAGCGGTAGATGTAATCTGTATGGACTTCAGTAAGACATTCGACAAGGTTCCCCATGGGAGACTGGTTAGCAAGGTTAGATCTCACGATATACAGGGAGAACTAGCCATTTGGATACAGAACTGGCTCAAAGATAGAAGACAGAGGGTTGTGGTGAAGGATTGTTTTTCAGACTGGAGGCCTGTGACCAGTGGAGTGCCACAAGGATCGGTGCTGGGTCCTCTACTTTTTGACATTTACATAAATGATTTGGATGTGAGCATAAGAGGTACAGTTAGTAAGTTTGCAGATGACACCAAAATTGGAGGTGTAGTGGGCAGCGAAGAGGGTTGCCTCAGATTACAACAGGATCTGTACCAGATGGGCCAATGGGCTGAAAAGTGGCAGATGGAGTTTAATTCAGATAAATGCGAGGTGCTGCATTTTGGGAAAGCAAATCTTAGCAGGACTTATACACTTAATGGTAAGGTCCTAGGGAGTTTTGCTGAACAAAGAGACCTTGGAGTGCAGGTTCACAGCTGCTTGAAAGTGAAGTCGCAGGTAGATAGGACAGTGAAGAAAGCATTTGGTATACTTTCCTTTATTGGTCAGAGTATTAAGTACAGGAGTTGGGAGGTCATGTTGCGGCTGTACAGGACATTGGTTAGGCCACTGTTGGAATATTGCGTGCACTTCTGGTCTCCTTCCTATCGGAAAGATGTTGTGAAACTTGCAAGGGTTCAGAAAAGATTTATAAGGATGTTGCCAGGGTTGGAGGATTTGAGCTATTGGGAGAGGCTGAACAAGCTGGGGCTGTTTTCCCTGGAGCGTCGGAGGCTGAGGGGTGACCTTATGGAGGTTTACAAAATCATGGGGGGCATGGATAGGATAAATAGACAAAGTCTTTTCCCTGGGGTGGGGGAGTCCAGAACTAGAGGGCATAGGTTTAGGGTGAGAGGGGAAAGATATAAAAGAGACCTAAGGGGCAACGTTTTCACACAGAGGGTGGTACGTGTGTGGAATGAGCTGCCAGAGGAAGTGGTGGAGACTGGTACAATTGCAACATTTAAGAGGCATTTGGATGGGTATATGAATAGGAAAGGTTGGAGGGATATGGGCCGGGTGCTGGCAGGTGGGACTAGATTAGGTTGGGATATCTGGTCGACATGGACGGGTTGGACCGAAGGCTCTGTTTCCGTGCTGTACATCTCTATGACTCTATGATTAGGGTGAGAAGGTGGCTAATGAAGTTTAACTTGATGAAGTATGATATTTTCCACCATGATGGGAAGAATGGAAGAAGTGCAACATGTTTTAAAACTGAGATAGGTAAAGCTGGCAGATAGAGTTCATTGTAGGAAAGTCTAAGGTGATCCACTATGGATCTGAGAAGGATAAAACAGAATATTTTGTGAAGGATGACAGTCTAGGAAGTGCAAAGGATTTTACTGCACACTAAAAGATATGGAGTGAGTATATATATTAGCAAGCCAGAAGCAGTTAAATGGGAGCATGGGGCTTTTGGAAGTAAATGTGATGCAAGTTCTTGGAATCTAACCAGGTAGATTTGGTAAACTTACTGACACATGCATGCAGGATTGTGAACATAGTTGTGTGCAAGCGTACATATATGCTCTGGTATAAGCACAACGCAAGTCTATTCAACACATCCTGTGTGTTCTGCATGCAGTGCAGAAGAAAGAAAATTAGCAAGTGCCCACATCCTGCTCTGAAGAGTCACATTGGACTTGGAACAATAACTCAGTCACTCTCTGCACAGATGTTGCCAGACCTGCTGAGTTTCTCTAGCACTTTCTGTTTTTATTTCAATCCTGGTACCTGTTAGCACTAAAAGTTCACATTTGTATCTTAGGACCAGTTACCAGAACCAATAGAAATCTCAAGAATAGCTCTCTTTGCATTTTAGTTGTTGATCTGTGGATCTGCAGTTGTATGTCTGGAAGTGTCCATTTTTATTTTCTTGCCGACATTTCTTCAGTATGTGTATGGGTGTGTTTTCCAGCTAATGTTTTATATCAATGCACCCTCCTCTCCCAAACTATCTGACTGCCTGTGTCACAAAGAGTGCACTACATTATGTTGAAAGGCGAACAGAGATTTTGAAAAAAGATCATATCGGTAACAGAATTGAGGAAGATGCAACACAAATGACCTACTTGCCTCTACAAAATGAGTGAAACAAGATTTCTTCAGTTACGTTCAACTCCTTGACTTTCAAATCTGGTTTACACAGAAGGAAACAAATAGTCAAAGTTTTGGAAAAACTGACCAAAGATGGATTGTCACTCACTTTGAATGCTTTTTTTCAAAAGTTGTCAACTTTATCCTGCAGAGTTTCCTCTTTATTGCTGAGGGATTTACTGTTTGGCAAGGAATGTATCCCTGGTGCTCTTGGTTTTATTATCTTCAGAGTCTCTTTCCCCCCCCCCCCTCTTTAACCTTAGTGTGAGGAAATTAAGAGTAGAACCTTCCAAAAGCTGGAATTGAGCTCAAACTTAGTCTTCCTGTGTGAATGCCAGGAACAACAGCTGTCGCATTCTTCGAAAATCTGGAGGTTTTGTGCAGACCCAAAGCTTTTCGCAGCCACTCACCTCGCTGGGAGCTAGGTTGATGCAGATGGATATGATTCCTGTATGCAGAGATTCAATTGAGCAGCAAACCAGTCATGGAATGAGCCACTCTTCCGAGGACTGGACAAAAGTACAATTTTGAAATGAGAGCCAGGCTATTGGAGTGAAGTCAAGACTCACTTCTTCATGCTCAGGGTGAAAATCTGTAACTATTTGCCCTGAAAAGTTATTGAGATTGGCAGTAGGGGTCAATTACAAAATTTTGACCGAACTTTGTGAGGCAAAAGTGACTGGATCATGATGAGTAAGTGAGGTGAAGATACAGAACAACCATAATCTAACTGAATTACAGTTCTGGTTGCAGGATTGAATGGTCTCCTCCATTTCTAATGTTCCACACTGCACCTCCATATCTCCTGTCCGAGCAATTATTGGGTAGATTTGTCAAGTTGCAGATATTTTCAACTGCACAAACTGTTGCTCAGAAAAAGAAGTTGTTTAATTTGAGAAGTTTTCACAATAACAGGAGAAGAATTAATTGGATAGCTACTTCAAAGAACCAACGCGTGCTTTTCAGGCTGAACGGCCTCCCTAATGTAACAGGAAAACTTCCTATGTGTAGATGAATGTCAGAATCCTATTAGTTCATAGAAAATTGTGCTCATTCAATCAAGTGCGCTGCTGTTATTACAGAGGTTTTCTTAATACACTTTTCACAACCTCATAATGTTTCAAAGTATTTTGTATCCAACAAGTTACATTGGAGGTGTATTCACTGTAGGAAGCCAACTAGCCAATTTACATAGAAAGCTGAAACAAGTATTTGACCACTGGGGCAATTCACTTGAGCTTCTTCAAATCGTGCTGTGAAACCTTTTGTATCTATGTAATGCGTAAGAATGGTCTTTGGTTTAATATCTCATTTGAAAGATGGTTTATTTGACATTGGAGCACTTGAGTGCTGCACTAGGACTGGTAGCGTTGATTCTTGTGCCAATATAGCTGCAGAGGAATTTAATTCGTAAAATTCAGACTCTAAGGTGCTAACCCCTGGAAAATTTCTGTTAGTTACTTCCAGGGAGTTACTACTCATTGCAAATAAATTTCTTTCTCTTTCTTCAAAATAATGGACAAGTGATTTCCGAAGGACCAGTTGGTTTTATATGTTACTAGACCACACCCTGTAATTTCAATGCATCTGTGTCACTATTGAGTAATTTACTTCTGCTGTTCAAATAAAATAATATGATTTGTCCAATTCTGAGGAGATAGCATCTTTTGACTTTGTTTTTTTTTTAAGGTTTATGGTCGTAATTGATCAAATGTTGAAGCCATATGATTTTCTGATGTGATTTCCCAACTGGTCATGTGCTTCGGTGTGAGAGGCTGCTTTTATTATTTGATTTATTGTGTGTAGCCTCGTTTATTGAGACACTGACAGAGACAGTGCTGTTTGTTTGTATCTTTGTGGTTCTTTAGGTGTTCATATGAAGAGTCTGGTTGCCATTCTCCACCTGCTGGTTGCAGTTTCCCAATACTTCAGGGCACCAATCCGACTTCCAGATCATGTCTCCGTTCAAGTGGTGGTTGTCCAGGTACTTGACTACTCGTAAAGAAACCTCTGACAGGTGTCATGTCTAATGATGATAGAGTCAAGATGTACGATTGATCTGGGAATTTTCGGGAACAAAGTGAAAATGAGATGCATATTTGACTCCGAAATGTTGATTGTAATTTGTGGCAGCAACAGAAAGCGGTGGGAAAATGAATCAGCCACCTGTTAGATCGCTTGATTCGAGTTAAATATTTATACTGAACCAGTGATGTGGCAGAGACTAAAACAAAAAACAATTGTAAACCATATTACTTTCAAATAGGAGTCAATTCCAGATATTAACGTTGGAAATCTGAAACAAAGCAAATCAGAAATTGCTGGAGAAACTCAGCAGGTCTGGCAGCATCTGTGGAGGAAAGAAGATCTAACATTTCAAGTCCAGTGACCCTCCTTCACGGTCCTGGATCTGAAGTGTTAACTCTGCTTTCTCTGTACAGATGCTGCCAGACTTGCTGAGATTCTCCAGATCTTACAACCTTTGTACAAAGGTTCTCTTCATTTTTCCTCAAGCTCCAATGAGTGTAAATCTGTCAACTCACTTGTCAATAGGGGAGTGATTCTCTACTGCTTTTACCAAACTCACCCATTTTTAATAATTCCTGTAGACCCCTCCTACCCTGAGGAAGGAGACGAATCACAGCCTCACCGTACAGCAGAAGGACCTCATTTCTAATACCTTTTCCAGTAAAACTCCTCTGGACCCTCCTTATTAGAGTCTACTGTCAAAATTGTACCCAATTCTCCTGCTGAGGTCTAACTAATAAAAGGTAAAAATATAATGGAGAGAAATCAGAATTAATGTTTCGGCTCAGATGACTCTTCCTCAGAATGTATGGAAACTAGGAAAATGTTGGTTTATCTGCAGAAGTTAGGGTGAGGGGAGTGAGTAAGGAGTAAATGGTAAGTGGGGATAGAGCCCAAAGAGAGAGCAGAGCAGTTAGACAGACAAAGAAGTAGATAAAAACCTGGCTAGGACAGTGTATAGCTATTAATGGAGACTAGTCATCCTGACACCCTGCTTCCTGTAAAGAGTCTACTCCATTCTCCCAGTTCCTCTGTCTCTGTCACATCTGTTCCGATGAGGCCAACTTCACAGGGAGCTTCTGAAATGTCCAACTTCTTCCTCATCCAAGGATTCCACAGCACTGTTGTTGACAGGGTCCTCAACAAGATCCAACCCACCTCCTGCGCTTCCGTCCTCACCCCCCTCTCTTCCCTCCTGCAACAGTGATAGGGTCCCCCTTATCCTTACCTGCTGTCCCACAAGCATCCACACCCAGATGATCATTCGCTGCCATTTCAGCCACTTCCAGTGAGATGCCACCACCAGACACATGTCCCCCTCCCCTCCATTGTCAGTCTTCCACAGGGACCGTTCCCTCCAGGACGCACTGGTCCATTCTTCCTTCACACCCAACAACCCCACCCCCCTCACCACGGCACTTTCCCCTGCAACCGCCAAAGGTGTAACACCTGCCCATTTACCTCCTCCCTCCATTATCCAAGGGCCCAAACATACCGTCCAGGTGAAGCAGCACTTTACCTGCATGTCTCACAATCTAATCTACTGCATTTGCTGCTCACAATGTGGTCTCCTCTACAATGGGGAAAGAAAGCATAGACTAGGCGACAGCTTCACAGAACACCTATGTTCTGTCAGAAAAAAAACCCTGAGCTTCCAGTGACCTGCCAGTTTAACACACCACCCTGTTCCCTGGCCAATATCTCTGATTCAGGCTTGCTGCAGTGTTCCAGTGAAGCTCAGTACAAGCTGGAAGAACAGCACCTCATTTACAGCCTCGGGATCCTGCAGACCTCCGGACTCCATATAGGAGTTCAATAATTTTAGGGTCTGAACTCCCCCATGACCTTACCCCAACTCCCCAACACAACAGGCCTGCCATTACAGTCTGTCATTACACACTATTGTGAGCGACTAACATTCTCCATTAACAGCTGTTGTCCCTCCCAGCCAGATCGTTATCCATTCCTTTGTCTGTCCCATTGTTTTTCTCTCTCTTTCGGCTCTATCCCCACCTGTGGGTTACTCCTTACCCCCTCCCCCAACCTTACTTTCTGCCTATAAAGCAACATTTTTTTAGCTACCACAGTTCTGAGGATGAGACACATGACCCAAAAGGTTAACCCTGATTTCTCTGCACGGATGCTACCTGACCTGCTGAGCTTTTCTGACGATTTCTGTTTTTGTCTCTGATTTACAGCATCTGCAGTTCTTTCCGTTTTAATTTAGTAAAAACATAAGTGTTTAGTATATTGTTCTTGTTTTTGTGTTTACTGCTGCTGTTTACAAAAAAAAAGCACGGAATTTCTAAACCAGTTAATCCATCTGTCAAGGTCTATACCATCTTCCAACCCCATTTTAAAGGCCAAGTTATTTATATAAACTTGAAAGGGTACAGAAAACATTTACAAGAATATTGCCAAGGTTGGAGGGTTTGAGCTATAAGGAGAGGCTGAATAGATTGAGGTTGATTTCCCTGGAGAGTCGGGGGCTGAGGGGTGACCTTATCGAGATTTATAAAATCATAAGGGGTGTGGATAGGGGAAATAGTCATGGTCTTGTCCCCAGGGAGGTGAGTCCAAAACTAGAGGGCATAGGTTTAAGGTGAGAGGGGAAAGATTTAAAAGAGGGGCAACATTTTCATGCAGAGGGTGGTGAGTGTATGCAATGATGCCAGAGGAAGTGGTGGAGGCTGGTACAGTTTCAACATTTAAAAGGCATCTGGACGGGATAAATATATAGGAAGGGTTTAGAGTGATATGGGCCAAATGCTGGCAAATGGAATTAGATTAATTTAGAATATCTGGTCAGCATGGACAGGTTGAACCGAAGGGTCTGTGCTGTACATCTCTATGACAAGAGAATCAGTTGCTTTGTGGGGAGGAGGGAAGAGAATCACAGCATTGTTGGGGAGAATGGGGGTGGGAATAGGTGGAACTGCAGAAAGGTTCAATGTGAATGGATTTGAAAATGAGGATGAGCATTGTCAAATGATGATTGCAGATGCCAATAAGCTGGGTGGCAGTGTGTGCTGTGAGGAGGATACTAAGAGCCTGCAGGGTGACTTGAACAGGCTGGCTGAGTCAGCAAGTATTTGGCAAATGCAACATAATGTGGACAAATGTGAGATTATCCATTTGGGCTGCAAAGACAGGAAGGCAGATTATTATCTGAATGGTGGCGGTTTAGGAAAAGATGAGGTGTAGTGAGACCTGGGTGTCATGGTGGAACAATCGCTGAGCATTGGCATGCAGGTGCAGCAGGCAATGGGGCATGCAGGCCTTCATAGCTAGAGGATGAGAGTATTGGAGTAGGGATGTCTTGCTGCAGGTATACAGGGGCCTTGATGAGGCCACACCTTGAGCATTGTGTGCAGTTTTGCCCTCCTAGTCTGAAAGACATTCTTGCTATTGAGGGAGTCCAGTGAAGGGTCTCCAGACTGATTCCCAGAATGGCAGGACTGACATATGAGGAAAGGCTGGATTGACTGGGCTTGTACTCACTGGAATTTAGAAAAATGTTGGGGGATCTCATAGAAACTTCTAAAATCCTAATGGAACTGAGCAGGCTAGATGCAGGAAGAATGTTCCTGATGTTGGGGAAGTCCAGAATGCAGGGTCCCAGTCTAAGAATAAGGGGTAAGCCCTTCAGAACTGAGATGAAGAAGAATTTCTTCACTCCAAGTTGTGAACCATGGAATCCTCTCCCACAGGAAAGAATTGGAGCCAGTTCATTAAATGTATTCAAGAGGGAGCTGGATGTAGCCCTTGCAGCGAAACAGATCAAGGGGTGTGGAGAGTGGGCGGGAGTGGGATACTGAAGTTGCTTGATCAGCCATGATAGTATTGAATGGTGGTGCAGGCTCAAAGGGCTGAATGGCCTGCTCCTGCTCCTATTTTCAATGTTTCTGTTTGATATTGCTGGATTGGAAGGCCGTGTATCTCAGTGTGAAGGTGAATGGGACTTGGTGAGAGTTAGGTTGTGGGCAGCTGAGTATGAGATAAGCTGAGGTTTGTGGAGAGTGAATGACAGGACAGTGGATGATCTGCTCACAAAAGCCTTGTAGGTTCTTGACAGGATAACCAAGTTACCATCTGACTTCCATTGCCATCTATATGAAAGCGGTGGCAGGGAAAATAAAGAACTGATTGTCTCAATCACTGTTTTTAACTTGCTTTCCCACAGAAAAGAGAGGGAATTCTGCAGTCTCGGCATATCCAAGAAGAAATCACTGGCAATACTGAGTATGTAAACATAGTCCTTCTATAATCGAACACAGATGTTAGAGTTTGACACTTGATTGCTAATCTGTGTTTTGTTAAGTGTATGAGGAGCTCGGCAGTTTTAGCAATAGCCAAGGAAAATAGAGCTGCCAGTACTCAAAATCTCACAGTAAATCAAAACATCTCCGAAAGGAAAGCTGCTGAGAATGAAAACCTTTCAAAACATCCAGTAATTCCCAGAAAAGTTATCCCAAGAGTTCTTCGGCAGGGTATTTTTAGGCTGTCTCTCAGTTTGCTTCCTCCCCACCCCTGTCTCACCGCATGGTCACCAAAACGTTGTGCATTTTCCTCCCAAGAAGTTGATTTATTTTAATTTTGTGTCATGAAATGTAAAAATGGCTCTTGATTCTGCTTTTGCTGGTTTGACCCCACGTGAACTACAAGCCGAAGGAAAGAGTTAGTGGAGGAGTTGCCGTCTTGAACCACTGCAGTATGTGTGGTGTATGTATGTTCATGGTACTGTTAGGGATGGAGTTCTAGGAACATGACCCACTTATTGGGATATAGCTTTTGGATGCATGCTTAGTGCTACTCCTCGACACCAATTGAGCATACTCCCATTGGGACCTGTGCATCCAAGTTTGAACAGGCGCAATTGTTCTGTTTAAAGCAAGGAGTTTAAAGGGAGAGAAAAGTGTTCAAAATTATGAAGACGTTGATTGCTAAATACCTGGTTTCTACCAGTACAGGATTGATAACTAGAGTACATGGACTTGGAATTGGCAAAATATGCAGAGGAGAAGATGAGCAGAAATGTTTTTTCCTACAATGACTGGGAATATTCTGACCGAAAGCAAAGTAACTTTCAAAAGAGGATTGGCGGAAAACTGGCAAAGGAAAGTTTATGGCTGTGGAGAAAGCTGCCCTGCTGTAATGAGACAGTTCTTTCATTGAACTACACCAGCTGCAAGAGGCTGAGTGGCTTCCTCCTGTGCTGTATGGTCCTATCATGAAGTCCACAGAAGTAATTTAAAACTGCACCTATGTGGCACTTCCATGCAATTTACTTTGATCAAAATATGTTGGGCTGACAACCATGTCAAACCTCAAGCTGACAAACTGGGCATGGCAAGCCTACTAATAACATGTCACACCCTCTGCCTCAACTGCCTTTTAATATTGGAGAGGATTCGCATGTTTGAGCTGGGTTCATATGTAGACTGTCTAATAGGATTGGGATTGGCATGTGGAGGTACCGGTGTTGCACTGGGGTGGGCAAGGTCAGAAGTTACACAATGCCAGGTTATAGTCCAACAGGTTTATTTACAATCACAAGCTTTCAGAGCGCTGCTCCTTCGTCATAAGGATACAGCGGTTACAAAAGCAAGTCAGAGGCTAGGAATACCGTAGTGAGGAACTCACCTCCGAAACTCTGAAGCTTGGTCACCATCTACAAGCCACAAGTCAGGAGTGTGATTGAATGCTGTCCACTTGCCTGGATGGGTGCAGCTCTAACATCATTCAAGAAGCTTGACACCATCCAGGCCAAAGAGTCCACTTGATTGGCACCACATCCACAACCATCCAATCCCTCCAATCCCTCCACCACCCACACTCAGTAGCAGCAGTGTGTATTTATAACCAAGATGCACAGCAGAAATTCACCAAAAATCTTTAGACGACACCTTCCAAACTCGTGACCACTTCCATTGAGGAGGACAAAGTTCAGGAGATACATGGGACCACTCGCCTGCAAAATCCCTTCCACGTCACTCACCATCCTGACTCGGAAACATATTACCATTCCTTCACTGTCACTGGATCAAAATCCTGGAATTCTCTCCCCAAGGGCATTGTAGATCATTCTGGTATGGGTTTGCAGTTCGAAGATATCAGTGTCAATCTGCAAGGATCATAGAGAGTGAGTGAGAGGTAGTTAGTCTCTACTGTTTACCGTTAAGATTGTAGGCAGGCACTCATACTAGATTCAAAAGATCATAGAGTCCTACAGCACGGAGACAGACTCTGTGACCCAAACTGATCCATACTGATAAAAATGTCCACCCACACTAACCCCATTTCCCTGCACTTGGCTCGTATCCTTCTAAACCTTTCTCATTCATGCATTTGTCCAAATGCCTTTTAAATGTTGTTAGTCTACCCACCTCAACAACTTCCACTGGCAACTCATTCCAAATGCGTACCACCCTCTGTGTAAAAAATGTTGCCCCTCAGGTTTCCTTTTATTCTTTCCCCTCTAACCTTAAACTGTTGTCCTCTAGTCCTCGATTCCCTAACCCTGAGAAAAAGACAGTGCATTCACTCTGTCCATGCCTTTCATGATCTTATACACCTCTCTCAGATCCCCCCTCAGTCTCATATGCTCTAAAGAGAAAAGTCCTAGCTTGTTCAATCTTTCCCTGTAACTCAGCCTGCTGCGTCCTGGCAACATCCTTGTAAATTTCATCTGCGGTGTTTACAATTTAATAACATCCTTCCTATAGCAAGGTGACCAAAACGAAACACAATACTTCAAGTGTGGCCTCACCAATGTCCTGTACAACTGCAACACAACTTCCCAACTTCTATACTCAATGCCCTGACTGACAAAGTGCTAAAAGCCTTCTTCACTGCCCTGTCTACCTGTGACTCCACTTTTAAAGAACCATGCACCTGAACTCCGAGATACCTCTGTTCCACGACACTCCTTAAGGCCCTACCATTCACCATGAAACTCCTACCATGATTTGACTTTTCAAAATGCAAGACATCACATTTGCCTACATTAAACTTCAGTTGCCATTTCTCGGCCCACTGCCCCAGCTGATCAAGGTCTTGCTACAATTTCTTATAACCTTGCTCACTGTCCACAATAACATCTGTTTTAGTGTCATCTGCAAACTTACTAATCATGCCTTGTACATTTTCATCCAAATTATTGATATAGATAACAAACAGCAATGGGCCCAGCACCAAACCCTGAGGCACTCCACTAGTCACAGGCCTCCAGTCTGACAAGCATCCTTCCACTATTACCCTCTGCTTCCTACCATCAAGCCAATTGTGTATCTAATTTGCCAGACCCCCTGGATTCCATCCAGTGTAACCTTTCAGAACAGCCTATCATTTAGAACCTTATCAAAGGCCTTATTGAAATCCACATAGACTATGCCTACCACCCTGCCCTCATCAACCTTCCTGGTCACATCATCAAAGAACTCTAACAAATTGTGAGACATGATCTCCCATGCACAAAGCTATGCTGACTGTTCCTAATCAAACCCTGTCTTTCCAAATGCATGCGTATTTTATCTCTCAGAATCCTTTCAAGTAGCTTACCCACCACAGTTATTAGTTTTACTGCTCTATTGTTCCCAGGTTTTTCTTTGCAGCCTTGAATAAGTGCACAATATTTGCTACCCCAATCTTCCAGGACCTCACCCATGCCTAACAATGATGCAAAAATATCAGGCAGGGTCTCTGCAATTTCTTCTCTGGCTTGTTACAATGTTCTTGAATATATCTGGTCAGGACCATGAGTTTTATCCACTTTCATACATTCTAATACATCCACCTTCATACATTCTAATACATCCACCACCACCTCTACTGTGATATGGATTGTCCCCAATATATGACCGCTAACTTCCCCAAGTTCCCAAGTCTTCATGTCTTTCTCCACAGTAAACACAGCGGAGAAATATTCATTAAGGACCTCACCGATTTCCTGTAGTTCTACACATACATGTCCGCTTTGGTCCTTGAGGGGTCCTATTCTGACTCTACTTATTCTTTTTTTCTTTAATATACTTAAAGAACCTCTTTGGATTCACCTTTATCTTTTCAACCACGGCTATTTCATGCCCCTTTTTGCCTTCCTGATTTTCTTCTTCAGTAAACTCCTGTATTCCCTATATACCTCCAGGGATTCCCTTGCTCCCAGCTGCCTATACCTGAGCCGTACCTTCCTCTTTTCTGGTCAAAGCCTCAGTATCTCTTGTCATCCGGGGTTCCCTATTACTGCCCACCTTACCCTTCACCCTCACGGGAACATATAGACCTTGAACTCCTGCTATCTCACTTGCTGGGGGTCCCTTTGCCTGCAAACAAACTACTCCAGTCAACCCCTGCACACTCCTGTCTAATTCCAATAAAATTTACCTTGCCCCAATTTAGAACTTGAACCTGTTTTCTCCCTCTCCATAACTTTTAAAATTAATAATCAAGTTGGGAGGAATTAAGCCATTCTAGAAGATTGGTGGCTCTGTGAAAGGAGAGCTCTCTTGTTAATTTTCATCATGTAAGTCAGTTTGGGAATTAAAAGTTACTTATCTGGAAAAAGAAACAAGCCAGTGGAAACCTCAAACTGTTTCCTGGAAAATGAGGTGTCCACTGAGGGGATAAGTGGAACTTTTGGTAATTTCAAAACTTCAATGCGGTGTAGTTTCTATTGTTTACAGTACA
This sequence comes from Chiloscyllium plagiosum, assembly GCF_037043375.1. NCBI lineage: Eukaryota > Metazoa > Chordata > Chondrichthyes > Orectolobiformes > Hemiscylliidae > Chiloscyllium > Chiloscyllium plagiosum. The sequence continues at coordinate 32,187,996 of NW_028270156.1, read as the reverse complement.
AGTCACCTACTGGATAGTGTTAGTTAAGTTTTCTTTTGGTTTGTTTATTATAGTAAGAACTTTGTCAAGTGATTTTTTTCCAGTCAAGTTGCTGGATATTCAATTCCTTTTTTAAATTATTTTTGATTTCTTTGGGGATTATGAAACTCTGCACAGCTCGAATACTGCCCTTCAAATGTTAAGCTGAGTGCCTGTATTCTTGACTCAGTGGACATGGTGGACCTCATCTCATCTCATTGTGCCACATGAAGGCGGTGGTGAGTTTCCTTCTTGAACTGTTGCAGTCTGTATTGTGTGAGTTCACACAGTGTGCTGCTATCAGGGAGAGTTCCAGCACTTCCACTGAACAATAATGAAGGAAGTCAAGTCGATTCTTTAGATTAGATTACTTACAGTGTGGAAACGGGCCCTTCGGCCCAACAAGTCCACACTGACCCGCCAAAGCACAACCCACCCAGACCCATTCCCCAACATTTTACCCCTTCACCTAACACTACGGGCAATTTAGCATGGCCAATCCACCTAACCTGCACATTTTTGGACTGTGGGAGGAAACTGAAGCACCCGGAGGAAACCCACGCAGACACTGGGAGAATGTGGAAACTCCACACAGTCAGTTGCCTGAGGCGGGAATTGAACCCGGGTCTCTGGCGCTGTGAGGCAGCAGTGCTAGCCACCGTGCCACCCATGTGTAAGGCTTGAATGTATTTTTGCATCTCCACTTAGGAAATGCGAAATAAAAATTATTTCTAATATATGTTTTATGTTTAATTGCAGAGCTTTGTCAGGGAGACATGGTAAGTGTCCCATGAATTTCTAAATAGCCTTTGGGCTGTTGAGTTATGCATTTTTGCTTTTTTTGGGTACATTTCCACAATTTTTGTCAGGATTATTGTTCTAAGTTGCTTGACTTTGCATTCTGCCAAATCCTCAGCATCAATTCCCACTGATCCTGTGTCCCAAAAGGCAGAATAAAAAGAGCTCAGTAAATCCCAGCTCTCAGCTTCACTCCACAAAGTTAATGCGACATGTGAAAAGTGCTCAGGGTGTGTGGGGTAAAGGGTTAATTATACGTTCAGTCTAGGACTAGTTACTGAGCATAAACAAAAGCAGTTATGTCATGTTGATTTCAGAACACATGGAAGTGGATCCTGAATCTGTAAGTTTCCAGAAAGATGTCCTTTCTCATCTTCTCTTCTCTCGAGTTAGGTTTAATAAAACTTGTTAATGTTCACTCACAAGAGTGTAGACCTGAATTTATTGCAGGGCTGTGTGCTCGTCTTGCTTCTAAATCTGGAGGGAATCCGATATTGGGTTTTAGGAGGTTGAAGTAATCTCATTAAAATGGGAAGTAGAGTAGGTGCAGAGAAACTATTTACTCTAGTGGGGAAGTCTAGAATAAGTGTATAGAACTTTTAAAGTTATTCCATGCTGGACTAATGTGAGAAAGTAGTTATTTACAAAGGGCTGCGGAAATCAACTAAAAACCAAGTTCTAAAGAATTGTATTGGACTCAAAACATTACCTCTCTCCCTCCATAGAAGCTGCTGCATTTCCCTGGCAACTTTGTATTTATGTGGAAATCAACCTATCAGTCTTACTCTCCGAGAAAATACCCTTAAAACGTACCTCTTTTCACTAGGTTTGATCACCTGTCCTAATGTCTCCTCTCACCCGTTTCAGGGCCAGATTCTGCCTGATCTGTGCTCCTGTGAAATGTCTTCAGTTGTATTGGATATTTCAGATACAAAAGGGAATTTTCAATGTTTTGTGATTTTTACAATCTTGCCTGCTTGCCCCAGGTCTAACTCTATTCAACCTCTTTCAGAACGGGATGCTTTTGACACTCTGTTTGATCACGCGCCAGACAAACTCAACGTTGTTAAAAAGGTTTGATATAATTTTGTCTGTTTCTTGTGTGAACTGTTATGATTTTCATGCAGTTATAAGTTGAGACTGGGAGGGCTGAGTACTCACCAAATAAAATACTTCATTCAATAATTTGGTGAATACCTGCAATGGATTCATGACATTCTATGAATGTGGGAATCAATCTCTTAAGTCTCCAAGAACTCAGTCCAATTTATTTGCAATCTTTCTCACCCACTGGGTTGTCCTATTTACATTTTCGTGCAATTGGAGCTAAATGTTCAATTTTGACAAGGTATTGCACCAAAGCCATCAAGCTTGAGTCTAGTCCCACCTAATACATACATACACACATGCAGTCTCAAACATGCAGTCTCAAACACGCCGAAGCAGATGTTTGTGTGCATCTTCATTTGTTCACTCAAACACACATGGAACGTGCAGACATCAGTGCACAAGTACTCACGCACACATGTCCCGAAATACACATATTCATACATAAATATATATGTTGATGAATTCTCCCTAACCTGAGACAACACCCTCACCGCTGTAGCACTGAAGTTAAAAATATTGATTGAGTCTGTCATCCCCAGTAAAGGTTTTAGGAAGTCTTGTGTCAGTTTGGTGGGTTAGACCCCTAACAATCAAGAAATTGAGATTTCAAATCCCAACTTTGCAGCTCAAGTTCTTAATTCAACTTCATCCTAAAATCTGAATATCATACATTGCAGATGTTAGTAAAAGTGACAATGAAGCTGTTGGTTTGTGTTGAATAATTAACTAATCCGTTCCCATTAACTGAGTCCCTTTAGGGTACTAAACTTGTGATTCTTAGCTGGACTGCATCCATGTGTAATTCCATACCCAGTGAATTGACACAGCAAGGGTCATCGAGACTTGAAACGTTAGCTTGCTTTCTCTCCATGGATGCTGCCTGTTTTCCAGTATCTTTTGTTTTCAGCAAACTTTCAGATGTGTGAAATCTGTTGCTCAACAGTGTAAAAAGGAGACTTACTCCTGCATGGGAAACCTTTTGACCTCAGGATGTTATAAGGTGCTTTACAGAAAAAGAAACAGCAATGTGATATTGTGTAGGTTGTCTGTTTGTAATTGTTAGATTGGGGATGACCAGGCTACAGATATGCAGCCTGGGAGGCACTGCTTAGATACTTGGTTCCTCTGTCTTTGCCACTTCTATCTATCTCCAGTGGCTGTAGATGTTGTGGATCTTGTCTCTCAGTTCGATGTATTTTACTGAGTCACCTCCAGCGTGACAATGGGATTAAAATTGAATGAGTGGAACTACCTGTTTTGAAACTCTTTGTTTCCTATCTACAGACACTGATCACATTTGTGAATAAACATCTGAACAAATTAAACCTGGAAGTTACAGAATTAGAGACACAGGTAAGTGGAATGTTGAACTCTCAGGACAGATTGCATTAGAGTAACACATTAGGCAGAAGAGGTATTTGATGGCAACACGAGTTTGGGCCTCCTGTAGTTTTCTTATTGATAGAAGCAATTACTTTGATAAGAGAGGGGAAAGATTTAAAGAGAGGGACAACTTTTTCACACAGAGGGTGGTACGTGTATGGAATGAGCTGCCAGGGGACATGGTGGAGGCTGGTACAATTGCAATATTTAAAAGGCATCGGGATGGGTATATGAATAGGAAGGGTTTAGATGGATATGGACCAAATGCTGGCAAATGGGATTAGATTAATTTAGGATAGCTGGTCGGCATGGATGAGTTGGACCGAAGGGTCTGTTTCCTTGCTGTATATCTCTATGACAGGAAGAGCTCATAACCTCTGATGGAACATATAAGAACTCAGTGAGGTGCTGCTGTGGGATCCACCAATGCAGGACACTGCTAACCTGGATATTGCATCTACTGATGCATGGAGCTACAATATGAATCTCTCTATTTGCTAAGTCTGACCTCCGCATTGTCCCCCAGAACCCTGTCCCAGTCTGTCACCACCAGCCAGCGCATGGGTCACGATCCATTTGGAATCCTGGTTCAGCTCCGGTCAGTGAGCTCGGGGACAGAGTCAGTCAGTGAAGATCTGAATGGAATCACATGATCAAAAGGTTACGGAGACTTGAGCACACAAACCAAGCTGACACTCAGGCTGCCAAGGTGCCATCTTGAGAATGGTACATGAAACTGATTTCCAGTCTGCCCACAAAGGTAGACATAATCACTGAGCCACCGTGGGGCGGCATGGTGGCTCAGCAGTTAGCACTGCTGCCTCACAGCAGCCAGGGTCCCGGGTTTGATTCCTGCCTTGGGTGACTTTCTGGGTGTGGAGTTTGCACATTCTCCTTGTGTCTGCGTGGGTTTCCTCCAGGAGCTCTGGATTCCTTCCACAATCCAAAGATGTACAGGTCAGGTGAAATAGCCATGCTAAATTGCTCATAGTGTTAGGTGCGTTAGTCAGAGGGAAATGGGTCAGGGTTTAATCATTGCCTCATTGCTGTTTTGTGGGAGAAGGCTCAGCCAGTTGACTGTAGCCATTCACAGTGTTACATACTGATCAGCAGTGACGGTAATAAACCCAAACAGAAATTGTTGGAAAAACTCAGCAAGTCTGAAGAAAGGTGACTGGAGCCAAATGTTAACTTTGTTTTATCTACACAGACGCTGCTGGACCTGTTGAGTTTTTCCAGTAATTTTTGTTTCTGATTTCCAGCATCCACAGTTTTTTGGTTTGAGCAGTGAGAGTATTTTGTTGAGACAGCCTGAAGTTGCTGCATCAGTGAAAGTTTATTTTTTACATTTAAGTCATTCCATTGGTTGGATGATTAACAAACAGTTTCCACTTATTTCCATTTTAATTTAGTGGATTGTTTTTCGGATGAGCGAACTGACCATGGCACCATGATGTAGGAAGCCAATCAAGAGAGGGGAATAAGAAGGAATGCAGTAATAGGGGACAGTATAGTGAGAGGGGAGTGACACTGTTTTTTGTGAAAAAGCTATACTACCTGCCCAGTGTCAGGGCTCAGGATATTTGCTCAGGGCTGGAGAGGAAACTGAAATGGGATGGGGAAGATCCAGCCTTCTTGTTCCATGGAGGTAACAATGATATCGGCAGGACAAGAAAGGATGTTCTGCAAAGGTCAGTATGTGGAGTAGGCACCAAATTCAGAAATAGACCCACAAAGCTCAGAGTCTGTGCATCATCATCTGAATCGCACGCAAACTGTTAGACGGCAAATCAGACTACAGAGATAAATGTGGCTTAAAAGCCTGCTGTGGGAGAAGTGAACTCTGGTTTGTGGGGCTCTGGCATCAGTACTGGGGAAAATGGAATCTATACTGCTGGAACAGTCTTTATCTGAACGATACTGGGGCCAGTGATCTTGCCAAATTCCTAACCGGGGAAGTAGAAAGGATTTCAAATTAAATAGTGTGTGCAAGGGATCAAATTGGGAAAGATGGTGGTAAATGGGCGAAGAGTCAATTAGAAAGGTATTAATATGGGAACAGGAAGGGGTAGGGAGGACAAATCCAAGAGTCAACTGACAGATGAGACTAGAATTTATGAAAAGAGTAAATGGATAAAACTGAAAGTGTGTATCTAAATGGATGTAGCATTTGAAACAAAACAGGGAAACTGAGGACATAAATAGAAATTAATATGTTTGATCTGGTTGCCTTTGCAGAGTCAGGGCTGCAGGATGTCATGGATTTGGCCCTGATTTTGAAGGATATAGGACAATAAGGAATGAGAGGAAACCAAGAAAAGGTGGGGAGTGACAATGCTAGTTAATTGTTATTAGTGCAATTAAGAGGGATGACCTCAGCACAGGATATTTAGATATGGAACCAATTTGTGTAAATGATAAAGAAGTCACTGTCTGTCTGGAGTTTGCACATTGTCCCCATCTCTGCATGAGTTTCGTCCCACAGTCCAAAGCTGTGCAGATTAGGTGGATTAGATGTGGAAATGCAGGGTTACGGGGATGTTGGCTGGGATGCTGTTCAGAGGGTAGATGTGGTCTCAATAGGCTGAATGTTCTGCTTCCACCAGTAGGGACCCTATGATTCTGTCCTCTTTAGTAATAGCTTCTAATATTTTGCCTGTGACAGATCTTAATTAACTTGTAGTTTCCTGCCTCTTGTCTCCTTCCTTTTGTAATAAAGGAGCTACATTCACTACCTTCCAAACTATTGGGACTTTTCCAGAGTCAAGTCAGTTCTGAAACATTAAAACCAGTGCATCAACCATCTCACTTGTGACTTAAGATCCTCGGATTAAGGCCATCAGGAGCCAGAACCAGTCAGCTCATAGCTCCAACAATTTACTCAGTATAACTTATCTGGCAATTGTGATTTTCTGGAGTTTATCCCTCCTTCCATTTTCTGAATTGTTGCTGCTCTAGAGTGTTACTTTATCCTCTAGGGTGAAGACTGATGCAAAATATCTGGTCAATTCATCTGCTATTAGCAGGATGGAATCAAACCCAGGTCCCTGGCACTGTGAGGCAGCAGTGCTAACCACTGAGCCACCCGAAGTTATAACTGTTCTGGAAAAGGGTCACTGGACTTGAGATATTAACTCTGCTTTCTCTGCAAAGATATTGTCAAACCTGCTGAGTTTCTTCAGCAATTTCTGCTTTGTGAGCGATTTCCAGCATCTGCAGTTCTTTATCTTACTTTACTAACTAAGTTGCAGCAAGATACATGAGGTTCAAGGTTATCAGACAGAGTCAGTATGCTTTTGTGAAAGGGAAACTGTTTGACCAATCTGTTGGAGTTTTTTGAGGAGACACCAGGTGCTTTGGATAAGGGGGAACTGGTGGGTGTATTGTACGTAAATTTCCAAGAGGCATTTGATAAGGTGGCCATCCAAGATTATTGTGGAAAGTAAAAATTTTGTGTACTGGGTAGCATACTGGAATGGATTGACTGACCAACAGGAAGCAGAGATTCGGTATAAGTGAGGCTTTTTCAGGCTGGCAAAGTATCAGGCGGTGTGCCACAGGTATTAGTAGTGGGACCTCAACTGTTTATGATTTGTATAAATGCCTTAGAGGAAGGGATGGTTGGTTGCCAAATTTGCTGCTGTGGTAAAGATAGGTTAAGTGATTGGGCAAATATTCAGCAAATGAAATACAAGTGGAAAAATGTGAAATTGTTCTTTTTATCAGAAAGAATAAAAAGGCATACTATCAAAATGGTGAGAGATTGCAGACCTCTGATGCAGAGGGATATGGTTTATAAAAGGTAATTATGCAGGTCCAGAAACTAATTAGGAAAGCTAGTAAAACATTATCGTTCATCACATTGGGAATTGTCTATAAAAGTAGGGAGATTACGTCTCAATCGTACAGGGAACTTGTGAGACGTAATCCGGAGAATTGTGCACAGTATTGGTCACCTTATTTAAGGCAGTTGGAGGCAGTTCAGAGGAGGTTTATCAGATTGACTCCTGGAATGAATAGGTTGATTTATGAGGAATGGTTGGACAGACTAGGCTTGTATTTTCTGGAACTTGAAAGAGTGAGAAATGGCTGAGTAGGCTGGGGCTATTTTCCCTGGAGCGTCGGAGGTTGAGGATTGATGTAATAAGAGATTTATAAAATCATAGATAGAATAAACAGACAAGGTCTTTTTTCTAGGGTGGGGGAGTCCAGAACTAGAGGGTATAGGTTCAAGGTGAGAGGGGATAGATATAAAAGAGACCTGAGGGGCAGCTTTGTCACGCAGAGGGTGGTGCGTGTATAGAATGAGGCACGGTGGCTCAGTGGTTAGCACTGCAGCCTCACAGCGCCAGGGTTCAATTCCCGCATTGGGCAACTGTCTGTGTGGAGATTGCACATTCTCCCCATGTCTGCGTGGATTTCCTCCGGGTGTTCCGGTTTCCTCCCACAGTCCAAAGATTGCAGGTCAGGTGAATTGGCCATGCTAAATTGCCCGTAGTGTTAGGTGCAGGAGTAAATGTAGGGGAATGGGTCTGGGTGGGTTGCTCTTCAGAGGGTCGGTGTGGACTTGTTGGGCCGAAGGGCCTGTTTCCACACTGTAGCTAATCTAATTTAATCTAATGAGCTACCAGAGGAAGTGGTGGAGGCTGGTACAAAAACAGCATTTAAAAGGCATCTGGATGGGTAGATGAATAGGAAGGGTTTAGAAGGATATGGGCCAAGTGCTCACATATAGGACCAGATTAGGTTAGGATATCTGTTTGGCATGGACGAATTGGACTGAATGGTCTGTTTCTGTGCTGTATATCTCTATGACTCTATGACTTGATTGAAATATATAAAATCCAGAAAATCATGACAGCGTAGGTAAGGAGTGGATGTTTTCTTTCATGGAACAATCTGGAACAAGAGTCATTGTTTAAGAATCAGGGGTCACCATTTAAATGAAGAGAACATATTCTCTCAGAATTTTCAGTCCTTGTAACTCTCATCCTGAAAATGTAGTGGAAACAGAGCGCTTGAATATTTTTAAGGCAGAGTTTAATAGATTCTTGTTAAGCAAGGGGAGGAAAGATTTACCAAGCATGGTTGAGAATGAGAGTTTGAGGTTAGAAAGAGATCAGTCATGATCTTGTTGAATGACAGAGCAAGTTTGAGAGGCTGGCCCTTTCTTGTTCCTGATTTGTATGATGTCCATTTTTTTCTCAGTAACTATTGCCCATCCTATAATTTCGTGACAATCTTGGAATGAGGAGTGTAGTCATCTTTTGGCCAGAAGGGTTAATTTCCTGATGAGCGTAATAGAATCAGTTTGTGTTTTATGACGTTTTTTCTTAGCAAATTTAATTTATTAAAGAAACTTACTCTGAATGCACAACCTCTGGTTTGGTCCCAGAGCTGACTACATTTATCACACTGGCAGCTACAGCGTGGATGAAACTGCATCTTTGCATAATGATATTTTCAATAGCCCTGCTTATCATAAACTTAGAGCAGAGAAACATTTGGACAGCTAGTTTATGTACCACACAAGCATCTTCCCACTTAATTTCATCTCACCCAGTCAATCTCCCACTCCGGACCTTTCTCCCCCCCCAGTTATCCTGTTGTATCTGCGTTATTCAACTCAACCAGTCCTTGATAGTTCGCTTTCTGATTACTCTCTGGTTATAGGAGTGTCCTCTGAATTCATGATTGGCTTTATTAGTGATCACCTTATATTTATGGCCCTCATTTCACAGATTTTGGCTTCCTTCACTTGTGAAAATGTTTTCTCCATATTACCCTTTCTTAATCTTAAAGATGTCGATCAGGTCACCCTTAAGTTTTCAGTTTTCTGCAGAAAAGAACTTTACTCTGTCCCTCCTTTCGTGATGGTTCAGACTCCTCAACCTTTTCTCATGCCTTCTCCAGTACTTTTTCTTTTTAATAAAACAGAGACCAATGTACGTGGTACTTCGGGTATCAAGCAAACCATGCTGGTTGTAAGACTTTTGGAAGTTTTTCTGAGTCACATGACTCGAGGTGTACCACAGTGGTCGGATATGGCATTTATCATCTCGAAATTCCATTGTTTTGAAAAAGTTGATTATCATTTCAATTCAACCTTAATGTGGGAGTCCCAGACAGGTCCAACATTTATTGCCCATCCCGAATGTCCCTTTGAGAAAGTCCTAACAGATGAGGTGTCTCTTTGATCTTATATTGGTGATAATGGTGGGGTCCATCTTTGATGTGTTTTCATTGTTTGATGTTTCCTAACATGTGCACATGTCTTGACTAAACCCTCCCTTGCAGTTTGCAGATGGTGTCTACTTGGTGCTGCTCATGGGACTTGTCGGGAACTATTTTATACCGTTGCACAACTTCTTTCTCACCCCAGACAGCTTTGAACACAAGGTAAGTATTTATTCTGTAGTAAATGTCTTTGACTGTTTGGAAAAGAAACTGAAAGAACCTGATCATAAGCTTGAAAAGAGGCTGAATTTGTCTTTTTCTCTTTTATTGGACCAAGAGGATGTGCAGCAATGTTCCACCCTTGAGCCACTTCCTGTTTATCCTCTGGCTCTGCAAGTGCCCTACTCTGACCAAAACCTAAATGCTTTTTGCCTTATGCTCAATGCCTGATTGAGCTGACCACTTTTAAAGTAAGAAATAGGGACAGGAGTAGACCATTCAGCCCATCATGTCTACTTCACCATTTCATATGATATCAGCTGGTCTTCTCTCCTGAACTCCACCTGCCTATTGTATCATGAAATCCTTAGGTTTTGGGGCATTAAGCGAATCAATCAACCTCAGCCTTGAAGGGACATTACTTAGGCCTTGTCAGCAAATGCTCAACTGTGGGTTCAACATGGCATGCTGTGATTATGTTGGAGAGGGGCATAAAGCATTTACTCTGTTTGCAGAGTGTGACAATGGGGAAAGAAGCAAAATCTGATTTGGTTTTTTGGACCTGCTAATTGAAATTTATTCCAGCCAGCAGCAATGATTAAAGAGAACTAATGTTTCATAAGTTTATGCCAATTGTATGATTTGGATTAAAATGTAGCACGTGCAAAACACATTACTTTTAATCCAGAACCCATACTACCCTTCATTTGTTTCAAATTCACCTTAAAACAGTCTGAAGAGTTGAGGTTATTGTTAGTCATGGGACTGAAATTAAACCTAGTGGGGAGAGATATAGGCTGGGTGCTGGCAGGTGGGACTAAATATTGTTGGGATATCTGGTCGGCATGGACGGGTTGGACCGAAGGGTCTGTTTCTGTGCTGTACATCTCTATGACTGTGACCAAAGCCTGTTGATTTCTTGCCCTTTCCTCACTCGCTCCAACAGGTCCATAACGTGTCCTTCGCATTTGAACTGATGCAGGATGGAGGTTTGGAGAAACCAAAACCTCGATCAGAAGGTGTGTACGACAACATTTCCAACTCATTGTAAACCTTATGCATGGTATTATCTCTGTGAACCCCTCTCTCTGTTCGACCTAGTTTATAATTATAAAGCTCTAGTTCTCACAAAATTAAACAACTGGCAAAAGAAACAGAGAAGAGGAGAGGGGGAAAAGAAGTAACTCTGTAGCTGTGTGGAATGCTGTGCCTACAAGAGAAGCAGATTTTGTCAGGAATTTCATACATACTTGAAGGGAGAGAATTCTCAGAATGATGAGGAAAGAGCAAGGAGTTAGGACTAATTGGATGGTCTTTCAAAGAGCAAAAGATACAATGGAATAAATGGGGCCTTTTTATTCTACTATGTTAGCTGACTGTTCACTTCTTCTCTCTCGCTCCCTCTCTCTTGCTATCTCGCTCCCTCTCTTTATTGCTATCTCACTCGCTCCTTCTCACTTGCTGTCTCGCTCCCCCAAACTCTCCTTTGCTCTCTCACTCCCACCATCCCTCTCTCTTGCTCCCGCCATCCCTCACTCTCTCACTCCTTTCCTTCCTTCCCTCTCGCTCCATACATTCCCCTCTTTCTCACAGTCTCACTCCTTTCATCCAAACCTCCCTCCATCCCTCTCTCTCTCGCTGTCTCACTCCCTTCACCCTCCTCTCTGTCACTATCTCGCTCCCTCCACTCCCTTCTCTCTTGGTATCTCGCTCCCTCCATCCCTCTCTGTCACTGTATTGCTCCCTCCATCCTTCTCTTGGTCACTGTTGTGCTCCCTCCATCCCTCTCCCTCGCTGTCTCACTCCCTCCATCCTCCACCCTCTTCTCTGTCGCTGTCTCGCTCCCTCCATCCCTCTCTCTGCCACTGTCTCGCTCCCTCCATCCCCTTCTCTGTTGCTGTCTTGCTCCCTCCATCCCCCTATCGCCACCACGCTGCCTCCATCCTCCTCTCATTTTGCTCCCTTCATCCCCCTCTCTTCACTACCTCGTTCCCTCCATACCTCCCCCTCTCTCGCTATGTCGCTCCCTCTATCCCCACTCTCTGTCGCTGTCTCGCTCCCTCCATCCCCCTCTCTGTTGCTGCCACGCTCCCTCCATCCTCCTCTCCTTATTTTGCTCCCTCTATCCCCCTCTCTTCACTACCTCGTTCCCTCCATACCTCCCCTTCTCTCGCTATGTCGCTCCCTCCATCCCCCTCTCTGTCGCTGTCTTGCTCCCTCCATTTCCCCCCCCCCCATCTCTGTCACTCTCACTCACTCTCTCCTCATGAGTTGAGGAACTCAGTTAAATCAGAATGAAGTGTTGGTCTGTTAATGTGTTAAGAGCTTATATAAATCAGGACCAGATCTAATTAATATGTGCAGTCAGAACTGTCCTTGACAATATGTAGGAAGCAAAGTAAACATTGAACAGAGGGGAGTATTCACATGGCCTGCCAACACATGGAGAGAGAGAGGAGCAGGGTTAATCGGCCAGATTTTCCAAGGAGTGGCAATCTTCTGCAGTTTGCCACTTCTCCCCTTTTTATGACAGGACGGAGCATTGCATTTCTGACAGATGTTGTCCGGGGCTCCCCCACAAATGTAGAGCCTCTGGTTCCATTCTGATAGTTCTTCTGTAGTTCAGAAATGTCAAGGGAAGACAAACCATGCTGACTTTTCACAGCAGTCAACTTAAAGGTCCCAACAGCCACTTTGCCGACCGCTGTACCCAAGGCGAATCTGATGTTAGGATGCTAGGAAGGAGGCGTGCTGGGGGTGGGTTGCCAGATGAGCAGGGCTTAAGGTTCCAGGTTAATAGAGAGTAACCAGGGAGAGAATAGGATACCAAATAGGAAATGGGATAGGGTAACCTGGTGGTCAGAGTGCTGCATATGTAAAGTGCCATATGAACAGAGGTAAGATACCGAGTAGGAAGTGGCAAAATAAGTAATGCAGCATTTAAGTTAGGTCAGTCAGGTGGTGATGTTTGTGTTGAGTTGGCAGTTGGAGAGATAGTAATAACAGCCCTAGCAGCAGGGAAAGGGGTTTTGAATTGGGGTGTATATGGGTTGTAAGGGGCTTAAGGTGGACATATAGTTGGAGGTGTGTGAGGTAAATGTGGAGTCTGTTAATAGTTACTCAGGAGTCAGATTATGTATTTAACTGTCTAACCTTTTCCTTGTTACTATCTTGTTTAATTTAATCGGAACCCTCTGAAGTCTCCAGTTTAAAATGAGACGTCTAGAAGATTCCAGGCATACAGGAATTACCAATGGAAAATTCAGTTTCCCAGGCAAATCCTTCCCATTGTGCTGTGACAGGGGTTCTGCAGGGTCCCTATATGCAACTCCCAGCTACACTGGAATAGTGATTATCTGGCCAGTGGAAAATTCACGCCAATGTTTCAGGATGGTGACCCTTTCTCAACTTCCGGGCAGCTTCCTTGCAATCTTGTGATTGTCCTCCTGGTGAGACTTCCCATGCCTGATTGTGGGCTCTGCCCTCTGGACTGAGACCTCTCTTTTCCCTCTTGCTGGGATCTTTCATTAATGAAACAGCCCCAGTTATCTCTCCTCCAGGCCTCCCACTCTGTTCCTGGGTCTCCTACAGATTCTGCACCTCCCAGAACATCAGCTGGCAATGCTGGACCTGAAGAACATTAAACCTCCTGATTGGCCTGTAGCTCTTGAAGGTGGGATTCTTCATTTCTAAAGGCCCAAGGACCCTAACAGCAGACAATCTGATGGGCAATTTAATCCTTTTGTGGCTCCAAAGCTTCCACACTGACACATTGGGATAATGTCTGGAGGGAAATGCTTAGTCCATGAGCAGTACCATCAGTTCTAACATTCTCTTTGCATAATGGTCAAGATAAATGGCCTGGGGCTGCAATGGAGGAAGGTTCAATTGAGGATTATTTGGATAGAAATGCATGCAGGATATAGGGGAAAAGGCAAGACATTAGCACTGGGTAACAGAACTGGTACAGGCGTGATGGGTTGACTGGCCTGTTTCAATACTGTATCCATTCTGTGATAAAGAGAGAGTGTGGATCCTTGTCCCACAGGGATGCCTATTGATCCTGAGCAAATTGCACCATTATGTTATTGCAGAAAATAATTGTAAAATGTTTAAGGAGAGGTTTAACGGTGTTTAGAATTCTGAGAGGAGCTAGAAATGGAAGTGTTTCTCATGACAGGAGGTCAGCAACCAGAGGATTTTGATTTAAGATAATCGACAGAAGAGGCAGGATGAAGTGACTTCCTTTCACACAGTGAGTTGCTCTGATCTGGAATGCACCATCTGAAAGAGTGTTGGAAAAAGATTCAGAAATAACCTTCAGAAGGAAATTGGGTAAAACTTGAAGGGGAAAATTATGCAGCAAGAGCAGGGGAGTGGAACTAATTGGATTGCTTTTTCGTAGAGCTAGTACAGGCACAATGGACCACTATGCTGTACAGTTCTGAGGTTTTACCTAGAGCCACAAACTCATGTCAAAAGCAATGCATTGTTTCTTTCAGATATTGTGAACTGTGACCTGAAGTCTACTCTGCGTGTACTTTACAACCTGTTTACCAAGTACAGGAACGTAGACTAACCTGAAGGCAGATGGCTTTCTCCAGGAACCTGAATAAAATGCAGCCAAAGCAACACCATTTACAGGAGCCCTGTTCCAGCAGTGGGCTGAACTGCCAATCACTGTCATTTTGTAACAAAGCAGTGGTATTTTCAAGATTCTTTGTTGGTTACAATATTGTTAGTCCTTTATAAATATATATATATATAGTGAAAAGCACTTGAACTACAAAAACTGAAATCAAATTGGACTCAGCGAACACCAGTACTTTGAAGGTTAAGCTATTGCATTCTGATGTTAAGTAAAATTCGATTAATGTGGAATCTAGCATTGAGATTTTCAAAATGCCCATCACACATTCCAAAGAGCTGTTGCTTCATAGAAGAGTTTCCCAGATCCAGTTTCATGGCCAATATTTCAAAACTACCATTATTCAGTGAAATCAAGGTTACATTTTCTGTTTTAATGTTATTATTGATCCTAAATGTATAAATTGGTTGGGACTGAATTCTTGGTTATTGGGGAACGTAAGAAATAGCAGGAGTAGGCAATCCAGCCCTTTGAGCTTGCTCTGCGATTTAATACAATCACGGCTAATCTCATCATGGTCTCGACTCGGGAAGGAAGTACCCATTTCAAAATCCACTTAATCTTCAAGAACTAATCAGATTGTTTCCCTATGTAATGTTACTAAAATTTTAAACGTGTAAGAATCAACAGTGAACACAAGGATAGTTTTAACATTCATTGATGTTAAACTTTACTTTGTTTTTATTCTGTTGCATACAAAGTTGTGTCAGCATTGTCCTTATGGAACTGGCTCTTGTCATAATTCAAGTCCCACCAATACATAAAGTGAAAACTGAATTCAATAAATTTGATGTATGGTTCCAAGAAAGAAAAGTGACCATTTAACATCTGTTGTTTTGACGTTTTAAAAAAAATCGGTTCATGTCCTCCGAAAGAGGAACCTGACATCCTTACTCGGTGAGGCCAATACGTGATAATGATCTCACATTCCAGATTGACCCTCTGAAGTGGTCCAGCAGCCCAATTTAAACTAAATTTCTGGAAATTGGAAATAAAAACTGAAAATACTGTAAAACCTAAGCTGATCTGGCAGCATCCATGGAAAGCCAAGTAGAGTTAACATTCCACGTCCACTAAGACAACTCTTCAGAACTCCTTCCACCTGGAGTACACTGCAATTTGATCTCTTTGTACAAGGAAGCACATATTTAACCCTGCAGGGAAATGCATCAAAAAATGACTAGACTGGTTCCTGGATGAGGGGATTATCCTATGAAAAGAGAGAGTGTCCAGGGCAAAATTTCCTGAAGTTTAGAAGCAATTTAATTCAATCATTTTTTTTTAAAATCTCCAGAACTTGATAAGATAGAGCGAAGCTGTTTCTCTGGTTTGGAATTATAGAACATGGGTATCTCACATTCAGAATAAGGATTTGTCTATTTAATAAGAGATTAAACATTTCTTCATTCAAAGGATTTGAATCTTTGAAATTTCAAACCTAGAAAGCTATGGATGTTGAAAAGAGTATATTCAAGATAGAGGTTTTTGGACACAAAGGTAATTGAAGAATATAGAGTGTGTTCGGGTCGAAACATATGCATGATCTAAAATATTGGACAAGGTGAAACATATTTTCATAAATTTGAATTATTCTTGCATTAGCAGTCATCAAAATAGGAACTTATAAACAAGGGGTGGGAGTAGGCAAATTAGCCCTTCGAGCCTACTCCACCATTTAATATAATCATGGCTGATCTTATCCTGGTCACAACCCCACTTTCCTGCTGTTCCCCATAGCCTTTTATCCCTCTTTTCATCAGAAACATATCTATTTCTTGAATCTGTTGATTGATTCTGCCTCAAATGCACTCTGGGGCAGTGAGTTCCACAGATTCATAGCCCTCAGATAATAGTTTCTCTTCATCTCAGTTTTGAACCTACCTCCTTTCACTGTATATCTTTGACCTCTTGTTTGAGACTGAACAGATGTTTCCTCTTGTGGGACAACGTTCACCTAATCGATCCCTTTTGGCATTTTGTATAGTTCAATCAGATCTCCTCTCATTCTTCTGAATTCCAGTGAGTGCAAGCCCAAGCTATTCAATCGCTCCTTGTATGACAGACCTTTCATCCCCAGAATCAATCTGGTGAATCACCTCTGAATTGCTTCGAATGCCAACACATCCATCCTCAAGTAAGGAGAACAAAACTGGACACACAACTCCAGGTGTTGTCTCCACAATGCCTTATATGATTGTAAAAATGCTTCTTTACTTTTATAATCCAGTCCTTTTGCAATAAATACCAATAATCCATTTGCCTTTATGCTGAACCTGCACACCCACTTTCTGCGATTCACGCACAAAGGACACCCAGATCTCTCTGCACTGATGCACTTTGAATTTCCATTTAAATGATGATTTGCCCTTTTGTTTTTCCAGTCAAGATGGACAATCCTGCAGTTATCCACATTAAACTCCATCTGCCAAATTCTGGCCCATTCTCCTCCCCTGTCAATATCCACCTGTAAACACTCTATCTCCTCATCACAGCCTCTTATCCCACCTATTTTAGTAACATTCGTGGATTTTGCTATGTTACACACTGTTCAAGTTTGCAGATCATTAATATCTGAAATCCAAAACATCAGAATCTCATGTGATCAATATTCGTCTGGCTCCATTTAGTACAAAAATTTAATGTACTGTAATTTACAAAAGAACTAGAGGGGATATGGGCCAAAAAATGTTTTTTCTATAGGTTTGTGACGTGGCACCATCTTAAGTGGCAGTAGAAAAAGATTCAGTAATAATGTTCAAAACAGAATGGGATTTATCTCTGGATGGAATTTCTACCATTTAGCCCAATTGATCTCTGCTAATGTTGATGCTCCAAAAAATCCCTACTTCATCTGCTCCTTTCGTTCCTCTCTCCCTCTATGTTTACCTAGTTTATCCTTCGATAAATAGCATGGATGCATTTTTTAGCTTTCATATACGGTATGCATTTCAGGGACAAGCTGAATGGACTCCTTCCCTGCCTTAAGATTTACTGGACTTGAAATTCCAAAGACGTAAGATTTTTATCGTGCTAGATTAAAACAGTTTGTATGTAGATTTTTCACAGAGTGTCTGTTCCTCTGCCCAAAAGAAAATTCAGCAAAGTCCAGATAAAAACATGGCAATTTGCTCAGTTTATTTTTTAACAGACACACACCCTTTCCTTCATTGATTCCCTTATGGTCTCAAAGCAGTTAGACCTAACCAGCAGCATCAAGCTCGGCGGTGTGCTCTTTTGTGTCTCACTGTTCTCCATTTAGTAGAAATCCTGGGCTTTGCAATGATGTGAAATGTAAGATTTTTGTGTAATTGGCCATATAAGATAGAAAAAATAAAATTCACAAAGTAACATGTGTGAGTGAGCTTGGCTGATGGTCAGATACAATAGGGTTAATGAGAGCGAGTTTGGAGGATGTGTAGAGACTGGAGCTGTAACTTTACTGGACAAATGATGGATATTTTAAGAGGGCTCAATCTGTTTTTTATTTGTAAGGCAAAGTGCTGCTCCTTTTTGTTGTATATTTATGAGGAGATAATCCATGGCACAGGTGACTGAATTGAATCCTGCTTCAGATATTACAACCACACAGTATATTAAATGGCAGCTGCTCTATGCTGTATAGGAAACACAATTAAGACATCACCTTAATAATTCCAGTAAGTAAATTGTACATGTCTGGAAAAGCGGTGTTAGACTCAGGAATCTTCCAAACTGCTCCATTCCATTTTATTGATGCAATCCCTTCTCACTGAAGTTGTATGTGCACAGAGTGTCTCTGTTTGTTTTAGCTACATATTATCTCAAAGACATTTTTCAAACCTATTTTAATAACACAAACAAGCCTCTGATTTGATAATTATTGTGTATTAGAGCTTAACACAAGACATTATTCAGCACTTATGAGAAAGCTAGGTCATTGACAATAATGTAGAATAATGAATGGCTTGAAGGGAGTTGTAACGTAATTGAGAGTTTGAGATGACACTGTAAACCATGAGAGTGAAACATGGCAAGTTTTATATGAGACATCTGATCTGGAGATTATGTTAGTGCTGTGGGCACCTGCAGGAAGGATTAAGGGGAGAGGTGGAATGAAAGTGGAGGAGATGCAGGATTTATGCTCTTTGTCTGTCTCTGTGTTTTTTCTATCACTTCATCTGTCTCTTCCTGTCACTATCTTTGATTGTTGCTTACCTGCTCCCTGTGTACTGGGTTCTGTGCTGTGATTTAATAACAGTCTCATTTATGTTTTCAATGTATTTATTAAGTAATGCACATTGGTCACGATAGCTCAGGGTTTTGTTCTGAACTGCAAAGAAGAAAGCGCTTGAGATGAGACATAAGGGAAAAATGAGATGCTCCCAAGTTACCCCTCCCAAAGGCACTCCATTCTTTCATACTTGCAAGGATGGTAAGTTAGAGTCTGAACTCAAGAATACAGTTTCAAATTCCCTTCAGTCAATTTAATCCAGGATTAGTTTCCTTTTAAATTGTTCAAGAATGTTGTAAAATTTGTATCTCTGCATTAACCATATGGTTACTGTACAGTGCAAATGCCTCCAACATTCAGTGACAACAGCCAGCCCATAGCACCAGCTGCTGAAAGTAAACATATGTAGGAGACCCAACATCACCTGAGCAGCAGTCTGCTGGGTTGCTAGGCTATTTCTTGCAGTTACATGTCAGCCTTGGATTTGTAATATAATAATCTTGTTAACATAACTTGTTTTTACGATGGACGCATACAGAATTAAATTAAATTTAGATCAAAGAAGTTTTTATGCATTAAACCTCATTCCGAATTGTGCTGTTGCTTTATTGTCACTTCTGACTGTGTGCATGAATATATCACTTGCTTCTTTCATGACAGAGTTGAATAGAAGCAAGAGATTAAGCAGTCTTTCATGTGGCGATGTTAATATTTGAAGCATTTACTGCGTATTCCTACACAGGCAGAAGAACGTTGTTATTGCAGTATGACAATGTAAGAACAAAAAGGAATTCTGGATAGGTTGTAAATCATACTCTTATTGTCTAAACTTCAGAATCCTGGAATGAAGTGTAACAAAACACAATGTTATGTGAAAAATCCAGGACATCTTCCCCTTCTGATAGTTATTGATAACCTGATGCACAGCTATGCATAAAGTCTATGGTCTCTTCACAATGATATTGCACCAGAATTTACGACAGGAACTGAAAGCATAGCTAGAGTTATAGAGATGTACAGCATAGAAACAGACCCTTCGGTCCAACCCGTCCATGCCAACCGGGATATCCCAACCCAATCTAGTCCCACCTGCTAGCACCTGGCCCATATCCCTTCAAACCCTTCCTATTCATATACCCATCCAAATGCCTCTTAAATGTTACAATTGTACCAGCCTCCACTACATCCTCTCGCAATTCATTCCTGTTACAACTATTTCCAAATCTCCTGCATTTACTAATTAATTCATTTCATTGTTTTATTTTTGCATTAGTGATAACTAGATCATTATTATGTCACTATTGCGTTCTCAGTTTGATTTGTCTGGTATGTGCTTCTGCCTTGGTCTCCAATCTGTGGAACTGATCTCTCTGAACTTTGTCGCTATACCTCTTTCTCCTCCTTTAAAGCACTCATGAAATCTAATTATTTGACCATACTTTACGTAACCTGTGCTCTAAGTTACAGGTAGACTTTGGTTAACATGATGATTAAGTTTCTGAAAATCACTGCATTAAGCGATTCTGTTATGAATGAGATTTTTGATAAAGTAACCAAAAGGATTGATGGCAGAGCGGTACATGAGGTTGTTTACATGACTTTAGTAAAGTCTTTGACAAGGTTCTGCATGATAGACAACTTAGTAAAGTTAGATCACATGGGATTCAGGGTGAGCTTGCTAATTGGATACAAAAATGGCTTGACGGTAGGAGACGAGTATGATGGTGGAGAGTTGTTTTTTGGATTGGTGGCTTGTGACCAGTGGTGTTCTACTGGAATCGGTACTGGGTTCACTTTTGTTTGTCATTATATAAGCGATTTGGATATGAATATAGAAGGCAATGGTTATTAAGTTTGCGGATGACACCAAAATTGGTGGTATAATGGGCAGTGAAGAGGGTTGTCGAAGATTACAAAGAAATCTTGATCAATTGGGTTAATGGGTTGAGGAGTGACAGATGGATTTTAATTTGGATAAATGTGAGGTATTGCATTTTGTTAAAACCGACAAGGGCAGGAATTGTACAGTTAATGGTAGGGCCTTGGGTAGTGTTGTAGAGCAGAGAGACCTGGGGGTTCAGATATATAATTATTTTGAAAATTGCATCACAGGGTGGCTAAGAAGGCATTATTTAGCATGCTTGCCTTCATTGCACAGACCTTTGAGTACAGGAGTTGGGAAGTCACGATGGGGTTATACAGGACAATGATAAGGCCTCTTTTGGAATACTGTGTGCAGTTCTGGTTGCCCTGCTATAGAAAAGATACATTAAATTGGACAGGGTTCAGAAAATATTTGCCAGGATATTGCCAAGAATGGTAGTTTAGAGTTATAAAAGTAGGCTGGGACTTTATTTCTTGGAGTGTAGGAGCTTGAAGGGTGACCTTATAGGCATTTATAAAATCATGAGGGGCATAGATAAGGTGAATAACAAGGGTCTTTTCCCTCAGGTGGTGAAGTTCAAAACTAGGGGCATATTTTTAAGGTGAGAGGAGAAAGTTTTAAAAAAAGAATGAGATGCAACATGTTCCCTCCCACACACAGAGAATGGTTCGTGTGTGGAATGAATGGTCAGAGGAAGTGGTGGATGCAGGTACAGTTACAGTTCCACTCGCTGAGTGGAAGGTTCATTTCCAGATGTTTCGTCACCCTACTAGGTAACATCTTCAATGAGCCTCCGGGCAAAACCTACTGAAGATGTTATCTAGTATGGTTACGAAACGTCTGAAAATGAACTTTCCGGCTCAGTGAGCAAACCTACATCCAGAACCTCAACCTGAGCTACAAATCTGCTCAAAACTCACTAGTTACAATGTTTAAAAGGTACTTGGATAGGTACATGAATAGGAAAGTTTTGGGTGGATATGAGCCAAACACAGACAGATGGGACTAGTTTAGTTTGGGAACATGGTTGGCATGGACTACTTGGACTGAAGGATCTGTTTCCATGCTGTATGACTCTATGAAATACATAATATAATAAAACCCATGTAAATGTTCAGATTGTAATCTTGGAAACTCAAACAAAATTAGAATACAACCACAAACTTAATATCAAGCATCAAAATAGACATGAAAAATGAAAGAATATCTTATCATGTTCCTTGCATCATCTCCAAGGTTGCTTACCTGGAGGTGGGCAGAAAGCCCATCCAACTCATCAGTCGCTCAGGAAGCTGAAGGGTGAGAATCACCAGACTCTTTGCTGCTTTGGAAGTGGAGGGTTGGGTGTCCTTGGGGACAGGTTTTAAAAATGTATCCAGCCTTCATTGAGCCAGACAATGGCTAAAACAGTTTATATGAACAGCAACCTGCCCAGAATGTTGAGGTTTGGTCTGCATTTACTCCTGTGTGGTGGGGAATCTAGTCAGAGCAGCATAATTGTGAGTTAATGGAATGAGGGGTGGTGAAGTGAAAAATGTGTTATGATGAAACCACGTTAATCAAGAACTGCCTGTACCATAAACAACACGCATAAAATAAAGAACTCTGTGGGTGCTGGAAATCAGAAACAAAAACAGAAATTGCAGCACCTCTTCTGTGGAGAGAAAGCAGAGTTAAACGTTTTGGATTCAGTGACCATTCTTCAGAACTGTATCATGTTCTGTGGTGTCAAAATTTGCTAATGGCAGCCAGTCCATCTCCACATCCTGTGCCAATCCCAGATGTGATAGGGTGAGCAAGGCCACATACCTCTATCTTTCAAGCCTCCTACAATTTATCAGGAACCGTGTTCCACTTGCTCTGGCTTCTGCATGTCCTGAGGTTAATCACTGAAACCAATGCTTTCAGCTGCCTGGACTCTAAATTCGAGAATTCTACCCCCAAACCCCTCTATCTCTGTACCTCTCTTTTCCTCTTTAAGGGTGCTCCTCTTTGAGCAAGAGTACAGCCCAGAAACGGACCCTTCAGCCCAACTTGTCCATGCCGACCAAGTTTCCTAAACTAGTCCTGTTTGCCTGCGTTTGGCCCATACCCCTCTAAACCTTTCCCATCCATGTACCTGTCCAAAAATCTTCTAAATGTTGTAACTGTACCACTTCCTCTAGCAACTTGTTCCATATGTGCACCACCATCTATATGGAAAAAATTGCAGCTCGGATTCCTTTTAAATCTTTCCCCTCTTACCTTAAAAGAGCAAGCTTTTGCTTACTTTTACAAATATCTCTTATGTGGCTAGGTGCCAATTTTTGTTCGATAACTGCTCTTCTGTGAATCTTTATGCATGTTTTATACAATAGATGTGCTGTACAATACAAGTTGTTGTTCTTGCAGTTGTCTGACTAGGTGGAGGAAGTCACTTAATTTGTTACAAAGTGTGCTCTGTTTCCCCTCTTTAATGAAGGTTCACCATATGGTTGTTGCCAGTTTAGCCTGTGGCTGTCACTGCTGTAACACCAGCTGCACTACCCCTGGCACAAGTTGAAGACTAGCATAGTTGTGTCTCTGACACAAATTGGAACTGCTCAGAGAGTTAACTGTTCTGATCATGAAACACAAGCATTGTTTCAAAACAAAGTGGTGAATTAACAGTACATTTTAAAGTGACTGTCTACATCAGCTGCTTTTGGAGTCTCAGGATGTTGAATTGTAAAAGCTTTAAAAAATACACACAATGTATTGCCGATGCACAAATTCTGTTTGTATTCCCTAGAGTTCAGAAGGCTGATCCCATCTGGACTGACTGTGTTCAGTTCTGGGTACTGTGACTCAGGAAGGATTATACTGGCCTTGGAGGGGCTACAGTGCAGAATCACCAGAATGGAAACGGGGCTAAAAAGGATTAAATTACAAGAACAGGTTGCTGAGATGAAGGTTTGAAGGTTGAGTAGCTTTGTATTCTAGGCCTTCAAAATTGAGTTAAGGAATTGAGTTTCTGTTCACTGTGGCTGGGCAAGGAGGCCACTCCTAAGCCTAAGTCAAATAGAATGAGAATCAACTGTAATGCTTTTGACCTTATTCTGAAACATAGGCTCACAATCTAATCAACTGAGCTATTTGCTTCCCCATGCACACCGTGATCGGGAATTCATTGCCAGAAGGGGTGGTGAATGAAGAGAATTAGATAAGTAGTTCAAGAGGAAAGCGTTGGTGATTTATAAATTTTCTAATTAACCAGTTCAGACATATTATCTCTGGTGCAAATGGGACTTGAACCCAGGCCTCCTGGCCCAGAGGTAGGAACACTACCACTGCACCACAAGAGTTTACTTTGGTGGAGGACAAAAGTGGTGGGCAGGGAGTGGGAGTATGGAATCAATTAGATAACTGGGCTTGCCCTTTCAAAGGGCAGTTATCAGCACAATGGCCTGATGGTTTATTCCTGTTCTGTGACTGTAGATAGTTCCATTCTGTTTATGGAATCATACAGCAGGGAATTTCTCAACTCCTCTGCTGTAACCATCTTTCATGCCTTTGTTTCCCTGAGACTTAACTTTTCCCATGCACCCCTGGTTGTTCTACATTCTACTCTCCCTCAATATATCATCCAAACCTCTGCTGCCCTTGATTTAACTTGCAGCTAGTGTTGTTACCCAGTACTCATTGACATACATTGGTTCCTTGTCAAGAAACATCTTGATTTTAAAATGCTCACCCTTGTTCTCAATTGTTCTGTTGCCTCTTCCCTCCCTATTCCTGTAATATACCGTTTTCACAACCCTTTCAGATAGATGTTCTTCTAATTTCAGCCTCTTGTGCATTGACTATTTTAATTGCTCCTTCATTTTTGCCTAGGTCCTAAACTTCTCCATCCCTCTATCCCACTGTCTACCTTTAAGATTCAATGTGGTTTGAATCATACCTTCCTTTATAATACTCTGGTGTAACACCTTGGGGTGTGCTATTACATTAAAGGTGCTTTATAAGTTCTGTACATAGCTTAAAAAAAATTACAGTTTTTATATTGCTGTACTAACGTATACGCAGCTCCTGAATATCAGTAAGTCGTCAATTACTCTTTCTTCGTAACTTAATTTAAAATGTATCAACAAATCAGAAGTTGAGCATTAGAAGTAATAAAAAGGCAAGTTTATTCAAGTTTTATAATTCACTTTTCACAAACTCTGTATCCAAACACCTCCAATTTACACAGCTTGTGTGAAATATTTAGAAGGTTTGAAAAGGAAGGAGACAGTGTTGTTGTTACTGGACTGGTAATCCAAAGACATCTCAAAATGCACCCTGAATCTAACCTATAGCTGAGAAATTTAAATTCGCTGAATTAAATAATAAGGTCATCTCAGTAATGGTGACCATAAACCCAATGGACTGTTATTTAATTGTCCTTTAGTGAAGGAAATAAGCCATCCACTCTGACCTATATATGACTCACCACAATGTGGTTGACTTTTAATTGCCCTCTGAAATGGTAAACTACAGGCATTGCCTGTAAGAAGCTTTCCCATCACCACAACCTTCTCAAGGGCAGTTTGGATTAGGCATGAAAGTTCCAAAAAGACAGTAAGATTTTAGGTGTAACTAATGGTTGGGAAAAGGGAAAGGAACAAAAGGTTCAGAATTGGAGGTGGTCCAGGTACAGGCCAAGTTTCTACAAGAAATCTGTGAGAATGCTGGCATCAGTGAGAATCCATTCATTGTGGTGAAAGGGAATGAAATATTCCCGAGTTTATTTCCAATTCTATTTCTGAGTACAGCCTACGGATTGCTGCCTTTCCCCAAACTCAAGAACTTTGTTTTAAAACTCTGAATCAGATCCATTTCAGATGTAATAGTTACTGAGAATCCCAGCTTCTGAGTGGAAATGAAAAGATCCTATCAAGCATCAGTTGTCAACAGTCATAATTCCGGGTGAAATAACCTTATACCTTTCCAAATGAACATTTGTCAATGCATTGTTATTGCATACATTCAGCATTCATAGTTTGCCACTGTTTTTTGGCAAGATTTGGCATTTAATTTTCCTTCTTCAAATAAGGATATTTATGTGATGCCAACCTGATTAGGGATACGTTTTGTTTGTGAAAATGCCAGAATAATTGGTGAGGGATTCAATTTTTGTTAGTAGGTTGTAACACTATTTGGTATTTAATACAGGAACAAGGTGTCAAATGATCCAAATATGGACAAAATAATTTAATTCCAGAAGTAAGGCAAGATTGACTGTGCTTGACATCGAGACATTATTTGATCAGGTTTAGCAACAACAGGCCTGACCAAAACTGAAGTCAATGGGAATCTAATTTGAGTCACACCTAACACAAAGGAACATTGTTTTGATCATTGGAACCCAATCATTTTAGCCACAGGCTATCACTGGAGGAGGTGTTCCTAACAGTAGATATTTTTTAATTGTCTTGTTCAGATAGGACTGAACCCAGACATTCTGACACAGAGGTAGGAAAATGCCCATTGCACACTAGACTGTGGTTTCTCAGAAGAGTGCCTCAAGCCAATCAATTTTCAGCTACTTCTTAATAACCTTTCCTCCATCATGAGGTTGGGGTGATTATTGCAGTGTTCAGCACCGTTTGCAATGCTTCGTATAATGGAGCAGTTCATTCTCATGTGCAGTAAACCTGGACAACCTTCATGGTTGGGAGATAACGTTCACAGCACACAAATGTTAGACAATGACCATGAACAAAAGCTAAACCAACGCATATTTATATAAAACATTTAAGGTAATGAAGCATCATAGTATTTCGCAGAAATGACAACTTTGCTGGCAAGTTGTTGGAGGGATTTCTGAGGGACAGGATTTACATGTATTTGGAAAGGCAAAGACTGATTAGGGATAGTCAACCTGGCTTTGTGTGTGGGAAATCATGTCTCACAAACTTGATTGAGTTCTTTGAAGAAGTAACGAAGAGGATTGATGAGGGCAAAGCATTGGATGTGAACTATATGGACTTCACTACGGTGTTTGATATGGTTCCTCATGCTAAATTGGTTAGCAAGGTTAGAATTCATGGAATACAGGGAGAACTACCCATTTGGATACAGAACTTGCTCGAAGGTAGAATACAGAGGATGGTGGTGGAGGGTTGTTTTTCAGACTGGAGGCCTGTGACCAGTGGTGTGCCACAAGGATCAGCGCTGGGTCCACTGCTTTTCATCACCAATATAAATGATTAGGATGTGAACATAGAGGTATAGTTAGTAAGGTTGCAGATGACAACAAAATTGGAGGTGCAGTAAACAGTGAGGAAGGTTACCTCAGATTAAATGGGATCTTGATCAGATGGGTCAATGGGCTAAGGAGTGGCAGAAAGAGTTTATTTTAGATAAATATGAGGTGCTGCATTTTGGAAAGGCAAATCTTAGGACTTATACACTCAATGGTCAGGTCCTAGGGAGTGTTACTGAACAAAGAGACCTTGAAGTGCACGTTGATAGTTCCTTGAAAGTATAGTCACAGGTATATAGGATAGTGAAGACAGGATTTGGTATGTTTTCCTTTATTGGTCAGAGTATTGAGTAAAGGAGTTGGGAGATCATGTTGCAGCTGTACAGGACATTGGTTAGATAACTTTTGGAATATTATGTGCAATTCTGGTCTCCTTCCTAGTGGAACAATGTGAAACTTGAAAGGGTTCAGAAAAGACTTACAAGGATGTTGCCAGGGTTGGAGGATTTGAACTATAGGGAGAGGCTGAATAGGCAAGGGCTGTTTTCTTTGGAGCGTCAGAGGTTGAGGGGTGACGTTACAGAGGTTTATAAAATCATGAGGAGCATGGATAGGATAAATAGACAAAGTCTTTTCCCTGGGGTGGGGGAGACCAGAATTAGAGGGCATAGGTTTAGGGTGAGAGGGGAAAGATATTAAAGGGACCTAAGGGGCAACTTTTTCATGCAGAGGGTGGTACGTGTATGGAATGAGCTGCCAGAGGAAGTGATGGATGCTGGTAAAATAACAACATTTAAAAGGCATCTGGATGGGTCTATGAATAGGAAGGGTTTAGAGGGATATGGGCCAAGTGCTGACAAATGGAATTAGATTAAGTTAGGATATCTGGTCGGCATGGACCAAAGGTACATCTGTACTGTACTGTACATCTCTATGACTGTGATTCTATGCCCAAGAAGACATTAGCCGTGTGACCAAAAGCTTAGCCAAGAAAGTAGCCTTTAAGATATGTCCGATAGCAGGAAGTGAGAAAGTCTCATCTTCTCTTGATATTGAATGACATTACCCCCATTGCTCAATCCCCATCACCAACATCTTGGGGACTGCCCTGTATCAAAACTGGGCTGAAACAGTAGGTCATAGGATAGAAATTCTATAGTAGCCAGCTCACCAACTGGCTCTCCATATCCTGTCTGCTATTAACAATTCAAAGTGTAATGGAATACCCTCCACTTTCTTGAATGACTGCAGTTCCAAAACACATGAGATGCTCAACACTATTCAGGACAAAGCAACTCACGTGATCAGGAACTCCTCCGTGAATGGTTACTCGCTACTCCGCTGGTGTACAGATGCGCCATCTAGAAGTTGCACTGTAGCCAAGGCTGCTGCCATGGCACTGCCATGGCACTTCCCAAACCACCACCATCTACAATTTCCCCGAAACACATACCATCCTAAATTGGAAAAAATTACTGCGGCTGCTGGAATCTGAAACCAAAAGAGAAAATGCTGAAAAATCTCAGCAGGTCTGGCAGCATCTGTAAGCAGAGAAAAGAGCTGACATTTCGAGTCTAACTGACCAGCTTTGACAAAAGGTCAGTTAGACTCGAAACATCAGCTCTTTTCTCTCCTTACAGATGCTGCTAGACTTGCTGAGATTTTCCAGCATTTTCTCTTTTGGATCCTAAATTGGAAGTTAATTTTTGCTGGTTCAGTGCACCTGAGTCAAAAATCTGGAAGGAGAAAGTGAGGACTGTAGGTGCTGGAAATTAGAGTCGAAAAGTCAGGACAGCTTTTGCCCAAAATGTCAACTCTCCTGCTCCTAGTGTGCTGCCTAACCCGCTCTGCTTTTCCAGCACCACCCTGTTTGACTCAAAAATCTGGAATTTTGTCCCCCAAAACACTGTGGGTGTACCCACGTCACATTAACTGCAGTGAATCAAGAAGATTGCTCACCATCACCTTGCGAAAGGAATAGACAATAAATGCCAACCTTATCGAGAGAGATACCCACATCCCACCAATGTCAAACTATCTGCACAGGCAATGTTCAGAGAGTCATCGCTGATTTGAAATATTAACTGCATATCCCTCCACAGATGCATCCTGGCTTGCTGAGTAATTCCAAAGTTTTCTGTTTCGGATTTCCAGCCTTCTCTTTTAGTTGCCTCAGCATCTCTACCCTGTCAAGCCCCTTGAGGATTTCATGTTTCAATTACGTCATTCTTCCCAACTGCAGGAAAGTCCCAGTCTACTCAATCTTTTGAGGGCAATCGCCTTATTCCCCCAGGAATCCGCTTATTTGATCTCATTTTGCTGCCTTTCAATTCTATCCCTGTCGAAATTAAGCCCAAGGTTTCGTCTGCGCCTTATCACCCCCTGTGGCTGTTTTTACTGAGTCGTGTATCTGTGCCACAAAACCCTTTGTTTCTGAACACTATCGAAACACTTATTTCTTAACGAGTGTGCTGTCTCCCTACTCTTCCAACGAAAACGGACCACATCTCACTTGTCTACAGTTTTGTTTAATCTGCAACCAGGGCGGCCCAATGATTCGGAAATGAACACTATAATTTAAATCTTAAATAGTTCATCAACAAAATGCGTTACATAAATGTTGGGTCGAGTTACTTGTGCATTGCTGAGATTCCACTAGATGGCGATGACCTATGATGTATTTTAATTAAACCGAGTTTAATTCTTAAAATCTGAAAGATTGCAAGTTGTTGTTCTCGTTGCAAATAAATAAAACAGACACAAAATAATCCCTTCGTTTCAGTTTGCCATTTCGGAAGAACTCAGATACTCATATGGGACACACGGGAAGTGCAATTAATTCACAGAACTGCACAACAATGTTTGGAATCAATGGTTCCTACTTGACTGTCCCACTGAAACAACAACAGATATTTCAGCTGACTCAGTGTGGGGTTGCAACAGGCAAACAAAGCGAGGGAGGGAAAATCTCTCACAAAATCTCTCTTCCTAAGAAGAACGTGTGGGAAAAACCGAAGATTGAAGTCTCTTTAGAATTTTGTAAAACTCCTGGCGTTGGCTGCACTGACCTTGCATTCTAGCTCCGTCACAAACTCCAGCCGGGGCCAAACTATCTCAACACATTCATTGTGCAAAACCGTCTTTACCAAAAAATATGTTGGCCTCAATTTAAGTTGTACATTAGCTTGAAAGACGCGTAAAATAATATATGTGAACGACTCAGCTAGTTGAAGGAAATGAATATCAACCGAGCGTTTCAGAAGTTCGGAAATCTGAAGTTTATTTAGAATTTTTTTCCAGGCAATATATGGAGATTGTTAAAGCAAGGGGTTGTGGGGATTGTAGTTCCCAAGCTATACTTAATTCCGAGAGGGGCCACTCGACTTGGAATGTTAACTCTGCTTTCTGTTCATGTATGTTTCCTACCTGCTGAGTTCCTCCAGCAGTTTCTGACCTTGTTTCAGATTCTTTGTTTTATCATATAAAAACCGAAAGAACTGCGGAAGCTGTAAATCGGAAACCACAGAAATTGCTGGAAAAGCTCAGCAGGTCTGATGGAGAGAAATCAGAGTTAACCAGAGTTTCAGGTTGAGGGACCCTTCATGCTCTGGGCTAAACAGTCAAGGCAGAGAAACGCAAAACTGAAATACAGTAGTCCCCCTGTAACCGTGGGGAATACGTTCCAAGGCCGACTGAGGAAGCACGAAATCGCAGATAAGAGTGAACCCATCACTTAAATGGGAAATTTACCTTCCCAGCAGCCCCATGGACCCTGGTCCCAGAAGGTTCAGGCTATGGGCCGCAGTAAACTGCAGGTAACTGAAACCGCAGAAAATGATTCTGTGGATATGGGGCTCGTCCTGTACTGCAGATGCTGAAAGTCTGAAATTTTTTTAAAATGCTGGAAATACTCAAAGGGTCAGGCAACATCTGTGGAGTAAAAAAACATTAACATTTCAGGTATTTAACCATTCATAAAATAGCACAGCCCATGCTAACTTCAAAAGTGCTTTATATCAAAGATGTACTTTTGAAGTTAGTCACTGTTGGAATGGAGAAAAAACAGAAGCCAATTTACCCACAGCAAGTTCCCCCTGTGACAATTGACCAAGCTGTAGTGGTGTTGATTGAGAGACCATTATTGGTTAAGTCCACCTGGCAGCACTCCTCAGCATCTTGCTTGATCTTTCATACCTGATTCAGAGGGCAAATTGCGCTTTAGTTTAATGTTTCCTTGTTTAACAATCCATCAATACGGCACCAGCAACATTAGCCTAGCTTAAGTGTTTGGAGACACTTTTGATTCTGTAACCTTCAAACTGAGAAACAAAAGTACTAAACATTGAGCCAAGGGAACTGCCTTGTTACATCCAGTGTTATCCAGTGACAGCAATTTATGTGCCCAGTTTTTTTTTTAATCAGTGTTAAATTGTCTTGATTTGACTTACCCAAAAATAAACAGTGTCTCTTAAGTTTAGACTTTTGTGTTTAGGACACCCACACTGCTATTATGAAGGAATGCCAGGATTTTAACCCAGTGACAATGAAGGAACAGTGGTATGTTTCTAAGTCAGGATGCTGTGGGATTTGGAGGGGAACCTGAAGGTGATGATGCTTCATGCATCTGTTGCTCTTGTCCAGCCAGATGGCTGAGGTCAATGGAAGGTGCTTTTGAAGGACTCTCTGCAGATTGCTACAGTACATCTTGTGGATGGTGCAACTCTGCTGCTCTCTTCAGTGCGCTGGCAATTTTTATTACTCGAGTAACATCATTAAAAAATGTTTATCTGGCACTTATCAAATTGCTGCATGTACTGAGCTGTGTTCAGCTGGCTGCCATATTACTTGTATTATTACAGAGCAATGCCTCAAAATTTCTCAATTCATTGTAACCTGCTTTTGGCATGTGGCTCTGAAAGATGCTACATAAATGCACGTCTTTCTCTCTATATACCTAGCTACATATCCTTCAAAACATCTTAATGTACAATTGCATTTAGATAGCACCTTAAACATAGTTTTATGAGAATTAAATTTATTGTCGCATGTACTCGAATGAATAAAGTGAAAAGTCTACAAGTCGCCACTCACGGTGGCATCTTAGGTACAGATTCTTTAGTACAAATTCTTCAGAAGAAAAATTAGAAAAATAAAAGAAGGTCCAGCATTGCAGATTGTAGGAATAAAGTGGAAAAATACAGAAATAAGAAGATTAGAGCAACAGTCCTTCTAATGCAGTCCACGCTGGCACTAAGCCTCTAGTCTGCACTAGGTGTTGACCCCAGACCATGCTAGCCTTCACCTCGAGTCTCTCGAGGTCAGGAGACTGCTCTGGAATCACTTTGAGGCCAGAGGTCCATGTTGGGCCAAGAGACCACTCCTGTACTGCCAAAAGACCGCCAAGTATTGCCACCATGCTGGTTAAGAGATGGCCATGTCAGGACAGGAGATTGCCGTGCTGGGCTGAGAGATTGCCATGCTGGGATGGGAGATCGCCACACCAGGCAAAGAAGATACCTCGCCGAATCCATGCTGAGGCTGAGGCTGAGGCCGAGAAGAGAGAAGAAGAAAAAAATACAAAAGAGAAAAGGAAGAAACTGACAGAGCAGACGAGCTCTGGCTGAAGGGTCCTAGTCCACCACCATATTGGTTTAACAAGTGTGTAATCAAGTTAAAATATGAAAGCAAAAATGTGCTGTAAATGCTGGAACACTGAACTAAAAACAGAAAATGCTGGAAATACTCAGCTTTGGAAAAGAGTTAATATAATAGAAGAGTTTTATTGGAAAAATATTCTGTCATGCTAATGGAATGATGACCCTTTTTTCAAGAATAGTTGGAGTATAAGAGTAGAGAAGCCTTGCTGCAACTGTACACGGTGCTGGTGAGACCACATCTTGAGTAATGAGTGCAGTTTGAAGAAAGATATCACTTCATTGGAGGCAGTTCAGAGAAGGTTCAATAGGATGATCCCTGGTATAAAGGGATTGTCTTACGAGCATAGGTTAAACAGGTTGGAACTCTCCTCACTGGCGTTTAGAAGAATGAGAGGTTTGGTTTAGATTATATTCCCTACAGTGTGGAAACAGGCCCTTTGACCCAACCAGTCCACACCAACCCTCCAAAGGGCAATCCACCCCCTCCGACTAGTACACATAACAGGTTGGGCAATTTAGCATGGCCAATTCACCTGGCCTGCACATCTTTGGACTGTGTGAGGAAACCAGAGCACCCAGAGGAAACCCACACAGAAACAGACACAGGGAGAACATGCAAACACCATACAGACAGCCGGCTGAGGTTGGAATTGAACCTGGGATCCTGGTACTGTGAGGCAGCAGTGCTAACCACTGAGCCACGCCACCATGCTGCCCAGGTGATCTCATTGAAGCATTTTGGATTCTTAAGGAGCTTGACAGGCTAAATATGAGAGGATGATGCCCCTCCTGGGGGAGTCTAAGAGCAGACGACATGTTCTCAGAATAAACGGGTGCTAATTTAATCCTGAGATGAGGAGGAATTTCTTCTCTCAGTGCATTGTGAGTCTTTGGGAACTCACTGCCACAGAGAGCTGTGGGAGCAGAGACCTTTTCTATATTTTCGGCTGAGACAGACAGATTTTTGATCAGTAGAGGACTCAAGGGTTAGGGAGAAAGTGCAGGAAAATGCATGTGTGGAATGTCAGGACAGCCACGATCTTATTGAATGCAGAGCAGGCTCAAGCAGCTGACCAGTGTACTCTGCTTCCTCCTTCTGATAGTCTTATGTAACTCACAATGCCTCAATGAATCTGCATGTACGTTAGGTCATAATTTGTAAAATATGGACTACTCTACAGGTCAGTGAGAGACTTAATAGATTCTGCAGTTGCTTGGAAATGAGATGAACTCCTATTGCATTCTTTAAGTGCATCTCAGGAAATCAATTTGAAGTTATTTTAGTGGGAACAAAGGAACAGGTGGAGGACATTCAGCCCTTTCAGCCTATTCTGTCACTCAATTAGGTTATGGCTGATCTGGACCTCACCTCCTCTCATCCACCTTGACCCAGCAAAAATCTAACAATCTCAGTCCTGAAAGCTCCACCTGATGCTCAGTATCCACACCGTATTTTGAACATTTCAGATTTCTTGTGTGAAAAAAGTATTCCTCAGATTTCTGTCTAGGTTTCATGTCCTCTTGTTTTACGTTTGCCCATCAGAAGAAAGTTTTCTATCTATCTATTCAATTAAATTTATTTAAAGTAAACACCTTACTTGAAGCATGCCTCAACCTTCTAAAGTCAATGAAGTTCAAGCCTCATCTGTGAAATCGGCTAATCACTATCATTTCAGTAACCTATTTGATTTGTACCTGTATGTAAGTTTTTAGTAATTTGTGTTTCTTGATATCTAAATTCCTTTCCTCTTCCACAGCTTTGTCTCATGCACATAAGAAAATTCTGATTACCAAAATTGGTGATCTCACATTGAACTCTATTTATTGTAGTTTTGCCCAGTCACTGTTCCTTTGTAGCTTTTTGCTTCAATCTAAACTACATAATGGGCTTCCTAGAGTTTCTTAATACTTTGCAACTGATTGACGCTTTTCCTTTCTTATTTTAACAAAGGTGATTAGTAAGATAAATCAGAGTTTACCAACTTCCAGATTCTGTAAAAGTTAATATAATTATCTATTTTACAATAGTGCCTGCATTTAAAAAGAAAGACTTTAATAGCTGCAAAGACATTTATGAGACATTCTGATTAGACCAGAGCAAGAGCACTGTGAGCAGATTTGGAAACCACACCTTAAGAAGAACATATTAGCAGTGGAGGGAGTCAGTATACATTTACCAAAGTTCACCAGGATTCCAAGGGTTAAGATACAAGGAACAATTCCATAAACTAGGGTTGTATACACTGGAAATGGGAAGGTGATCCAAGTGAAGTTATTCAAAGATTAAGGAGAACAGGCAGGGTAGATGAATGCTTACTGCTGATTGTGGAGTCTAGAGTTAGGGTCTTAGGCTAAAAGGTTAGAGCCCAACATCTTAAAAGTGAAATGAAGAAACACTTCAACATACAAAGAGTGACAGAATTTTGGAACACTTCTGTAAATAGCTGTTAATTTTTCATTTTAAAACTGAGATTGATAGATTATTGTTATCTAAATGTCCTAAGATTTAGGGCAAGGAATTAACCATGATTGCATTAAATGGTCTGAGTAACTCCAAGCCCTGCTCCCATTCTAATGTTCCTGAGGCTAGGAAGGTGTTATGACATGACAAGCCTTTTTTTCTTTTAGATTTTGATATATAAATTTAAATATGATGCTTCAAGAGTCATAAGCAGGAAACATTCAGCATGATGAACAGAAAATGCATGCTATTTATGCTGTTTCATAACAGTTAGAATATTTGTACCTTGATGGACTCCTATGTCAATGCTCAACTGTGAATCTTAGGACTGGAAAACCGTTATAATACTTGCCTGCTTTTGTGTCATAAAAAAGAGTTGACATCAGTCACTGAGGTCAATCATGGGCCATTGTAACTGATTGTAATTTTCAGGCTGCGGTTTAATGACTCGTTTACCGTGGCTAGCAATATTTTTAAACTGTATCAAAAAATGATGTTTGATGTGTTTCATCTGGAATGTGACAAATGTGTGACAGATGCGAAATCTATCATTTTAAAGTTTTGTTGCTTGTGAAAACTTATTTATGGTTTCGAAGGTTAGCAACAATCAAAGAAAAAATTAGTCAGTGAGTGAGAGACTTTCAATACCAGAAAGTGTTAGGATCATCAATTGTCATTTATTTTCCATTTTGTACATTTGCAAACATCAGTTGTTTGGCATTAAGTGCAATTCTCTTTCTAAATCACAGGATTCTGCATTGATATTTGTCATCCACTCTGCATAGTCAAATATAGTTTATATTCCTAAACTGCAAAGAATAAACAGTTATAATTCTACTGAGATTCTGAGTCCTCTGGATGTTGTGCATTAATATAACTCTTGCAAGGGGATCCACTTTAATACTGGTGTTGGAAACAGTTATTTAATCAAATCAGTCCTGATGGTACTCATTGTAATTATATGAATGCCAAAAAAGGCATTTGAATAATTACTAACATGTTGCGCAGGGCCAATTATCTAAATAGATTTTTAAAAATTTTCCCAGCAGTGACTTTTTTTTAAACAATGGCAACAGTCAAAGGATAGTTTTATATTCTTACCGCCTTATTAAGTCATTGAAGCAGACTTTTTTTTTCTGATTTTCCTCTCTCAAATGTTGGAATAAATGCAAGGTTTGTACTTATATGCTGCAATGTTCCAATTTTAAAGTTCTCGACCTTGATTTTAAGTCCCTTCATTATCTTACTTTTCTATTGTTGAACACCCTAAATCTTTTTGCTCCTTCACAGTTCCCAACTTCTAGTTATTCAGAAAATACTCTAACCAATCCGCTTCGGTCCAAAATGAACAACCTCTCGCTTTCCTTCATTGAACTTTATCTGCCACAGTTTTCGCCACGCACTGAATCTATTAATGGCCCTTGCTGACCTCTGCTCCCATCTCCAGCATTTACTGTATAGACTAACTGAATGACATCAGCAAAATTAGATACAACGTTCTCTATTCATTCATCCAAATAATTTTTTAAGTGTTCTGGAAAAGTGAAGCCCCAGTAAAGCACGGGGCGGCATGATGGCTCAATGGTTAGTACTGCTGCCTCACAGCACCAGGGTCCCAGGTTCGATT
Organism: Chiloscyllium plagiosum; assembly: GCF_037043375.1. Classification (NCBI taxonomy): domain Eukaryota; kingdom Metazoa; phylum Chordata; class Chondrichthyes; order Orectolobiformes; family Hemiscylliidae; genus Chiloscyllium; species Chiloscyllium plagiosum. Next base: position 32,151,598 of record NW_028270156.1, on the reverse strand, counting down.
CCAGCTTCAGGTGACTGTCTGTGTGGAGTTTGCACATCCTCCCAGTATCTGAGTGGGTTTCCTCCCACCATCCAAAGATGTGCAGGTCAGATGATTTGGCCATGCTAAATTGCCCATAGTGTTAGGTACATTAGTCAGAGTGAAATGGGTCTGGGTAGGTTACTCTTTGGAGGGTTGGTGTGGACTAGTTGGGCCAGAGGGCCTGTTTCCACACTGTAGGAATGTGATCTCTGGGAGACACTGCAATTCAACTTGTCAATTTGAGTACAAACCCATTACCCCTACTGTTTGCTACCTGCCAATCAATTCTCCATCCAAGCCTTTGATTCTATTGCACTCTTAGTTTTATAGAATCCCTACAGTGTGGAAACAGGCCCTCCGGCCCAACAAGTCCACACCGATCCTCTGAAGAGTAACCCATCCACACCAATTTCCCTACTCCACATTTCCCCTGACTAATGCAGCTAACCTACACCTGAACTCTATGGGCAATTTAGCATGGCCAATTCACCTAACCTATTCATCTTTGGATTGTGGGAGGAAGCCAGAGCACCCGGGGGGTCCCACACAGACACAGGGAGAATGTACAGACAGTTGCTCAAGGCTGGAATCGAACCCAGGTGCCTGACACTGTGAATCAGCAGTGCTAAGCACTGAGCCACTGTGCCACTCCCCTACTGAACCACCATGCTGCCCATGTTTGGTTAACAGGCTTGTCTCAGGGACATTATCAAATTCTTTCTGCAAGTCAATATATTTAATATCTATATGACATTGTCTCACCTTACTAACCTCCTCAAAATATTTAACTGGTTCATTATATTTTTATTTACTCTTTACAAATCCATTTGGGCTCTGACCGATCAGTTCATGTATGTTTTTATTCCCTATTCTTCCAAGGGGTTCTAAGTGTCACTAGCTAAGCCTAAATTGTTATCAGTCTAAATCCTGGAACTCTTCAAAAAACTGTGGCTATCTCTGCATTGGTTCAAGATAACAGCGCCTTATAACCTTCTCAAGGGCAAATAGGAATGGACAACAATGCTAGCTAAACCAGGATCTATGCAGTTCCTTCTCTTATCCTTCTAGGCGGTAAAGATTGCAGCTGAAAAATGTGTTGCTGGAAAAGCGCAGCAGGTCAGGCAGCATCCAAGGAGCAGGAGAATCGATGTTTCGGGCTTATGCCCAAAACGTTGATTCTCCTGCTCCCCATTCCTGAAGAAGGGCTTATGCCCGAAACGTCGATTCTCCTGCTCCTTGGATGCTGCCTGACCGGCTGCGCTTTTCCAGCAACACATTTTTCAGCTCTGATCTCCAGCAGCTGCAGTCCTCACTTTCTCCTAGGTAAAGATTGCAGATTTGGAAGGTGCTGTTAAAGGAACTTTGGCACATCACTGCAATGCATCTTGAAATATATAAGGTGCTCTAATCACTTTGTCCCTAACAATAGGCGCTGGTAAATTCCCTACTTGTGATGTTAAACTAATAGCTCTATAATTTCCTAACTTATGTCCCTTACCCTTCTGAAAATGTGAAGTGACATTGACAATATTAGAGTGCCATTCACTCTAGTGGAATGACATTGGTTTTATAGATTCCTTGTTCACTTCATGTATTCCTATGAATCTCTGAATATCTGTTACCATTTGTACCTTGGCTTCACTGACATGTATGTTCCTACAAAAGTAACAGGAAGGATTTATTTGTTCTGGAGGCTGACTAAGCAGATTAATTAATGTTACATTGTGTTGTCAGCTTGGCTCAATTGTTATTATGCATGCTTTGTAATATTGCAAGTTCAAGCACCAGTAAGAATCTAGCACTCTAAGGCTGTGAAGCCACACTCCAGGATTTTAGGTGATGCTCCAGTGTAGTGATGAGGGAGTACTGCAATATTGGAGATTCTGACCTTTGGTTAAGACGTTTAGCTGAGGTCCAGTTTGCCCCTCTCAGGCGGAGTTTAATGACTCCACAGTACAATTGGAAAAAAGGCAGGGGAGTTCTGCCTGACCCTGGCCAATATTTGTCCCTCAGCTAACCAACATCTACAAACAGATGATGTAGTTGTCTCAATGAAACCTTGTTGTATGCCAATTAGCTGCTGCATTTCCATCAATTACATTTTCCTTCATTACAACAGTAGCTACAACTGGAAAGTAATTAACTGACTTCTTCTTTACATATGCAGGATGGCTTTGTCTGATCAGCTCACATTAATGCAACGTGCTCAGGTTCTGTAAAGTTAAGGCTTAAATTATGGGGAGAAGTTCCATAGACTAGGCTTGTTTACCACTCAAAGGAAATCAGGAGGTTCTGGTGGCAATTTGAAAACTTTCCAATTTCCTGGTCCTAACTGTCTCCTCTTTACCAAGATGAACCAAAGAACTGTGGATACTGGCAATTCAGGGATGGCAAGGTGGCTCAGTGATGAGTACTGCTACCTCTCAGCACAAGAATCCAGGTTCAATTCCACTCTCGGGTAACTGTGTGGAGTTTACACATTCTCCCTGTGTCTGTGTGGGTTTCCTTCAGGTGCTCCAGTTTCCTTCCACAGTCCAAAGATGTGCAGGTTAGTTAGATTAGCCATGCTATAATGTCCAGGGATGTGCAGGCTAGGTGGATTAACTGTGATAAATGCAGGGCCAATTATCTAAATAGTTTTTTAAATTGGATCCCAGGTAGCTGAACAGCTTGGGGCTCTGGACAAGATAGTGAGAAGCCATCAGATCTTTGCAGGCTCAGAAACTCTCTGTGTTCTCTGCAGTAAGTATTTGCTATAAGCTACGGCTTTTAATTAATAAGTCAGATAACTCCTATAAATATGAACCAGTCTCCATCTGCCTCCTGAAAACAAGTGAAACCATCCAGAGAAGGAAGATTTAAGAAGCAGCATTCTGATTAGTAAAGAATCATCTCAGTAAACCCTGTGACCATGAAACTGCCTTCCCAGTCTTTCCTTCCACCCTTAACACTCATAGATATGAAAAATATATGTCGATCTGCACATGTGTGTAGAGGAGGAGTTTGTACGAGAATTAAAGTTTTACTTGGTAAAGTTATATGCCGACAATTCACAACTAAATTAAATTCATCAGTAAATATCTGCAGCTAGATTCTATTTATTTGCAGTACATAGTAAATCTTGTGAAGTACAGAAACCTGGTCTGTGTTTTCTATCAACCTGAGTTAAGAGACAGGTAATTTAGTGAAATCTGCATATTTTAAAAAAATATTGAATGTTTGTAACAACTTGAGGAATGGCGAGACTTGATTTGCAGTGCACTACCCTGGCGGGAAGTAACAATCAGCCAAAAACTAACATTCATGACAAGCCCGCTGACTCACATCGTAATCCTAATCACGCTTCATCACATTTTGCACCCTGTAAAGACTCCATTCCGTTTTTCCAGTTCTGACATCTCCATTGCATTTCTTTTGATGATTTCGTGCCACCACTTTTGAGATGTCTTCCTTTTTTCCCCAACTGAAGATTCCCCCACTTTGTTGATAGGACTGTTAACCATATTGGCCGCATTTTCAGCATTTCTGCTCTAATCCTTTCTCCTCCTTCCCAGAACCATGATAGAGTTCCCTTTGTCCTTGCTTTCCACCACTCTAGTCTCTGCATTCAAAGGATAAGTTTCCACATGCTTGCCATTTTCAGCATGATGCCACTAACAAACACATAATCTATTTCCTTTCCCTTCAGCATTCTGGAGGGTTTATTCCTCAGTCACTCCCAACTTGCCATTCCATAAGACCATAAGACATAGGAGTGGAAGTAAGGCCATTCGGCCCATTGAGTCCACTCCACCATTTAATCATGGCTGATGGGCATTTCAACTCCACTTACCCGCATTCTCCCCGTAGCCCTTAATTCCTTGTGACATCAAGAATTTATCAATCTCTGCCTTGAAGACATTTAGCGTCCCGGCCTCCACTGCACTTCGCGGCAATGAATTCCACAGGCCCACTACCCTCTGACTGAAGAAATGTCTCCGCATTTCTGTTCTGAATTGACCCCCTCTAATTTTAAGGCTGTGCCCACGGGTCCTAGTCTCCCCGCCTAATGGAAACAATTTCTTAGCGTCCACCCTTTCCAAGCCATGTATTATCTTGTAAGTTTCTATTAGGTTTCCCCTTAATCTTCGAAACTCCAATGAGTACAATCCCAGGATCTTCAGCCGTTCCTCGTATGTTAGACCAACCATTCCAGGGATCATCCGTGTGAATCTCCGCTGGACAGGCTCCAGTGCGAGTATGTCCCTCCTGAGGTGTGGGGACCAAAACTGGACACAGTACTCCAAATGGGGCCTAACCAGAGCTTTATAAAGTCTCATTAGCACATCACTGCTTTTATATTCCAACCCTCTTGAGATAAATGACAACACTGCATTCGCTTTCTTAATCACGGATTCAACCTGCATGTTTACCTTTAGAGAATACCTTTAGACTAGCACTCCCAGATCCCCTTGTACTTTGGCTTTATGAATTTTCTCACCATTTAGAAAGTAGTCCATGCTTGTATTCTTTTTTCCAAAGTGCAAGACCTTGCATTTGCTCACATTGAACTTCATCAGCCATTTCCTGGACCACTTTCTCAAACTGTCTAGATCATTCTGCAGCCTCCCCACTTTCTCAGTACTACCTGCCTGTCCACCTATCTTCGTATCATTGGCAAACTTCGCTAGAATGCCCCCAGTCCCTTCATCCAGATCATTAATATATAACGTGAACAGCTGCAGCCCCAACACCGAACCCTGTGGGACACCTCTTGTCACCGGCTGCCATTCCGAAAAAGAACCTCTTATCTCAACTCTCTGCCTTCTGTCAGACAGCCAATCCTCAATCCATGCCAGTAGCTCACCTTGAACACCATGGGCCTTCACCTTACTCAGCAGCCTCCCGTGTGGCACCTTATCAAAGGCTTTTTGGAAGTCTATATAGACCACATCCACTGGGTTTCCCTGGTCTAACCTACTTGTCACCTCTTCAAAGAATTCTAACAGGTTTGTCAGGCACGACCTCCCCTTACTAAATCCATGTTGACTTGTTCTAATCCGACCCTGATCTTCCAAGAATTTAGAAACCTCATCCTTAACGATGGATTCTAGAATTTTACCAACAACCGAGGTTAGGATAATTTGCCTATAATTTTCCATCTTTTGTCTTGATCCTTTCTTGAACAATGGGAATACAACAGCAGTCTTCCAATCATCCGGGACTTTCCCTGACTCCAGTGACTTTTGAAAGATCTCAACCAACGCCTCCGCTATTTCCTCAGCCATCTCCCTCTGAACTCTAGGATGTAGCCCATCGGGGCCAGGAGATTTGTCAATTTTAAGACGTTTTAGCTTTTCTAGCACTATCTCTTTTGTAATGGCAACCATACTCAACTCAGCCCCTGACTCCCTTTAATTGTTGGGATATTACTCATGTCTTCCACTGTGAAGATTGACGCAAAGTACTTATTAAGTTCTCCAGCTATTTCCTTATCTCCCATCACTAGGCTTCCAGCATCAGTTTGAAGTGGCCCAATGTCTACTTTTGCCTCTCGTTTGTTTCTTATGTATTGAAAGAAACTTTTACTATCATTTCTAATATTACTGGCTAGCCTACCTTCATATTTGATCCTCTCCTTCCTTATTTCTCTCTTTGTTATCCTTTGTTTGTTTTTGTAGCCTTCCCAATCTTCTGATTTCCCAGTGCTCTTGGCCACTTTATAGGATCTCTCTTTTTCTTTGATACATTTCCTGACTTCCTTTGTCAGCCATGGCTGTCTAATCCCTCCCCGGATAATCTTTCTTTTCTTGGGGATGAACCTCTGTACTGTGTCCTCAATTATACCCACAAACTCCTGCCATTTTTGTTCTACCGTCTCCCCTGCTAGGCTCTGCTTCCAGTCGATTTTTGTCAGTTCCTCTCATTCCCTCCCTTTGGCACCATTCTATGCAAATGCAGGAGTTATAGCATGTGCCATTTTACCTCCTTTCTCCTCAGCTTTCAAGGCCTCAAATGCTCCTTCTAGCTGAAGTAGTATTTTGCTTGCACTTGTTTCAATCTAGTTTATTGTATTCTCCTCTCTTAATATGGTTTACTCTAAAATGGGTAACCAGATGTAGGTTGGGTCACTGCTCTGCCAGAACAACTCAGTTTTGTTCACAAGCATCTTACTGTCGTGTTGACATTCCACTCCTCAGCTATGCACTGTTCCAGTGTGGCTCCATGAAAGCTTTAGGAACCAAACTCATTTTTCAAACTGTTAATTCACAGCTTCTGGACTCAACGTCGTGTTCATTATTTTCAGACCATAAATTACATTCGTTTTAATTTGTTTCCTTCACTTTGCTGAGCGTATTTTGTTTAGTTTTTCCTTAGCTGCATACATGCTTCAGGTTCATCTTTTGCTTTATCATTTCTTTTCTTGCCTATCTCCCCCATTCTCTTTGCTCTGAAGGACTCTACATTTCTGTCATTAAATCTCTCCTGATTTCCACCCAACCACAGACCTTCATCTTGTGTTTGTCCAAACATCTCTAACTTGTCACAGCCGTGATGAAGGGTCACAGACCTGACACCTTGGTCAGAGTTTTACAGGGAGCAGTCAGCTCACCACGTCTCCTCTAAAAGGAATGTCTGCCGCCAGCTGGTAGGCTCAGACCAAGTCCTCTTGAAGCCAGGAAATGCTGCAGGTTTGCTAAATGAGAGTAGTGTGGGAGTTTTGCCTTTCAATGTTACTTCCTGAAGCCTTGGCCAACAGTCCTCCTTCAAACAGCACCACTAAGAGCATAATTTAGTTGCCTTTAAAGTGTTTATCCAGTTTAGAATGTTATCCTTTCAGAAATCATCCCATCTTCCCTGTCCCAATTTATTTGTGTGTGGGATATGCAGCATTTATTACCCAGCTCTAATTTCCCAGAATAAATTGACAGTTAAAGGGTCAACCAAGCTGCTGTGGGTCTGGAATCACATGTAGGCTAGACTAAGTAAAGATGGCAGCATTCCTTCACTGAAAGTATCAGTCATTTATTTTTCCACAACAATTGAGAGTGATTGCAATAGTTGCCATTGGGCTAGCTTTTAAATTTGCAGAGTTTTGTGTTGAATTCAAAACTCACCTTGTACTGTCAGGGGGTTGGAATCCACACCTTCAGAACATTAGCCTAGGCTTTTAGAATACTAGGATGATGACATTGCCACTATACCACCACCTACCCTATGTTCCTGTTAGTGAGCAATAGCATGTAAAGTAGTAAATAGGAACAAATTTAGTTCCTATTTTATTTTTTGCCCCCCTACCCGGTACATGCACTCTGATGGCCAATTCTCATGCTACACACCATTATTAGTTTCAAATGTATTAATTCTTATAATAACTTGGCTCTTCTGGTGCAGTGGTCGTGTCCCTATATCTGGGTCAATTCCCATTTCCTGTAGTCAAGTGTCTGAACAAGTGATTTTAAAAAATATCTATTTGTGGTAACTTTGCACAATATTGTTAACTATTATGTACTAATGTAAAATTTTAAACCATAGACAAAAAATACTTAAATTGTTTTTTCTGTATTCACATGCCCAGAAAGTCATATTCCTACAGTAATAGTTATTTCACAACCAACATCACTGTAAGGAATATTTGCTCATTATTATATGTCAACAATTGACAATAGACAATGGACAATAGGGGCAGGAGTAGGCCATTCTGCCCTTCGAGCCTGCACCACCATTCATTATGATCATGGTTGATCATCCTCAATCAGTATCCTGTTCCTGCCTTATCTCCGTAACCCTTGATTCCACTATCCTTGAAAGCTCTATCCAACTCTTTCTTAAACAAATCCGGAGACTTGGCCTCCACTGCCTTCTGGGGCAGAGCATTCCACAGACCCACCACTCTCTGGGTGAAGAGGTTTCTCCTCATCTCTGTCCTAAATGGTCTACCCCGTATTTTTAAGCTGTGTCCTCTGGTTCGGCACTCACCCATCAGTGGAAACATGCCTCCAGAGTGTCCAATCCTTTAATAATCTTATACGTCTCAATCAGATCCCCTCTCAGTCTTCTAAACTCAAGGGTATACAAGCCCAATCAGTCCAATCTTTCAACATAAGATAGTCCCGCCATTCCAGGAATTGACCTTGTGAACCTATGCTGCACTCCCTCAATAGCCAGAATGTCTTTCCTCAAATTTGGAGACCAGAACTGCACACAGTATTCCAGGTGCGGTCTCACCAGGGCCCTGTACAGCTGCAGAAGAACCTCTTTGCTTCTATACTCAATCCCTCTTGTTATGAAGGCCAGCATGCTATTAGCTTTCTTCACTACCTGCTGTACCTGCATGCTTGCTTTCATTGACTGGTGTACAAGAACACCCAGATCTCTCTGTACTGCCCCTTTACCTAACTTGACTCCATTGAGGTAGTAATCTGCCTTCCTGTTCTTGCCACCAAAGTGGATAACCATACATTTATCCACATTAAACTGCATCTGCCATGCATCTGTCCACTCACCTAACCTGTCCAGGTCATCCTGTAATCTCCTAACATCCTCCTCACATTTCACCCTGCCACCCAGCTTTGTATCATCAGCAAATTTGCTAATGTTACTATTAATACCATCTTCTATATCATTAATAAATATTGTAAAAAGCTGCGGTCCCAGCACTGATCCCTGAGGTACCCCACTGGTCACCGCCTGCCATTCCGAAAGGGAGCCGTTTATCACTACTCTTTGTTTCCTGTCAGCCAGCCAATTTTCAATCCAAGTCAGTACTTTGCCCCCAATACATGCACCCTATTTTTGCTCACTAACCTCCTATATGGGACTTTATCAAAGGCTTTCTGAAAGTCCAGGTACACTACATCCACTGGATCTCCCTTGTCCATCTTCAGAGTTACATCCTCAAAAAAATTCCAGAAGATTAGTCAAGCATGATTTCCCCTTCATAAATCCATGCTGACTCTGACCTATTCTGTTACTGCTATCCAGATGTATCGTAATTTCATCCTTTATAATTGACTCCAGCATCTTTCCCACCACTGAGGTCAGACTAACTGGTCTATAATTTCCTGCTTTCTCTCTCGCTCCTTTCTTAAAAAGTGGTATTGCTCAGTTGGTAGTACTCTTTCCTCTGAATAACAAGACTAAGACTTGAGCAAAAAGTCAAAAATGACATCCCAATTAAAACTGGAAGAACTGCAGATGTTGGAATTCACAAACAAAAACTGAAATTGCTGGAAAAGATAAGCAGGTCAGAGGAAGGGTCACTGGAGAGGAAACATTAATTCTGATTTCTCTCCACAGATGCTGCTGAGCTTTTCCAGTAATTTCTGTTTTCATTTCTGACATTCCAATTGCATGATTAAAGTTATACTGTGCTATTAGAGGTACTGTCCCTTGGATGAGATATTAAACCAAGACGCCATCAGCCTGCGTTGTGAGTGAAAAGGGATCTCATCATCAGTATTTCAAAGATGATTGTGAGCAAAAGGCCAAGGATTCTGGCTAACATTTATCCCACAATTAACATCACACACAAAAAAAATCTTATCATTTCTGCTTTGCTGTTTGTTGAAGTGAGCAATGTGCAAATTGGCTGCCTCGATTCTTGTGTTACGACAGTGACTGCAGTTTGAATTACTTAATTGGCTGTAGGTGTGCTTTGAGACATCCACTGTCCATGAAAAGCACTATTAAAATTCAAACAATATACTCCTCTGTGGGAGGTAACTGCCAGGTTTCCTACAAACATGATGTGGAGGTGCCAGTGTTGAACTGGACTGAACCTGACAAAGAGGCGGCACTCCGGAAAGCTTGTGATTTCCAATAAACCTGTTGGATAAAACCTGGTGTTGTGTGATTTTTAACTTATGACTTTGCCCACCCGTCCAACACCGTATCAAAGTCAGAAGTCAATGGTTGAAGGGGCTATGCTCCGAAAGCTTGAGTGATTTCAAATAAACCTGTTGGACTATAACCTGGTGTCACGTGACTTCTGACTTTCACTGGCCCTGAGCAGTCTTGGGATAGCCTGAGGTCTTGAAGGGCGCTATACAAATACAAATCCTTTCCACCACACTGTATGAGTGCATACGTGGGACTACGAATCCCAGAAGGCATTTCCCGCCCCTCGGCACATGCGCCCTTGTGCCTGTTTACCCTCTTCTCCCCATCCCCAACCCAAGAGGTGATGACGTACCTTCCCCTCCTCCCCCCTCACCCCCGCCCGGATGGGTCGGGCAGTGCGCAGACTCGAATTCGCGTTCATTTCATTCCAGTTCTCATTCCTGGAATTCTTGCGAGTGCTGTGCCGTTCACCAGCTCTGCAACTCACTGCAATAAAAAAAACACACCCCAACAAAAAGAAATTACACCCCCCTCAACAGCAAGTTACCTAACTTTTCTTTTTCTAAAAAAAATTAATATTTTTAATGCATTTTTAAGAGCTTTTAAAAAATATCCTGAGGTGAGTTTGTATCATTTTTGTTTGAAACAATGTATCTATTTTTAGTAATAATGTATCTAATTTTTGCAACAAGCAAAATATAATTGATACTTCTGGATGTGTGGGAAAAAAAACGAGGAAAAGAATTTTCGGAGCGATTGATTTGCTTTGCAAATAAAAGAATTTGAGGGAGTGTTTGCTCTGGATTTGGGCAGCAGCCCGCTCCCCGCGCCCAGGCAAATCTGGCGCAAAAAAATCTTTGACATTTTTAACATTTTTTCCCCCCTCTCTCGCTCGCTCGCTCGCTCTCTCTCTCTAAAGCAGAACTTCCGGACGCAAGTCTTTAGAGGGGGAGAGATTTTTTTGTTTCTTTCGTTTGCAATAAATAAATAAATAAGCAAAGTAGTTATTTACCGGCGAGAAGGGTGTACATTATTTTAAATGTGTGTAGATTTTTGTGTATGTTTTTATTCCCTTCGCTCTCCTGATGTTTTGGTACTGAAAGTAAAAAAAAAATGCGAATTGAAAGTCGGAATTTCGTGTCTTTTTTTTCTATTCCTGGTGCAGGGGGAAGAAAGAGGGAAGGAGAGAAGGAGCGGCGGAGCTGAAGATTTCTTGTTGTGTGGGGGGTGGGAGAGAGGGAGAGTGTTCACTGCCTGGCCTGGTCTGTTTAGCTCTGCCTCACCGCCGACTTGTTGCAAATCCCAGGAAAACTCGAGAGCTTTCCTCTTTCTCTGTCTCTCTCTGAGTAAGTAGTTCCTCTAGCCATTTCTCTCTCGCTTTCTTAACGCATACGACAAATATTTGCTTAGATTCTGACGTAAGGGGTGCAGTGATTTTTCCACAAAGTGCATTCACACGCGCATCTCTTAAAAAATCTCAGCCCTGCACTTTTCTATAATTTTACACGTTTCTCTGTTTAAATGTTAGCTTCTTTCAGGGCTGCCTAGTTTGAAAAATACCATTGTGGTATGTGGACTGGGTTGGGGGGGCGGGGGGGGGAAGGTGATTGTGCAGAACTTAATGAAGTTTAGCAGTACTACATTGAAGAAAGTACATGTTCTTAAATTTAAAAAAACTACCTTTCTCTTGATCGAGATTGTTTACGCTTCTTTTTTTTTAAACAAAAGAGGTTAAATTGATTGTCTGACTCTACTGTAAATGCTTTTGATCATTGTGTAGCCTCTAGAGGATTGTTAAATAATTTAGTACAGTAAACGGGCTGCAGTTGAATGAGGATGGTCAATGATTGTACTTGTATGAAGTTTATTTTTTTTAATTGAAATTGATTGCTTTGGAAACGAGCATTTCTGGTTATGGCAGTGTTGGAAAGTAGTGGCAACCCGGAGTCGTGATCGAAATGTGTCAGCCATGGTTTAAGGGTCTGTCTGGGGAATTGGGAAGCACATTTCTCAACGCCAGCACGTTTTCAGAAATTGGTAACTTGGTTGGATGAAGGCTGAATACCAGACTTCAGACGGTCTTTAGGATATGCATGAAACCCTGCTTGAGTTATGAGTAATGTTTTTTATCCTTAAAATCGCCTGAGTTTTGTTTCTGTGTCTGTTTTGTATTGTAACTCATCCCAAGACATAGAGTAAAGCTAAATGTTGATACAGTTTTGGTAGCAGGAAATTGTTACTTCATTTAAATATTTCCAAAAAATGATGCATTGTTGCAGTTAGTTGCCAGGATGCAATCATGCAGTAACTACAGGATGTTCAAAATTATAATTAAACTTCAGAAGACTGGAGACGTTATATTTTTTCTCATATTTTTATCACTTTCTCTCTCATTCCATCATCCCTTTCTCCCTGTTTTCCTGTCTCTATTTTTCAAGCTTTTCTCTTTTCCCTTCTCTCTCTTTCAATTTTCCTTTGTCTCTTTTTCTTTCTCTCTCCTTTTAATATTTCTTGCCCTTCTGGTGGATATTTTGCTTAATTCATAAATTGATTTTCCCCTCAACTTGAGAGCAAGGAGCCAAGAATTAATGAACTTTAAAATGGAGTTGAGACATTGTCCGTGCCAGTGTCAGTTACCATAGTGTTGTGTGTCTGGGTTTTGAATGGCTGATTGTGGAGTAGTTCCATGTTTTATATAAATGACTGAACTTCTTACAGTCATTATCTTGGAGTATGATAAAGGTTGAAGGAAGTGCATCTTACGTAGGGGAGTTGCATGTGATTCTAGTCCCGAAGAATAGTTTTAAGTAGTGGTGTTAAGAATCAGAATTCCTGCTTATCGGGAAACAAAACAAATTCTCTGTTTCATAAGTATACTACTCTGAGCAATCTAGTTTATTAGCCTGTTTGGTATTTAGATGCCAAGATTCTTAAAATAATGGAGATGTTGGAAAACAATGTGAAATGCCCTTTTTCTTGAATTCAGAATCTTTATTTTGTTAATTTTATTGAATACTTGTAATGCCATCCTTAAGCTTTAAAAGGTTTCAAAAAGTAGGACATTTCATTGCCATTTTAAGTAGTTCTAAATTTATAGATTTTTATAGAAAAATCATAAATTAACCTCTATTTTTAATCATTATTTTTATGGGATTCAGTGAGTGATATTTTTGCATTTTGACTGTAAATTAGCTTCCTCATTTTGACGTACAGATGCTGTTTTTAAGACCTGATTTCTAGATGTCTTATTCTTATTCTTTACCTTTCTGCTTGGTCACTCCACAGAATAGTGCCATCTCTTCATATTTTCCAAAAGCTACTGTGCCCACTCAGGCATGTAATTAATTATAAGGGAGATTATTTACAATGGACTGTCATCATCAATACTGCTCAAAATGGACACCAGTTGCATACTTCATTTGATTACTTATCACCGAAATAGGAAGAGACCATTCAGCCCTCTGAGGTCTGTTCCACCATTCAGTTAGATCATGGCTGACCTGTAACTTAACTATGTTTGATCACTTTTTAAATTTCATATTCCTTAACACACTTTGCCAAAATCTATCAATCTCAGTTGTTAGGTTTTCGGTTGACCCCCAAGCTTATTGTTTGGACAGGAGTGTTCCTGATTTCCACTACATTTTTTCTAAATAAGTGCTACCTGACATTATTTCTGATGGCCATGTTGTAGTTTTAGCATAACGTCCCCTTGTTTGGGCTTTTGAAATAGGTGTAATAGTTTCTCCTTCTCTCTCTCTCTTTTTGTCAACTGTTCCGCACCCCCACCCCCAAGCAATTGTTTCCCTTAAACAATTTTATAAACATCAGTTTGACTTTCCCTTAATTGTAACAAAGGAAATACAAGCCTACACTATGCAGCTGGACCTCAGAATTTAACCGTTTTAAGACCAGTATCATTCTAGTGAATCAGTACCCCCCCCCCCAACACACACACGCACACACATGTCCAGTGTAGCTTTGCAGAGTGTGGTGCACAGAAGTAAACACAGTACAATGGGAGTAGACTAGATGTGGATAGAACTATAATCCAACTTCCACCATTTGCTTTACAGTCCCCTTGAGATAAAGACCAATATTCCATTAGCCTTGTTAATTACTTTTCTGAATGACCTAGCTCTAACTTTAAGACATGCCTCCTTGTTCTAGACTCTTCAGAGAAAATGGGGGAGAAAAAGTGACCTAATCAACTTCAGATAGCTGCTAAATTACTCCGAAAACCTAAGTTGGAATGGGAGCTGAATCTATATGTGATCAGATTAGAGGCTTTGTTTTGTCCCAGTATTGAAACATCTTTTAACTGCATTTGAGGATTTCTGCTGCCAATATCCACCTCTTCACCCAGTGATTGGATCGTGTTCTCTATTGTTGCAGCAAAGGTAGAAATGATTGTGTTGGCACTTTAGGTTAGATTCCCTATAGTATGGAAACAGGCCCTTCAGCTCAACAAGTCCACCCTGACTTTCTGAAGAGTAACCCACCCAGACCCATTCCCCTACCCTATATTTACCCCTGACTAATGCATCTAACACCACGGGCAGTTTAGCATGGCCAATTCACCTGACCTGCACGTCTTTGGACTTTGGGAGGAAATCAGAGCACCCGGAGGAAACCCACTCAAACACAGGGAGAATGTGCAAACTCCACACAGTTGCCTGAGGCTGGAATCGAACCCAGGTCCCTGGCACTGTGAGGCTGCAGTGCCAACTACTGAGCCACTGTGCCACCTTCTTGCATGGACTATTCCTTAATCCTTAACTACCTTGCTCGAAAACCCTGGGAATCTTTTCCTTTCATGCCTTGCAATTTATCTAATTCCCATTTGTAAGTTACAATTGACTCTGCTTCCAGCTCCCTTTTAAGACGGTGCATTCCAGATGATGCTTCTAATGTCAGTGGTGTGTTAGTCACATCACAGAAGATCCTGTCATATTGAACCAGAGGTTGTAGGATTGGATCATGGCCCGTGAATCTAGCAGTGGGGATCACTGACTGGCCCAGCAGATCAATGAATTCATCTTGACAGCAATCTGTGCATGTTGCTTTGTGCTTTCACACGCATGAAATGTCTTTTGCTGGATTCTCTTTGCAAACTGCCTTTAATGTGTGTGAAAGATGACTCTATAACACAGGGCCACTGTTTCTTGCTATGGACCAGTGCCTCTCTCAACTTGTGGTTCTGGCAGCCTAATTTCAAGCCCTGGTGCACTCCAGTTTGATTCCAAAAGACCCTGCAGTAGTAGAGGAACTTGTACGAGATCCATGGTAACTAAAATTCACAACTCGCCAACAACACCAAAATCTGCCTGTTGTGTATCAAGCAAAACACTTCAATGTAACACAAGTTGAATTGGCAGGTTAGAAAAACAAAACACTACTTTTTTTTGCAAACTGGGCTGTAATCAGAGTATCCAGAGCTGAATCTACACTGTATCAAGTTTCATATTGACAGCAAGCTGCCTTATAAACGGCATTGTGTGTTTGTTCTGTGACTTGGGGCTACGGTGCTCACAGTTTATTGCCCATAATACGTTGATTTATTAAAGCCTCCAGCAACTGAGCAGAATAGGTTTGACATGTCCAACATTCTGCTGTAGAGAGTATCTAAACAATGTTTATTAAAATTTGGTATCTTATAAGATTCCTGTCTAAATGAGCAATCTCTAGGAATTTTGTTTAATGTCATTGTAATGATTGAATCTGAATTATAAACTGTAAAGCAAAACGTGTAGGCATTCTTTTTTTTAAAAGAAAAATGAAATCTGCACTCTCTAAGTAGATCTACTTATGTGGTCTGGAAAATCTAGAATTTGCATTGTTTTTGCTAATTGAAAACTCTGTGCCTTTTGTTTGGAAGGATTTCCTGCAGATCTCTTTTTTGAAAATGTCCTGTTAATGCCTCCCTTTTATACTGTTTCATGATCATTACCACAGTAAACAAATTTGCTTTTTAACTTCTGACATGGCAAGATGGTGAGAATTAAATCTGTTTGTTGAAGGAGGATGTGGGGGGTATGGATTGTAATTGAGACTTGTTTTATTGCGGACTTGTAGAGGTGTAAGCAACAGGCACTCGATTTTATTGTAATCAAGGGGAAAAGTGGACTTAAATTGTTTTTTTTGTTCAGTGAATGACCAATTGCTGTGTTTTAATTTATGTTAAATGTACTTAGATTTACGTTAGTGCTTAAGTAATTTGTGGGATTTTCATTATTAATTCAATGACAGTGAAATTCCAGAATTCCTTTGAAAAAGAAATGTAAATTGAAAGCTGAAAATGATACTCTCAGAATATTTTATTGAAAACAAATCAATTCAACACCATTTTGAAGGCAGGAGAGCATAGTCCTATTTCCACCCTGGGCCTTTGTGACTGTAGACCCACGCCAAAGAGAATGATTTTTAACTTCGCTGTGTTGTATGAAACTGCTACCAGCTGTTCAAGAAGAACAAATGTGACTAACTTTCCAAGGCACCTCGGGTTTGTTTTAGGGGGTGGGGGTGCCCCATTGTCCATAGCCAGACAATTAATTTTTAACAATCCTGAAAAGATTTGAGGGGGAAAAAAATTGAGCTGTAAAACTGTTCACAAGATTGTGTTTCTGTTGATTAAAAGCTACTAGTTTGTACATATTTTGTTTTTGACCATGTTCACTGCTTCCCTCCCCCGACTCCCCAAGGTAAGATGCTGTCGTTAGACTAACGGTGAAGGAAATGTGCCTCCAATTCATAGAATTACTGTCAGGTTTTCTTATACAAGATTGTAAGAATGCCTTCACCTTTTGGTCCTACAACTGTTGGTTGTGTTATATAAATGGAAGTTGTCACTGGTCAGATTGTTAGTAAAATCCAAAATTTGGGCAAGATTAGTATTTTGCCAGTTGAATGAAGCGCAGGTGCATGACTGAATATGATACTAATATTTTATGGTGTTTCTAATCTGGAATTCTCACCCTCAATGTTGCTGAGGATGGGGCTCCATTGAAAACTTCAAAACCATGACTGATAGATTGCTGCAAGACAAAGCTATTAAGGATTATGGAATGAGGGCAGGTAGATGGAGTTAAGATACAGATCAACCAAGATCTAATTCCACTGAAGTACAGGTTCAAGATGCTGAAGAGCCTTACTATGTGACAAATGGCAGAAGACTTAAAAGGCTGAAAGTTGAACTTATATTTCTGTATTTCTTGTAATCACTTGATACAATTGATATAATTGTTCTGTTCAAAGTATTTGAATTCATAAATTATGGTTGTATTAACATTGCTTAAAGTTACCATTCTCCACATATTGAGTTAATACATTATTTGGCTTCCCCTTAAAAGACTTTGAGGTCACTTTTGATTTTTTTTGTATGTTTAGCTTTTTTGTCCTAATTCAGTACAGTTATGGTTTTGGGGTGGGGAGGAGGAGGAGGAGGGGAAGCCTTAAATATTAATCCTTCTATCAGGCAGTGACATCTAACGTTGGCATATAGTGGTTTGGCATTCTTGAGATGTTGCAGTTAATTAAATACAAGCCCGTGATCATTTTTAGAACGTTATCTTTGAAGACAGTAAATGGTGCCCATTTGCAAAATAAAACTTCCTCGGAGGAGGGTGGGGGATTAGAACAGCTCGTTAACCTCTAAACTCTGGATCCAAAATTAGTCCGGGAAGATGGGATGGGAGCTGACTGACTGTGAGGAGTTTGAAATTGAAAGGAGTTTGTGTGGTAGGTAATCCATTATAAAGATCTATTGCTAACGGTGGTCTCTAACTGGGTAATTTTTAAGTAGTAAAAATGGTAAACAGCAGTTGGCGTTAGGCCTCGAGCTTCTGAATGCCCACAGGCTTCATTGCCACATTAGATTTCATATTGTTCTTTGTTTTATGTTTTGAATGCCTCCCCACCAATGTTGCTGTTGTGAAGATGCTAACGATGAAAGAAAAGTTTGTGTTCTTCATTGGGGCCCAAAGTCTGGGAAGCGGTTCATTGTTACCTCCCGTTCGGAAGGTAGAAGAAGCCTCGATTGAATGTTTCATCTGAAAGTCAGGGAAGCTGTTCCCAATGACCTGACAAATGTTTATCCCTCAAATAAAAAAACTATGTCATCACATTGCTATTTGTAGGAGCTTGCTGTTGCATTTTCTCCAAGCCAAAATCTCTTTAAAATTATTTAATTGGCTCTGAAGTGCTTTGGTCATAAGGTACAATAAGTTGTTCTTATTTTGGGGAGTAGTCACTCTGTTACAAAAGTGATTGACAAGGGGAATAAGGAGTATTACCTTGTACTTGATGTATAAAAAAGCCATGATCTTCCTGAATGGTTGAGAATGCTCAAGGGGCCATATTACTTACTCCTTCCATTTCAGATGTTTTGAGATGATACACACACACAGACCCACAAAGTGAGTGAGAAATACAAGCATAAGGACAGAGCGAGTGAGATTAGTGTGTGTATGTGTGTATCTGTGCCTTGCTGAGTATGTGTGTCTGCCTCGCTGTCTCTGTGTCTCATTGTGTGTGTATGTAGAAGTGTGTGTAAAAGTATCTGTGTGTCTGTGTCTCGCTACGTGTGTGTGTGTCTCACTGGCTGTGTATGTGTGTCTGAGTCTCTCTGTGTATGACTCTGTCTGTCTGTGTCTCGCTGTGTAGGTCTGTGTCTCACTGTGTATGTGTCTTGCTATGTATGTGTGTGTGTCTGTGTGTCACTGTGTGTACGTGTCCATGTCTCACTGTGTGTGTCTGTGTCAGTCTGTGTTGGTGTGTGTCTGTGTTCGCTTTGTATGTCTGTGTCTCGCTGTGTATGTCTGTGTGTGTGCCTGTCTCGCTGTGTATATTTGTGTGTGTATGTCTGTGAATCTGTGTCTCGCTGTATGTGTGTGCGTGTGCTTGTCTATGTCTCACTGTGTGTGTGTGTCTGTGTGTTGCTGTGTGTCTATGTCTCACTGTGTGTGCTTGTCTATGTCTCACTGTGTATGTCTGTGTCGGTCTGTGTCTTGCTGTGTGTGTGTGTGTGTGTGTGTGTGTGTGTGTGTGCGCGCGCGTCTGTGTCTCACTGTGTATGTGTGTGTCCAACTCGCTGTGTGTGTCTCTGTCCGCTTTGTATGTCTGTGACTCGCTGTGTATGTCTGTGTGTGTCCGTCTCGCTGTGTATGTCTGTGTGTGTGTGTCTCGCTGTGTATGTCTGAGAATCTATGTCTCGCTGTGCGTGTGCGCGTGTCTGTGTCGCTGTGTGTGCGTGTCTTTGTCTCACTGTGTGTGCGTGTCTTTGTCTCACTGTGTGTGCGTGTCGATTTCTCACTGTGTGCCTGACTGTCTCACTGTGTATGTCTGTGTCAGTCTGTGTCTCGCTGTGTCTGTGTGTGCCTCACTGTGTATGTCTGTGTGTGCGTCTAGCTGTTGTGTGTGCGTCTAGCTGTTGTGTGTGCGTCTAGCTGTTGTGTGTGCGTCTAGCTGTTGTGTGTGCGTCTAGCTGTTGTGTGTGCGTCTAGCTGTTGTGTGTGCGTCTAGTTGTGTGTGCGTCTAGTTGTGTGTGCGTCTAGTTGTGTGTGCGTCTAGTTGTGTGTGCGTCTAGTTGTGTGTGTGTGTGTCTAGTTGTGTGTGTGTGTGTGTGTGTGTGTCTAGTTGTGTGTGTGTGTGTGTGTGTGTGTCTAGTTGTGTGTGTGTGTGTCTAGTGTGTGTGTGTCTAGTTGTGTGTGTGTGTGTCTAGTTGTGTGTGTGTGTGTGTGTGTCTAGTTGTGTGTGTGTGTGTGTGTGTGTGTGTCTAGTTGTGTGTGTGTGTGTGTGTGTCTAGTTGTGTGTGTGTGTGTGTGTGTGTGTCTAGTTGTGTGTGTGTGTGTGTGTCTAGTTGTGTGTGTGTGTGTCTAGTTGTGTGTGTGTGTGTCTAGTTGTGTGTGTGTGTGTCTAGTTGGTGTGTGTGTGTGTCTAGTTGGTGTGTGTGTGTGTCTAGTTGGTGTGTGTGTGTGTCTAGTGTGTGTGTGTGTGTGTCTAGTGTGTGTGTGTGTGTGTCTAGTGTGTGTGTGTGTGTGTCTAGTTGTGTGTGTGTGTGTGTGTGTCTAGTTGTGTGTGTGTGTGCGTCTAGGTGTGTGTGTGTGTGCGTCTAGGTGTGTGTGTGTGTGCCTAGTGTGTGTGTGCGTCTAGTTGTGTGTGTGCGTCTAGTTGTGTGTGCGCGTCTAGTTGTGTGTGCGCGTCTAGTTGTGTGTGCGCGTCTAGTTGTGTGCGCATCTAGTTGTGTGCGCGTCTAGTTGTGTGCGCGTCTAGTTGTGTGCGCGTCTAGTTGTGTGCGCGTCTAGTTGTGTGCGCGTCTAGTTGTGTGCGCGTCTAGTTGTGTGCGCGTCTAGTTGTGTGCGCGTCTAGTTGTGTGTGTGTGTCTAGTGTGTGTGTGTGTGTCTAGGTGTGTGTGTGTCTAGGTGTGTGTGTGTCTAGGTGTGTGTGTGTCTAGGTGTGTGTGTGTGTGTCTAGGTGTGTGTGTCTAGGTGTGTGTGTCTAGGTGTGTGTGTCTAGGTGTGTGTGTCTAGTTGTGTGTGTGTGTGTCTAGTTGTGTGTGTGTGTGTCTAGTTGGTGTGTGTGTGTGTCTAGTGTGTGTGTGTGTGTGTCTAGTGTGTGTGTGTGTGTGTCTAGTGTGTGTGTGTGTGTGTCTAGTGTGTGTGTGTGTGTGTCTAGGTGTGTGTGTGTGTGTGTCTAGTTGTGTGTGTGTGTGTGTGTGTCTAGTTGTGTGTGTGTGTGCGTCTAGGTGTGTGTGTGTGTGCGTCTAGGTGTGTGTGTGTGTGCCTAGTGTGTGTGTGCGTCTAGTTGTGTGTGCGCGTCTAGTTGTGTGTGCGCGTCTAGTTGTGTGTGCGCGTCTAGTTGTGTGCGCGTCTAGTTGTGTGCGCGTCTAGTTGTGTGCGCGTCTAGTTGTGTGCGCGTCTAGTTGTGTGCGCGTCTAGTTGTGTGCGTGTCTAGTTGTGTGTGTGTGTCTAGTGTGTGTGTGTGTGTCTAGGTGTGTGTGTGTCTAGGTGTGTGTGTGTCTAGGTGTGTGTGTCTAGGTGTGTGTGTGTCTAGGTGTGTGTGTGTCTAGGTGTGTGTGTGTCTAGGTGTGTGTGTGTCTAGGTGTGTGTGTGTGTGTCTAGGTGTGTGTGTCTAGGTGTGTGTGTCTAGGTGTGTGTGTGTCTAGGTGTGTGTGTGTGTCTAGTTGTGTGTGTGTGTGTGTCTAGTTGTGTGTGTCTAGGTGTGTGTGTGTGTCTAGTTGTGTGTGTGTGTGTGTCTAGTTGTGTGTGTGTGTCTAGTTGTGTGTGTGTGTCTAGTTGTGTGTGTGTGTCTAGTTGTGTGTGTGTGTCTAGTTGTGTGTGTGTGTGTGTGTCTAGTTGTGTGTGTGTGTGTGTCTAGTTGTGTGTGTGTGTCTAGTTGTGTGTGTGTGTCTAGTTGTGTGTGTGTGTGTCTAGTTGTGTGTGTGTGTGTCTAGTTGTGTGTGTGTGTGTCTAGTTGTGTGTGTGTGTGTCTAGTTGTGTGTGTGTGTCTAGTTGTGTGTGTGTGTCTAGTGTGTGTGTGTGTGTCTGGTGTGTGTGTGTGTGTGTCTGGTGTGTGTGTGTGTGTGTGTCTGGTGTGTGTGTGTGTGTGTGTGTGTGTCTGGTGTTGTGTGTGTGTGTCTGGTGTTGTGTGTGTGTGTGTGTCTAGGTGTGTGTGTGTGTGTGTCTAGGTGTGTGTGTGTGTGTGTCTAGGTGTGTGTGTGTGTGTGTCTAGGTGTGTGTGTGTGTGTGTGCGTCTAGTTGTGTGTGTGTGCGTCTAGTTGTGTGTGTGTGCGTCTAGTTGTGTGTGTGTGCGTCTAGTTGTGTGTGTGTGCGTCTAGTTGTGTGTGTGTGTGTCTAGTTGTGTGTGTGTGTGTGTGTCTAGTTTGTGTGTGTGTGTGCCTAGTTGTGTGTGTGTGTGTGTGCCTAGTTGTGTGTGTGTGTGTGTGCCTAGTTGTGTGTGTGCCTAGTTGTGTGTGTGCCTAGTTGTGTGTGTGCCTAGTTGTGTGTGTGCCTAGTTGTGTGTGTGCCTAGTTGTGTGTGTGCCTAGTGTGTGTGTGTCTAGTGTGTGTGTGTCTAGTGTGTGTGTGTCTAGTTGTGTGTGTGTGTCTAGTTGTGTGTGTGTGTCTAGTTGTGTGTGTGTGTCTAGTGTGTGTGTGTCTAGTGTGTGTGTGTCTAGTGTGTGTGTGTCTAGTGTGTGTGTGTCTAGTTGTGTGTGTGTGTGTCTAGTGTGTGTGTGTGTGTGTGTCTAGTGTGTGTGTGTGTGTCTAGTGTGTGTGTGTGTGTGTGTCTAGTGTGTGTGTGTGTGTCTAGTGTGTGTGTGTGTGTGTCTAGTGTGTGTGTGTGTGTGTCTAGTGTGTGTGTGTGTGTGTCTAGTGTGTGTGTGTGTGTGTGTGTCTGGTGTGTGTGTGTCTAGTGTGTGTGTGTGTGTGTGTGTCTGGTGTGTGTGTGTGTGTGTCTGGTGTGTGTGTGTGTGTGTGTCTGGTGTGTGTGTGTGTGTCTGGTGTGTGTGTGTGTGTGTGTGTGTGTCTAGTGTTGTGTGTGTGTGTGTCTAGTGTTGTGTGTGTGTGTGTCTAGTGTTGTGTGTGTGTGTGTCTAGGTGTGTGTGTGTGTGTGTGTGTGTCTAGGTGTGTGTGTGTGTGTGTGTCTAGGTGTGTGTGTGTGTGCGTCTAGGTGTGTGTGTGTGTGTGCGTCTAGTTGTGTGTGTGTGCGTCTAGGTGTGTGTGTGTGTGTGCGTCTAGTTGTGTGTGTGCGCGTCTAGTTGTGTGTGTGCGCGTCTAGTTGTGTGTGTGCGCGTCTAGTTGTGTGTGTGCGCGTCTAGTTGTGTGTGTGCGCGTCTAGTTGTGTGTGTGCGCGTCTAGTTGTGTGTGTGCGCGTCTAGTTGTGTGTGTGCGCGTCTAGTTGTGTGTGTGCGCGTCTAGTTGTGTGTGTGCGCGTCTAGTTGTGTGTGTGCGCGTCTAGTTGTGTGTGTGCGCGTCTAGTTGTGTGTGTGCGCGTCTAGTTGTGTGTGTGCGCGTCTAGTTGTGTGTGCGCGTCTAGTTGTGTGTGCGCGTCTAGTTGTGTGTGCGCGTCTAGTTGTGTGTGCGCGTCTAGTTGTGTGTGCGCGTCTAGTTGTGTGTGCGCGTCTAGTTGTGTGTGCGCGTCTAGTTGTGTGTGCGCGTCTAGTTGTGTGTGCGCGTCTAGTTGTGTGTGCGCGTCTAGTTGTGTGTGCGCGTCTAGTTGTGTGTGCGCGTCTAGTTGTGTGTGCGCGTCTAGTTGTGTGTGCGCGTCTAGTTGTGTGTGCGCGTCTAGTTGTGTGTGCGCGTCTAGTTGTGTGTGCGCGTCTAGTTGTGTGTGCGCGTCTAGTTGTGTGTGCGCGTCTAGTTGTGTGTGCGCGTCTAGTTGTGTGTGCGCGTCTAGTTGTGTGTGCGCGTCTAGTTGTGTGCGCGTCTAGTTGTGTGTGCGCGTCTAGTTGTGTGTGCGCGTCTAGTTGTGTGTGCGCGTCTAGTTGTGTGTGCGCGTCTAGTTGTGTGTGCGCGTCTAGTTGTGTGTGCGCGTCTAGTTGTGTGTGCGCGTCTAGTTGTGTGCGCGTCTAGTTGTGTGCGCGTCTAGTTGTGTGCGCGTCTAGTTGTGTGCGCGTCTAGTTGTGTGCGCGTCTAGTTGTGTGCGCGTCTAGTTGTGTGCGCGTCTAGTTGTGTGCGCGTCTAGTTGTGTGCGCGTCTAGTTGTGTGCGCGTCTAGTTGTGTGCGCGTCTAGTTGTGTGCGCGTCTAGTTGTGTGCGCGTCTAGTTGTGTGCGCGTCTAGTTGTGTGCGCGCCTAGTTGTGTGCGCGTCTAGTTGTGTGCGCGTCTAGTTGTGTGCGCGCCTAGTTGTGTGCGCGTCTAGTTGTGTGCGCGTCTAGTTGTGTGTGCGTCTAGTTGTGTGTGCGCCTAGTTGTGTGTGTGTGTGTGCCTAGTTGTGTGTGCGCCTAGTTGTGTGTGTGTGTGCCTAGTTGTGTGTGTGTGTGCCTAGTTGTGTGTGTGTGTGTGCCTAGTTGTGTGTGTGTGTGTGCCTAGTTGTGTGTGTGTGTGTCTAGTTGTGTGTGTGTGTGTCTAGTTGTGTGTGTGTGTGCCTAGTTGTGTGTGTGTGTGCCTAGTTGTGTGTGTGTGTGTGTCTAGTTGTGTGTGTGTGTGTCTAGTTGTGTGTGTGTGTGTCTAGTTGTGTGTGTGTGTGTCTAGTTGTGTGTGTGTGTGCCTAGTTGTGTGTGTGTGTGCCTAGTTGTGTGTGTGTGTGCCTAGTTGTGTGTGTGTGTGCCTAGTTGTGTGTGTGTGTGCCTAGTTGTGTGTGTGTGTGCCTAGTTGTGTGTGTGTGTGCCTAGTTGTGTGTGTGTGTGCCTAGTTGTGTGTGTGTGTGCCTAGTTGTGTGTGTGTGCCTAGTTGTGTGTGTGTGTGCCTAGTTGTGTGTGTGTGTGCCTAGTTGTGTGTGTGTGTGCCTAGTTGTGTGTGTGTGTGCCTAGTTGTGTGTGTGTGTGCCTAGTTGTGTGTGTGTGTGCCTAGTTGTGTGTGTGTGTGCCTAGTTGTGTGTGTGTGTGCCTAGTTGTGTGTGTGTGTGCCTAGTTGTGTGTGTGTGTGCCTAGTTGTGTGTGTGTGTGCCTAGTTCTGTGTGTGTGTGTGCCTAGTTGTGTGTGTGTGTGTGCCTAGTTGTGTGTGTGTGTGCCTAGTTGTGTGTGTGTGTGTGCCTAGTTGTGTGTGTGTGTGTGCCTAGTTGTGTGTGTGTGTGCCTAGTTCTGTGTGTGTGTGTGCCTAGTTCTGTGTGTGTGTGTGCCTAGTTGTGTGTGTGTGTGCCTAGTTGTGTGTGTGTGTGCCTAGTTCTGTGTGTGTGTGCCTAGTTCTGTGTGTGTGTCTAGTGTGTGTGTCTAGTGTGTGTGTCTAGTGTGTGTGTGTGTGTCTAGTTGTGTGTGTGTGTGTGTCTAGTTGTGTGTGTGTGTGTCTAGTTGTGTGTGTGTGTGTGTGTGTGTGTCTAGTTGTGTGTGTGTGTGCCTAGTTGTGTGTGTGTGTGTGTCTAGTTGTGTGTGTGTGTCTAGTGTGTGTGTCTAGTGTGTGTGTCTAGTGTGTGTGTCTAGTGTGTGTGTGTGTGTCTAGTTGTGTGTGTGTGTGTGTCTAGTTGTGTGTGTGTGTGTGTGTCTAGTTGTGTGTGTGTGTGTGTGTGTCTAGTTGTGTGTGTGTGTGTGTGTGTGTGTGTGTCTAGTTGTGTGTGTGTGTGTGTGTGTGTGTGTCTAGTTTTGTGTGTGTGTGTGTCTATTTTGGGGGTGTGTGTGTCTAGTTGTGTGTGTGTGTGTCTAGTTGTGTGTGTGTGTGTGTGTCTAGTTGTGTGTGTGTGTGTGTGTGTCTAGTTGTGTGTGTGTGTGTGTGTGTGTCTAGTTGTGTGTGTGTGTGTCTAGTTGTGTGTGTGTGTCTAGTGTGTGTGTGTGTGTCTAGTGTGTGTGTGTGTGTCTAGTGTGTGTGTGTGTGTGTCTAGTGTGTGTGTGTGTGTCTAGTGTGTGTGTGTGTGTCTTGTGTGTGTGTGTATCTAGTGTGTGTGTGTGTGTCTAGTTGTGTGTGTGTGTGTGTCTAGTTGTGTGTGTGTGTGTGTCTAGTTGTGTGTGTGTGTGTGTCTAGTTGTGTGTGTGTGTGCGTCTAGTTGTGTGTGTGTGTGTGCGTCTAGTTGTGTGTGTGTGCGTCTAGTTGTGTGTGTGTGTGCGTCTAGTTGTGTGTGTGTGTGCGTCTAGTTGTGTGTGTGTGTGCGTCTAGTTGTGTGTGTGCGCGTCTAGTTGTGTGTGTGCGCGTCTAGTGTGTGTGCGCGTCTAGTTGTGTGTGCGTCTAGTTGTGTGCGCGTCTAGTTGTGTGCACGTCTAGTTGTGTGCGCGTCTAGTTGTGTGCGCGTCTAGTTGTGTGCGCGTCTAGTTGTGTGTGTGTGTGTGTCTAGTTGTGTGTGTGTGTGTGTCTAGTGTGTGTGTGTGTGTGTCTAGTGTGTGTGTGTGTGTCTAGTGTGTGTGTGTGTGTCTTGTGTGTGTGTGTATCTAGTGTGTGTGTGTGTGTCTAGTTGTGTGTGTGTGTGTGTCTAGTTGTGTGTGTGTGTGTGTCTAGTTGTGTGTGTGTGTGTGTCTAGTTGTGTGTGTGTGTGTGTCTAGTTGTGTGTGTGTGTGTGTCTAGTTGTGTGTGTGTGTGTGCGTCTAGTTGTGTGTGTGTGTGTGCGTCTAGTTGTGTGTGTGTGTGCGTCTAGTTGTGTGTGTGTGTGCGTCTAGTTGTGTGTGTGTGCGTCTAGTTGTGTGTGTGCGCGTCTAGTTGTGTGTGTGCGCGTCTAGTGTGTGTGCGCGTCTAGTTGTGTGTGCGTCTAGTTGTGTGTGCGTCTAGTTGTGTGCGCGTCTAGTTGTGTGCACGTCTAGTTGTGTGCGCGTCTAGTTGTGTGCGCGTCTAGTTGTGTGCGCGTCTAGTTGTGTGTGTGTGTGTGTCTAGTTGTGTGTGTGTGTGTGTCTAGTGTGTGTGTGTGTGTGTCTAGTGTGTGTGTGTGTGTCTAGTGTGTGTGTGTGTGTCTTGTGTGTGTGTGTATCTAGTGTGTGTGTGTGTGTCTAGTTGTGTGTGTGTGTGTCTAGTTGTGTGTGTGTGTGTGTCTAGTTGTGTGTGTGTGTGTGTCTAGTTGTGTGTGTGTGTGTGTCTAGTTGTGTGTGTGTGTGTGCGTCTAGTTGTGTGTGTGTGTGTGCGTCTAGTTGTGTGTGTGTGTGCGTCTAGTTGTGTGTGTGCGCGTCTAGTGTGTGTGCGCGTCTAGTTGTGTGCGCGTCTAGTTGTGTGTGCGTCTAGTTGTGTGCGCGTCTAGTTGTGTGCGCGTCTAGTTGTGTGCGCGTCTAGTTGTGTGCGCGTCTAGTTGTGTGCGCGTCTAGTTGTGTGCGCGTCTAGTTGTGTGCGCGTCTAGTTGTGTGCGCGTCTAGTTGTGTGCGCGTCTAGTTGTGTGCGCGTCTAGTTGTGTGCGCGTCTAGTTGTGTGCGCGTCTAGTTGTGTGCGCGTCTAGTTGTGTGCGCGTCTAGTTGTGTGCGCGTCTAGTTGTGTGCGCGTCTAGTTGTGTGCGCGTCTAGTTGTGTGCGCGTCTAGTTGTGTGCGCGTCTAGTTGTGTGCGCGTCTAGTTGTGTGCGCGTCTAGTTGTGTGCGCGTCTAGTTGTGTGTGCGTCTAGTTGTGTGTGCGTCTAGTTGTGTGTGCGTCTAGTTGTGTGTGCGTCTAGTTGTGTGTGCGTCTAGTTGTGTGTGCGTCTAGTTGTGTGTGCGTCTAGTTGTGTGTGCGTCTAGTTGTGTGTGCGTCTAGTTGTGTGTGCGTCTAGTTGTGTGTGTGTGTGCGTCTAGTTGTGTGTGTGTGTGCGTCTAGTTGTGTGTGTGTGTGCGTCTAGTTGTGTGTGTGTGTGTGTCTAGTTGTGTGTGTGTGTGTCTAGTTGGGTGTGTGTGTGTGTCTAGTTGTGTGTGTGTGTCTAGTTGTGTGTGTGTGTCTAGTTGTGTGTGTGTGTGTGTGTCTAGTTGTGTGTGTGTGTGTGTCTAGTTGTGTGTGTGTGTGTGTCTAGGTGTGTGTGTGTGTGTCTAGTTGTGTGTGTGTGTGTCTAGTTGTGTGTGTGTGTGTCTAGTTGTGTGTGTGTGTGTCTAGTTGTGTGTGTGTGTGTCTAGTTGTGTGTGTGTGTGTCTAGTTGTGTGTGTGTGTGTCTAGTTGTGTGTGTGTGTGTCTAGTTGTGTGTGTCTAGTTGTGTGTGTCTCTAGTGTGTGTGTCTAGTGTGTGTGTGTGTCTAGTTTGTGTGTGTGTGTGTGTCTAGTGTGTGTGTGTGTGTGTGTGTGTCTAGTTGGGTGTGTGTGTGTGTGTGTGTGTCTAGTTGGGTGTGTGTGTGTGTGTGTGTGTCTAGTTGGGTGTGTGTGTGTGTGTGTGTGTCTAGTTGGGTGTGTGTGTGTGTGTGTGTCTAGTTGGGTGTGTGTGTGTGTGTGTCTAGTTGGGTGTGTGTGTGTGTGTGTCTAGTTGGGTGTGTGTGTGTGTGTGTCTAGTTGGGTGTGTGTGTGTGTGTCTAGTTGGGTGTGTGTGTGTGTGTGTGTGTGTGTGTGTGTCTAGTTGTGTGTGTGTGTCTAGTTGTGTGTGTGTGTGTGTGTGTGTCTAGTTGTGTGTGTGTGTGTGTGTGTGTCTAGTTGTGTGTGTGTGTGTGTGTGTGTCTAGTTGTGTGTGTGTGTGTGTGTGTGTCTAGTTGGGTGTGTGTGTGTGTGTCTAGTTGGGTGTGTGTGTGTGTGTCTAGTTGGGTGTGTGTGTGTGTGTGTGTGTGTGTCTAGTTGTGTGTGTGTGTGTGTGTCTAGTTGTGTGTGTGTGTGTGTGTCTAGTTGTGTGTGTGTGTGTGTGTGTGTGTCTAGTTGTGTGTGTGTGTCTAGTTGGGTGTGTGTGTGTGTGTGTGTCTAGTTGGGTGTGTGTGTGTGTGTGTGTCTAGTTGGGTGTGTGTGTGTGTGTGTGTGTCTAGTTGGGTGTGTGTGTGTGTGTGTGTGTCTAGTTGGGTGTGTGTGTGTGTGTGTGTGTCTAGTTGGGTGTGTGTGTGTGTGTGTGTGTCTAGTTGGGTGTGTGTGTGTGTGTGTGTGTCTAGTTGGGTGTGTGTGTGTGTGTGTGTGTCTAGTTGGGTGTGTGTGTGTGTGTGTCTAGTTGGGTGTGTGTGTGTGTGTCTAGTTGGGTGTGTGTGTGTGTGTCTAGTTGGGTGTGTGTGTGTGTGTCTAGTTGTGTGTGTGTGGTTGTGTGTGTGTGTGTCTAGTTGTGTGTGTGTGGTTGTGTGTGTGTGTGTCTAGTTGTGTGTGTGTCTAGTTGTGTATGTGTGTGTGTGTCTAGTTGTGTGTGTGTGTGTCTAGTGTGTGTGTGGTTGTGTGTGTGTGTGTGTGTGTGTCTAGTTGTGTGTGTGTGTGTGTCTAGTTGTGTGTGTGTGTGTGTCTAGTTGTGTGTGTGTGTGTGTCTAGTTGTGTGTGTGTGTGTGTCTAGTGTGTGTGTCTAGTTGTGTGTGTGTGTGTCTAGTTGTGTGTGTGTGTGTCTAGTTGTGTGTGTGTGTGTCTAGTTGTGTGTGTGTGTGTCTAGTTGTGTGTGTGTGTGTCTAGTGTGTGTGTGGTTGTGTGTGTGTGTGTGTGTGTCTAGTTGTGTGTGTGTGTGTGTCTAGTTGTGTGTGTGTGTGTGTCTAGTTGTGTGTGTGTGTCTAGTTGTGTGTGTGTGTCTAGTTGTGTGTGTGTGTCTAGTTGTGTGTGTGTGTGTGTCTAGTTGTGTGTGTGTGTGTCTAGTTGTGTGTGTGTGTGTGTCTAGTTGTGTGTGTGTGTGTCTAGTTGTGTGTGTGTGTGTGTGTCTAGTTGTGTGTGTGTGTGTGTGTCTAGTTGTGTGTGTGTGTCTAGTTGTGTGTGTGTGTCTAGTTGTGTGTGTGTGTCTAGTTGTGTGTGTGTGTGTCTAGTTGTGTGTGTGTGTGTCTAGTTGTGTGTGTGTGTGCCTAGTTGTGTGTGTGTGTGTGCCTAGTTGTGTGTGTGTGTGTGTCTAGTTGTGTGTGTGTGTCTAGTTGTGTGTGTGTGTCTAGTTGTGTGTGTGTGTCTAGTTGTGTGTGTGTGTGTCTAGTTGTGTGTGTGTGTGTGTCTAGTTGTGTGTGTGTGTGTCTAGTTGTGTGTGTGTGTGTCTAGTTGTGTGTGTGTGTGTATGTCTAGTTGTGTGTGTGTGTCTAGTTGTGTGTGTGTGTCTAGTTGTGTGTGTGTGTGTCTAGTTGTGTGTGTGTGTGTCTAGTTGTGTGTGTGTGTGTCTAGTTGTGTGTGTGTGTCTAGTTGTGTGTGTGTGTCTAGTTGTGTGTGTGTGTCTAGTTGTGTGTGTGTGTCTAGTTGTGTGTGTGTGTCTAGTTGTGTGTGTGTGTCTAGTTTGTGTGTGTGTGTGTCTAGTTGTGTGTGTGTGTCTAGTTGTGTGTGTGTGTCTAGTTGTGTGTGTGTGTGTCTAGTTGTGTGTGTGTGTGTCTAGTTGTGTGTGTGTGTGTCTAGTTGTGTGTGTGTGTGCCTAGTTGTGTGTGTGTGTGCCTAGTTGTGTGTGTGTGTGTGTCTAGTTGTGTGTGTGTGTCTAGTTGTGTGTGTGTGTCTAGTTGTGTGTGTGTGTCTAGTTGTGTGTGTGTGTGTGTCTAGTTGTGTGTGTGTGTGTCTAGTTGTGTGTGTGTGTGTCTAGTTGTGTGTGTGTGTGTATGTCTAGTTGTGTGTGTATGTCT